>NC_137858.1:13477375-14120375 GCF_948465745.1 Chenopodium album | reverse complement strand
AATCGGAATCTGTAGGGTACCCTAGGACCTGATGAAAGTACTACTCAAGTTCAAATTATACACCTATTCTAACTTATTTTATTATAAATAAAAAATATCAAAAGAACTATTATAAATATAGTAATAATATGTATTAAATTTGCTTAACAAATATTAGTCTGTTTTATTTGCAAGTTGTAAACATTACAAATTTGTGACCATCCAGAATTTATTATAAAAATTCCTGCAAAAAGTTATTAAGCGTATTAAAAGACAAGGTACTGGAGAATTAGGTCCACAAACAAAACTTTGGAGCTTCCATACTAAAACCAATTAGCAATAGTAGGAGGAACTCCTCTACCTTATAAAGTGGAACCACCTCTCCTCTTTCTCCAATGTGGGACACTCATAAGTGATACAAATTGGATTCCAACATACAAAAAAAAAAAAAAAAAATCAAATAACTTAGCCAATTGATTACTTGACATTTATAACCTTATTTTGAGTTTCGACAACGTTGAACATAATATATCATTTAACAATTGATGTTAGATACTTAGATTATATCGAATTAAATGGAGCAAAGTAATTGTTTTTCATATTAAAATTAGTCGAATTACTTTATTTGAAGTGGCATAATGTAGATTTTTTTTCACATGAAATAGGTAGGATCCTACGTTACCATTCGATTATGCCGGCTCAATGATCCTAAGTAGGATCCCAATTCTGATAACATTGTTACATTTATATGCTTACTTCAACTATTTTTATTATTAGTCATCAACAAATAAAATTATCACCTTTATCTCACATCCACACATCTGACTAATATTTTTAACAGCCCATCTTGTGTGCGGCCGGTCACACCGTGTGACCATTTAAAGTAACCTCTATAACATTGACTAAGTAGCCCTATAATACCGACCGAGTAACACTTATAACATCGACCAAGTAACTCTATGACAATGATGAAGTAACCTATATAACACTGACCAAGTAACCCCCATTACACTAGTGAACTAACCCCTATAGTGACTGGCTACACGGTGTGGCCAATTGCATATAAGCATTTGTGTATTTTTAATATTACCTCTGTTTCTTTTTAGTTGTAACAAAAGATCGAATTTTTTTGTCTCGCAAATAATACCTTTTTATTGTAAATGTAAAGGATTGGAGGTAGTTTATATAATCTTACAGTAATAATATACTTCCTAAAAAAAACAGTACTACCTCCATTGTTATTACTTGCAACAAAGGGGTATTATATATATTTATAAAACATAAAATATTTTTTTGTTGTAAGTAACAAGAACCGGAGTTCGTAATATACTTCTGAGTACAAATCTCAATAGGCATTATTAGAACATCCTTGGAAGGGTTGTATCCGAGGACAACATCTTCTAGAACTAGAGGAATTGTTATAGGGAAGCAAACCAAGCGGCGGATTGGCTAGCTAATTATGGCATTCACTCTAATCAGAAGTTGGTGATGTTTGAGGCGATCCCCGAAGGTCTTCGGGCCGTTTTATTGGAGGACCTTAGTGGTGTTGCTCGTGCGAGGCTTGTGCTGCAGGATCGTCCGATCCCTCACATGTCTAGTGTCGAGCTTAGTTCTGCTGTTTAGTTTTTCTTATTCTGTCTTTTTTCTTTGCTGTTTGTTTTTTATTTTTCTAGCTGTTGCTTTTTGTTTCTTGTAGTTGGTTTTTTTCTATTGGGGCTTGCCCCTCTCTTTCACCAAAAAAAAAAAAAAAAAAAAAAAAAAAAAAAAAAAAAAAAGGAATTGTTGATTGTTTTCCTTGCCACATCAACATTTATTGCAACACCATTTTTATTAACTAAGTATTACAACACCATATATTGATACATAACACTCAAATTCCAGGGCGTTTGTTAGATGTTCAAGAGAATAATAAATGCACAAAACCCATAAATACTCTCAAAGTGCACACGCCATGCATGTAATAATATTGTAATCTACATTCTGCACCTACCATGGTACACTTTCCTAACTCATCCCAAAAAGCATCATTTTCATGCTCTTATGCTACGTAGTTACGTAATATCGTACATAAACTTTAATTTCATGGTTACTAGATTAGATCTCGTGCCATGTACGGTGATTTTCAATAACTAATTTTTAAATGAATAAAAATAATCAACATGTATCGTTCTTGGCAAGTATTATTGAAGTTGTTGAAGCTTAAAGGTTTTGATGATGATGAACACAAAATAGCAAACTTCATCTAATAAAGGTTTTTCTAAGTGTTATATATGATTAGAACAGGTGAAGTAGACTTTGGAAGTAGAAGAGTAACCTAAACTAAGAAGACATGAGGAGCTTCCAAGGAAAGTTAAAGAAGGTAGAAGAAGAGTTCTCTCACAAGAACTATATGAGTTCCCTAACAAGAACTTGAAGACCAAGTTGGAGTAATTGACTTGGTCTGCGTTGAAGACAGCAAGTTCTATAAGAACTTTGGAATATAAGTTAATGACGAGGCAATTAAGTTTTGTTAAGTTTTTATCTTATAGAATTGTTGTTAATATGATTGTTAGGTTTACGCGTGAAACTTATTAGAAACGTGACAAAAGAAGCTTGGGAAGCTTAAAATAGGAAAGTTTTAAAATATAAGTTTTAAGAAAAGATTTTCTAAAATGATTTATTTTTTAAAAGCATATAATCAAAAGTTTTTATTCTTTTGATTATTTATCCTTGATAAGTTTTTCTAAAAAGATTTTCTTCTAAAAGATTTACATAAAACCATGTTTTGGGATTTTGGTAAAATAACATATTTATCTTTTGAAAACCCTACTTTCTATACGAACAAGTCTTGTATAAATTGTAGAAATCTCATTTCATAATTTTATGTGAGTTTATGCGTGAAGAATTCGAAGTGTGCGTAATTGTGTAAGTTTATTGCCAAGTCCATACTTTGTCATATTAGTTTCGTGTTTCATGCGTAGTTTACCTTTCATATACTATGAGTCAATAGTTTGTATTGGTTGGGTTCTTGGGTGTCTGTGTGTGTTTTATCTTTGCATGCAGTTGTGTAGGCTTTAAGGTTGAAGCTGAGTGAGAGAGTGCTCAAGGAGTACAAGTGAATCTAAGTTTGGGACTTAGGTTGGATAGGGTACTATTGTGTAGCAAGTTCAGTCTGGAACTTGCACTAGTGGAAAATTTCTCATTCGTAACAGGCTATTTGTAACGGGCAAAGCTTTGCCCGTTACAATTAAGATATTCGTAACGGGCAATATAGTGTCCGTTACGAATACTTACTTATTCGTAACGGGCAAAGTATTGCCCGTTACGAATAAGTAAGTATTCGTAACGGACACTATATTGCCCGTTACGAATAAGTAAGTATTCGTAACGGACACTATATTGCCCGTTACGAATACTATATTACACATAATGACCAAACTTAGCCCAACTTATGAGAGGAGAGCCCAATACTTGGCTTTTCAGGGTTTCACTCCCTCACTCCCTCCTCTCCGTCATTCACCTCTATATCTCCTCTCCTCTTTCTTTCATCTCCTCTCTCTCTCCTCTCCTCTCTCTCTCCGTCCTAACTCCCTCCTCTTTCTTTTTAGGGTTGCTCGTCTCCTCTCCTCTATCTCTCATCTCCTCTTTCTTTCATCTCCTCTCTCTCTCCTCTCCTTTCTCTCTCTCCTCTCTCCTCTCCTTTCCTCTTTCTCCGTCATTCTGTTATGGTGGTTTACTTGAGCAGCGATTGCGGAGACGAGCAACTTGACCGGCTGCTGCATACAAGAGCCTCCAAGCGGCGTCGTTTTTGGGCGGAGGTGTAACCGGCGGTGACGGACTCTTCCTCTTTAGATCTAAAGTTTCTAGGTAAGATTTTTCTCTTTGTAATCATCGAATATAATGTTGGAAGATTTATCAGTTTGAATGTGGTAAATGATGATTGTCTGAGTTGATTCAACTTTATATTTTGAAATTTATGTTGTTTTTAATTGATTTAAGTTTCTTAGTACTGGATTTTTGATATATTTTGTGCTGAATTTTTGCAAATTCAGGAATGATTATTGTCTTTTTTTAGATCTAAAGTTTCTGATTATATTCCAATTCTATCTTCATTTTGTATTTTAATCTCCTCAATTATTTTTAGCTCTCTAATTTGAGTGATTTTGATGAATTTTTGTTGAATTTGTGGTTTAGTTTCTGAATCTGCTTCGAATTTGATGAGATCTTCGTTTTTTTTTTTTTTTGAATTTTTTGGTTTTGTTGTTGCGGTTTTGAGTAATGGATTTGTTGATGAATTTGAGTAATGGTTTTGATTATTATTTTTTATGTTTGAATTTCTGGATTCGTTTTGATTTTTTTAATATACGGGTTTGTTTGATCTAATTTGTGTGACTTGATTTGGATGATTGATAGGTTTGTGTTAATTTTTCTGGATATTTTGTTGTGTATATTAGTTAATTTAAACATTTGAAATCACCTGTTTTTTTTTTATATATACATATTTGATTATTTTTTTTATTTCATTGATTTTGATCTATTTGTTGTGCTCTATTTCTGTTTTTACTGGATTAATTAATTTAAACAGTTGAAATCAGTTAGGAAATTTTGAATTGATTGATTGATAAACTAAATTTTCAGGGTTTGTGATTTTGTGTTTCAAATCCTTGTTTTTGTTGTAAAGTTTGTAAATTTTACTTGATTTGGAATTTTATGGTTTATCATGTTAGGGTAATGATCTGTTTTTATATATGTAATGTTGCAAATTGATAGCTTCTGCTGGTTTGTTCTTCTAATTAGGTTAAAAAAAGTAGTGTGTTTTGTTTAATTATCATAATTCATGCTATATTTGAGATTTTAGGGAGGAATTTAGTATATAGTTGAATTATTAGTGATGATTTTATGAAATGGATGGTGTACAGGTGGGAAGAAATTTAAGAAGCCACGTCATCCTTATGAGAAGGAGTGACTGGATTCTGAGTTCACCATGCTTTGAGTCGTATCTGTAATGCTGCTAGGCATCTTCTTACTCTAGATGAGAAGAACCCTCGCCGTATCTTTGAGGGAGAAGCTCTTTTGAGGAGGATGAACAGGTACGGGCTATTAGATGAAGGACAAAACAAGCCAAATTACACGTTGGGTCTTACCGTTGAGAACTTCTTGGAGATGTGTCTTCAGACCCTCATCATCAAGTATGGTATGGCCAAGTTTGTTCACCATGCTAAGGTGCTTATCAGGCAGAGGCATATTAAGTATCATATTTGAATCCCTTGTTACGTTTTAATTACAATTATTGATTGTTTTCTGATGTGCATTGCTTGATGTTCTTACTCTCAACTTATCTGTTATTTAACAGGTGAATATGCGATTACCTGTATGTTGTATCTTTTGGTGTCAAATTGTCATTAGTGTTATATAATCTTCAAATATGATCTTCTATGCTGATGAATGGCTTGTATACTTGTGTGGACTTGTCAATGTAATTATAAATGCCATCTGTATGCCTGAAATAAGATGAAGAATTATTAGTGCACTTGGTTACTCTCACGATTTATACACAAGATGAGACGGTCTTATGAGAGCTTTTAATTTTTAATAGCTTGTTGGTTTGCTAATGTTGTTACTGCAGTTGTCGTTCTAAGTTGTATCAAGATTTAGGTATGTTGCTTCATTAAATTCATTGTTATTGCTGATGCAAAACTAGTGCATTTAATGATCGGTTCAAACAAGGATTAGATGTCTTAGTCCTAAGACAAAATAGTCACTTTGCAGCATTACTTTTATTCAAGGAGTAATTATAAAAGTAAAAAGCAGGTTGGTGGGAAACAGATTTGAGTTCATCATATATTCTTGTGAGTTTTGCTCAGTTAGTTTAGGACTTTAGGTTCATGCTTTTTTTGACCTTAAGTATCTGTGAAAGCCCATGATAAATGAACACTAGCTGTGGTTTGCAATTGTTTGAATTTTGGTGTACTATTTTTAAGTGGAGAAAAGCTGCTGATTGAATTATTGGGTGCATAGTAAATTATAGTTGGGGGACATATCAGTCAAACATCTGTATGTGATGTGTATTGATTTGTTACTTTTACTTTTTTTATTTTTATTTTGTTTTTTTATGCTTTGTCCTAGATATTAGGCAGCCATTTCCTAATATCTTTCTCTGTATCATATTGTAGGGAATATTTCAAGCATTACGATAACCCCAAACTTGAACCCCACTGTGATCATACACTAAAGTACGGTGGCGTTCCAAAGGGAAAGAAAAAGAGCAAAAAGAGTCGCCAACAAGTTTTAGGAACTTGTAAACCCAAAAGACAATCCAAAGGACCGTCAACTACTCCATAAGGTCTTGAACCAAATAGGGTCCGAGGATGAGGGTACGAATCCAATCTACAAAAGAAAGGACCAGCCCTATAAAATAGGCCTCTACTTTGTTCTGCTCGTATTCATGCGTGCTTTTCGAATAACATACAAACATCACATTAAACCTACCCTGTTTATCTATGTTGGTTGAATATTAATGCACAATAAACTATTATTGGCGATCACTTGAATTAAAATCACATTAGCCTAAACTAAATTATTAATTATCTTATTAAGCGTGATTCCAAGTACAAATTCCCTTTAAACATGCATAAAAGGTGTGATCAAGCAATAACAATAAAGATATAATCAAGCAACATAATAATAAACGATATTAAATAATAATAATAATCATGATAATAGCATGATAAGGCATAATAAAGCTTAATAATAATAGCAAGATCCTAGGCATGATACTAACAAGGTTAATAACAAACCCTAGCATGTCACTAAACAATAAAGATCAAAGCTTTAAACCTAACATGGTACTAACATGATATTAGAAAGAGTAAAAGCACCCTAAGCATGATACTAGAAAGCATAAAATAACATCCTAACATGACACTAGAAATATTAAACAATAATAAGCATGCAATCTACATTGTGAAAGAAAATAGAGAGTAAGCTAATCTACTTACTTTGAAGCCTCGTACCTCTTTCTAATAACAAAATACACAAGTTAGTAAACTTCAATGAAAATAATAAAGAATAATTAAAGAATCAAATTGAAATCAAGTTAAATAAATTTTTGACTAGTTTTGGACCAAACCCTCAGAAATTATCAACCTTTCACGTCTAGGGCGAAGGCAACTTCGAACTTGGCTAGGAGACTCAAGATCTTGTGAATGCGGAATATTGTGTTTAATAAAAAGGTAGTTTAGAAAGAGAGAGAAAGAAAAGAATTAAGTAATTCTTGAGAGGGGAATAGAGAGAATTAAGGAAGAATTGATCATGAATGAAAAACAGAGATTCGGGACCCTATTTATAAGGAAAAAGTCCGGAAAATCATAGAATTTGATAAGGAATAAAACTCCACTCTGTCGCTAACAAACCGACCTTGTCGCCAGGAATTTATCTTGTCGCCAGGCGACAGAGTCTGTCGCGAGGCGACAAGCCTGTCGTTTGGCGACAGAGACAGTTTTTGCGGATTTTGTTTTTATCATATCTTTTGATCTAGAAGTCCAAATAAGTCATATAATATGTCGTTGGAAAGCTCTTGAATTCTAATTTCTAATTCAATTAGAATCAGATTAAAATCTTTTATAGATAAAAAGATATGGACCAAATAGTGAAAGGGTGTCAGTTTTGGATAGAGTTTCTTATATCTTTAATATCTTTTTCGTTATAGCTCGGATTTATTATTATAATATATCATTGGAAAGATAATTTCAAGATCTATCCAACCATATAAAATTTGGATAAAAAAATATGAGGCACGAAAATAATATCTGACTATCTTTGAACATGTTTAAATCCGAATAGAATTAGGAAAGTTTTAAAAAAGGAAAGTTTATATTCAAATCAAATTCTATGATCTTATCTTTTCAAAAAAGGATAATTAAGATATTTTAGAAACTTATAGAAGATTCTAATCAATCCTAATTAGTTTAGGAATAAGATTAAACCTTTGGACCCTCCTCATGATCATTGGGTCGTAGGTAAAATCCGGTTTGGACCCAGTTTAGTATTTTGGCCATAACTTCCTCATTATTCATCGGAATTGGGCTTATAATATATCGTTGGAAAGGTCTTTTCAAGCCCCATCCAAATACACCATTATTGGACCTTTATCATGGACCAAAATAAACTGAATCAGACGTTTTCATAAAATAGAGTGGGTTTTTGAAAACAGAAAGAAGGATTTTAATAAAAACTAACCGCAACACTTGACTTTTCACACTTTCACCTCATTCGATTATGGTTCGACGTAAAAGGTATTCATCACTGGGTTTGGTTTTGGGGAGACACAAATGGGTGTCTACACATATTATGTATTATTGTCCTAATCTCATGTAATATACAGGGGAGGTTTTCTATCCAGATTGGACAGCTTTCAAGTTCAAGCAAGTGACCTGTCTGGTAGTTCTTTGGAAAACAATCCTCATATATAGTTTTAGAGATGATCAAACTCAGGCTAACAGCACAAATGAGGGCATTGACAGTACTCATGTACCAATTGATCCTTATATTGAGGTTCTTGATGGTGCTCAAGTACAGAATGAGCTTGCAAATGAGATCCTAGATGATGCTCAACAAAATGAGTCTGCAAATGAGATCCTTGCTGGGACTTGTGAACAAAGTGATGTTGAAGGAAATGCTGGTGTTGGTCCATGTGCTAATGTAAATCAGTCAAGAGAAGGCAGTGGGCACATTAATTTACAACAGTTGGAAGTTCAAGCTGAAATGACGCTGGAGCTTGCCTCAGATGCGGAGAATATATCAGAGACAGTTACTAGTGGGCTTGTTGTAGGTTTTCGGATTTATTGTCATTAGCATTTTTAATTTTACAAGATTCTACGAATTTTTTAAGATGTAAATTTAAAATTTGGTGTGCCATATTTTGATAATATTTGTATGCCTTTGTGGCATGGAAATCAGTATTTGGGTTTTTATTTGTTAATTATTATAAATGATAATTTGAGATGTCAATGGAAAAGGAAAAGGGATATTTGTAACAGGCTCAAAGGTGCCTGTTACAAATACCCCTAATATTTTGATTTTTCAAGACATTATTCGTAACGGGCAGTCAAAGTGTCCGTTACAAATAACTGGCTATTTGTAACTGGCAATCAACCTGTCCGTTACAAATACCTGGCTATTCGTAACGGGCAGTCAACTTGTCCGTTACAAATACCTGATTATTCGTAACGGGCACTTAACCTGCCCGTTACAAATACTTGGCTATTCGTAACGGGCACTTAACCTGCCCGTTACAAATAACTAGTTATTCGTAACGGACAAGTGCCCGTTACGAATAATATTTCTATCCGTAACGGCGGTATTCGTAACGCCCGCTGCCCGTTACGAAAAGCCTATTTTTGCCCATTACGGATAGGCTTTTTTCCACTAGTGTTGTGAGTAAAGGTATGAGTATAATAAGTTGTAACTTGTGTGTTTGCCCTATATAGTGGATTGGTTTGGTTTTGGAAATCCCTTAGAGGGTCGAGGTTTTACTTCTTTGTGAATGGGTGTGTGAAAATAATATGAATGCATTATATTATGGTCGCACTTCTTTGTGAGGTTGCCTACGTATCCGTTAGGAATCAGGCCGAATGTAGCTCTAGCCGAATCTCGCACAAGTGTGTATACCTCAAAAAGGTCTTTTTTAGGATTGTAACGTAGTTAGGCTAAAGGTTGAAGAAGAGGGGAATAAAGGCTCAAGACCCTAGATAAGCCCCCAAGGTGTGCAACTTTGCTTTTGAATCTTTGTATTTTTATGTTTGAGGCTTTTAACTCCTTTTTTTCTTTAGCTTTCTCTTTTGCTTTTGCATTTATTTTATTTTGAATCTTTTTTGTAAATGTGGGCAATGTCGATCATGCGGTCTATCACTCACTTGGCATTCATGTTTCTCAGGAACGGTATCGAGCACTCGATAAGATACGCAATGTGAGACGTGTTCATATCAAAGAAATGCTCATGTCAAAGACATTGGAATACTTACCCTTTTGTGCACTTTTATTTTTATTTTTTATTTTTTTATTTTTTTGCTTTATTTTGCTATTTTGCTCTTTTTTCGCTCAAGCTTTTGTTCTTTGAAAGTTGCATAAGTTGCACACCATATATCCCATCCCAAGGTTAGGTAGATGTGGGTTGAAGAAAGAAAGGTCAATCGTTAGACGAGGCTCAAAGTGGTGTATGAAGAAAGGATTATATATTTGAAAGGGTGAAGATGATATGATATGGCTACAAGGGGTGCCTATTAGTATACCTTGTGCTTAATATCGCTACATTTTACTTGAAATGGCAAGTTTGGACGTTTTACTAAAAAAAAAAAAAAAAAAAAAGAAAGAAAAGTAGCAAGTTTGGCGCAAACTTTTGACCGAAACTTTGGCCTAAAATGGGCCCTTTTTTTTCTCTCTTTTTTTTTTTTTTTTCTTTTTTTAACCATATCTAGCTTGTACCGGCCAATGATCTAGCACAACCAAATTAACCGATAGAAATCATAGGATCATCTTCATCAGTCATGGAAGTTGTGTATACTCTCTTTACAAGTGTACGAAATATAGCTAGAATAGTCAAATACGATTATATGATTACTACCTAATTATGGAACAAGATTAACTTTTACCTATTAACATCTTGTTCCATATCGCATCTTTTCTACTAATCCACTTTAGATTCGATTATTTAAAACAAAACGTAGGCACAAACCATTTACTAAGTACCCAACAATACAAGAAGTCAAGATAAACGCTCCAAACAAATTCATTGACATCATACCTCACCTTATTATATAAGATAACATACCTAACACACACACACATCAATACATCGATCCTTACGTGTAGGAGGCTAGCCAAACATACATATCTAATTGAAGTTTTAGTACAATGTTCGTTATTTAAAATTGTGACAATTTTCCTTGTTCTTGATCAACTTCCACCACAGATTGAATGTCCTCATCATACTTATTAGCATTTCTTGCTGAACAATTAGCGCGAATTTCTCCTTGTGTACCCGTCAACACATGAAGTTGTCCCATTTTAACCATTGCATCAATAAACTTTTCAAAGAACAAATTTTGGTTGATAGCAAAACTTGTGACAATATCCCTTGTCTTAGAATTAGCATACAAATCTTGATCGGAAGTGAACAAGCCTTGACGGTTCATTAGGTCAACATAATATTTATTGTCGAAAACATTAGGAGTACGAATGTCCAAATTAGTAGTGTTATCGGTTGTCTTTGTTGGACACGTGAGTTTAAGGTTTTTAGCGAAGGTTTGGTCCATGGTAGGGTCTTGAGTAGGGTAGAGCCTATCGGTGAAGGAGGTGCAATGGCTTTTCCCGATGGTGTGGCCTCCGGAGAGGGCGACGAGGTCCGTGGCGTTCAAGTTTTTGTTGGATAGGGAGTTGAGGAGTTGGTCAGTGTTGAAAGAGGGAGGTGGTAGATTGGCTAGGGTTTCGTTTAGTGTAGCAAATTTTAGGCCATCTCTTCTTCCTAAGGGAATCCAGTAGAATGGTCCACCTGACTGAAAAATCACATAGAAAAGTATGAGAGTGTGAGTACAAATTTTTTTTGATGGATAAATCATATAAGTACATACTCCACTTCACAAAATCGAGAAACAAGAGGTTAGGTTTGAAAATAATAAAGTATGATAAGTTCTAAAGTTTAGCTGTCAGTATTGCTTAATTTTAAAAACTTATTCAAACTTTGTGTCATACAAATTAAGTTACTTTTCACTACATTTAATACCACTTGATGATGTAGTTGATTGTAAAAAATTATTGACATATTTGGTCTTGATGACGTATGTAGTTTAGTTTATTGTAAAAAAAATTATTGGACGGCTAGTTAAAAATTATCTAATTATATATATAATTGAACATCTATCTAAGAAATATGTTTTTTTTTATTTTTTTTTAATCTCAGATTAAATGACTTGACTTATGTACAAAAAGAAGATAACAATACCAGAAATACGGATTCACGAGCAGCAAGTGCAGTGATATCAGCACATGAGACAACGCGGCCACATTGTTTATGCACAAGGGCACGGAGATCGTTTATGATCTTAAATGCTTGAGCCCTAAGAGTCAAGTTCGGAGGTGCATCCTTCTCACTTGGACCACTGGCTGATCCATCCAACAACACTGAACCATCACATCCCTTAAAATCAAAGCAACAACATCTCATTAAAAATATGCATTATGAATTTCGCCATCTATATAGAGTAGACCTTATCAGTTGGTTAGCTTGACCATCAAGCTTATATCGCTATTCTATCATGTACTTGTCATATAATCGTACGTAGTGACAATTATTGACCCACGTTGATTAAATCATCACCAACTAGTGCTACGTGACAATTAAATTCAGACGGACGTAGATATATATATATATACCTGAACGAAGCAATCATGGAAGTGAAGGCGGAGCAAACCAGCAGCTTGGGTTATATCACTTTGAAAGACCTGCCATAGATGACCTCTAATAATGAAATCTAAACCAGGACAACTAGATGAATAAAATGTGTATGAAAGACCAGGCACAACTGGTATTGTACTCTGACCCTTAGAGACTCCTATTACCAAAGATGATACAACTAGGAATAGAGGCAGAAATTTTAAGGCTGCCATCTCAACTTGTTTTAGATAGACTTGGAAACATTGTCCATTGCATAAGCCAATATATAAGAAAAAAAAGAGGTAGAGAATCGGAGAAAATATATTATTGGTAATGTAATAATATTATAATAATGAGCTACTCTGTGGACTGTACTCTATTGACTGTACTCCTTACTCGGGTGCACATAGAGGTAGGTGCACTTAAGGGCGCCTTTTTGCTCATCTGATAATTTTTTGCTTATTGCAAGACTTTGGAATGAGGAAAAAAAAGAAAATCAAATGATTAAAAATATACCTTAATCGCATTTTGTATTCGGGTGTATATAAAAAATATCACCCTTTCTTTTAATTAGTTTGCTCCATTTGTTATATACATGGTTTCAACATATAAATATATTTCATCAAAAAAAATTTTAAGTAAATAATCTAAAGTTACAACTAAATGTTAACGGAGATAGTATTTACTCAATATAGTTACATAAATATATAAATTTTCTCTATCTTCAAATTTAAGATTCTAGGTAGGACAAAAAATAAAAAAAAAACAAAAGAGTAATAGTCTTGATTGTTTGGTGTATCATTTGTATATGGTTAGTTGAAATAGGGAAATTGACTAAATTATCATATCCTTTTGTCTTGATTATTATATATTCCACATGCATGAATGACACAGGCTTGAGGTATTTTTTTTTTATCTGCCTTGGCATTTGGTCAAAAGTCTTACGTGTGGTAGACACAAGCTTGATAGTTTTGTTATTGTTAGTTTAGATGAACTACTACAAGAGGGGGGGTGAATGGTAGTAGGTTCCAATCGCGGAACTTAAGCGGAAATAACCAATTAAAACGTAAAGGAACTTAAAGCACACAACAAGTTTTACGAGGAAACCATCCAGTGCCTAACTGGAAGTAAAACCTCGGCCCTATTGGGACTTATAAACAAATTCCACTATAATAGGCAACTCTCCTAGTACAACCTATTACACAGACCTTTGCTTCGCAAGTTCCTCTTAAGACACTTGCTAATTGATAAGAACCTATCCTATCAGACCTAAGACAAACTCAAACTCAGGCACCTTTTTCGACCCAAGACACACTCAGGTTCCTTTCTCGACCTAAGACACACTCAGGTTCCTTTTTCCCACTTGCAACCCAAGACAGACTCGGGGTGACTAACTACCACTCGAATTTTAGAGAATTCAAACTCATACACTTGTGTGAATTTAAGAGAATCCACAATCTCACCCCAAAATACAAAACACTCAAAACCCTTTTTCCCATTACAAGATCTCATTGAATATCCCTAAATACATATCTATGAATAAAGAGATAAAACTAATATGTTGGACACTCGAGACCTGTCTGGAACTCACTGGACGTACTGTAACCAAAACCTGATAGGAACTTTGACCAGGAGAACTGACTTAGCTTCGTGGTGAAGGATAAAACCATTAAGCACGACCACTACACTTCGTCAGCCTCAACTTTGAATGAATACTTATGAGCATATTTATAGTACACTCGAAATATTCATTTCATCTTGAAAAAGATAGATTTTCTGAAAAGATAAGTTTAAAAGATATTTTCTAAAAACAAGTTTTCCGAAAATATATCTTTTTGTTAAGAATAAAATCTGTCAATAATAATAAGATAAACTTAGCATAAAATCAGCTTTTATTCCAATCTTATCTTTTAGTTTAAAAATACTTTTTAAACGAAATTTATCTTTTTCCAAAAGGGATTTATTAGAAGATAAATATCTTTATTCAGTAAAACCAAATCCCTATAAGATATGCACGTATTAGGTAAATATATATATCATTAAAACCGACTTGTAACGACGTGCATACTTAAGTTCCTATTAGGTTCATGAACTCTGACAGTCTCTGAGTTCCTGACAAGTCAGTCACTCTAATTTCATTAACTGTTTGGAGTTCACCTTGGTTCCATATAGACTTGTTCCAGACCGACTTTTATGTCCAACATACTTACATGAATCCTAGAGCAATATACTTCTATTTCTCTGTCTTCATGTTGCTTCTCTGAAACTCTTGTTCTGGAATCCTGTAGTCTTGATATATTCTGGATCTTAGGGTTTGCCCCAGCACTACACCGGAACCAGGTCGTTACAACCTGTTTTGAAGTTCCTGTTAAGAAACTTCTGGAAGTTCCATTTCTGGAACTCTTCTTCTAACTTTACTTGTATCCTCATGGATCTTCTAAAGTTCCTCTGTTTCAGTTCCTACTTCAGCCCTCAACGCTTATTGAACCTGCAAACATCACAACACTAGAAAATCCTTATTAAATGGAAGTTTGCTCAATTCTTAACATCATCATCAAAACCTCATAAGGGTCAACAAGTTGCCCCTTTTTAATAATGACAAACTGAGCAAACTTCTGAGGATAACAAAGTAACTCAGAAGGTTAGTTTTTTCATTTATAAAAACAGTAAAGAAAACTAAACTAAATTAAAAGACTTCTACACATACATGACATATATATGTATAGGATACTTACCTCGTGAAGCTAACATATGTAAACACCTATTTACATAGTTACCTTCATGGTTCCTTAGCCATCATCATGATTATCAACCGTAACACTTATCATTGTTCTTGTTCCTCTATTGCTTATCCTATATTGCTCAAGTTCCTTATATACATACTTGACATTGCTCAGGTTCCTTGTATCCTGTTCCAAACATAACTTGTTCTTTCTATGCACAACTTAACATACACGTTAGATAGATAATCATCATTAGTTTATAATCATCAAAACCTAATTGCTCAACAGTTATCAATTTTTAAGAGGAAGGGAATAGATAATTTATTGATTGAAAGCCATCACTTATAAATTATCATCTACTAAATCCGTTTTACATTATGTGTAATAATTGGATGTTTCTATAAATGTAAGAATTCAACTATTCCTCATAATATGAAATGAAGAGAGTACAAAAAATACCAAGTTGCCTATTAAAAAAGTCATTGTCTATCTTTCAAAAAGAAAAAAAAAAAAAAAAAAAAGGGGTCATTGTCTCGAGTTAGTGCATAGCATTATTTGTCATAGGTTTGGTTACATGATCATAAGAATATTTTACAAAATCATCATATATTTAATTTAGAAAAAAGTTTTTTCTATGCTTAAGTCTCTTTCTTTTAGTTTCTATTTAATCTGAGAGAAAACATAGACTTAGCAATAAATGAAATGGTATTAGAAACTTTTGTATATGTAAATTTACCCCTCTAATGTTAGTTTTACTTCAAAACGATCTTGTTATGAAACTTTCCATTATAGGTTTTTTGGTTTGTTGGGGGTTTAGTGCAAGAAAACAATGGACAACGGTAGAAAGATTATAAAAAGGTGTATGTAAGTACAAGAAAAAGGTGAGAAGGTAAATAGAGGAGTATAATAAGCGAGCTAAGGTTAATATATTCTTAGGCTATTATATTTTTAGTTCACCTTTTATTTCATTACTTTTTTCTTTTTTTTTTTTGGTGTTTAGAGAGCCATAAGTAGATGCAGGGGATAATCGATCTCATGATCTCCTGGGATCGGGGGAGAAACGCTAACCACTTGAGCTAGCCCTAACTCTCATTTCATTACTTTATTATATACTTTAGATTCAGATCACATTAGAAAAATAAGATCGAATCAAACCTTATCGTTTTATATGCACATTTGTATTGTATTGTTAAATATCTTTAATTCACATTATAATAAATCTAATAACTCATTTGATATATTTTCCCTTATGAATTAGTGTAAATACAAGGTCAAATTTTAGTTAAAATCATTAGGTAATAGATCATGTGATACAGAATTACAGATTTAGTATATTGATTAAAAAAATTATTTAAAAAGAAATCAATTGTCAAAGTTGATGTAAACTGACCATCAAAGTCAATTATGTATTAGGAACAAGTTGAATATATTATTGTACAGCATATATATGTAGGATTATAATTCAATCTTGTACGAAGTACATTATTAGATAAGGATAACATAACTGGGCATTAAAATATTCTTATTCTGAACAAAAATTATTTTTACAAATTATACTTATTTGACTTATTTTACTAGTCCTCTATTACATTTGTTCTTTAAAGTTAATTACTTTTACTGATTAATACTTATTTATACTGAACTGAATTTATTTTTGTTGAACTAAATTTTTTTGAATATTATTCTAATAAGATGAAAAGATCATGGCACGAATTTCTAAATTATTTGTAGTGAAAAGGAGAATTGTCATTGATGATTATAGAATTATTGTAGTTTATGTAACAAATCTTGTTACATGATTGTGTGGCTTCTAATCTTGACTTAATATCCTCTCCCTGAACTCTACCAGCATGGTTTATCATTAGATAAAGCAATGATCACACGATTCACACTCACTAAGGGTATATAAGAAGAAAAAATTAATTAGGATTGATAAATTAAATGGCTTAATATTGAATCATCAAGGTAACAAGTGAGAGGCAAATCCAATGTGATCCCATGTGATTACTTCTTTCCACTTAATTGAAAACCAACAAATATTCTTTGTAGTTAAGGTAGTGTATGTGAATAATAGTACAAGTATACAAAGTCAGAATATTGCAAGTAAATTATTACTAAAAATGGGAGCAAAGAAACTTAACAAGTTACCTATCTATGATACGAGAAACATATTTAAAATAAACAACTTGAACATGGAATTCATTGAGATTAAATCTTATTTATTCATGCATATTATATATAGTAATATAGATAACACACCAAAGGCACACATCTAGACATCGTCACACCTTACACGTAAGAGATTGGTTTAACATACATATATAAATAGTTAAACTCCAAATACTCCACTTAAAGTACAAATATTCCTTAAAATAATTGTGACAATCTTCCTTGTTCTTGATCCATATCCACCATAGACTTGAGATTCACGTTACTATTAGCATTTCTTGCGGAGCAATTCGAGCGAATTTCCCCTTGAGAACCCGTCAATACATTAAGTTGGCTCATTTTAACCATCGCGTCTATGAACTTTTGAAAGAACAAGGTTTGGTTAACCGCAAAACTTGTGACAATTCCCTTAGTCCTTGAATCAGTAAACAAATCTTGATCGGAAGTGAACAAGCCTTGGCGGTTCATAAGATCAACGTAATACTTGTTGTCGAAAATATTAGGAGTACGAATGTCCAAATTTGTAGTGTTATCAGTGTTAGTAGTTGGACAAGTGAGTTTAAGGTTGTTAGCGAAGGTTTGGGCCATGGTAGGGTCTTGAGTAGGGTAGAGTCTACTAGTGAACGAGGTGCAATGGCTGATTCCGATGGTGTGGCCACCGGATAAGGCAACAAGGTCCGTGGCATTCGAGTTCTTGGTAGCAAAGGAGTTGAGGAGTTGTGTAGTGTTGAAAAAGGGAGGTGGTAGATTGGCTAGTGTTGCATTTCTTGTAGCAAAATTTAGTCCGTCCCTTCTTCCTAAGGGTATCCCATATAATGGTCCACCTGCCTAAAAATATAACAGTTTATGTAACAAAGTAAGAATATGTGAATATAATATGATAATTAACTACAATAGAACGCTAAGGCAAAATAAAATAAATAAATAAATAAATAACTCATAAAATAAAAAAAAATTAAAAGTACAAGTATCTAATATTCCTTTGGTTTCTTATATTTAAATCGTACAAAATAATAGTATTAGAATTTATAATTTTGTCAGATAGGTTCGTTATTGTTTTCTATACATTATTATTTTTTTGTTATTTTTTTTTTTTTTTGACAAACTATACATTATTATAAGTGCGAAGTCCTCGTATTTCTTTAATAGCAAGTCCGGCCTCTACTTCTCATGATAAGCCAATTGTTTTCACACTAGACATCATTTGCGGTAGTTGACTTAAGATCAAGCAATTATCTTATTTATCTAAATGTTGACTCTTGGTCTCCGTATGACCGCATATGAGAGTACGTGATAACTTCACATAATTACACAAAAAATATTCTTACATAATATACGGAAATATTCTTTATCAACACAAAACTATGTAAAGTGTTATAATAGTAAAGGAAGGTAAGCAAGAAATTCCATATCAACCTTGTGTATGCATCTTCGCAATCCCAAAACCGTGTAAAGTGTAATTATAGTAAAGGAACTTGATCAAGTAATTCCATATTAACCATGCATATCAGCATATATGCGCAAATAAGAGTGAAGCATAATGGATATGTACTTAAAAGAACTTTTTTTTTTTATCTAAATATGTATACGAAGTATAAAATAACCAAATGTACATTATCAATTTTTGATAAAAATGTACGCACTCATATATTCCATATAAATAACAAATCTTCTATTTATTGATTTCTTGAGAAGGTTGGAAAGGAATCGATGGTTTTTTTTTAAAAATTTTTTTTTTATTTATTTATTTTTTGTTTTTGTCTACTATATGTGGTGAAATCACGGGCGGCACATGTTAAGTTGCAAAAATATATACAATGTACTTAGCAGCATATGTACAAGTATATTTTAAGACATCTATTAAGTACAAAAACAAAAACCCTATAAAAAAAAAGTTTAATATGGAAAATTTATTAATAATTTATATTACGTATTATTTATTGTTAAGATTATGTTAAGTATGGAAAGAATTACTTATAATTTGTTAAACAATCAACTAATATGGAATCTTGTACTTCCTTCGTTCTTTAATAACTGTCTTCCTAGACTTAGGGCGGCACACATATAAAGAATTGAAAGTTAAAGTACGTAAGCTATTTTAATAGACAATGTAAAAGTAATTTAAGAACAATATAGGGGGTAAAAGTTAGCTAATTATTGATATTAAGATCAAATGTAGGTTCAAAATATATATTTATATATTTTGAAACCATAGAAATATTTACCACCTACTAATTCAATGAACCATAAGGGTATAAAAGTAATAATACCAGATAAACAGAATCACGAGCTGCAAGGGCAGTTATATCAGCACAAGACACAACTCGTCCACACTGCTGATGCACAAGCGCACGAAGATCATTTATAATCTTAAATGCTTGAGACCTAAGCGTCAAGTTTGGAGGAGCATCCTTCTCACTTGGACCACTGGCTGATCCATCCAGCAATACGGAACCATCACATCCCTTAAAATTTACGTATTAATAATTAATGAGAAGTCATGATTAACAATAATTTTATACAATGTAACCAAGATATGCTACAATTATAATTTATAAGTTATCTTTGCTCTAAACATCACATCTAGTTATTACGACTAAAAAAGAGAGGAAAAATCAACAAGATATACACATAGGTTTTGAATTTTTATAATTAAGTATTTACCTGAACAAAGCAATCATGAAAATGAAGACGGAGTAAGCCAGCGGCTTGGGTAATATCACTTTGAAAAACTTGAGAAAGATGATTTCTAATGATGGAATCCAAACTTGGACAACTAGAAGAGTAAAATGTGTATGAAAGCCCAGGCACAACTGGTACACTACTTTGACCCTTTGAAATTCCTACTAGTAAGGATGACAATACTAGCAAAAGTGGGACAATTTTTGTAGAGGCCATTGTTTTTATGATCTCTTTTTTCTCTTGTATAACCCTAGTTAGTTGTTTTAGACTTGTGAGATATGGTTCATTGCATGGGACCATATATATAAGAAAAATAATGAACATTAACGTAAATAGATCATTTTTTTCTACTAATAAAAATTGGGTGTTTGTTGGAAATTTTGATATTGACTAAGTGTATATTTTGTCTGTATTCTACATTATTGATGACTTAGCTAGTTAGCTTGTGCGAGGATTTAGGAGTTATTTCATCCTATTATCCTTTGCATTAGGTCAAAATTATACACTATTGCGTATAGACGTATGGCAGACACACGACTTGGTTTTTTTTTTTTTTCATGTTTTCGATGAGACTTTAGGGCTTTTATAAATTCATAGCAATATAGCATTATTCAATCCTTATTAAAACTTCCACTTTAAGTAAATTATGTATGCACAATCATTGGAGTGCATGTACCCATGTAAATGCACAAGATATATTGATAACTTAATAATATGAGAAATCAAAATAAAAAAAAAAAATTAAGAAATAAGGTTATGTAAATGTTTTGAAGGTTCCGATGGAGTATTTTTTTAAGCAAAAAGAAAATACGTTGTGTAGTATTAAGAAAAAAATAAGATGGTTATTTTAGTGCAATAAGTTCCTTTGTAGGGGAAGTTGTTCAACTTCATTCAATAATTTGAGTTTAGTATATACCGATATACACCATAGCACAAATTGTTTTTGGGTAAAGATTTAGGAAATTTTGACTTTTGCTACCTTGGAAAAGTATTATTTTATTTTATTTTACTACCTATCAAATCTCATTTTTAAAATTTTGCTACCAGTTAACGGAATCCGTTAATAATTCCGTTAGTGAGATCCAGCCAACCTCATTACCACCTTCCGGCCACCACTCCCTCCTTAGCCACTTTAAATGCCTCCCCGTCAACCACCAAAAAAAAATTAAAAAAAAGTTTAAAAAACCAGTCACCCCTCCCCTCAACTGCCACCGCTTCCCTACCCCCTAACCCGCCCCCGCCGGCGCCTAGAGCTTCGGTCAGCGCCGGCGCGAACCCACCCCCCTCCCCCACCCTAAGCATTCCCTTTCCCCGACATTCTCGTTGCCCCGACCCCACCCCTAACCAAAACCACCCCCTTCCCCTTCCGATCCCCTTCCCCCCACCGGAATCCGGCCCCCCCAGCCCCATTCCCCCCACCGAAATCAACCCCCCTCCCCTTCGCCTACCGTTTTAGGCCCTCCCTAACCCTAAACCACCACCCCAAAACCACTTTAAACGAATTTAAGGTTTAGTTTTGGGTGGTTTTGGGGTGGTGGTTAAGGGTTAGGGAAGGCCCAAAACGGTGGGGGAAGAGGAGGGAGTCGATTTCGGTGGGGATAACGGGGCTGGGGGTGGATTTCGGTGGGGGGAAGGGGAAAGAGGGATGGATTTGGTTTGGGGTGGGGGGTCGGGGCAGCAAGAACTCTGGGGAAAGAGAAGGGGGGCTGCGTAGGGTGGGGGAAAGGGGGGTGGTTCGCACCGGCCGAAGCTCTAGGCGCCGACCATCGGGGGGGGGAAGCGGTGGCAGTTGAGGGGAGGGGTGGCTGGTTTTTTTTAATTTATTATTACTTTTTATTTAAAAAAAAAATAAACTTAACGGAACCCTAACTGATTCCGTTAACGGGTAGCAAAATTTAAATTAGGGGCATATGTTAGGTAGTAAAGTAAAACAGGTAGCAAAAGTGAATTTGATGTGTTTGACAGGTAGCAAAAGTCAAAATTTCCAAACATTTATGCAAATTAAAAAAGAGATTATTCTTTTAATTACAATCGGATGAATCATACGGAATTTATCTTCACAATTACCTAGATTGATGAACAAGATTGTAAGACATGATATGAATTCAAAAGAGGGTATAAAAAAAATTGGTATGCAACCATGATCTTATCTTTGTAAAAAGAAAATTTTTTTTATTTGATTCAATAACTCAATCTTATCATTAAAAAAAAAAAAAAAAAAAAAAAAAAAAAAAAAAACAAAGGTTGAATTATGTCTATATCATTGTTTTTTGTGGCTCACGTACTCAAGTCTCAACACAGAAGAAAAATAAAAGGATTTTTTTTTTGTAACTTCTATTGTTTTGTAAAATTTGAATATAAATATTTGTTTAATCTTGCTCTTTGGACTTATTTTTCAAGATTTTAGTTTAGAAAATTGAAATTAACAACAACCACAACAACAAATTTTTGAATTTTATTATATTTAAGTTCGTTGGTAATTTAGTTACATTAATCTATCTATACTTAGTATTTAAAAGCTATAACCAAGAAACTAAGAAAGACACATGTCCTCATCCATTCTATTACACTTCTCTAACCATAGTGCCACATGTCATCTTACACTATTAAATTTTTATTGCACCATTTTTTTTTAATTCTTTCATTAAACTTATACTTAATCTTTCATGCACACTTCATCTCTTCATCTTCATCTTCATCTCTCCGCTTTAATTCAACCTTTTCCTATTCTCTCTTTAATTTTAGCCCTTCCACCTTCTACTTATGCCTCTTTTTCGATTAAAGTTCCATAATTTTAATTTCTTTAATCATGTTTCCGATTACATATTATACCCTATAATGACTTACTGATATTTCTTCACTTATCTCTCAATACAATTTTATATGAATAAGCCGTGCATTGCACGGGCCAGAAGGCTAGTTTAATATAAAAGAAGAAGACCTAAATTGATTAATTTTGGAGGAATTTGTAAATTATACTACTACAAATCTCCATTGTGTTTTTAATATATTTTTAACACATTTCTATATATAGGATCATATATCATACGCCTACAATGCATACCATTGTTCCAAATGATTACAAGTATATGTATATAGTTTCAAAGTTACAATCATATGTCTATATATGTTCAATTATTGCTCATAATCTTTAAAACATGTGTTCATTTTCATTGATTAAGTTTTTTTTTACAATATAAACTAATATGACCAAAATGTTCATAATTATACAAATAAATGTTCATAATTTTGAACTATTTGTTCATTCAAAACACAATGTGCATCATGATTATCTTTCTTGATTTTCTCTCTCTAGATTTTTCTACTCTTTTCTGGTACGACTAGCATGATCCTAGTTATGGAGTATAAGATAAAGTTTTCGGTGTTCATAGGCTCAGTCTTAGCCTCATATATACTATAAGAAAATTTTAATGGGGAGGAAAAGAGTATAAGTTTTCAAACAACAGCGTAATTGATTCACCTACTTTCCGAGATTTCTTGCCTCCTGCTACACGTTCGTGTAACTTGATCATCTTAGCTCAACAAACATAATAGTTTTTCAAAATTAGCGGATTATCTTAGTCATCAACAGATTAGATTTTCAAGAAAGAAACTGATCACCCAAGAATAAATGTTACTCTAGAAAAACAGAAAATTTGCAAATTGCATCCATTTAAACTTAGTATTTTGCAAATTGCTGTCATTTTAAAAATATTGCAAATTTCAGCCCAAAAGTTGTAATAAATTGTAAATTGGAACCTAATTCAATTTTTTCATCGGTTTGAGTGTCGAAAAAAGTTCGATTATGGTTTTAGCGGCTGTTTTAGTCCTTTTTTTTACAACAGCCGTTTTAGTCCTTTAAGAACCCAAATTGAGCTTAAAATTGGCAAAAAATTAACGTAAGATCATATTTGTTCCATGTTTTTATCACAATACAGTACGTCTTGTGTGCAGCTGGTCACACCATGTGGCCGCTTGTAAAAGAACAAAAATAACTCTGATAACACTGACCGAGCTGAGTAACCCTTATAATACTGACCGAGTAATCCTTATAACACTAACGAAATAACTTTTGTAAAATAAAACGAGTAACCTCTACAACACTGACAAAGTGACCCTCATAGCATTGTGGCCAACAACACATAACTATTTGTGATCACCCTATATTTTTATTTAATTTTTGAAATACCTTGTTCATAAAATATTTTGTCAAAAGAGGAAGGTGTGGATAAACCTCTAGAGCTTTATTTTGTTAAATACGCCCTTTGTTAACTGAAATTTTTGTTTTAAGAGAGGTATTATCTATCATCTATAAAAATCATATCCTTTCCAATGCACAAATGCCCCAATTGGTCGAATAGTGTTTTTAGTTCAACTAGAGAATAGTAAAACCATGATATGGCGTGGCTAATGTTCGTTCCTTCCGGGTATACCACTTAAATTCCGCTTAACATTTGAAAATTTGAGGAATTTGGTAATGATCATATCATTATCCACTAATCATAAAATTACAAATTAACACATAAATTTTTAATATTATAAAAAAAGGGAAAGAAAAAGTAAAGACCACATCACAAGATTCACAACTTGTGAAAGTCGAGGGGACAAGCTAACAAGTGTTGTAAAATAATTATGCAAAGCAAAAAGTTATAAAAACACGTTTAATCTATCTGACGGTCCATTCAAATATTTTAATTAAATAATCGATAATATTTTGATCATACAATAATAAAACGAACACTTTAGGTGACTACTATATGTAGTGTCATATAGTTAGTGACTTTTCGTTTGCTTTGACGTCATACAATACTATAAATAAATGAGGAAATATGTCATTCTTAACTTTACTTTTATACTAGGGTATCCTACGCGCGCATCGGGCTAGCTCTTGCGGAGAAGTTGTATTGGCGTGTATTTACACCTTTGGTTAGAATGGTAGACCTAGTAATTTTAAAACTGACTATTTGATTTATTTGCATATGTGGTGAATTTGTAGAATTATAAGAAAGCCACCAAAATCTTTTAAGACAATTATTTTTTAAATCCTCAAAAGTTTGATAGTGTTATATCAAAATTATTATTATTATATAATATTTGATTGTTTTCCATCCCTTCGTATTTTAAGCGGCCATTGTTAGTTTAGAACTCTTGATTGTTGTGCATGTTTCAATAGTACTTAGTATAATACTTCTATCGTGTTTTTCTTCAAATGAATTTTTTTGTGAGCTTTGGTCATGTGGAGTAATAATATGTAAACAAGTTCTTTAATGTTCCACGACGACCATCTAATATCTATATCAATACTAAAGCAATAGCCAATTAGTTATATTTTTCATCTTAAATTCTCTTCATAATTAATACCAAATTTTTCTACCACCGATTTCCCTTGATTTTAGGATATTTAGTTCTTTATACCTCTTGATAACATACGCCTGCTCAAATATCACCAAACTATTTAATTAATATATGAATCCCATTCAAATTCTATGATGGATGTTGTTTATATGTAGACTTAAAAAGCTAATAAACCACATAGTGAGGGATAACTCAAGTGGTTAGAGCTCCCCTCCTGGTCCAAGAGATCTTTGGATCGATTCTCATCATTCGCCCTTGTGGCTCTCTAAACACCAAAACAAAGCTAATAAACCTTAACAATAGTTGCAATTAAAAAACGACAAGTTTTTTTTTTTTTTTTTTGGAGGGGGGGGGGATAATAAGTTAGTAGGATTTTATTCCAAATCAAAGTTCGCAAGAGTCAAGAGACTTTGCGGAAATAAGAAGAGCAACTATGAAAAAGTAAAAATAAACAGTCACTTGGTAATAAACCGTTTCATTGTACATACAATTTTTTTCTTTTTAAATAATAATAATAATAATAATATCATATAAGTGTAAAGCATTAGAATTATTTTATTTGAAAAAAAATCATTACAAATTATTTGTTAACAAAAACAAAATTAATTGATGACATGTTTAATGATAAAAAAAACATTAAATATATTAATGATAGTAAACATATTAATGAGGGTATTAAAGTAAATACACATTTTGTACATAACTTTGTACATAGTTTTGAGGGTATGATTGGTAGTACACTATTCCTAAGAGAATGTTTCCACTTTTTATAAGGTAGGGATTTTATAAGGTAGGGAATAAGTAGTTAAGTATGCAATAATTTATTCCATGTTGTAACTTATGGCGCGTTTTATTCCACTTAGAAAAATAAAGCTAGACATTCATGTCACGTTACAATCTAGGAGTATGTAGTATCTAGAAGCATACTAATGCAAGATATTCATGTCACATTTGCGTTTTTTTCATTCTGGTTTTCACATTCTCTAATACACATGTTTTTTATATCATGTATTCAATACTTGTATTACATAAGAAATATTATGATTGAGTGAATAAAATTTAAAATATACACTTTAACATATTCATTCAATATGATCTCGCATGATACTGCCCGTTTTGTCATTTGCGAGAATTATATTAATCAAGTTTTAAAATTATGATGACCAAATTAAAGTTAAGCGTAAAGAACTACAAATGGTTATATAAATTAAACTAGTTTTTAACCAGGGCAATGCACCGGGACGTTATTCTTGTATGTATATTATAAATAAGCTTTTATAATAAAAATTATGTGATAAATATAAACATAGATTAAATTAGTTACATTTACTTCACTCGTACTATTTAAATATATTTTTTACAATTATCGTTGAACATTAAAATATATTATCCAAAATATCTAGTTTTTTGGTGTTTAGAGAGCCATAAGGTCGGGGGTGAGAACTCTAACCAGGAGGGACGAACTCGATCTAACCACGTACTTGAGCTATCCCTCACTCCCTAAAATATCTAGTATCAAACTTAAAAGATTAAATTAATTTGTTTCTTTCGACTTTAAGTTAAGAATATGCTTAATTATTTTTAACAGAACATTGTTGATCTATGATATGTGCCATTGGAGTAGTAGTTGAAGTTAATATACAATAAGCATGAGGTCTCAGATTCGAACTTTAATGCTAATAATTCATTATTTTTGTTTAATGAATTAAATTATAATGATTGTCACCTCAAAAAAAAAAATTATAATGGTTGTATGACATGGCGCCACATAATATGCCTAGTCATGATGACACGTGGCGAGCTCATGTATTCACATTGGGTTTTAATAATAATACTAGTGTGTACTCTGGACGATGCCCCGGATTGCTAGTTTGTGTACTTTTATTTAATAATTATGTTCGACTATTTGTATAGTTAGCGTGTGTAGTGGTTTAGGCGTTGTCTCGGGTGTCACTGTTATGGGTTCAAATCTTGTTCAAAGCATATTTTATTTTGCTAAATGAAGTGGCTAGCTTACGCGTGACGCATATATACTTTGGATGGTGACGTGATATTGTGACATGACACATATACTGTGAAGAGTGCCACGTGGCACCATTCCTTATAAATGAACGCCTTTTAATATATAGTATAGATATATAGATATAGATTGTTCATAATTTTCTCTGTATTAACTTGAGTTTTACTCTGTTGACTCAAAAGATCAACCACTTATATAGTCACTATTAGGTTGAGAGAGTGTGAAAGTAAGATATATTAATCAAAACAATCCAGCTTCACAAGAAGAGCTAAGAAACTATTTAAAATACAACGTATTAAAAACACAAGATAATGGAAATAGTGAAACCATAAAAAACAGGTACGTAGTAATAGTATCTGAACGACTAGTCACAAGATTGTTTCTATACTCTATTAAATAGAAATAATCTAAAAACTGGTAAAAACAAAAAATGAATAGTCATATACTCGTATATATTGATAGCAGAATATATAAAAATTTCCTTGAAACCATGGATCATGGATGTCATATGTATTTTTATGGTTTTTTTTTTTTTTTTTTTTTTTTGAAATAACGTATTTTTATGGTTAATTAAATGATTTTGCCTAATCCCACAAGTTATTCTTATTAATTGCCTTCAACTTAATATCTTAATCAAGAAGATGATAATTACATGGTAAGATTAGGTTTTTGCTAATAATCGACCACGTCAAGAAGTGGGCTCCGACAATTATTTATATGTTTTTTAGATAATCAACTAACTGTTAGAAAAATGATCCATGAAGATTATGACCAGTAGGATCTGAGGCAGCTACTTCTATTACCAATTTTATTTTTCTTCCAACTTTTATTATGGGTGTACTTGTTTTAATTTATGATTTATTGACTTTAAATTTTGGATTGAAAATTCAACCATTATTTACGGTGATTTGATCGAAGTCTTATTATACAATGATTTAAGATTAGAATATTGAATATGCAATGCATATAGAAAAGGGAATGATAAAGTTCAAAAAATTATTACCTTTAATTAGTTTTTACATACTAGCTTACACTTTTATACTTTGCCCAAGGTTTTTATGAATCAGGAGCTTCATGACTTAAAAGTGTCTCAATTTACATGCTAATCCAAGGTATGTAGTCCGATAAAGTAATCCAAAATCAAGCTTAACCTATTCCAATTACATCGTATAAAAATACTACGTAGATGGTTTAGATTCTAAGAACTTGTACTATCCAATTGAAAATGTTATGGTCTAATTTAGTCTTGACTAATTTTTTTTAATTTGACCTTGTATAATTAAACATTAACCATATATTTATACTATTGCATAAGGGGGAAAAAAAGTTAAAATGGTAAGCCAATGTTAAAATTATTGGTTTAGTTTTAGGGGCCATTAGGCAAAAAGTAATTGGCATAGCAAAGATTCACAATCAAATTGGATTTAGTAGAAAATGGATCAGATTGTAAGCAATATTTCAAAACCAAATTTAAAGCTATTATACACCCTTAAATAAGGCCCAATACAAGTTGACTTAGGCCTCATTAATCCAAATTGAATTGCACCTACAACAATATTCAAACCCAAACAAACTTGCTTAATAGCTGAGGCCGAGCCCAGCTACCTATTTATGAGGCCGCCATCAAAATGAACATTTACTACAATAAAAATGATTATAACTGAACACATTTACAATAATTTTGCATTTTTCAATAATCAAGTGTACAATTTCATGCATTATGATGTTCATTCTTATAAAATAAATGTTCATTCTCATGTCATATGATGTTCATTCTTATAAAAAATATGTTTCAATTTTTTTTTATTTAATACAAATTGTTGTGTTTGTTCTGCTGTATAAAATGTTCGTTTTTATAGTAAAGGATGTTCATTAGCATTAATAATACGTAGTATTAGACATTATCATTTTGTTCATTATTAAAAAAAAACATATTGTTGATTTATTTAATTAGTATTAAATCATGTAGCTCAGCGAATTATATCCCTTCAAGTAAATTGAGCAATTCAAGATTTTTCACTTGAAACTGCAAAAAATGTTGATGAATAAGCAATAACATTATATATTCATTTTTATTTACAACTGAAATGATCAGTTATATAATATTAAATGTACAATTTTTTTTTTTCAATTTCATAGTCTATTTATTTTACTCTTATATTATAAATGTTTATTTTTATACATTGCATTGTTCAGATATAAATATTCAATTTTATTTTTTTATAAATGTTCATTTTTTTTTTCCTAGTAAATGCTCAATTGTGTTGAGCGACTCTAGCCAAAGCTAGCTAGGCGCGACCCTCGCTAAAACTTTGCAATTTTCAAGACCAACAACTCAAACCAAGCAAATTGCAACTTCACCATAACACAGCCCAAAAGCACCATGACCCAAAGATATATAATAATTGACTACTTATTTTCATTTATCTTCTTTTTTTTTTCTTTTTTTTTTTTTTTTTGAGGAAACAACTTGAACATAAATTATGTAACCCTGTACTAATCATCTGAATCAAATATTCAAATATTCAACTGTATTTACGGGTATAGGGGAGTCCATTTTTGTTTATATATTATAATAACGAAATGATATCACAAATATATATAGACTAGCTTAAGTCCCGTGCAACACACGGTTTTACTTAACCTAATTATGAATAATTTTAATGTTACTTTAACAACAATTTGAAAAAAAAAAAAAAGGGTTTTTCTGCATAGTAACCCTGTAGTATCGGGTTTTCTAAGGTGTGCCCACCCTTTTGAGAAGTTCCACACTGTAACCCTATGGTACAGTTAGTAACTCTACGGTAGCCTTGCTGTTAGTTTATCTTTAACGGAGTTATGTTTTTATGCTCTTCCAGCATGCATTTCACTTGGTTGTTAGTTTTGGTGGGAATTTTTCCTTCCCTCCTTCCTCGTATTTAAGTCCTACTTTCCCTTGCTTTAATCCCCCATCCTTTTGTAATATTAATATATTACAACTCCATTATAGTGTTCTTCATTCACCAACTATCATGTACAGTTTTTGTTGCTCGTTCTCCTCAAATTCGACTTGTGCGTTGGAATTTTTAGGCCCATGATGCAATTTCTCACCTTCCAAACTTGCGAAGCTTACGATATCAAGAACATGTCGCACCCCAGGCCAAAGAAAGCTTTTTTCAATTGCAATGAATACGGTTCTTCAAGTGGCTAGATGCAGAGTTACACCGTCATCACCTTGCTCTCCTCTGACTAATGCTAATGTCGCCCTTCAATAAACCATGCTCCTCTAGATACAGTTAAAAGTGTAGATTAGGTGATGGAGTACATGCTCCTCTAACGTCCGTCTTAAATGTCGCTGACACGGGTTACCGTAGAGTTACTAACTACACCATGGGGTTACAGTGTGGAACTTCTCAAAAGGGTGGGCACACCTTAGAAAACCCGATACTACAGGGTTACTATATAGAAAAACCCAAAAAAAAAAAAGGAAAAAATTAAAAACTATGTCTTCAATTGAAACAAAATAACTTGAATTTGTTTTCAAAAATAAAACCTTGAATATTATATTAAATAGTAATGTCAAAAGTTATCTATCATTATTAAACGTTTTTAAACAATGTAAGAAATTTAATGATTGTAGGTTTTTATATTATAATGAAAATTTATCTCGTGCAATGTTCTTGTATTCCCCATCCATCCCTATTTTGTTGGCTTACTTTGACTGACAGAACATATTTAAGTGACTTTTTTTTTCTTTTTTTTTCTTTTTTTTTTTGCAATAGTTAATGATCAATTTATATTTATGGTTATTAAATATCGATGTTATTATTTCTATAAATAAATCAATAAAAACATACTAAGCTAAGTGTCAGTCCCTGTTGGAGAAAAAAAAAAAAAACTTTCAAAAAAATTATATAAAGTTGAATGATAGTACATTCTATTATTCTAATGTATCACCTTTATACGTAGTGTAAAAAATAAAGATATGTTTAAAAAAAGTTGTAAAATGCAATATAGAATATACTTCATACATATAATTGCCAAAAAAAAATGAAGATTTAAAAAACACACACACATAAAATGGCGGGAAAATTTTCAACCAAAGAATGACATGCGTTCCTGATTTTGCCTTTAGTATTGCCTCCATGTTTTAACGTTTTTTAATAAGTGTTACGGTTTAACCGGCACATAGTTTTAGTCAATTTAATTGACTTAAATAAAATAAGAGGTAAGTGGATAGTTAGAGTATTACGGAGTAAAAAATTATAAAGAAGAATTGTAGGGTTAATACTTTATTAACAAGTAATGAATATGAAAGGAAAGATATAATAAGCATTTTTTGTTTTTTTACTACTTAAATCTATTTTTCAAAATCTAAACTCTTACTTACATCTGTTTCAAAAAAAAAATTAAACTCTTACTTTACATCATAATCACTTTATAATATCAATGATGTATATTATTAATAATTTGGTCAAAATCATGTGGTATTATTGTTAATCTATATCTATCTATACTTAGTTATTAGTATTTAAAAAAGCAAACCAAAAAAAACATGTGTCATCATTCTATTACACTTCCTTATCTTCTTCTTCAACTCTACAAATTCTTAAATGAACCTGGTTCACACTAATTTATTGTGGACCATTAATATTATAGAAACTATGGTTGTTTTATTAATAAAAAAAAGGTCACTATAATAAAAATAAGGTCACTGTGTTGAAAAAAAAGTCATTTTGGTAATATATAGGCTACAAGAGGTTAATTTTTTGATGAAATATTTTATATACTAGTCAATATGAATAATAAAGGTCACTATGTTAAAATTAGGGTCATAACGTCGTATTCGAGCTCACTATAATATTAAATGTTATACAAGTTTTAATAAAGGTTACTATGTTAAAAATAAGGTTACTATGTTAAATATAAGGGTCACTATGTTCAATATAATGTCAGTTACGTGTGTATAAATCTCGGATCCACAATAATATTATTGTGGACCAGGTCCACGCAAGTCTTTTTGCTTCAACTCAACATGCCACATGTCGTTTTACATTTTTTATTTTTGATTATACAATTTTTCTTAACTCTTTCATTAAACACTTCATCTTCATCTCCCCTCTTTAATTCAACCTTTTTAATTTCTCTCTTTGAATTTAGTCCCTCCATCTTCTTTCTATTAAGTCTCATTTCAATTAAAGTCCCACAATTTTTATTTCTTTAATTATGTTTTCATTTACATATTACACTCATAATTATTTATTGGTATTTTCTCACTCATCTCTCAATGCAATTTTCTATGAACAAGCCGTGCATTGCACGGGCCAAGAAGACTAGTTATTGTTAAATGATACTACCTCCGTTTCTTTTTAGTTGACACGTATTCCTTTTTAGAAGGTTTCTTTTTAGTTGACACGTTTCCTTTTTGGGTAAATTTTTTACCTTGCATTTACAAGCTACCCCACTTGCTTTTTCATTCTCTATCACTCTCTCTCCTCTCCTTAATATATGTGCTTAAATCAAACGCATCAACTAAATAGAACAGAGGAAGTATCATAATAACTACATTATTAAATTCAAAAAAATAATAATAACTTAATTATTAAGTTTAATTATCATTATTGGATATCTTATTAGGTATCCGAACTTATCAATCCAGTTTATGAAATATCACTATTAGTGAAACATAAAGTCTTATATGTGACTGGCTACACGGTGTGGTCATTCATCATGAGGGTTACTTCGTTAGTGTTATAGGGGTTACTAGTTCAGTTTTACAAGAGTTAATTTGTCAGTGTTACAGGAATTACTTAATTAGTATTATAGGATAACAGGTCAGTGTTATAGGAATTACCCTGTTAGTTTACAAGTGGTCAGCCGTACATAAGACGCGATGTAAGTGATATTGGTTATCGGTATTCGAACCGTTACTACTAACGATACCTATTTCATGATCACCCCTCATGATTTGTATCTTCTTAAGAACCCCTTTAAAACCTGCACTCCACTCTAAACTTCACACTAAAGGCTCTCTTAAAAATTTCTTCACTATTCTCTACTCTACTAGTCTACTCAACTCTACTCGTCATCTTCTACGTCAATCAATTTTCTCATTTCAAATTAATCCTGAATTTTTGAGAGAAGAATTTAGCAAAAATGGCGGATGATTCTTCACTAAACTTGGAAGAGCTTCACAACTTAGAAAAGGTTCTTCTTCATCTTTCTTTTTGATAAATTTCCGATGTTTATATGTTATTTGAAGTATTTTTTGATTTCTAGGGTTATTGTGTTTGAATTTATGATGTTTCTTTTGAAAGAAATACAAGTAAATAATTGTTTGTGTCGGAGTATTGTGTTTGAAATTCCAATTTCAATTTCAATTTTTCATATATTTTGTCCTGATTTGCTGTTTACATGTATTTAATCTACAATTGCAATGATATTTGCTTTCAGTTTCAAAGATGAATGCAATTCAAGCTCAGATAAATCTTGAAGTTTATATATGATTTAACAATGATCAAGAAAATGATTGTGAACTTCTCAATGCTTTTGTTCATATACTAGTATTAAGATTTGTTATTGATATAATATTCAATTTTTAGTTTGTATAGATGAACAGTTTATATGCCTTGTTACTGATTTGAAGTACTGCTAAATTTGAATGGTCAATTATAAATGATTAGTTTAGATTGTTAACCTAATGTTTAAGAACTTGTTATTACTCCATACTTATTTTCGTCAAAATCGAACCAGACCGTAAATATTCTAATCTGATCAGTCAAGAACTATATATCTCTAATTGCATATTGATAAGTTTTTGATAATATACATGGTGCACATTGATTTTAATAATAAGTTCCCACATATTAATGTTTTTTCTTATACATTATTGTAAAATAGTGGTTAAAGTTTAGTCACACTATATTAAGCGTATCAGATTAGAAATTAATGATTAGAATATACTACACTGTCCTTAATAAGATTAGACCTGAACACCTTATTGGCGGCTTTTGTCGTTTGGAGACATTCGTGGAGTCAAGTAGAGTTGAATGAAGCACCTATTATAAATAATCTTGTAATAAAGAATGCTTTTAGATTTGATTGTCAGTCTTTCGGATATTAAATGGCTTTAGATATAGATTTTTAATGCCTCTTGTTCGTTTACTATCGGACATTCCTTCCTATAATCACTTTGCTTTTTCTACAATTTGGAATACCATATGTTACTGTTGTAAGTTGCAATTTTACTCTTACAATGTAAATTTTATTGAACTTGAGTCTTATTTCTGCTCTGGTAACCGAGTTTCATATAAATTATGTCGAAATCATGTCAAAAAGAAAAACACCTTTGTTTAGTTAAGTTGCTGATGACCCAGATCAATAAGTGCTTTTCTTAACCACGGTCCGAGACAGCTTTGGTGGCTGACATGTATTCGACTTAATCAAAGAAAGTGCCAGAGTCTGCTGGTTATTAGAACACCTTGAGAATATATTTGTATATGGAAAAAAAGTATGTAGCTGTGCAAACCCAAACATTGCTATAGTAGTCAGTCAATTCTTTATTTTTTTCCACTTGATCCCTCAATTCTGTTTTTCTTGTGAAATTTGATATAGACCATATAGTTTCACTCTGTCAGATCCTCATCACAATTTTAAATGGTAGATTACTGGGTGAATTAATGGAACAAACAAAACTCCTATAGATGGTTTATTCCTAATTCACATTGATACATTCATTAGGATATTTAAGACAGATTTCTTTTGGTTAACGAATATTGTTTCCTTGGGCTTTCATTACTTGAATGCCAAGGAAGTGCTTCATGATACTATATCCGTCATCTGTCATGGTGGAGACTATGGAGACCGCCCCATGAAAGAACGAGCATGGCTTAGTCAACACCGGCTATGGATCCTACATTGGTGGGAACCATGGGTACCCGTGGCCATGGGATGTGTGCTTTGGAAGGACCTTGGGAAACAGGATGGTCTGACCATGACTATCTTAAGAGGACCATAGTAGTAGGGACTCCTTGACAGTTAACTTAGTCATTGCGGGAAGCATGCGGTACTTGCATCATGGATTATTTACTTGTTAAATATGTTTATTGGCTTTATACTCCCTCTATTCCTATTGAAATGTTATTCATAGATAGATTTCTTGTAAACATCATTATGTTAATATGGTATCATTTAGGCCTTTCTCTTAGTTCAAACTGTGTGCTCAATGTCCACACAACAATGTATAAGATCCTAATTTTGATATTTGTATAGTGTTACAGGCTGGGCAATGTTGCTCAAACTCAAGTACCCATGTCCAACATGGGTATGTGTCAAGTGTCTGACTATTTTGTGTGAAGGATTCATGATTTTGGTCAAAAATGAAGGAACAAAGTTTCCTACCTATATCCATGATTCGACATGGATACTTGATGTAATATGAAGAATTCGAGTATGCTACTGAATTCTACATATAGAATTGAGATTTGAGAGTATATCTGGCTATGAGTGCTTTCTTTCTGCTGTTGCAAGCATTGGCAAAGTATGGGGTATGGAGTTAAGGATTGTGAACTTAGTTACTGCTTGTAACCCATTCTTGACTGTTAAAGAGTGTATATTTGTTCTATCATTATCATGTATTGAGTTTAGCCATTTTCTGGGTAGCTGAAGGCCAATGTGTGATTGGGCAGTAGCTTTCGAAAGGTTGAATTATAAAATTGCTTTCAGGAATTCAGGGGCTATCATTATCTACTTTATGTCTTTCATCTTGTTTACCTTATGCACAGTTTAAATGACCTTCTTGGGAAATCATGAGTACAAATCTCAAATTATCTGATAGCTAAATCATCATTTTAAGGTAATTTGCTTCAGTTACTGTTGGTTCTACACTCATTAGATCTTTGTTTTGATTCTGATTGTCTATGACATTTTTTGTGCATAGTTGTCAGAAGAAAAAGCTTCTTCTTCAGCTCCCCAGCATCATACTCCAATTCCTGTGGCGACGACTAAGGAGCCTTACTCTCCAGCACAGACTTTTTCTACTCTTCCATCTTTCAGCTGGGGACAGGACAATGATAAAGTAAAGGTGAGAATCTGCACTTTGTTCTCAAGGTAGAAATTTTTGATAAACCTTATGCCACCTCATAATAGCCCAGCTTTGTGCTCTTTATTTATTAGTAGTCCTAACCAGTTACTTTCAATATATGACTATCAAGTATTTGAGCCAGATCTTTCTAAATCTGGATACTGATATTCATATCTGCATCTTGCAGATACATCTGTCTCTAAAGGGAGTGCAAGAAGAAAAGATAGAGAAAAACATAAGCCCAAATTCTATTGAGTTCAAGTTTCATGATGTTCAGGGGAAAAATTATCAATTTGCCATACCCAAATTGAGTAAAGAGATTGTTCCAGACCAAACCAAGGTCATAATCAAGCCCAAAAGGGTAGTTGTTCATTTAGTCAAAGCTTCGGAAGGGAAATGGCAAGATCTGCATTACAAAGAGGACAAGGTAATTTTCTGTTACTATGATGTAAATTGCTCTCTCCATCCCAAATTATTAGGCCATAATTTTATGCTCCAAAATCATAGGCGACTTTCTAAAATTTTTAAGCTGACTTTTGTACTGTCTCATATTAGCCTTTTGACTTGTTTAATAGAGAACATTAATTATATCTTCGTAAATAACTTATATCATACAATTCATGGTATGTTGCTCCCTTCCCTAACCATGTATGAATAAATTTTCATTACTATGGAGTACTTTAGTAGTTGTTTTAACTTTTAAGTGGTGATAAAAATCCACGATGAACTTGAAATACTCAGGGGGTACACATGCTATAATCAATGTGACATGAGACTTCCCTTGTCAAACTATGTGAAAACATATTACCATTATCCTCATTTTATATTGCATGCCATTTGGGCTGTGAATGATATTTGTTGACTAAGAATCTCAAAGTACGATGGTGGTGAAAGTTTAAATCAATTTGATGAAAATGATTTCTAATTACATGTTAAAGTTTTAATATTTTAAGTATTGTTATGTGTGGTTTTCTTATTTATTTGGTTTTGGTTAATGCAGCTGAAGCCAAATCTAGACAACAAAAAGGATCCTATGGCTGTCGTAATGGATCTGATGAATGTATATTCTAATCTTTACATTTTTGTATATTATGGTGTTGATTAATGGGCAATCCTGCAAGCTATACTGTTGCTTTGGGCTTGATTTAGTGTACTTCCACAATTTTGCAGAATATGTATGAGGAAGGGGATGAGGAACTGAAGAAAACCATTGCTAAAGCTTGGACTGATGCTAAATCTGGGAAGACTGCCGATTCTCTGAAGGGATAACGTTGAAGATCTGTAGGCTATCAAAAAAGTGCATAGGCATCAGTTAGGGGATTCTGATCCATTTTTGTCACTGTATCTGAGATTTTACTTGCATATATTTCTAAATTGCATCCTTGGGCTCTTAGCTGTAGACATTCTCTGCTTTTTCTGGCTGTGTCCGACCTTGTTGGGGGGTTTGAATGGAATTGGGGTAGGGATTCTGTGTTGTATCTAGGCTACTTTCATAAAGCTTCTTTGCCATTTCATTCAATATGCTTGTTTGAAAGGTTTGAAACTTTAAACCTTCTTAATTGTCTTTCTCAACTTGCTCCTTATTCACCACATTCTACAGGTACTACTTTGCTAAATCGCCTTTGGCATGCTTGTAATGCAAATAGAAAATGTTGATGCTTCATATGATACCAACATGTACATCTGTTTCTTTACTTGCAACAAAGTGAGCTGGAACAAAATTTAGAAATGAGCAAATAATTAACAATACTTTGTTCATTTTATCAAATGAGCAAACAATTCTTTGTTTGTTTGTAATTTTTAAAACAAGTATTGCATGGCTCATGGCTTAGCGCATAGGTGCTAAACTTCATTGCGTGATAGGGTTCTGGCTAAGGCTATGCTTGGCTGCCCTTCTGAAAATTGCAACAAGTATCATTACTAGTGGGATAAATTAGTGTCAAGCTTAGACAACTCTGGTGCACATGGACATATATAAGTTACAACTCGAAACAGAGCAATCTTTGCATCTATCTAGTTAAATTAAAAGTGAAGTGAAACAGCCAAAGAAATGAGAACTTTACCTGAATCTATAATCTCAAATACACAAGTAAAAATCACCAAATCAGAAACATGCATATTTTAGGTAACATGAATGATTTCATTTTTAAAAATAGTTAACAAATAAATATTCCAACACCACAAAATCATCTCTACTGTAGTCAATAATACTTATAATCAAGTTAAATAACATAACATAACAAGGCTTTGAGCGGTAAGATTATCATCATAATACAATCCTCAACATGCTGTAGTTCACCTCCCCTTCCAAAGGTTGGACAGAGACAAGCTCCCACTCCAAAACAAAAATACAGCCTATCCTTGCAAAAATTGATGCATGAAAGCTCAAAATCTCTCTGCCAGTCGTGCAGTGACTGCTCTAAGCTTGGAATAAACCTTTCCAGCAGGTGACCCTAATATTAGGCTGCAGAGTGAGCTTCTCGCTACCTTAATGTTTGTACAAGACCCCAAAATGTGAATCTTTGAGTCTGCAATTACAATGCGCGTCCTTGTTGAATTTTCAATGGCAAACTTTGTTTTACCACCTTTACCAGAAAGCCTTCCAATAGCACGAGATTTGTGGTCACCTTTAAGTGTTTTAACATCCTTGATCTCAAATGATTCAACATAAAGTTCATCTACCCTCAAAAGGGCAATTGCATCCGTAACATCAAACCCAAGCATGAAGGCATGTACGAAATCAGCGCACTTCTGCAGATTACTTACATCAGGGGTGTCAGCCCTTGTCTTCAGCTCAACCTTGCGATCTTTAAGATTCATCCTTACGTCAATTTTCATCTGCTCGTAAATTGGGTTGTAGATTTCCAGCCACGCTTTTTTCAAGGGTGTGTAACGATGAGGAGGAACACTCACCTTTCTGAATTGTACTTGACCATCAGACATCTCATGAGCCCTCAAAGCCCCAAATTTGGGCTTTGATGGAAGAGAAGCAGATGCTAAGTTTGATGTCTCAACTTCCATGGCATTCATGTTTGTTTTCGTTCTATTTCCACTGCTGCAGAGAAATCTAGAAAATAAAACATCACAAAACCATTCAGTTGTTAATTATCACTTACATTTTGCCAAAAAAAAATAGTTATAATAACAAGGATACTCCAACACTGAAATCTATCATCAAAGCAAAAGATGGTATACATTTATAGAGTGATCCTAACTTCCTAAGCTCTCTTGAACATTTCAATATACCAATATAGTATCAACCAGCAAAAGGAGAAAAGCTCCAAGAGCATAATATGAACAATTTTTATGCACAGCAGTAACAGGACAAGCAAGTGATTTCATATCTTTAAAGCTACTCTCTTCAATTACATAATCTCGCTCATTTGATCTTAAGATAGTTACATCTTCTAAAACTCAACCTAATGATCTTATAAATTAATGGTGTTGCAAGTGTACTCTTAAAAACAGCCTTTGTCCAAACACACAATCACACATCACAAGTATACACATTTGTTCAGGAGTGTGCAATCCAACCCTTTCAGGAAGCAGAACTGAAGTACAGTTCAGTTGCAAGATATGAAAGCTGAACTTGAACTAATTTCCCTTATTTCAGATTTACTCAGTTCTTATCACATATTCACATCCCAGTCACTTACTATGCCATTAAACTTTTTAATGACAATATAGAATATTCGTACAAGATTCTATGACCTGATTGACCCATTCAGAAGCATACAACAAAAACAAAAACACAACCAAAAGTACAAATTACTACAGATTGATGAACATAAGATTGCAAAGTCCATTTTAGGCCAAGCAATGTACCTAGACCAGAAATGTAATGGATAATCCCATAGTCTCATGAACTCAAACTCCGAGCTCAATTTCCATCGCATAATGCAGATTGTAATACATATTCTTCCTAAAGGTAAATTTATCATTGTAGTATCCTTTACAATTTGAATATAGGTAAACATTCACAAAACTATTGGTACTAGGACTCGGACCTCAAACTACCATCATAAACATAAGCTCCTCACGAACCCGTACACCCCTTATATTGTTTTATGATTCATCGATTTGCCATTTCTGTCCCCCTTCACATTTTTCACCCCATCCCCAGGGACGGAGAGACGGCCGCCCTATGCACAGTGAGAAAAGCCCATTTTCAAAGCTTTCATCTTAACACAAAAGGAATTTCAACAAATGCCTTTGAAATTAGGCTTAATAGTTGAAATGGTTCAATAATATTGATGTCTTGTTCATAATCTAACTCCTACAGTTCATCAAAAATGCTAAAGCTTCGAGCAAAACCCGAACACGAGTAAGCTCGGCTTGGCTCAGCTCTATATGATTTAGGCAAGCCAAACGACTCGTCTCGTGGACTCGATTAGGCTAAAATTGCAGCACAATAGCAGCCAAATTTGACTCAATTAACAAATTAAAGAATCACATATTCACATAAAGAATTTCGCCTCGTATCAAAGTAAATTGCACATACAACAATTCAAACAACAAATTTGCTCTTTATAATCATTCAGAACTTCCTTCAATAATTATAATCAACAGTTAAATAATAAACCTTAGATAAACCCTAAATTGACTGCTCTGACAATTAAATCAGAGATAGAGTGATACTAAACCCTAAATTGTTAAATTGATATTCGATTATTAATAAAAATAATTTTAAATGAAAAAAATCTTACCTGAGGAGCTGATTGAATGGAAGAGAGAAAGCTCAAAAGCCGCTTCAATGGAGATTTCAGAGTACGCTCTTCAGTAGGAGAAGAGGTCGAGAGAGTTCGGCCAAAGAGAATGCGGGAATTTACTGACAAAGTATTTATATGTCACAAACAGGCTATAACCTAACTCGCCTAATAAAATCTCTTCCGTCATACGGAATATAATGTAAACTAATTATATTAGGATATTCTTAACGAATTCTCGAGGCGTTGGATAACCATTGAAATATTTAAGTGGTATTAATTTGGTAAAGCATGACAAATTACGCGTTGATCGGTGTAATTAATATTAATTTTAATTTAATTTTTCTACATTTAGCTAGCTTATCCGATACCCCCGAGGCGTTTATTAACTTTTATTTTGATATTAATATTTAATTGCAAATATTAAAAATTGAAAATATAACAATTATGTTAAGACGAACTTAATAATATCTAACATAATCATTTTTTTTTTTAAACGACATAATCATATGTTTGTTTATACTTGATCAATGAGATTTATTGTTCATTTTGATTAATGTTTGACTATTAAATAGAAATGATAACTAGATAGGGTGGAAGGAGTTCCTTTGTTACATAATAATTGAGCCTTTTTAGATTATTCATAAATTAGTATACTTATACATTTTCATACTATTAGCTAGATTATTTACTAATTTATATTTTCATATATATTATTGTCAAATTTATATTTGGCATATGTGTAGTTGTTAAAATGTGACAATTATTCTGAATCTGATGGATTACTTTCCAATATTTCAGTCTTTAGGAGAGAGCTTAGTGTAGTTAAAACTAGCTTAAGGCCAGTGCCGTGCACAATAAGTCGATAAGTCTAATGTTTGTAAGAATATCCAACAAATAAAATTGATAAAACATACACATCAAATATGAAAATTATAATGTCATAAACTCATAATCTATATTAATAGGCAAGCAAAAAATTAAATAAAAATGGATTTTTTTGGGCTGTCTAAACCAGAGAACTTTTTTGGGCTGCCTAAACCAGAGAAATTTTTCGGGCGCAGCTTGGTTTGATCAGGTCTAGTGGCTTACGACTTACGAGTGTAATAATGCACTGATACATCATTTAAAATTCTACATACTAGTTGCAAAAATACATCATTTTTTAAAAAAAAATTAAATATATACTTCATTATTCATTATGTTTCTTCTTTGCGCAACTTGAATTCTATCAATATAATTTTTATTTTACCAAACTACATACAATCTTATACTTTTAGAGAATCTACACTGATATGATTTAACATTTCCACAACATTGCACATAGAAGGACGTTCATAATGCCTTTGGTTAGTGCACAAATTGGCAATCTTAAAAAATTCATAAACCTCATCTTCTCTCAAATCTTTCCTAGGCACACTAATGTCCAATATCTCAACATGTTTTCTTTCACCTATTTTATTCTTAGCCCACTCCAACATCCAAATTTCACGATCGTTCTCCCGAACGGGCAAATTAGGTCGCCTCCCTGTAGCCACCTCAAACATTAAAACTCCAAAGCTATACACATCACCTTTTACGGTAGCAGTCGTGTAGCCCCCTAGGTACTCCGGAGGCATGTAACCCATGGTCCCAGCGGCTTGGGTGGAAACATGGGAGTTAGCCCCTTCGATCCTCCTAGCTAAACCAAAATCAGCAATATGGGCTTCAAAATCATTATCCAACAATACATTACTAGCCTTAATATCCCTATGCACAACTGCAACATCCCGCCCATGCAAAAAAGCCAGCCCATTAGCCACACCTTTAATAATCTTAACCCTCAAATCCCAAGACAAAGGGACCCACCAAGAATTAAATGACGATGATGACATGTCTTGTAACCATTGGTCCAAACTCCCCTTCTCAGCAAACTCGTAAATAAGAACTCGATCCAAACCAGACACGCAATAACCTAAAATCTGTACAATATTCTGGTGACGAAGTCTCCCCAAGGTGTCCATCTCCGCCTGAAACTCACGAAGCCCTTGGAAAGCATCCTCGCCTAGCTTCTTAACCGCGACAGTGACACCGGAGGGAAGCTTAGCTTTGTACACAAGGCCAAAACTACCATCCCCAATGATGAGCTTGGGGTCGAACCCGTTCGTAGCTTCAAAGAGCTCAAGCATGGAGAGTTGGCGAACAGCCGGGTCAAAGGAGGTGGAGATATAGGGCGAACCATCGACGGGTGGCAAAGTAGAGCGCGACACGGGGAGCTGGCCACGAGGACGGTGGTGGCGGTTTGGTTTGCATTTAGTGCATAGGATGATGAGGAGGGGGATAGAGATAAGAATGATAATGCAAGATAGTCCTGCAATGAAGAATTCAAGACGTTGATCCATTTTTTAAGGAGTAATAAAAATGGAAACGAAGGATTAATAATGTGTGAGTGAGAATGTTTTCAATCAAAGAAGTGATCAAGTAAAACAAGGGGAGGTTCTTGGAAGGTGTTCACATTGACTTTGGAGGTCAACAAGTCAACGGTCAGTGTTGTACCTTTTGAAATGATGACGAAGTAAGTGAGAATTTAGGGGTGGTCTTTCAATTGGACTCTTTCACTTCGTAGAATAGTATCACATTGTACGAGTAACTTGTATGCTATACAACTATTAGTTTGGACCATTTCTTTGTTTATACTATTGCTTCCTAGAAAACGTGTGTTAGAGATGTCCATGAGTCAATTCACTTGTAAAAAAGTCCGATCATAATTCACAGAAATTGTACAATAAGCTCATAAACAATATAACAAGCTAAGGTTACCTTGAACATTTATGTATTCTTAGCTTACTCACAAACAGCTTAATTGTTTTCATTTATAAGTTCATTCATGTTTGTTTTTAAGTTGGATAAAAACTGGTTCAAAGTTTTTCAGATCATCGGATTTTCAGATAGTTATGCTCACCTCTAGTACAAACTCATCTTCTAATAGAGGAAAAAAGAAATGGTCATTATTACATGTTAAGGAACGAAGCGATAGTACTAAAGTCCAATACCAATCTATCAACAATAATAAAGCTATAGCCTATAAGTATCATTATTATTATATTATACATAATACACAATGTACCCTTCAAAAAGACCACCCTAATTAATATATATGCTTGATAATATCCAAGAGATCATGTCAATTAACTAATATCGTCAGCTATATGTGGTCATAACATACAAAGTACAGTTAAAAGGCTATTTATCGTCCTTGTTATAGGGTGAAATCCAATTCTATTTTTGGGTTGATACGGCTTCATAAGGTTCCATTCATATTCAAGTTCATTGTTGATAATCAATATGAACACACTCGCATTATATTTCAATACGGCTTGTTTCGTTTATTCGTATAGTGATATAGCTGCTCCGACCATCTAACAATAACACAATTGTTCTACCCAATTATAGGAAAACTATATCAATTGAAAGGTACTGTAAACAACAATTTGTACGGAGTATTTAAATTATACTGAGCCAAAATAAAAGTAAAAAAATCTAGTCTGATCTCAGACACCCAAAGTAGTGAAACATCACAACATTCGCAAGCTCCCAAGCCTAAATAATATCCTTTTCAATTAGAAAAGTCAGCACAACAAAAGCCCAGAAAATTCAAAACAAATGAATCCCAGAAACATTAAAAACCACTAGTGGTAAAAATTACAGAAGCCCAGAAAATTCTAATAAAAAGAAATGGAGTGAGTATAATGAAACTTCTTTTTAAAGCCAAGTTAAGGAGTAATCATTAATCAGAGATATAGTTCCAAAACTTGAGCAATCAAGCAAATTGATAGATTTACTAATTCTTCCTACATAAAATTTCAAATCTTACATCTCGTACATCTAAGTATCTAACCTCTATTTTTTCTGCTGGACAAGAATAATTGCAATGTACAATTGTCTAGTGTCTACTCCAACGGATAAAAATGAGGTTGCCTACAAGTCTACAACTACAACCGTTGGCAAACCTATTCCTATTCACTTCTCATTTTTACAACCTTTGTGTGAAACAATTGAAGCTACAGGTTAGATTAACAATATGCATGATATCATTGATTAGTCAATAGCATAACTCCGTTATCCATATCGTTACCTGGTTGCCTGACGTCACGAGACTTCTTTGGAGCGCACACGACATTCTTAATGATAGAAAAATACAGATCAAATTCGGATTTCAATTTTACACAGCTTGCATCTATCCACTTCTCTGCTACACTTGTTGGTACACTATCTTGTGTGTCTCTTTCATGTTCTTCAATAGCGGGTCTTATTTCATTGTACAAAGATTCAAGATTGGAGCTTGCATCAGTCTTCATTTCCTGCACAATAAACAAACAGTGAGACAAAAAGCCTGGAAAAGACCTTTACCTACAGCTAGTTATGAATCTTATGATAACTCGAGTTTTTATAAGCTGGTATTTGGAAACATAGGTTGAGGACGCTAGCACTAAGCTGCCTTCATACTTTGGGAGTGTACTAGTCATCAGGAAGTCATCAGAAATTGTACAAGAAAGAAACAGCTAGAACCACTAAAAATAACCTAATAAGGAACCCAGAAGACTACTAATCTACACTTGCCAGATTTACCGCCATATAATCCCAAAAAGACTGAAAACCATGTAGTATCAATAAAGCCAAAGACTGAACCCACATAACGTGGTATAATAAATTATTAACCATTGGTAATGCAGCCCTGATAAAGCAAAGCAACAGTGAAAACTCAGTATACATTCATGTAGTCAGGATGAATGGCATCACCACTCAACCCAGTTACCCCCTAACCAATTTAAATTAGTAGAAAGATTTTTTGTAAATGGCCCACAAAAGACAATTTGTTTACAAAGGGTATGACGAAGGCAGAAGTAGTGAAATCGTACACAAAAATAAGGTAGTAGTACGTTCGATTATTGTAGCCAAAATTATACTCCAATGGAGCACGCATGTGAAATACTTAGACCTAGAAAATACTGCAAAAGCACATAGGCACCTAGAGTACACTCGCACAAGAAAGGAAAAAACACTTCACTTAACATCATAGACAGATATGATAGAAAACCATCATGAGACTAAGAAAAATTAAAAGAATGTGTTAAGACTAAAGCCTATTAGACCAGTCAGACGCAGCTAAGAAAAACTGAAAATTTATGAAAAAGCCAGTCAGGTCTCCAATTTATACCTCATACATCAGGATCTCTTGTTGTGCTTCTTTTGCTTCTAGAAGGGAGACAACATACTTAGCATTAAATTCCTTTTGTGCCAAATTTTTAGACTTTCCCTTGGGCAAACGTTTTAGCTTTTTCTTAGCTAGAGGATAGTTTCGGGAGATGGATGCAAGACCATTTGCTGGAATAGAAGCAAGCGGATCAATATTCAGCAGAGTAGAATCAATTTTATGATCAGCATCCATCATAAATTCAATTTTGGAGGAGTTTGTACTTGTAACCGTTTGCATTGAAGCTTCATCTTCAGCTGAGTCATACAGAGGAATTTTCTCAACGGAGTATCTGTGGAAAAAAAAAAAAAAAAAAGCGGATAGGTTAATGTCTAGATACATGATTTGACACAATCATATCACCAGAAAGGAAAAGAAAGGGAAAACAGCACAAGTAAATTAAGATAGTCAGATAGAAGACATAGACCTACACAAAAAGGTAAGGACGATAATTGCATGCCTAGGGAGGGGCTCCGATAACAAACTATAGAACTAATCAGCGTAAGTATGGAATATTCCAGAAAACCAAGCTCTAAAGAAACATCAGCATGAAAAATAAATTAGGAAAAATCATATGCAGTCTTTTATGGCTATTTAAGTCCTGGAGGACAGTAAGGATAGAAAAGATAGCAGTAATTGAAGAAAATGTTAAATAGAAGCTTCAAACTAAAAAGGAAAAATGAGAAACAGATCAATCAAGATCACTGGAAACCAATTTTGTCAACTTAAAATTTTCAGATTAGATATATGCTACATAAAAAAATAAAAATAAAAAAAATGGAAAGTTGAAAGCTGCACACAAGACCGGTAGTGTCTGTAATCAGATCTTACCTGTCATCATCATCTTCCCACAGATACGTGTCTTCCTGTGTGAATAAGAGAGTGAAAAAATTAGCTTAATAGAGCAATATAAGAGCCTTGGAAGTTATATAAATCAGAAATGCAAAAATACAAAACAGGTAATGACTAGACTGACATATATTATATCTAGCAAAAATGCAATCACCATCAGAGCAGAATCTGCAATGGAAAAACTCTGCCCCCTCTTATTTCAGAATAAACAGTAGAAAAAACCCGTCCTATTTATGTCTAGGCATTGCCTGATATGGGTGAACTTACCAAGATAGATTATACGGAGCCAATTTACTAGAATATTTGTGGCTAGCTGATATGAATTACATATCCTACAACAGAAAACTTGCCTATTCCATTCAAGAGATCTGAAACATCCCATTTTGTTGATATTACCTATGATCTTACTGCGTTTAAGCGTTCTTTTAAAATATATCTGAAGTTAAAATAACATGATATTAGCTTATTCTTGTGACACATGAATCCTAGACAAAGATTATAGCTCAATTGCCTCAATATTGCAATCATAACCTCCAAATCATCACTTAATTTACCTGGAAACCACGAGATTTTGCCCCGAGAAATCCAGAACAACTAGCAGCACCACAGAGACACCGCACCTTTGCACCACCATACCATTCAAAGTTGTAATCATATGCTAGTTCTGTTCCAACTGAAATATCGTGCTTTGCAAATATGCCAACCCTTATTTCCCCCAACACTGTCCACTTCCTTGTTTCACAATTTGGATGACTGTGAAATCAAAGTAAAAGAGAGAATGCAGTGAGAGGAATATACTAGGATTGTACAAGTCACAAAATCATGTGTAAGTCTCACCATGAATGATTGATGAATCTAGCGAGGCTTCCCTTCCTAGTTGCATCAATAGATTCGAAGGCATTAAGAGATATAATGTATGCATCCTTGAGACCTTGAGGTGAGAAAAATAACAAGTTTTATTAAGCAACCTCCAATCAACAACAGCAGGTTTTCAAAGAACTTAAGTTCAAATTTACCAATGCCAAAGATAAACAGCATACCTTGGGTTTCATAAGCTTGAGCTCTACTCTTAGCTTCTTTCCATGAGATTACTTCACCACAATATTCAATGATGAACTGTCCAGCCTGAGGGATTGAGCCAAGGAGTTAGATGGATTGAGAAATGAAATAGAATGTGAAAAATGAGATTCTGGTGGCACTTCATTGACACCAAAATATAACAAATAACTAACGCAAGTAAGAAAAACTGCACATACATTGAATTTTCACAGATTATCTGATTTCACGGATTAATTATACAGATATTGAGTTCCGTCATAAATTCACTTTTAAAAATCAATATAAACATAATAAAAAGTGTCAGGACATCAAAAGCAGTAGAGCAACCTCATTCTTAGCTACGAACACTTTCAAGAGTTACACGAAGAAAAGGAATGCAGAAAAGGACACACTGGTCATCAGGACCCGGTCATACAGCGTTGGTAAAGTAACTTAAGTACCTGAGTAGTAAAATGATGATAGTTGTTTAAGCTTTTAAATGACCAATACCTTAATTTCCTCATCAGCAAGAAGACCCCATCCACGACCATTGGTTGTGAATAACTTGGTTTTTGCATATTCGCATTTCTGAAATTTCTGTAAAGCAAATGCATATTAGGAATTGAAAGAGGAAACAGATTTTTGTATCATGGGCATACAAAGCACAGATAATTCTTTAAGAGACTACTTGTTAGCAATGATAAAAGCTGACTGCACAGTACCCAACAACAGAAAGTTGACTACATGACAATTTCTAAAAAAAAACTCTGTGAAGGGATTAATAGGGGATAAATAACAGCATCCCAGCAACGCTTTACATCATAAAATGAAACTCCAATACAATGGCACCAAGGGGAAGCGTGCCGGCCGTGCCATTATGTTAAAAAAAATATCTGTGCAGTCAGCCAGAGTCTTTCCTTCCCTACTTTTTCAAACTCTTTCTTTGTTCCAGGTGAGCTGATACGCTTACTTTAGAACCCCAATTTGGAACGGAGAAGTAAAGATATCACAAACAAACATCCTAATGACATAATAGATGACGATGGGAAGCACAGCAAATCACCTGATTCTTACAAACTAAGCCACAAGGGCAATAACCAGGAGTGCACTCTGTACTGGTATGTACATTCAGACATCCATCGCCACAAGCACTCTCAGGGTCAATAGGATTGAATTTGCATTCACAAATGACAATATCTTCCTCTTTCTGCTTCTTGTGCCTAAAAAACATATAAAATGTTAAAGGTAAAATTAAGTGTCACAAAATAAGAACACAAACAAATGGATAACAATAACAACGAGATAAGCAAACAGTAGGTGAAAGTAGAAGCTTTTGGTTATATATGTCCTCCAGTTGCAGAGCCACAACAATGAGTGCATAATTTCATAAGAATGCCGAATGCATCCAAAGATTCTTATTAAAAATTCTGTTTCCAAAAGGGACAAGATTTGGGAGAAAGGGAGTAGCATTTTCTTCTGGGTACCAATTACCAATTTTCTATTATTGCTAAGTAAACAGTTCCAGTGTCAATTTGCCTAGCGATAGATGAAAATTGGTGCAAAATGTTCAATGCATTCAGTAGCTAAATACAATCTACTAACAAGCAGATTAGAGCATCTCCAACATGTGATTTTTGAACTACAAAGGTTTCAAGCTACAAAGTTCCACATTGGTTGGCTACAACACCTTGTAGCTTGCCTCATCAAACAATTTTTTTTTAAAATTTATGTTTATTAATATTTAATTAAAATTATTGGATAATATAGTGATTTTTTATTTACTACTTGTATATCATAGATGATTGTGGTTTTTTTTTTTTTGGAGTATATAAAAATAATACGACAAAAAAAAAATTAACAGTCAAATTCTAATTCATAAAAATTAAAATTTTTGAAAATAGTGTGATTAAGTGTTTGAGTTCTTGAGATAATACCCAAAAAAAAAAAAAGAAAAAAAAAAGAAAAGAAAAGAAACATATCACATATTTTATATTTATCACATTAAGTATTGTATTTTTTATCTCTATCTACTCCGTAGTATTTTGCATGCAAAACAATTTTACACGCATAGTATTCCAATTGGTGGAAATTACTTTGGATTATTTTTTTTAATTAGAAAAAAAAAAAATGAATTTTCTTCAAATTTTCAAGCAGTGTTGCTTGAGTGAGCAGTGTTGCTCATTGAAGCAGGCCTTCCAATATTGTTCCAATGGTCAAGCTACAACTTTAATATTTTTAAAATTTGCAAGCAAGTCCCTATATTAAACCATTGGAGATGCTCTTATAGTCCATACTTTTCTCTTCTAGCACATTAAACAATTCAACAAGTGTCCCTCCTTGGCTCCTTCAAAGAGGTGATACAACCCGGGATACTTGATACTGTTCATCCAAATCATTTTAGGTGGAAAGAAGTTCAGGGCAAGATATCAAGGGAGTAGGCATACAAGATCTTAGGTAATAGCATTTATTTAAAAATAAAAAATAAAAAGTGTAGCAAACAAGAACAAGTACAGGATGGCTAACCAAAGAGTGAAGAAAACAATTGTATTGGCCAAACTAGGGAATATTAACTGTTATACCAAAGATTGGACAAAAAAGGAGAAAGGCACACATTTAGATTAGCGAGGGCTATGGTGGAATCATCAAACTTGATCAGGTGAGATGCATCAAAGATGGAAAAGGTACAGCCCTAGATGAACTTCACATCAAGGAAAGATGGAAAAGCTTCTTAATCGGCCTAAATATAGACACATCAGCCCAGATAAGCACAGTGATAGGACCTACTTTAAGTCCATTCCTTTTCACAATAATAACAAGCTTAAGAACAACCATCCAAGGGGCATTACCATGGTGTACGTTATTTTCTGATTACAGTTTCAGTGTATGAGATTCCAAGACTAAAGAATGTGCCACAAGTTTTAAAATTAGGAGGGAAACCTTAAAATCAATGGATTTCTTGTTTTGAAGAATCAAAAAGAACTTAGTAAGTTAATGGACATGTGGGATACCTCAGACCATAAGTTATTACTGGAGAAGATAATAGAATGAAAGTAAAGTGTCTCAAATATTTGGGGTTATATAGGTAATGGAGAGACGGATTAATCACTTGTCCATTGTAAATTAGGTGCCCCTATGGAGAATACCTAATAGGTTCTCAACCATAATAAATTCCATTAAAATCATGGGTGTTAGTCAGACTCATTACACTCAAGCTCATGTTAGACCATGCATTAAGAGATGGAATCAAGAATGAAAGGATAAGAGATAAGGTGGAAATAGCTTCTATAGATGAAATGATGCTATAAATGAGACTAAGATGGTATGTATAGGTTAACAAGAGAAGAGGCAAATGCTGGGAATTAGCTAGCCTGTAAGAAAACTCAGTGACTAACAGAAGAATTAAGAGGAAGAAGAAGGATAGGCTGTATTGATGATTAGCGAAACTCAGTTAATACACCTTTCATTCGAGAGGAAAGGAGCTCTCCAAAACTAAGCCAAGCTTAACAATATTTTCAGCATGAACATTATTCCTCCTAATTAGGGCTGAGCAAAACTATCTGATAATCCGAAAATCCGAAAAACCGATCCGCATCCGATCCGAAAATTTAGGATAACCGATCCGAAAACAATTTCGGATCGGATGAAAATTTCGGATATCGGATATCGAAATTTCGGATATCCGAATATCCGAAAAAATACCCTAAAACCAGCAAACCTTATATACTTCCCAAGGCCCAAATATCCCCCTGACCCAAATAACTAAACCAGCAAAATGAACAAACCCTAACCCATTCCCTTCATTCTCATTTCTCACCGCCCCCCTCTTCTCCCTCCTCCCTCCTCCCTCTTCTCAGATCTACATGTAACTCTCCTCTCAAGTTCTCAGATCCTCCTCTTTCTCCTCTCTTTTCTCCTTGTAACTCACACCCTGACACCCTCACTCCTCCACCAGTACGTCGCGCGCGACTTCCCTCACTCCTCCATCAATCGCAACTTCCATCACTTCTCCACAAGCGGCAACAACCTGAGTTCCATCACTCCTCCACCAGCAGCGGCGGCGACAACTGGAGTTCGTTCCCTCGCTCCTCCACCAGCGGAGACAACCTGAGTTCGCTCCCTCGCTCCTCCACCAGCGGCGGCTTGGCTTGCTTCCCTTGTGCTGCTATTTTTTTCTCATTTGTTATTACCACTAATTTGAATTAGTTAATCGGTTTTAGTTTTGATTTTGGAAACCAATTTCTGGGTTATATAGTTGTGATTGTTTTAATTTTTCTTACAAATTATGGATATAGGTTAATAACTTAATAAGTTATGCTTTTTGAACTGTTAATCAAGTGTTGTTCTATTTTTGCTCTGTTAAAAAATGGGAAAAAAATATCAACTTTTCCATTAAAATAAAAGTTGTAATTAAAGTAGTCGGATATAGGATATCCGATCCGAAAATTTCGGATATCCGGATTTTCGGATATCCGAAAATTTCGGTTCGGATACGGATACCAAATATCTGTATTTTCGGATTCGAATATCCGATCCGAAATCCACTTTCGGATCGGATATCCGATCCGTGATCAGGCCTACTCCTAATGAGGCCTAATTATAGAAAAAGTCTCATAACTAACTCTAACTTATTCCTCAAGACACTACTAATAGGCTATGACAAATGTGCCCCTCCCTCAAATATTGATTCCTTGCAGCAAAGTCAGACAAAAAGGGATCTAGCCTTGCTAAAGTTTACATAAAACATGGCCCTAAATAGAAAAAAATAAAAATTAAGATTCAAGCATGATATTTCCCCCTTTCCTCTTGCTTCGTAAGTTGGGGGAAATTATTATAGTAAGTAAAGGTGAAAGGATTGCAAGAGAAGAAATGATAAACCCAAGAAGAATGATAATGGGAGGTCAAATTGATGTAGTTGACAAGGAAAAAGAAAGTAAACACATAAGAAGAGATGGGCACAAAAAAGAAAGAGACTTAGATGGTTTGGATATATCAGGAGGTAGCCAGATGCCCTTACTAGGAGGATTGATAAAATCTACTTGAAGGGATTGCAACATTTTTATAACTAGGAATCTCGGCAAAAGACTTCTTGTTTAATACTACTCACAGTGAACATGGCATAGAGTACACTTATTCAAGGACCAACAAGACAAGATTCCACCAGAAGAATTTGGACTTCAGAAATTAGAGCTCTTTATCCCCAGAAATCTGCAGTGATAACCCTTTTGTTATAATAGATACTTCCAAATCCAATGCAACAGCCAATATGTCTATCTTTATTCACCTCTCTAGATAGAAGCATTACTTTTGTACTTGGGATACTGACATTTGTTGATCAAAGTTTGAAAAGCCTAAACTACGACTAAAGAAGAGAAATCACATCACCTTTTATTAAAGTCCTTACTTCTCACCATACTCACATCATCTCCAAATTAACAAATGAGCTGCAGCAAAGCATACTAAATGCTTTTAACAAGGAGCACCAGTCAAAACATAATTACTAAATAAACTTTCCGAAAAATCACTGGACTTCTTCAACCATGTTTATTTAACAAGTAAAACCTATCAGCAACATTCTTTTCCATCTCACTATACATGTATACAATCCTCAACCCAAAGACTAGAATCATCTTGCATTTCCCATAGGTAAACATGTAGAGGAACACATGTGAATATGTGATCATAGCAGTGTTACCTAATTCATCAGTATGAGATTCAGTACGGGTTTGTAATTCACTACCCAATCAGTTATATTGGACCAAAAAAAGTACCAATTCACTAGTATAAATCTCCTTTCAGTTCACAGGGGGTGGGGTAAATTAGGTAACAATTGGATCAAACAGGATGAGGAAATTCAGATATTTATACTTCATTGGTAATGTAATAGTTCAAGATGCATTTCAGCTTTACTATCATGTGAATAAAAAAATATATAGAGTTCAGTTGGAAAGGAATTCTTCCAAGCCTACTTGTAGTAGTCCAACAAGTTTACTCCCTTAAATAAAAGTCAAAATTGTAGGATTTGTTAATCCCCTATAAAACAATTTATTGTTAGTATAGTACTTAAGTAATTTGAAGATTGCATATCGATGTCTCATTATACAAGTAATTACCCCCTAATGAGAATAGATATTTCTGATTCTCCATCAAACTGTCTCTGTCTCTCCTCCAACAAACCATTCTCTATCATGGGCCATGGCCACCACTCATAGCTAAAGCCACCGCGTTTCTGAATATATGTGACGAATCTAAGCAACCAAGGCTAGAAAATCAGTCAATTCCTTTACGTATTTTTACTATGTTATAGGCACAATGAACATAGCCAAGTAAGCAAGCATGGGGGGTTGTCGCATTCCAAAGGCAATAAGGCATGTGGAGGTGGAGGGTGAGGTGATAAACCATGCAGTGTGGAGGTTTGTAAAATGGAGAGGTGACAAAACAGGTTATACCAGAAAGTCGAAAACTGCGTTGCTTAGAATCCAATCTATTAATAAGCCAAATTACAGATTCCTTTGTTCAATAAATAATCTATAAAATTCATGGAACCAATCAAGAATTGCTTATTAAAATGATGTCTAATCTACTAAATCGCGATGATACTCTACATTATGGACCTTCATCACATATATATAAAGATGAAAAGAATAGAGGCAAGATATCTCACTTCCTATATGAAAATTCATTTTGATCAATGTGTATGTATCCGATTTCTTGGCAGGCCTGTCCCTGAGTCAGGGCACGATGAGAGGCCGTCCCCGGGAGAAAAGATCCATTTTCATAGTTCCGTCCTAGCATCAAAGGGTTATGAACAAATTCCTGCAATCAATTTTACTCAATTATCAAATTAGGCTCGAAAAATAGCATAAAATTTTTCTAGCTTCATAATACCAACATAAATTGCAAATAGCAAAATTCTAGCAACAGCATTGCTCGTTAAATTCATCATAACTTCAGCATTAACAATAATCAATAGTTTAATCCAACTAAAAGAACCCTAAATTGACTATACTAATAATTAAAACCCTAGATTGCGAAATTTATATTCGAAGGTTAGAAAAAGAAATAAGCATATTACCTCAGAAGCTGCTTTAATGGCGGAGAGAAAGCTCAGAAGCCTCTTCAATGGAGAATTCAGAGTACGCTTCAATGGCAGAGAGAGGGAAAGAGATGTTGTAAAATAAAACTAAAATGAAAATTTCCAACAGAGAATTTTTTTTTTTTTTGACAAGTCCAAAACACAGAATAAAAATGACGAGGAATATTCATTTAGGAAATTATATTTTTAAAAAAATTACTCAAAATACACCACTTTTCTAATTTACCACTTTTTTTTACGAATTTATAAAATACCACCTTCAAATTTATTTTATTTTTTTTCACTAAGGGCCTGTTTTCATACGTTGAAATTCAGTTCAGTACAGTTTTGTTTAGCTCCCAATTTCCTTCTCTTATAAAATATTTAATTCAGTCAATGAGAACAGGGCCTAAGTATCACCATCCCTCCTCTATTCCAGCTTGTTCCGACTAAAGGGTCCACGTATAACTGAGGGAGTTTAAAGACATAATAGTTACGCAAAATTACAACCATTGACACCAACTTTGGGAGGTGTAATTATTGACACCAACTAGCACCACTAGTTATAGGCAAAATTGGTCGTAACACCCTAAATTATGGCTTAGGTGCACTCTGAACTTTTAATAGTAGCCAAAACACTACCAATTATGGTGTAGGGTGCGATACATGCCTTGAATGAAAAAATTTGGCCACACATATCTTTGGATTAGGTGAATCTTAACTCTCCGGGATAGTATAAATAAATAATTAACAATTCTCATCCACTTGGCAAGCTCGGATTAACCTCCTTTGATGAAATAAGTGGTCGAAAATTTTCATTTAAGACACACGTCACACCTTACACCATTAGTTGGTGGTGTTTTGACTACTAAGCAAATAAAGTTCAGGGTGCTCAATGCACCTAAGCCATATTTCAGGGTGTTGCGGCCAATATAAATTTGTCGTAGTTATATTGAGACCAACTTTGAATTAAAAAAACATAAATAATATTAATGATACTTGAGTGGGGTCCATTTGCCAGAAATTTTACATTTACTATATAAATATCATTTTTAGTAATTTTAAAACAGATTATTAAAATCACTAATTAAAGTTTCATGTGTTAGTTATAGTTTTATTAAAAAGAAGCCCCAAATTAAAATAACAAAACCCCAATTTTTTTTCTTTCTCCTCTCTTATTCAGCCATTTTCTTTGCTTATAATCTCCTTAATCCAAAAAAAGAGTAAGTAGCATTCCATAAATTCTCAAAAGTTGCTCTACATCATATGCGTACCCACTAATTGTCCAAAAAATGATTAAGTTAAATAAAGTTGCTGCTTTACATAATGTTGACCTTAACCCCAAAAAAGAGCAAGTACATCTGTTACTTTTTACAAAATCTTGATATGGATATCTATTTCATATCTAATCTTGAATCTTGAAACTCTTCCAAAAATTGTTGTTACTTTTATGATGCTGATGATGATGCTTGAGACGTATCAAAATGACTCCATGTTGCCCAACCTGGTATGTTATTACCACAAAAACAGAAGTGTAAGTAAGTAAAAATTGAGATAAATAATGTAAGCAAAAGCAAACAAATTAGGGTTTGTTTGGCATCATTTTTGGTTTTCAGTTTTTTATTTTTTTGAAAACTAAAAACCAAAAACATGAAACAAGAAAAAGGTGTTTCCACTTTCTGTTGTCAGTTTTCAAAATAATCATGATTTTAATAAGTCTAAATAGTTTTTGATTCATTATGTGACATACTTCCTCCGTTCTATTAATATTGCAACGAGCAGAAAATTACGCATCCCAAAACACATTTTATATGCTAAATATTTATAATTGTGAACGAGTAAAAATTATAAAAAGTTAATATTGTGAAAGTGTTTTATGAGACGAATCCAACAAGATCCTACATGATTGTTTTTTGCTTAACGTATAAATCATATCATATGGTCAAACAAGAGTGATGAATAGTGCAAAAAGTCCATTGTTGCAATATTAATAGAACGGAGGAAATATATAATATACTTGTAAAAAATAAAAAACCAAAAAACGGAAAACCACAGCGATGCTAAACGAATTATATTTTTGTTTTTATTTTTACACACCAATTCCACTTGTACATGTTCATGTAAAATAGTGTTGGTTTTCTTTCTTGGTCTCCCTCTGCGGCGGCAGACTCTGCCCCTTCTAACTGTTTGAGTAGGTTGTGAGCTAGTGCTTGTTCTTTTAAAACTTTATTTTTTTGTTCTTGTTCTGCAATTGATGATGTTCCTTTCCCCGTCTTACATTTCCTCTCTTGAGCATTGGGTGTTGAAGAAGTTTGTTGTATTTGCTTCCCTTTCTGAGGGCATGACCTTTTGTTATATTTTTTCTGCTTGCATAAACTACAAACCATCACAACCCCATGCTTGTTCATCTTCTTCTTCTTCTGACCATCTGCTTCCCTCTCGGTTGGATTTTTCCTTCTGTTCTTTTTTGGCCTGCTAGACCCTATCTTGATTGGTGGTGGCTGAAGTAGGTAATCAACCTTGTATAGGTCTGATCCCTTCTGAGTATGTCGTCATGTAAGAATTTTTGTCAGCCATTTGTGCACATATATTTCAGGTTCGATCCTCATCCAATTACAACAAGCAACTGCATGGTAACATGGGGTCCCCCAATGATCCCACCATTTACAGCTACAAGTTTGCTCCTGGAGATTGACAACCAATATATCAGTGTTGTCATAACCCTGAAATAGCCTATCTGTTGAAGCTACAAATGTGCACTTTCTTGCATATATACTCCTTATTTTTTTTTTCAAGTTTCTTCCTTAATCTAGGACAAATATCATCATCTTGTTTCATCATCCACCTTTTCTTATTAAATAATAGCCTAATCTCTTCTAATATGTTAACAATTGGCTTTGATCTTGACTCAATTATGTATCCATTAAATGTCTCTGCAAGATTATTGACTACCAAATCACACTTGCTACTTGTTCTCATAAAGGCTCTACGATGCGACTTCAATAGATAACATTTTTAATTCTTCCAAAGCTAATTCATATGATGCCATATTGTGAACTTTCACTACCTTGTAAAAAGCATCCTTGTGTGCATCCCCCTAGCTTGTGTGCTTTTTCCCACTTAGCATAAATATGCCTTGAGCATAGCCTGTGTTCAACATTGGGAAATAATGATGCAATGGCAGCTATAATGCTCTGCAAACATATAATAATGATTTGATGTTCAATTGTAGTAAATCAATTAGATTCAACAAACAAGGAGAAAATGAATTACAACAAGGTGCAGTGAGATGTCATACTTGGTGTTGATCAGATATGATAGTTGCACCTTCAACTTGGAAACCTTCTAGGTCCTTTAAATTTGAAAGAAACAAATGCCAACTATCATTGTTCTCTCCCTCAACTAGTGCCCAACACATTGGAAACTTTTGATTGTTTTCATCTCTTCCTACTGCAACTAGTAATTGGCCTCCCAAAAATGTCTCTATAAAACATCCATCCACACATAAACAAGCCTACAACCCTACAGAATCCCTTTTCTCAAACCCGACAAACTGACATACAACCTTTGGAAACTTTTGGTTGTCCCTCAGATTCTGCTTCTATAGCCAAAACTTCCACCATTGTCTCGGGGTCATTTTTTGTTAGCTCTTTCAATTCAGAACCAATTTTCATGTAATGATGCTTTAGAGAGCCATGTAGAAGTTTATGAGCCTCTTTTTTTAACTCTATACCATGTCCACTTTCCAATTTCACTCCAAATTTCTCAATGACAACTTTGGTTAATGCTTTCTTGGACCAATTAGGATCAATCTTGGCTGCAAATTTAGGACGGATTCATAATTCCAATTAAAATAACCAAATTTCATCAATGTTTGATGAATTAAATAATGTAAGCTAAAAAGACAAAACTCATTTTATAAAGCTTACCACTTACGCTCCAAGCACGGCAAGCAAAGCCTAATCATCAGCTTCAAAAAAAAATTGTTTGTCTTCCAAATTTGGTAAAAACAGCATACTAATTTACAATAATCTACCATTAACTTCAAATCTCCACTGAAAGATGATGATGAAGGATGGGAAATGTAAGCAATGAAGAGGAAACGGAAGAAGAATCAATAGAGAAGATGAATGGTTGAATAAGAGAAGAGAGAGAGAAAAAATTGGGGTTTTGTTATTTTAATTTGGGGTTTTTAAAAAAAAACTATAATTAACACATGAAACTTAATTACTGATTTAATAAATCTGTTTTAAATTACTAAAAATGATATTTATATAGTAAATGATAAAATTCTGGCAAAGTGGACCTCACTCAAGTATCATTAATGTTATTTATGTTTTTTTTATTCAAAATTGGTGTCAATATAACTAGTGGTACAAGTTGGTGTCAATAAGTGTAACACCCTCCAAAGTTGTTGTCAATAATGATTATAATTTTGCTTAATAGTTATGTACATACAAATACATATCAGTGGCAATTTTGTAAATAATAACTAATTGAAAGTACGTACTACTAAAAGGTAAAGCAGTTGCTGCTATTTTTTTTTTTTTGGAAACAAGTACTACTAAAAATTTTCATTAGTACTTTTCATGCTCCTCTATTATTGAACCTGTGTTAGTAGTACTACTAAGCAGTAACAATAGTTTCGCTGAGAGGTCAAAAAGTTTGTTATGTGTAATTAGTTTTGCATAACTGTTATGCATTACAACTTTCTCACGTATCACTACCCCATTGGTCAAAATTAACAAAATTTAAAAAAAATAAAGTCAAATTTTTAAAAAAAAAAAAATTGAAAAAACCCCCTAATAACCCCAGCCACCCCCCTTTTCCTACTACCCCATCCAAACCAACCACCTGTCGGAAAACCCCTACCCCAACTAGCCACCTCCAACCGCTGACAAACCCCACCAAGCCCTCACTCTTGCCCACGAAACCCCACCTAGCCCCCTCCCTACCTCCTTGATGTTATGATGTTGTTAGGTGTCGAATTACTAATCAGGCAATGAATTGGTGGCTGATTTTGGTTGTTTAGAGGTCGAATTGTGGTTGTTGAAATAAATTGACCGATGTCGTAGCAATGTTGCAGGAGCTAAATTGGGCGGCGCAGAGGAAAAAGAAAGGAACACAAGAGGGTGAAAGAATAGGGCAGGGAAGAGAGACAGGTTGTGGGGTGGTAGTATGGCATAGCAAGGTTGTATGTGGCTGGGTTAGGTGGTCGGAGGGCTCGGGAAGGTGTGGAGGTGGTAGTGGCGACGAGATTAAAGAAGCAAGGGAAGGGGGTGGCTGCCTTGGGCTGGTTGGGGTTATAAAAAAATACGATGGTGAAACGTGGAACTTTTAATTTAGTCGAAAAATAGGCCGGAATAGAGGAGGGGTGGTGATACCTACTGGTTTTATGTTTTGGAGGTGGTATTATATAATTTTGTAAAAAAAAAAAGGGTGTTTATATTTCGGGGTTTTTTTTTTTTTTTTTTTACAAAAATTTCCATTTATGAGGAAAACAACTACTTGAATTAAGTAGCGATTTTAAAGCGAAATAGCGGTTTTGCCCATTTTAACAGTAAAAGTGTAACAACATCATTTGTAACTAGAAATGTATGTACAAATTAGGCTCTTTCAAACATAATTAGATTAAAGGCGTGTTTGTCACTAGTATTAGAATAAGGAAATTCTACATTATAACCCTCTAATGTTGGTTTTTCCATGTTGTGCCCTTATTTTTTTTAAAAAAAAAAAGTTACACATTGTAACCCTCGAGTGTAATTAATGACCACACATTAACCTTGCCCTTATCATGCCGTTAACAAATTCAATTATGTTGATTCAATCATTGTTAGCGTGACCCATTGAACCAAATAATTTTTTTATCGATTTGGATGTTGGAAATGATGTTCTATTAAAGGTCTTGGGAGTCATTTTAGCCCTAATTAAACCAAATAATTGAGCTCAAATTTGGAAAAAAATAACGCAAATGGCTTATTATGCGTATGAAGAAATATATTGATTTGCGTGTCATTATTATTTTAGCAGTGGAAATTGCTTGAGTAAGGCACTTCAATATGTTAAGATGGATGGCAATTTAAGTTCGCCAATCAAAGCATGTAATAAACATGATTGCTTCATTTGTTGGTCCCTTGTTCTTGATAAAATATTTGATATTAGAGAAATCCTTTCAATCAGATGTGGGGTGTAACCACTAATGCTTCAAATTCTAAAGTCGATGGTGCTTTAGGAAAAGGATATCCTCATGATTTTTTGGACACCTATTTTGTGTAATGTTTAAATTTGGTTTTGAAAGGTTGTATGTAGTGAGCCTAGTGAGAAAATTATCTATTAAAAAAGAGTAGTATTAATGTATACTGCATCAAACTTAGTGAAGCATGTTGATAATATTAATTATTTTGTCTAAAGTTATGGTTTGTCAAAAGGAATGTTGAACATTATTACACTAAGATGTTTAATAAGACTTTTAAAGGTTGTTACAACTATACATGGGTCCAACATTGTAATATCAATGAAGATAAGATTGTTATGGATATTCTTGAAAAAAATTAGGATCCCTCTTTATAATAGGAACAAGTAGTGCAATCGCACATGGTCAAAAAATTGTTAGGGCTCAAATTCAGTGGCGTAACTAGAATTTTTTTATTAGGGGGCCAAATTATGTAGTAATATTTCGCACATGAAATACGCAGTAGTACAAATTTAATTGAGATGTCAAAAAGAATGAGACCAAAAAAAAAAAGGGGGGGGAAGAGTCAAACTTGAGACCTAAAGAACTCAATTTTCACCAAAATTTAACTCAGCCATAATACAATTAACATAATCTTATCCCAACATTTAATAGATAACCAAAACCAAGGGGGAGGCCAAGGTCCACCCCAACCCCTCCTTGGTTTCGCCCCCTACTCAAATTAGTGTAAGAATGTTACTTTGTATACTTTTGTTGCAACTACGTTCAAATGCTAAATTGTAGTTCAATAGTGAAGTTAAGATGTTCTTTTATTGCAATGCAAGGTTCAATTCTCTTAGGTAGAACATTTTTTCATTCTCTTTTACGAATTCGTTTATACTTATTAAATCCTTTTAGCAGTTAGTTGGTTCCAAAATTTTAGATACGAGGCAATAATTTGGAATGGTAAACACCATACCAAGTATTTGTTTTATAATTTTTCAATTTCAAACATCAAACCTCAAACCCATCAGGCATGAAGTTTGATTAGAAACACAAGGGAAAAGGTGGGTGTCACTCATACCAAAACAAGCGTCAAATAAATGAAAAGCAAAAATTCAATTCCAAACACATATTAATAACCAAACACAAGGTATTAAGAATCAATTACCAACACTATATATACACCATCCTAGTTTCATTCTTTGATTTGAGATGCTACCAATTTGTGAACCAAATTCCATGTAATACATTTCCATATTCTAGCACAGGATACTTTTTCGCCCATAATCCCTAAATAATGAACAACATTTTTGTCTTTTTCCTAATAATGCACACAAATCTATCAAACAATCAATCAAAGCCTTAATCCCATAAATGGGGTATGCTACATGAACCAAAAGTGATTATTTAGTGTTGTCATTGACAAAAATCTCCTTCCTCCATCCTTTACGATACAATGCCTCATCTTCATGCAAATCCATATACTTCAATGCGCACAAATCTATGTGTAGTAATTAAAGTAGATGCAAATGTCTTCGTTTAAGAAACACGGACTTTTTCTCTTAATGTGGAGAACGCAAACGATGCTACAACTAGGCCACCATTGAAGATGAAAGACGAGCCTAATTATAGAGTGTTGAATCGTTGATTAGAGAAACTTAGAGGGATTCTAATTCCTTTGGTTGAATTCAAGCAAAGCTTTTTTTTTTCCTTCATTGACGAAGAGGTAATGAGAGTTTCTCTTTGTTTTTACGTGGAATTAAGATTATTGGCCATAAATTGAGTGAGCCCCAAACTATGCTTTACTACCAGTCTTGAATCATCTTAATTTTTAAATTTTTTAGGAATGAAATTGTAATAATACAAGCATTTATTAATAAATATTTATATACACTTTGATAAACTTTTTTTTTTTTTTAAAAAAAACATTACTAATTATGGTACCAACCATTTACACTCGCTTGCAATAGGTGCCTTTAAGGCCTATATAAGTAGTGCAAATAACTTATTTTCCTATTAGTGTAGTAATATGACACATCTAATGGCTCATCTTACCTTAATGGATCACTTAACTAGAGTTTGGGAAAACGGACGTGCAAATGTAACTGAAGATGTAATTGCCGCTGATTATAAATAGTTAATAAAGGCATTTGGGGTGGTTTAAATCTACTCAATTCACTTGACATGTCATAAGCCGCTACATTTCGGACATATACCTCCCTTTGACCAGCTCTTGTAATCAACATTGGTACACCGAGTCTATATCAATAAGTCGTGAATACAAGCCTATCAGAGACTTAGGGCCTGTTCACATTTATTGAACAGAGTTGAACTGAACTGAACTAAACTAAAGTGATTAGAGTTGAATCGAACTGAACTGGACTGAACTGAAATGAATTGATTGGAGATGAACTGAACTGAACTGAACTGAATACAGCTGAAATGAATATTTTATGAGAGATGGAAATTAAGAGCTGAGCTAAACTGAATTGATTGAAACTAAACTAAACTGATTAGAGTTTAGCTGAATTGAAATGAACTGAAATTAAGCTGAAGTGTACATACTCTTACTATAGTGCACCGCTAAAACACAAGTCAAAAGCAAAAGAGTACATCCGGATGATCGAGAATATCCATAATGCATAAAAAAAATGAAAGAAAAAAAAAACATTGGCGGCAAACAATTGAAGATCAAACGGACAAAAAAATAGCATCAATAAAATATCTAAAAAATCAGAGCCGTACAAACGCACACGTGTAGAGGGCGCGCACATGAGGGTAAAATCGTCCAACTAAATCTCTCTCTCTTTAACCTACTTTTTTTTGCCGTCGTAAAAATCTTCTTTCTCTCTCCTCTCTTTCTCTCTCTAATCTAAACCATTTTCCCCTAATTTTTTAAAATTAGGGTTTATCTCTCTCCCAATCTAGGGTTTACGACATTGAACTTCTGCTGCAATGGGAGTTCCAGCGTTTTATCGGTGGTTAGCGGAGAAATATCCGTTGATTGTTGTGGATGTAATCGAGGAAGAAGAAGTTGAAATCGATGGAATTAAGATTCCAGTTGATACCAGTAAACCTAATCCTAATCTCGAGTATGATAATCTTTATCTTGATATGAATGGAATCATTCATCCCTGCTTTCATCCTGAGGACCGGGTAATTGATATTTAATTTTTTTCTATTTTTTTGCTTAATGTTATGTTATTTGGAGTTGATTAGTGTTATTTTTGCATGAAATTTTGATTTCATTTTTTTTTTTCTGTAAATTTATGATTGTTCAGTAGAGGTGAGCTGAATTTGTTGGTTTTAGCTGGGGTTAGATTGTATGATGGAGATTGTAAATTTAGGATTGCGGTAGTTTGCTATTGAAGTTGATACGAATCGCTTAATTACTTGAAATGTGTGATGCTTTTGATTTTCGGTAAATAGTGTTCGTGGGGCTAGGTTGCATGTGGCTGGAGATTTAAGGTTTTAAATTGAGGTAATTTGCTGTGGAGAGGATAGGGTGGTTTGCTTGATTGAAATGCGTTGCGGTTTTGATTTTCGGGAAGTAGTTTGGGTAGTTCTATGTTGCATTGTGCTGGAGAGTAAAGGTTTTATAATTGGGGTGATTGGCTTTGGAGAGGATATGGGCGGTTTTTTATTTGAAATGTGTGGCGCTTTTGAATCTGGGAAGTAGTTTGGGTAGGTCTAGGTTGCATTGTGCTGGAGAGTAAAGGTTTTGTAATTGGGGTGATTTGCTTTGGAGAGGATATGGGTGGATTGATTAATTGAAATGTGGGGGCACTATTGATTTTCGGGAAGTAGTTTGGTTAGAGTTAAGTTGCACGGTGCTGGAGATTAATGGTTTTATAGTTGGGTTAATTTGCTACTGGGTGGATTGGATGGCTTGATTACGTGAAATATATGTTGCCCTATGAAGATAGAAGATAACTATATCTCCTATATGGAACAAGCAAAGTGGGCCTGAAAGGAATCAATGTTGTACTTTGGCACATGCTAATTCGCCTATGAAAGTTGGCAGGTTTGGGATTTATGCTTTTGATTTCCAGGGAATAGTTTGCCAATGCTAATTCGCCTCTCCTTTGATTCAGGGGTAAGGTGTCATAAGTCCATATAGATATTTTTTAAAATTAGTTTTTATGCTTAGAGTGTGATCACTTGGGCTTGTAATGATGCCAGATTGCCAGATAGGTTAGAAGATGTCCCCCCCCCCCCCCCCCCCCCTCTCTTATGGTGTCAGAACAATGGTGCATATTATACTTCAAGCGGTTTGGAGGTTTGCCTACTACTAGTGTAATGTATGCATCAGTTTTGTAGTGACTAGATTATTCTTGGCAGAACGTAGGTACATGAGACAGTGAGAGTGTGAGACAATAGGGGATATGTTTTGTTGTCGATAGGGGAACAACCGGGATCGCCAGAGCATGAGTCAATAGGAGATAAGCATGATGAAGGAGTTAAGAGTATTGAGACCAAAAGGACAATTTTCTATCTTTGCCATCAAGTATGGCCATCATACTGGAGATAGGCATGATGAAGGAGTTAAGAGTATTGAGACGAAATGGACAATTTTCTATCTCTGCCATCAAGTATGTCCATCATACTTGAGGGTGGTGGCTTATTGGCTTAGTCTCTTCAACTTAAATGATTTTTGAGATGATCATTGCAATAGTCGATCAGTAGATCACCATCACCAGAAGTGGAGAAAGTGGAGGATTGATTATGAGCAGTTTGCAATTGTCGATCTCTTGAACTTAAATACTGATACCTTGAGGGGTGAGGATTTTATTCACAATCATCAATTCATAACCATTGCTACATTGTCATTAGTAAACCACCAGAAGTGGAGGATTAGCTTGTATGTAATAGAAAAAAAATGGAATTTTCTTGTACTTTTGGTATTTGTATTTTGCCTCTTGCTTCTTGATAACTTTTTTAACAAGTGGGAGGAGGTTGATAATTTGTTGATCAAGTGGGAGGAGGTGCCATTTTTTCAAATGGTTTGGTATGATTGCATCATAGAGTCACATGGTTAGAAAATGCGGGTTCGGTCGCGATCGCGGAAACGGTTGTGTAATTTGGTAACGGAATTGATGCGTTTGTTGCGTATCGCATTGCGGTTTTGACTCAAACTTTTTTTATGTTTATTATGAACAAATGTATTATGATTTTTTTCATAATATTTGGAAATTTTATATTTTTATAAATACTAATTAATACTGTTAATGGATTACATTATAAAAATTAAACCTACTGTAGTACATTTTAAAAATTAAACCCCCTATTGTAGTATTGTGTGTGGTAGACTAGTACGAGTAGTAATTGAATAAGGGGAATAAGGATGGCGTCACGCGGGAAAAATAAAAAAGAAAAGAAGAAGATATGGGGGAGCCACCTGTTACTTAGTAATCAGCTTGTGGGGTCAAATTTCAGAGGAAAATAAAAGGGTAACCTTTCCAGCTCTTATGCAATTCCCTCCCAACCACATGTTATTTTTTCAATAAAAAATCTCTTTATGCTGCAAAACAACCGACTTTAATGGAGAACTCTGAAGCTCGCCGGAAAACTACTTAAGAATCTCGCAATATTTCCGAAAAAAGCCCTGATTTGGGCGTTATCATGGGCAATGTATGAGTATATTGGTCGAATCGGACGATTCGGTCCGAAATGCGCTGTATTTCAGAAATCCGCACCAAAACGCTAAAACTCGGTCCGGTAAAAATGAAATCCATTACGAATCGCCTGAATCGTGATGGTGCGGCTGCATTTTCGAACCATGTAGAGTCATCATAGACTCATAGGTTTGTTTTCTCATTATATTTAATTATTAGAAGTAGAAGCTTGCTTTTGATGTGAAAGAGGTGAAGCAAAATTTAAAATTTGATGGAATTTAAAGTTAAAACACTGCACAATGAATCTAATTAAGTATCAGGAAAAGGCCAGAAGTTTCCTTATTTTCCTGTGTTCTTGTTGCAGCCTTTTTTCGCCATTCATAAACCTCTTTGTGAGTGGAATTTAATTTTCATGTTGAATGTTATATTTATCGTGTCTGGCCATCATCCTTTCTTATGTCCTTTAGATATTCGCTGAGTGGGTCTTTCGTCTATTTCGGGACATCAATGTTTTGATCAATTAAGCTTGAGATTTATATTTTACATTGAAAAATCTAATATTTTATGTGCATTTTCAGTATGTCTGAACCTTTTCCTTCATTTTTATTCAGCCTTCTCCAGCAACATTTGAGGAGGTGTTTCAAAATATGTTCAACTACATTGATAGGCTTTTTAACATGGTTCGTCCTAGAAAGCTGCTATACATGGCAATTGGTGGGTTTATTGATCTTTTACCAATTATTTCAAATTCTCGTGCATGGGATATCTACATTAGAATTATACTAATACCACAATAACTGCTTTCAGATGGTGTTGCTCCTAGAGCCAAGATGAATCAGCAGCGTTCAAGGCGTTTCAGGGCTGCTAAAGATGCAGCCGAAGCTGTATGTGATTCATTATAATTGATACTTCTGGATTTTTGTTTTTCATGAATAATCAACTTGCTTAGTGTATTTTTTTGGTTTCATTTAGGCTGCTGAAGAAGAACGTTTACGGCAAGAATTCGAACAAGAGGGAAGAAAGCTTCCTCCAAAAGAGGAGTCACAAACCTTCGATACCAATATTATTACTCCTGGAACAGAGTTTATGGCTGTATTGTCTATTGCATTACAATATTATGTTCACCTGAGAATAAATAATGATCCAGGGTGGAAATCTGTCAAGGTATTGCTTTAAAGTTTTAAGGCTTTTGCAATAAATTCAGGCATTTGGTTGTTTTGGAGCATTTGGTGGTTGTGCAGGGTTCTAATTCTCCGTGGTTGAATTTTGAAGGTTATATTATCTGATGCAAATGTTCCTGGGGAAGGGGAGCACAAAATTATGTCATACATACGCCTTCAAAGGAATCTTCCTGGTTACGATCCAAATACACGACATTGTCTATATGGATTGGTATTATCACTTCATTTTCTGTAGATGCACCCAAAATAAACCGTTCATGGGCTCTTTTTATATTGATAAATATTTTTTGACAGGATGCAGATTTGATCATGTTGGCACTGGCGACCCATGAAGTTCATTTTTCGATCCTAAGAGAGGTATGCTGTTCTTTTGCTTCTCTTTTCTTTCTGTAGGTATTTTTTGTTGATTATTTCATTGATTTTGTGGTAATTTTAAAATGAAATTTTTTGATTGTTAATGCAGGTTGTATTTGTTGCCGGACAGCAAGATAAGTGCTTCCTATGTGGCCAGGTTGGCCATTTAGCAGCAAATTGCGAAGGCAAGGCAAAGAGGAAGGCTGGGGAATTTGATGAGAAAGGTGGTGATGATGCTGTTTCCAAAAAACCTTTTCAGGTTTGCCATTAATATTATCTTATATTTGAACTGTTTTTCCTCACGGAAGTAGGAAAACAGATAATTTTTGTGTATTTTCATTTTTCGTTACTATTATTCCATAACTTTGAGCCTTTTGTTGCAGTTCCTGAATGTGTGGACTCTCAGGGAGTACCTGGAGCATGAGATGAGGATTCCCAATCCTCCTTGTAAGATTGATTTTGAGCGCATTGTGGATGATTTCATCTTCATCTGCTTTTTTGTTGGCAATGACTTTTTACCTCACATGCCCACCCTGGAAATCCGTGAGGTTTGTATATGTTTTTTGCCCATCTGTTGCTATGTTCTTGTGAAGAATTTGTATTAGTCAATAGCATATCAATTCTAAACCAGCCAATATGATTAGCCTTGTAACTAATTTATGTTCTTGGCAGCTATAGTTTGGTCGATATTGCTACAGAGTGTGGTCTATGTTACATTGACACGGGTACGGGTATCCGATATTGGTACGTATCCGAGTGTCGGATACGCCATTCTCAAAAATTTAGGACACGGGGACACCGTCTTAACATTGGACTCGGGTACGGATACGGCAATAATTTTGTCCATAATATATCAAAAATTATATAGGTGGTTTTTATTGATAGATTTTTATATCTAGGTGAGTGGATTGCTAAAAAAAAGTAAACAAAATAAAAAGCCCAAGTTGTTTATTTAAAAAAAGCCCAAGTTGTTGATAGAGAAACATAGGTTTAAGGCCTTTTAAGCTTTTTACCAATTAAAACAAAACCCTAGCCGCCACCCTTAAGCACATATATTAAAAAAAAAATGTTACTGCTAGGTAAATCAGGAGAGAGGAGGGAGAAAAAAAGTCAAAAACTTCAGAAATTAAATAAGTAAATACACGTGAAAGAAGAAAGAGAGAGAAAACTGCATTGAGAAAACTCGTAATCGTGTTCATCTTCGAAATTGTTTGAGAACCGTCTTCATCTTCTTCAAAGCTTCAACTCCTTCAATGGCCGCCGTACCCGAGAACAAAATGGAGTATCCGGAACGGATTTCATACCCGGATCGGTGTCGCGTCGTATCGACCCGGGTATGCCGGCCAAAATGCCGTGTCCAGGTAACATAGAGTGTGGTAGTGCAGAGTGTGTTAAATCCATCTCACTTGGTCTTACATGGATCAGGTGTGGGGCTACAATAAGATTATTGTGCACCCATGCATAAGTTATCCTTTTTTTAGGTGACTGTTATCTATTAATCATGCTCATGCTACCCTTTTAGGCGCTGGAGTTAGCGTTTTTAGAAATTAAACACTCTAGTATTAAGACACCAAATTTAGAAAATAAAATAATCTAGTGCAAAATTACCCTGGATCAGGTCCATTTGAGACAGTTTTGTATATGCATTTTAAGTAGACTATTTTTCCTTTGTTTGGTTATTGGTGTGAGAGGAAGTTGGTGGTTTCACTGATGCAAGAACATAAACGCGGACCTTATTTTCTGTCTCTTATTCATCATTTATCTTCACTGTTTATCAGGGTGCAATAAACTTGCTGGTGGCTGTGTATAAGAAGGAATTTAGTGCAATTGGCGGGTATCTGACCAATGGAAGCAAGGTATTAAAGATGATTGGGTGCTTTTATATGTAGGCCCGTTAATAGTGGCGGTAGCCCTTTTTTTTTTAAGCTTTTTGCATGGATAGCTGGTAGGATAAAGTTTACTCTGTGTATGTGCAGCCTGACTTAAGTAAAGTTGAGCAATTTATTCAAGCTATTGGATCATATGAAGACCAGATCTTTCAGAAAAGGGCTCGGTTGCACCAGGTTAGTTATTTCCTATATGCAGAATAGTGGGTTGTTGTGGTTGAAGGAGTTATCAATTTATTGTAGATGCTGATATTATTAGGCTGCCGTGTTTCCCTTCATGTTTGGATATTGGAAATAGGTGTATATTTGTTCCAACAATCTGTACCACAGGTGTTGCCTTAATTCCCAAGCACTTTGATATTAGTTGTAATTAATAATGCTTGTTGGATTAAAGGGTGTGCGGTTTTTATAGAAAGTTTTAGAGGAGGTAGAAACTTGTAATGCAGTTTATAAGTACTCTATGCTTTTCTTGATTGTTCAGCGTCAAGCAGAGAGGATAAAAAGAGACAAAGCTAATGCCAAAAGAGGAGATGATATGCAACCACAAGTTGTGCCTGAGTCCTTAGTCCCTGTGTCACGATTTCATGGTTCTCGCCTTGCTTCAGCTCCATCACCTTCCCCCTTCCAAAAGGGACCAGGCGGGGGTTCAGAAAGTAAGCCTCAGAAAATGGCACGTACTTCTGGAGCAACAATTGGCGCTGCTATTGTACAGGCTGAAAATAGTCTTGAAATGGAAGTATGTTTTCTTACTTTTGAGCCACTTACACATTGTCTCTTGTACTTTTAAAGAAGTTACTGTCTTCATATTACTCTGAAATAATTTATTTTTCTTTGTTTCTTAAGGCTCATGAAAATAAAGAAGACTTGAAAGCAAAGCTTAAAGAGTCCATTCGTGAGAAGTCTGATTGTTTTAACTCAGATGTCCGGGAGGAAGATAAGGTTTATCTTGATTCCATCCTCTATTTCTGTCTGATAGATATTTTAATTGTAGTATTTTTGTTCTGGTATTAATGAAATAATATATAAGTTGGATTGTTTACTTGAGATGCCTTATGTAACTGGTACATTTGAAATACAAGTAGTTCATTGTACGAGTAGTATTATTGCGTAAAGTCTATTGTTATACTCAGCTGGAATATGCAAGTTATAGAATTTTGGTATTATTTTAGTTCTTGTATTCCCTATCATTTCCGTAACCTTAAATTTGGGGATTAATAGGCATAGCTTATGTGCCACATAACATTTTAGGATTCTTTCATTTTGGACCTTTTGGTGCATACGGATTATAGTGGTTTGAGGGAGTCAGTACCATGGCAGTAGGTGAATGTTTGTTGATTGATATTGTAAGTTACGATAATTTTATATAATTTAATGTACCTCAACTAATTTAGCTCCATTCTTTAACTTATAGCAGTTTCTAGTGGTTACTGAATATACAAGTGGTTGATTGGAAACAGCTCTACTTAATGTCAAGTTAATATGAATTTTAGAAGGACATGTACTTTGCAATCAGTAATGGGAACTCAGTACTTCATGTCCTTATTCATTATAGTTTCCAGTTGAGGTTATGTATATGATGTATGCAAATTTTTCTATGATGTACGCAAGGTAGTCATCTTAATTTGTTTAGAGTGATATGAGAAAAAATGGGGTTGTTACCTTTAAACAATAAATTTAGCTAAGTTAAATTTTCTCTCTTTTATACTTTTCTTCTTCATTGTACCATAGATTTCTTATACTCTCGATGTTATGCTAGTTGCTACATTTGGTAGTCAAAATTCTCTCTATTCGTGGTTTATATTATTTGTATCTGTTAGACATAATTACTGATGTTAAATTTTTTCTAAGTCTAACTACCAATTTCCAGCGTTCTCATTCCTAGTTGCTAATATGTTGTTATCAAGTTTTAAGAATTTCTTGTATCGGTTTTGAAGTATCTGGCTTATTTTACACCGTTTCATTTTGAATCAGATTAAATTAGGAGAGCCTGGATGGAAGGAAAGGTACTATGAAGAGAAGTTCTCTGCAAAATCTTTAGAGGAAATGGAAAGCATTCGTAAGGATGTTGTAAGTTTACTCTGATTGCTTTTTTGAGATTTATTGTTACATATTTTCTTTGGTGATGCTTTCTTGATTATGTTTGTTTCCTATATTTTGGGCCCTACTAGCTCATATTTCTTGCATAATGATCTGTATTTTCATTTAATGTCATGACTGTTTGTTTTTTACACTCGGATTAGCTTATTTTGAGCTGTCTAATGGGGTTTGTTGGGTGTTGATGATGTAGAATAAATGAATACTTGCAATTGTTATTCTCAATATTTGCTTGTTAATTGCCTTTAAGACTCGCCTTTTAGCAACAAAGTTGAAACCCGAATTTGTTCTTACTTCCCATGTATTGCAAAATTTCTAGTTCTTTGAAAGATTTTCGAGGATGCTATGTATATAATGGACTATCCTTGGCTTTTGTATCATAATGGAATAATTAATGGCTCTTGAATTACTTTCCCTCATTTTTTATGCTGCAGAGTCTTGTTGTGTCACTGTTTGACTTATGCTGGTAGGAATAGCTGAATCTGTGACGTACCCTTGCTTACGGTGACAAGTGAACTAGCTACACTTGAGCAATATTTGGGACCTTGATCATTACTAGTGGGCTCAATGTTGTAGTACATGAGCGTCTAGTTTATGTATTAAGAGATTGAAATCGAAAAAATGTTGAATAAAAAATAGTTCTGTCAGTGGGTGGGATTGAAGGCTGATGCTCTATATGGATGTCACGAAGTTGTTGCTCAATTACTTTTAGTGTATACATAAGAGTGTATTATGGGATTAAGGCTTTGATTGATTGATTGATTGATAAGAGTGTATAATGCTGTTTTGTTCCTAATGGCCAAAGTTGGAACATTGACACTCTTTGTAAATGGAGTATACACTAGGGTTTTATGTGGATTAGAAAAGATAATATACTTGTGAAGGTGATGAGAATATTTATCAAGATGCCTTCTTTACATGGGTTGTGACCAGATAATTTTTATATGGTGTTATGTAGAAGTCTTTCTCTACTTGTGTGTTTTGTTTACTGTTTCAGTTTATCCGGACTATTAGATTAATATTGTTATGGTTTCAGGTCTTGAAGTACACAGAAGGCTTGTGCTGGGTTATGCATTATTATTATGAAGGAGTCTGCTCATGGGAGTGGTGAGTTAGTTTGTTTTTATTTCAGGTCTTGATTTTTTGTCTTATTATCTTGTTGCCTCCTATGTCAATTATCAATTTACAGAACACAATTCATTAGAAATGTGTTTTAATCTCTTGTCACATTTGAGTGAATGGTGTTGTTATATGGAATGCCTACTTGGCATGCACTCAGAATTTTAAAGCTGAATCATCAATGATTTTGCAATTGACAAAGTTGTTTCAACTTATTGTCTCCTTATCTTGTCCCACGCCATTTTCCAATGAATTATGAGGTTAAATGGCTCGTCGTAAATTAACTTACCCTATGACTAACTTGCGCAATGAGGCAATGATATGATTCTTTGGGAGGGCTAGAGCACATAGATATTTTTCAATGATTGCCTGTTTTGTTTACATGACTACATTTTTAGCGGATTGTCTACACTGGGGTGGGCATTTTGGAAACATTAATTTTAAATATAATAGTAGCACCTGGTTTGTTTTCTTCCCATGTTTAATGTATTTTCTTAAATTTTTTATTTTATTTTATTTTATTTTTATTTTATTTATTTATTTTTTTTTATCTCATGTTTACTTTACAGGTTCTATCCATATCATTATGCTCCCTTTGCTTCTGATATCAAGGATGTTGCACACCTAGATATCAATTTTGAGCTTGGTTCTCCCTTCAAGCCATTTGATCAGCTTATGGGAGTCTTCCCTGCTGCGAGGTTGTTTTTGTTACTGTTTCTCTCTTTTCTAGTTGCTGAGTACAGTGTTCTAATAATGATTACTTGCAGTTCCCATGCACTTCCTGAGACTTATAGGAAGTTGATGAGCGATCCTAACTCACCAATTATTGATTTCTACCCAACAGGTATGTATCTTATGAAGAATGGTTTCAATATTTAAGTACAGCTGTGAAGAAAATTAATTAGCTTCAATTTAAATAATACAGAGTAAAGGTTGCTGTCGCTTTTTATTTTTTATTTTTTGGTGCTACTTATCTCATGAATGTAAAGGGTATTCATAGCTTGCCGACATTATATATCATTGTTGTGCTGCACACTACATGTTCTATTTTAATTTTCTCCATTCCTAACACAAGAGTGTGTGGGTGGTCAGCTTTGTTGAGCTTTGTAACAAGGAAGGGGTCTAACCTGTCTAAGTTGCGGTTAGATTTGAAGGGGCATTAATCTTATACAGGAGACAATTTCATGTATTGCAGGGGATATATATGTTTGTGTTTTTTTCTTTAGTTGTCTAGACTCTGGACTTGTTGATAGGGAACATGATCAATGCTTTCTTTCCATTGTAGGGTTTTGGGTTAGAGATGAAAATTCATGGTCTTTTTAATTGAATAAATAATTTCCTTACTTTTAGATCATGCAGATGAGTGGTAATTAGAAATTTAAATGAAGGGAAAATAAGTATGATTGTTGATTAACAGCTGTGTTTCATCAATTGTAAATCTGCGTACTAGATTATGTTTAACTATGCATATATGTTCCTCTTTCAGATTTTGAAGTGGACATGAATGGGAAGCGTTTTGCTTGGCAGGTCTCTATTCATGCATTGGCCATATTTTTTTTTGGGCTTTCTACGTGATAATGCCTTGAAATTTGACAAATTTTGCTTGGAAATGTTACAGGGCATTGCTAAATTGCCTTTTATTGATCAATCCCGCCTTCTTGCTGAAATTGCAAAAGTTGAACATACTTTAACGGTATGTGTTTCAGAGAGACTGATGACCTGATGTAGTGTCTGGTCTCGTGACAATGTTAGTTTTTCTGTCTGGGTACTAATCCTGATAATCTACTGTGTTTCTATAGGCAGAAGAAAAGAGAAGGAACAGTATCTTGTCGGACATGCTGTTTGTTTCTGTATCGCATCCACTGTCCCCTTATATATTTTCACTTGATGATCGCTGTAAGCAAATGAAAGAGGGAGAAAGAGTACTAGTCAAAGAAAAAATCGACCCTAAGGCCAGGTATTTGTGGGGCTCTTGATGCTATTTGAATATTAATTAGGTATTTGTGTCCTTGTGCTTGTGTTTGTGTCTAAATTCCTATATGCTTATATGTATTAATCTCTAGTAAAGTTTTTTGAGTGGACTAGTGATAATCTCTAGCTTATATGTATATCATGTTGTCTTATCCATTTGAGGTTGAGCATATACATGGTGCACAATCCCTTGATAGTAATTTTGACAAACAACCAAGTCTTTGAGGCTGCATTACTCGGTTCCTCCGCCTACCTTGCTGCATTTCTGTCGTACTTGTCACATGCCTGAGTCAGATATTGGTTTCGGTCTTGAAACGTATTAGTAAATCTAGGAATAATATTAGGGTACAGCTTCTGAGGATAGTGGGATACGACCTAGATAATGTTGAAAAGATTAATTTTTTTTTTTTTTTCCGCAAACACTTTCCCCTTTTATTGGGGTGAGGGTGGGAAACTGCTTTCTTTTCTTGGGCTTGTTATGTTCTCTCTTGAGTGGGGATGCAGTGATGCATCTTTGCATCAATCCATGTCTTTTATGATCCACATTCAGCAGGTTAATATAGTCTAGGGAAGGCTTTTGTCTTCTGGGGAATGGAGATTTGTGGTTGCTGTGATTTGCTCTAGACCAAGTGATCTACTTAGGCATTTTCCACATTGGAAACCTTTTTCCTGCTATCTACTTCAATTTTAATCATATTTCAGTGTGTGTCATCAATGAGTTTTGAGATCAATTCGTACATTTTCTGATGTGGTTTAGGGCTGCTTGCAGTGGGGGGATGAATGGTTACATTTGCCTTTGTGCTGGAGACCCTTGCCCTCCTATTTTCAGATCCCCGGTTTCTGGAATGGAAGATATTGTAGACAATCAAGTCATGTAAGATATAACCTCCACTTTTGTAGTGTGAACCTGTGGTTATTTATGACATGCTGTATCTTTGACATTCTAATTTTATGGTTTCTCTGTAGTTGTGCAATATACAAACTCCCAGAGTATCACAAACACATAGCACGGCCACCACCAGGGGTGAAATTTCCAACGAAGGTAATGTTCTCATGTATAGAATCTAAATTGTTGCTGCCAGTACATTTGCTTTAATTTAGTATATGTTTCTTTTAAATTAGTGATTGCTTTATGAACTGTTAAATATCATTAGTAAATTCGCAGAGTTATGCTCTGCACCTGAGTGAATGGTTCCCCTTCTTTTTATTGGGCCTTCTTTGGGCCCTGAAAAGCTCTTGTGAAGAACAGTTCTGTTTACGTTTTAGTAAATTAAGATATTCCAAGCAACCAAAATGTTTCTTCAGCCTGCTTGCCCTTTGAATTACGTTTTGTACATGCTTTTAGCATTTACCTTCCCTCAGGTGCTTGCCAGTCTTTAATTTTACATCTTGACTGTACATTTGTAATCATGAATACAGCTATGGCTCTTTCAATTTTCTTCTTTTCTGTGGTGCCGCAGGAGCATCCTTTTCTGTAATATCCAGCCAATTTTGAGAGTTTTTATTATCCTTCCTGAATGAAGCATTCAATTTTTTCTTGTACTGCCCTTTTTAAGTATGATTTTGTATAGGTTGCTAATATCCCATTCACTGTTCTTGTAGCTGGTAGTCTGCATCTATACCTTTTTAGTTTGTGTTTTTGATTGTATGGTTATATCTTCCCTAGATTTTACTTCGGGGTCTGGGTTGGATGATGATATTTCCATGTTTTTGACAAGTCATGGGTTCCTTATTTCTGTACTCTAGTACAATGATATGTGTTTCATTAAATCCTCACATGTGTGACTTGCAATCTCTTGTTTGCATGCTGGCTAACAGCTTCCCTCTGCCTTTTTTTGGCTGCGAAATGTCTATCTTCTGTGGCTCATATAAATTTTATGGCAGATTGTCTCTATGGGAGATTTAAAAGAGCCTGTCTTATGGCATGAGGATAATGGAAGAAGGCATATGGATAATGGAAGAAGGCATATGGATAATGGTAGAAGGCATATGGATAATGGAAGAAGGCATATGGATAATATAGGACGGCATACGGAAAGTCAAAGGTATACTTTTTAATCTCTCTCCTAATAATTTAGTCTGAAGGTGGACAATTTGGATCCATAATGTTTAGATTAAGCCTTCATATATCTGTCTGTTCTGTGCAGGTCAAATCCCCCTGGGAGCATATCTGGTCGTCAGCTCGGTGAGGCAGCACATCGGCTGGTGATTAATAGTTTATCAGTGAGGGCAGATCAGAGTGGATATGCCAGAGCTCCAGCTTATGCAACTGCCTCTGCCGCTTATGGACCTGTCAACCCACATCCAGGTAACAGTTACTATGGTCAGGAACACAGTGGGATAATGCCGCCTCTTAGAGCAGCCTATCCGAGCCCTGGACATCAGCGACCTCCTGGCGTTGCACAAATCCATCACAGTCGGCCATACAGTTCACCTGCTTCCCGTCCCCACCATGGTGCAAGAGGTAATCTTTCAGCTCCTGTTCAGGGATATTATCCCCCTGGACCTCATCAAAATGGGTCTCAGTACCCTCCTGCTGGGCCTGCAGCTCCTGTTGTACCTGGAGCCTACCATCAGCAAAGTTACGGTGTTGGTGGCTATAATCAGTGGGGTGGGCGCCCCCAGTCTCACAATGCTGGTAGAGGGGGTGGTAGAGGATATGGTAATGGTTCCCAACAAGGAGGAAACCGTTACGCTGCATTCGAAAGAGGATCAAGTCGTAGGCCATCTAGTCGTGGCCGGTAGTAAAATTGCTAGAAGTAGAGCTAAAGATGTCTGAGATAGGGAAAGCTGTAAAATATGCAATTTTCAGATTATAGCATTCTGTAGCATTCTTTCAGCTTCATATTTGTGTAATTTTTTTCCTCTCATTTTTTAGAGTTTTAAACATATAGGGGCTTTTCCTTTGTCATAGTTGTATTGTATTTATTGTTGTACAATATCATCTGCCAATCTTGGCCATAAAAAATTGAAGCAGAAGTATTTGTTTTCAGGAAAGTGCAACTGCATATCTTCTTTACAGAGTAACTCTTTATCTTAATGTTGATACGGGAACAATCGTTATTCATATGGTGGGACTTGGTTGTTTCTTGTGGCGCCTTTGATAGTTTTAGGCTTGTAGCGCTAAGTTTCGTAGAGTTGATTGTCGTATTAAGGCATGTGGGTTTAATTGTTTGAGTATCATGGTATGTAAGCAATTATTAAATGTTCTAATTACAATTAAAATTACAACAATTATATCAACAGGATTTCGCAATAATATACTTGTAACTAGTTAAAGTATGTATAATTTTGTCCATTGGAGATTTGGAGTTCAAATTTTAATAATTGGTCCTCTTTGTGGCAAGAGAATGACCATGAACTAACCTTGTTCTCAAGGAATGTTCTATGAATGTAGGCAATCTTGGGCCAAGTATATGACCTCTTTTGGCCATGAGCCCATTGCACTTATGTGGGCCATATTACTTCAGACTAAAATGAATGTATCCATTTTAGTACTCAAATAAAAATGCACGAAGTTTCATTTTTTGATTACTACATGTAAAACCAATAAAATCCTTAAATTGTGTAGATGACTTATAAGATTTCTCTCTATGTATAATATACATGCAATTTAGGGTCAAAAAATTCAACCAACATTTAATAAAATGAATGGAAATTGCGATACATAAATCAAGCATAATAAAGTCATAATTGCCGATTTATGAGCAAATTAGATAATTACAATCATCTTCATTGTTACAATGATCATGATTAATAAATAAAGCTAAATTTAGAGATCTTTATAATCCTACCTTATCAATCAACTCTCAAAAAGCTAAAAATTAGAAGCAATCTAAAACCAGTTTGTCAGGGTAATGAAAACCTTTTCAAATTAATCTCGAGAATTGGCATTCTTCTAACATGTTGTATCTTTTAGTGGAAGTTGACTTATGAGGAAATTTGGTGAAAGTCAATTTATCTCACAATGGTATGTAAATTGATATCACTTGTGATTATTGCATAATGGAGTAGGAGTACACATGATACCTATTTTGGTGTGTTTACTTGTCAACCTATTACATGTATATTTTGAGAGCTCGCCAGCCTATGTTGTGTGATTACTTGTCAACCAACGTTATACTACAAGTTTTGGTCTATTCGGACTCTCAAGTGTACATGTCCTTATTAGTTTCTAATTAATCAACGGACGATGAAGGATATTCGAACGTTAGGTTAGGACTTTCGAAACTACGCTTCTTTCTGCTAATGGAAAAAAAATTCTCCCTAATCGACTAAGTAACCCCAGCCAAACGATATCCCCAACCACGTAAAAAATTTGTGCACACCCCAAAAAAATCCAAGAATTTATTATGAGGCAAACCGTATAAGAAACGATGCTTCTTCTATTAAAAAAATACAAAAATAAAAGGTTAAAAATACTAAAATTGATGAATAAATGACGAAAAGTAAGCATTGGTTGAATACAAAAAATATAGTGTAAATTTCTTGGGGTTTGTTTGTTTGGAGGTGTTCTGTGTTCATTTGCAAAATTACCACCATTACCCCTCCTCTCTTTCTCTCTCTTCCTCCATTACAACCACCAACAACAACACCCACCTTTATCAATTTCCCGACGCCGCCATTTTCTCTCTCCGATCACCATTTTTCCTCTCTTTCTCTCCTATTTTTCTGGGAAAGAGGGGGAAAATTGTGTTGATTTTGTTTTGATATGGGTGTAATTTCAACTTTCAAGCTATAGCAGAGAGAAGAAGAGATTGAGAAAGAGGGTTTTCTTTGATAATTCCTGATTTTTCTTATGGAGAAGCGCGTTTATCAACTTTGGAAGGGCAGCAATGTAAGAATTCTGCATTTTTTAAGCGTTTTGTTAGGTTATAGCTCTTCATATTTGATTTTGTGTTTCATGTTTTATTTTTGTGTTTTTTGTTGGATTTTTATGCTTTAATTATGATGTTAATGCTTGAAATTAGTGGGTTTGTTGTAATTTTTTTCTGGGCATTTTGTTGGAATTTTGCTGATTTTTTTTTTCTTCGCTGTAAATTGGGCATGAATTTGAATTTCAAAATTGGGTATATATTGCTTTGAATGGTATGTTAATGCTAACAATTATTGGGTTTGTTGTATTTTTTTAGTGAGAAGTATGGTGGGTTTTTCTCTTTCATGAGAAATTGGATATGAATACATGGGTTATAGTGCTGCTTAGGGTTGTAATTTTGGAGTTGCTGCTTTTGAATTTGGGGTTTTAGTGTTGCTAATTTTCTTCATAATCGGTTTGTTATGGGATTTACTAGTTTTGACAGTATAGGGAGAATTTTCGGGTGGTAGAATCTTGTATTTTGGGGTGATTTATAGATATTGGTGATGAATTAGCAAGCATATTGAGATTGCATAAGCATTAAAAAATGAGATAGGTTCAAATCCTACTTGGGGAGAATTTTGAGTATCTGTTGCTTTGGAGCTATAGTTTAGTGTCGAATGCTTGTTGGTCCTGCTCATTGGATGGGCTTGTTTAATTGCATTCAATGAGCAAAATTGTTTTTGATCGTGTGTTTACCCTTTAGCATGGAAACACTCGACTTATTTTTGTATTTGCACAATTGCCCATCTATAGTGAAGTAGCATGCTTTTGTGAAATTGGCGACTAATTTGTTAAAATCTTCTATTTGTAGACTTCCAATTATCTGTTGATCTAGTGGAAGAGAGACTAGTCTGAGAAACTAGATTCATAAATCTTTTACTATATTGTGGTTATTTTCTGCTTATACTTTTAAGTGCCCTTGATGAACGAGGGGGTTCACACGGATAATTTATTTTTTCCCTTAAGCGGAGGTTATTTGCTTTCAGATGTATTTGAATTTTGTATTGGATTATCTTTGAACAAATTGAGTTAAGAATCTCATTTGGTGATAGATGCCAAATATTACCTTTTCTGCCCATATTGTTGGAATTTAGTGTGTAAGTATCTATATCCTTTTCAACTATATTTATAACCTTGTTGGACTGTATTTTTGTACTGTTACAGAAAAGTAAGAGTCTCATATATATCTGTAATCTTTGATGGATTAGACCTCAATCTGCATGGCTACCCTAGAATTTGATCTTGAACCTAGAGTATTAAAAATCGCATGCAAAAATGAACTAAGAGGAGGATATAAATGGTAATATTCCTCGATATTGAATTGTAGCCACAGAAATGAAAATGATATGGAGTACAATGACTACAGTCATTTCTTTTTTTGATAAACTACAGTCATTTCTGATCAGGCAAATTCATAGTCTAATTTAGACTCCCGACAGAGATGATGGAGTATAGAAAAAAACGAAAACGAAGATAGCATTTTTCGGTAGAGTAATCCATATTAAATCTAATGAATTCGACGGTTCTGTCAGGAATGAAATATTAAAAGGAAGGATACCACTTGGAGTCTTGGAGATCCTACTTTTAAGAAAAAAAAAAAAAGAAAAAAAGAAAAAGAAAGTGAAGAATACTACCTCCATGGATTCTGCTGTTGCTTAGTTCTCCCCACCCCTTTATTTTCCCCCTCATTTCGATTTCCTTAGGGTAGAGGGGAGTATTGCTTTTCAAAGGTGTTCAAACTCGAATTTGCTGCTTAATCTGTTTCTTCTGTAGTTGCTATAGGCTGCCATTTAAGTCTTATCTCCTGTTTTAACATCCATGGGTTTTAAAAGGATTTGCATATAAAAAACAGGTGTTGATGTGTTGAGATAAGGATGCAAACTGTATTAGAGTATTACTTACGTGTGTTGTTTGTTGTTTTCCCTTTTTCTTTTATTTCATTTTATTAATATTCCTTGGCTAAACTAATTACCATTTGAAGAGAATTTTGTTGTCTACTTAATTAGTGGAATTCAGCAGCATTTTCAATTTATTGTGCACTTAGCCATCTTTTTGTAGTACTCCGTGTGTCTGTTTTTCTTTTTTTCATTTTATTTTTATTTTTTTTAAAATTTTTAATTTTTAATTTTTAAATTGTAGTGTGAGTTTGAATTGGTTAATTGGTTTTATTTGTGCAATGTATTAGCAACTGTGTCTGTGTCAGTTCTTTAGTTTCCCACTTTCCCAAGCCAATTTCCTGAATATGCTGACCCTTGAAGGACAGCTACATATTGTTTCATGTAGAGCAAATTAAGGTAATTTTAGAGATGTACACACTGTTAATAAGCGATATGACCAAATTAAAAAAATTATGCCATGTCCTCTCCCACACTTACCCTGTATCGATTATCAGAAAAGTGCACTTCTGTCATTTGCAACCATTGTTGCTTTTGATACTGAAACTGTTATTATCCTTTCTACTTCCTCCTATACTAGTGCTGTATGCATCACTGAAGTCTGGTGAGGGTCTTAGCGCTTAAGGTCTAACCTGTAATTTTGTAGGATCTTAGACAAAAACTAATTACTAAGGAAATCTCCTTCCCTTGGATAAATTATTATGAAGAGCTAATAGTATGAGTTCTCTATGAGGAGCCTCTTAGTACATAACGTCTACAGGGAAATTTCGTCCTTGGCTTTTCTTCAGGTCCCTTTCTCATAGCAAGGGTGGCTACTTGTAACTGTTAAGACCTATATTGAATGACCTAATTTGGGTGGGTTCATTTTCTTTCTATATATCTAGGGTATAAATTAGTTACTAATTGTTACATCTCAATTATAACTTTCCTTCATGAACATCTACAATTTTCCTCTTTCACATCCCTGTGCCCATCCCCACTCCTTATGTTTTGCATTTGTCATTTTGCTTTTTCCACGTAGAGCTAGAAGTTTTCTAACCTTTTGGTGCAACGGTGTTTGAGTTTGAATTGGGGACTGTTGATGATTAAACTTGTGTTGGGGTAAAAAAGACTTTGTCGAGCTATTCTTGCTTCTCTATTGGATTAAACGTGTCAGAAATATTACTGTATCTTTATTTTATGAATACCCAAAGCGGCTTTAACTAAGGATCTCATGAGAGATTTTTGAAATAACGCTTTTTCCAGAAGCTTTTAGGATTCCTATTGCACATTGGATTTAGAACAAAGATGGACGTAAATCAAGGAAAAGAGCTGTAAATTGAGTTTTTGTTTGGATCTATTCCTCTTTTTTTTTTTTTTTTTTTTTTTTTTTTTTTTTTTAAATTTTTTTTTTGGGGTGAAATGGAAGGTAGGGAGACAAACCTATGTTTTACGTTTTAAATATAAGATTACGCTGTTTTTTTCTCTCTACTAGTTTGGAATAACCTATGTAAGAAGTTATTAAAAAGTGTGTGGCATACTGATGTGATTTTAGTCTAGAAAACGATTGTATTAGTGGAGAAACAAATTGAATTTATAGGAACCCTTTTAACTGACCTGTTTTCTCTTGGTTATACCGGCACCTAACTTGGTTTGAAATGCAGTGTTTTTCTCTAATTATATCTGGATTTGTTTGCTAAATGGGCTGAAATTTATTTCAAGATTTCTGGGGCAAAATGATTCTGTTGCAGCTTATTGCTTCATTAGTTTAGTTAAGAGTTTGAGTTGGAGCAATATTATTAATTAGAAGATATTGCCGAGATGTCTAAGTTATGAAATGTCAGAGTACATTGCAAGTTGGATTCTGCCGATAGCTGCCCTAGGATTGAAGAGGAACTGATTAAGTGGCCATATTTATGGTTGAAGTTTATCTTTTCATGTCTGGCCTCGCAAATACTGCCTGTATGGGAAAAATTGGTGGTTGCATTGATTTAATGACCGTCTCTTAATATTTGCCCTTATTTGCTCCTTTTTCTGGACCGTTTAGCTATAAGGTTCTGTTCCCTTTAGCTTAAATTTTTTATATTTTTTTAAATGCGTTTGAATTGGGAAATTTCTAATCTGTGAGTATCAGTTTCAATCATAAAAACTGCAGCTTGGTCAGCACTCAGCGTGAATGAGTTTTAACAACAAAAACAAAAACCCTAGACCACTAGAGAGCCAGTAAGAGTCAATTTTAATCAGCTAAATAGTCTTAATTAGTTGAGTCAGTATAAATAAATTTCATTTTAGGAATAGTCAGTTGAAAAGAATAGGACCTAATAGGACTTATGCTTGTATCATTTTTCTTTGTGTATACTAAGTTCTTGATTATTCTTTCTTTCAGGATGATAAGAAAGATTTTTTCCTGAAGACTCCATTATTGCTTCCTTGCTTTATTAATTCAACACTGTTTTGATATGTACTGGCCCACAAGGAATTATACATATAACTTGACCTATATCTATTTGTGACAGTGAACATATTTAGTTGCTTTGATTTAGAGAGAGATCTCCCATGCTGAATTTATTTTGTTTCCAGCTTTACAATATAGTCCAATCTTTTTGAAAAATTTGATTTTAAGAAATGCTTTAGTCAGTAAATAGTATAAGCATGCTGTGGCTGATAGCCTGATACGTAATCACCCATTGAAGTATGCAAAGGTCCTATACAAATGATCTTACTTTTGTCCAGCAGAGTAACTTGTTAGTTGGATGGAGTGCACTTAATGGTCGATAGTTGAGCTGCTTTATGTTTTCCCACAAATTTGGTGCCTACTTATTAAAGCATTCTTCGTGACTGAATAAGAAATATGTCATTAAATACCAAATGATATTGTAAAGGATGTTTGGGAGTTTGGACAAGAGATATTTTGTACAATGTATCAGTGAATAGAATGTAGCAGAACCCCTAGGTTCAATCTGACTGCTAACAGATAACGAATAGAATGAAACTAAATCCCTAGCTTGGAAATGGATATATTTTATTTGATTTTATCTGTTTTTGTATACGCTCCTTATAGAACCTAAATATGGTTGCCTACTTGCCTGTCCTCCAGAGGCATTTTGTTGGGTCATTTAACCTTTTTTTTTCTTGCATTTGATGATCTAATGTGTTTATTTTTCCGTTTCCTTAACCACCCCCCCCCCCCCCCTCTCGGGGGTTAAAAAAGTATGTTCTATTACTTCTATGGTTACTTGTGATTCCTGACTTCCTGTTTGTTTTCCAGCTTTAACTGGTGGTATTTAGTGAAAATTTTAGTGTTTTAATCTTCTACTGACATTTGCAGATATTTCTTTGCAATGGACGAGTAATCCTAGGGCCAGATGCTAAATCACTACTTATCACCGTATTGCTGATCACTGTTCCAAGTGTCATCTTTTGTATATTTGTAGCATGGCACCTCCGTCACCAATTTGCTTCGTATAATGCTGGATATGCAATCATGGTGGTAGCCATTATTTTTACAATATGTGTAAGACTTTTGATGGACCTTATTTTTGGTTTTTATGTTTATTGTTTGCATATATAACTTTTACATGTTGCCCAAGTCTTCATATTCTTGGTTAGATTGAAAATTTTAAAATAGATTGCTTACCATCAAAATTATGTTTTGCTTTTGCCAGACTTTTGCCTGTCTCACAGTCTGTATTTCTTCAATTTATTTATGGCCTATTATTTCTGTTTTTTCTGTTTATTGATGCGTTACTTGTGTTATATTTGTTGCTATTTATAAAAGGTATTACTTCTTCTGTTGCGTACTTCGACGAGGGATCCAGGGATTGTGCCACGTAATTCACATCCACCAGAGGAAGAATTCCGTTATGACTCTTCTGTTGTTGAGACTGGTGGAAGACAAACACCAGGCCTTCAGTTTCCTCGGACGAAAGAAGTTATGGTTAATGGAATTCCAGTGAGGGTAAAGTATTGCGACACATGTATGCTTTATCGACCACCGCGTTGCTCTCATTGCTCGATATGCAACAACTGTGTGGAGCGTTTTGACCACCATTGCCCTTGGGTTGGCCAATGTATTGGTCTGGTAATTTTTTTGCTACTGTCTTGCTTCTTGGTATACTGGCGGATGTAATTTACCTTATACATACCTAATTTGGTTACCTTTGATAAATTTGTTTTTCTTGCAGCGCAACTACCGGTTTTTCTTTCTCTTTGTGTCGTCAGCTACTCTACTGTGCATTTATGTGTTTGCCATTTCAGCCTTCTATATGAAGGTTCTGATGAATGACAACCATTATACTGTTTGGAAAGCAATGAAAGATTCTCCAGCATCAGTAGTCCTTATGGCTTATTGTTTCATATCTTTATGGTTTGTCGGTGGACTCACTGGCTTCCATTTGTACCTTATCAGCACAAATCAGGTCCGTCATGTTAGCTGAGTATTTTATTTGGAGTAATACATTTGTGTTTCTTTTCATTCACCCTTTCCCCACCCAAATTCATATTTTTCTTAATATATTTTAAATGTTCTAGTCATTGGTTGTTTTTATATTCTGTCAGTTTAACTCTTAATGTTGTCAGTTTGAAGTGCTGCTTATTCATCCCCAAGCCCCTTCAATTGTTTAGGTGTAGCCAACTAAGCTCTGTCATACTAGTTACATTGGCTATGTGGGTTTTTCTTAGAGGCTATCTGTATAATCCATAGTAATGTTTAGAGATGATTATGAGAAAGCATATTCTTGCTGCAATCTTTTCTTGAAACTTAAAAAGATATTAGGTGAAATTTTTGGTATACATGCATGGGTTTTGGGAAAGATATGCATTGTGTTGTCTCATTTTGGTTCCTTATCTTTTCACCAATGTTTTTCAGTAGCTTTGAAGTCATTAACTGTATGCATGTTTTTCTGGATACCTAAAACTTAGATGTTGCTCTGAAGTGTATGACAAAGATTTGTTATTGGTTTACTAGACCATTTTTGGTTCATTTGTTTCTTCTTTAATTTGATAAAAAAATAACTGAACAACAAATTTTGTTACAAAAGGGTTTGTCTTAGTGTATTTGATGCTTCGTAAAGTTGTGTGTATCATGTATGATGAGGCAAATCAAAGAGTCGAGTAACAAAGTCCTTTTATTCCAATTTAATTTTTTGTTCGAATGAATAAGCTCAATATTATTTTGGGGTGTAGGGGGTGAGTATTGAAGTGACTGCTCTTTTAAAACATGAGTTTCATTTTTGTTAAAGAAGCCAATAAGCATGAAAGGAACAACTTTGAGCTGGTGTTTTGAGTTATATTTGAGCAAGAATAATTAGAAGATGATAGATGATAGGACTCACTGCCTTTAGTCGTGATTACTGATTAGTGTCGTCCTGCTACTTGATCGTTATGTTCATCTCCTAGTTAATGAGTTTGATGTCCTGAAGGTTCTGAATTTAGAGTGAATAGTCAACTTTTGAGCTACAAAGAAGCTTATACTTGATTAGGTTGAGGGAGAAGGATGTTTGCTGTTTAATAAGCAATGAACTCTTTATTAAAAAATTCCACCAAATTAAGATTCTTGGTAATATGGTGGGAAAAAACCGGATAATGATTAACATGTGGGGTACTTCATATGTACCAATAGCAGTATAGCACATAACTTTCTTTCTCTACTGATCTATAATAATTAAGTAAAGATTGAGGGCTCTAATGTTGGAGATTTACTCGACTTAAAAAAAGTATTATATTAGTGTTTTGCTGATCATTAAAATATAATGTTCAAATGTGAGCAATATGTCTGATTGGTTTTTGTGATTTATCTTGTAGATCAGCTATGCCATCTGTATTTTTCGACTTTGTTTAAGATGCATATATTATCTTGCTTTTCTCAATATTGGTACTTCGTTCGTTCGTTTGTTTTCCCCCCTTATCAAATGGTCACTGCTTCTTGTCACCTGATGTACTTTTATTCATTCCTCCATCAGACGACATATGAGAACTTCCGTTATAGAACTGACAGCAGGCTCAATGTCTATAATAGAGGGTGTTTCAATAATTTTGCTGAAGTGTTATTCTCAAAGATCAAACCATCAAGAAACAAGTTTCGGGCTTTTGTTGAGGAAGAGGTACCACGGCCACCACCTTTGCGTACAACGCCAGAAAATGAACCTGTGGATGATACAGGTGACCTGCGTACCAAGGTAGAAGATGACTTGGACTTCGGGGGAGATCTGCTAAAGATTTCACAGCGCCGTAATGTTGAAGATATAGAGGATACTATACGTAGTGGAGGAAACCACGTACTTCATAATAGTTCAGAGGGTGAATCTTATGCGGGTTCAGTCCATTCGGATTATCATACTGCTCCGATTCGCGCTGATATCAGACACTCTAGTTGGGGTAGAAGTGAGAGCTGGGAAATTGCACCTGATGTCTCAGCAAGACATGCACATGAAGGATAATGCTGCTGCTTCTAATATGAATCGTGATTGATGGAAGTTGATGTAGTTTTGTACATTTGATCTCTGGGATTTAACAATCTGACCCCCATTTGGTTGGTGTCTCTTATAGCACAGCCCCTGCCCCTCAGTCTCAGCCTAGGGATTTCATCCTCCAAGTTGTATCTTATTGCATCAATTTTTTTGACATTATATCCGAAGCAGTAGTGAATAGGATCGTGTGTGAGATCTAGAAAGATATAGTTTGACATGGTCTGTTACCTTAACTGGGATCATATCGGCCTTGCTGGTAATTCTTTTGTAAATACGAATTTGTTGGATGAAATTTTGTAATTGGTATGCGACCTCCATGCTCTGTACTTTTTTTACTCCCTCCGTGTTTTAATAAGTGTTACACTTACTAACTTCAGTCGTGTTTTATTAAGTGTTGCACTTTTTTTTTTTAACAAAAAACCTACATTAAAATATTATCTATCTCTCCTCTCATGGTCCCTATTCATACCCACTACTATTTTTTTTTTATTATATCTTTCATATTACATTCATTACTTTTCAATGAACTATATACCCCACTAGCTTCCTTTTAGAATTTTTTAAAACTCCAACTACCCCACTTTCCTCTTATTTTATTTAAGTCAATTAAATTGCCTAAAATTATGTGCCGGTCAAAATGTAACACTTAAAAAAACACAGAGGAAGTAAATGTTTGCGGTCGAAGCATTATTATTATATTTGTAGCAGCAGCTGGCTAGTTGTAGCCAGAGGAGTGCCATAGATTAACTAAATTGATCAAACTGGAGAATACTGTTATCTGACTTCTTTTTTTCTTTTTAAAAAAAACTACTTATATTTTTTGAGAAAGTAATTTTGGCACACCATTAATAAAATTTGGTACACCTTTATATGAAAATAGCATAGATAATTGTAGTCTCACATAAAGGTGTGTCAAAATCATTTTCCATTTTTTGCCATCACGCTTCCTACCCCAGATAAACTTGTCGGGGCCATATTACTACTGGCATCCGGCAAGGCGATGATTCTTCCGTAAATAGTCCCAGATTGGCCAGATATACCTGTCGGGGCCATACTACTACCAGTGAGGCGATGATTCTTCTGTAAAGAGTCCCATTACTAGCTTATAGTGATTTGAATCTTCTCTTGCTAGCGGAGGTAGCATACAAGTTCCTATGTTTTTTTTATACTTGTAACAATTTTATTTTTACAATATTTATATGCTCCACTTTGCCTAGCTTCAGTGATTTATAAATAAGCAAACATATAATCATATGTGATCGTATTAAATTCATTTCGATTTATACTATTTTAATATCAAATGTTTATAATTTTACATGTAAATAATTAAAAATATTACGATTAAAATAATATCGACTTGCGTGAAAACAAAAATGTTGCAAATAACAAAAACAAAGGGAGCTGTATAAATTATAGCAAAAATAAGGTACTAGGGCCTAAAACGGTAAAACCTTATAATACCTGGTCTAATGTACGTCTAGAAACGCAATTGTGGGTCATTCAACGTGATGGACATTATTCCTAAAAAAAAAGAAAAACGTGATAGACATTATTTTCGAATTTTGACACAAGTCTAGCACTAGCATGATAGGCTGGCTTATGTTCCATCCTACCCAATTTAATCCAATTAAATTAACAAAACAGTTATCGACTATTAAGGAGGTATGTTGGAAAAGAGGAATTTTAAAGGGAGGAATGTTAGGCATTTAGAAATACATAATATGGGGTATTCATGTAATTATGCATATGTACAAACGAATAAATATTCTGGTATCATTGATAAACAAATGGTACCACTGAATACACAGTGATACTATATATGCGCATAATGGTATTATATATGCATTCAGTTGTACTAAATTTATGCGTAAAAAGTACCACTGAAGATTCAATGGTACTATACAAACTTTCAGTGGAACAACCAGCATGTGGTCCCCCATCACGTGATACAATCCGACCAAAAAATAGGTGGGGCCCACCTACGAGTCTCTCTCTTCCTATCTCTCTCCTCTTTTCTCTCTCTACCATGTGTTTTTAAAATATTTTAATCAATGTTATGCATTTACAAATGCATAACTTTCCTCTATTTCATGTTCCTCGTTGAAAAATTGATTTTGACACACCTCTATGTGAGAGGACTAAACTGTACTCTCATATAGAGGTGTGTCAAAATCAACTTATGATGTGCCAAAATTATTTTCCGGCATGTTGGTATGACATGTGGGCTAAAATATATTTGGCCCGCTTATGAAACTTGGGCATGTACTTGACATGACAGTATGACACTAGGCATGGCCCGACAAGTGCCCCACTTTAGTTATAGGCAGCCAAAGCCTTTGGTAAGTATTTTGCCACATTGTGCATTATTCTTACAAATGAAATGGCAAATATGACATTTGTTTGTTAGGTAGTCTCCCATACAAAAAGAATAAAGAAACAATCAAAGAAAAAGATTTTGAACTCTAGGCTTATAAGCTCTAGGCCAAAAAAAAAATAAAGGTATGCAAATACGAAATACAGAACAATTAATTCATTTGGTAGACAGTATTAAATGATATTTCGTACGAAGTATGGAGTACATAATATTGATGTTCAAGTCCTGTCTGTGGCATTTTTTTTTTCCCCCGGCAAATACAACTTTATCTGCCAGATAAACAAATTTTTGTTAATCTGGTGGCATTTTGGTAAATATATTGAAAAAGCGTGGTTGTTTATTCAGTACTTTTGGTGAGCTTTATTACTGTTTGCAACCCGCATTTTGGAAATTACACATGTACCCCTAAACTAGTACATGAAAAGACACATGTACCCCTCCACTGATACTTAAAAAGATGATTATAACCCTCTGGGGAATTAACTGGGTACAACTCTTAAAAAAAAGAAATTTATAATATTGATCATGAATTTATAGTGTAATTTGTTATGAAGAACCTCAATATATTGTCAGCTTTAACATTCTCAATAGTACTATATATGCTTTATGTAGTATAAAATATACTCTAAGTAGTACTTTAAGAAACATCTCATCAGTAATACTATTAGGACATACATCAGGTAGTATTAAAGGTTGTTACAAGGTAAATTAGGGGAGGGATCCCCATCTTATCACAGGATTGGGGGCTATAAGGATTTGAATCACTTGGGGGGGAGGGGAGATGGACACATTTTATTAGTTATCGTGTTTGTTCTATGTATAATACTTATCTTGGTTATTTACCTTGTTCATTTAACCTTCTAGAATAGAAATTAAAATACTTTTTTGTTTTATTAATTATTTTTTTACCCAAAAAGGCCAAGAAATTCCCTCAAAAACGGATAGACTTTACACACAATCAATGTGTAGGGACTATAAAGAATCATGAATCGAAAGAGAAGTTGCCAACTCAAAGGTAGGTTTTAGCCATGGTTCACTTCATCTGTACAAATTCTAAGTATAGGTTTGGTTTAGGTCATTTCTCGTAGAACCTTAGGTAATAAGGTTAGACCAATTTTTGTATTGTTTCTCTCATTTGGTAAGTATTATTATTAGCGTTAGGCTTATGTCTCTATTAATTACTTAAAATAAAACAAAGCTTAAAGCAATTCTTTACATCCACTTGTCCAAATCTATGCCTAAAAAGGATATTAATTATTAGGTAAATAGCTAATCCTCTTTAATTTCTAGTGGATATCTATTGGTTCTATCCCCACATAGATGGGTTGATCTCCTTAAGACTTCATCAATAAATTATTAAAGGTAAAGATTGTTGTTATGCTAAAGACACAAAAGATTAGCAAATCGACAAACAAGAAAACATTTTTGTATGTGGTTTGCTAATGATAAGTTAGCTACGTCCATGAATTGGTGAGTAGATAGTGTTTATGGATCTTGAAAATTGTACAAATTGCAGAATAGTGGATATGTTAAACCATAAATAGCTTATATAGTACTCCCAAAACTAGTAACAAAATAGGCTGAAGATACCAATGAATAAAAAAAAAACAGAAACTAAAAGCACACATAACAAATTTTGAAGGGGGCTAATTGATTAAATGCGTATTCTAACATTTTCATTTAATTTACTAGTATTGAGTGAGAATTGGTGAGTATATAAATATATTATGGTTAAACATAATAATGATCATAACTTGTTAGAATGAGATTAAATTATATCGGAAAATATGTGAGAAATTATATCGCCTGCCATAAATTTGAGAAGCTGATGGCGATGATGACGAAGCTTGTGGCATTATCGAAAGCTCGGTAAGAGAGAGAGGGGTTGAGGAGCTCTAGCAACCATTTATTAGAGATCGAAATGGAAACAAATTATAATCATAATTGCTATAAAATTGATAGTTCTCCTCTATAGTTGTTAGAGATCAAATCAAATTGATCCATGTGACCTAACTTGAGTTTAGTTGAGAATTGTCAAGTAATGTTCAGAATGGACCATGCCAATTAAAATCCGATTGGGAATATGGGATCTTACTAAATCGGACTTAATCTATCTTAAACCTAATTGAGTTAGACTAATTATTCTTATATTGGGAGGATTTAGAACTAAATTCCTACTCGCCAACATAAATATTTTTCGGGGCAAGTGGCACACTTGTTAGTTAATTTAATACTTTAATTACTGGTGCTTTTATTTGTCTTTATATAAAAACTTTAAATTAATTAAAGTGACAATTTTTTAAAAATTCTTTTAGCAAATTGTATTAACAAGTCAACCTAATTCAACTTCACATTTTAATCGTTTGAAAGTCGTTAAAGGTACCATAGCCAACAACTATCGAATTTGCGAACACTACTATTCGATAAAAGCTCATACCAATGCAACAACCCTAATTGCTACTCGTACAAGGTATGTTCACCCTGATCGGCTAATCCAATGTGTAAGCAAAACTAGCCGAAAGATATAATACGGTGGTCAACATTCGAAAGAGCAAAACAAAGTTTTGTCAAAATAAGTAGTTTTCAATTGAAGCGCCCACTTGTACGGAAAATCAACGTTCAACCTTTGAATACACACACACTTGTAAGTAATAAAGACTACAACTTGATATCTCATACTAAAAAGAAACCAAAAAAAGGTTGTAAAAAATTACTTCGTAAATAAATTGTGGATATAATTTGATTGATATCCCATAATAAAAAAGCAATGAGAATAATATCCAAAATTCCTAGATTCTCGAAAAGGCAAGTAGTAGCATTCCATGAGTAACACATTAAACTCTCTTCCTTTATCCAATCATCATTTGTGGGGGTTTATAGATTATTCAATTTTACAAACGTTACTATCAAAAATCTATTGATATTTTGACGTCTTACTTTGTCCTTTCCAAGTTAAAAGTCTCTCATTCTATTTCTCTAATTTTGTTATATCATAAATTCCATTCAAATGATCTTTTTTATAGGGAGTACATACGTGTTTGGGTGTTTTTTTTTTATATTCTTATTTTGTCGTCCTTTTTAAATATTCTGTTATATACTTTTTTATCTTTTACATGAAGTATAAGAATAGTTATGTATGATGCTCTTCTAGCTTGCCGCCTGAATGTTATCGTGTGTTTAATTTGTCAAAATGAGAATTCTAAATTTCGGTTCTTCAAATAAATGATGTGAATAATGACTTTGGACTTTTATTAATGACTTAAAATTGTTGAAAATTAATTAAGTTTAATAGTAGTCCAAATTTATAACATTATTTTTATAGAGTAATTTATTAAAATTAATTAAAAAATTTCAACACCAATTGACATGAACTATTACTCAACTACAAAATTAATTACAACCATTCATGACAATAACTTGTCATTGTAATCAAATTAATATAAATAATTGATACAAAAACATCACTAGAATTGTCTTTGTTTCTTTAATTAGTAATTTAGTATCTTAGCTTGTTATGTCACTTGGTGTCTTCAATGATTAATTTAATGACAATTTTTATCAATGACAAACAAAAATTCATGTCAATAAATGTATACCTAATTATTTTGCTAGGCTTGAAATAGAGGGTAATGCATCATCCTAACTTTTTCATAATTTTTATCAATGATAAACAAAAATTCATGTCAATTTTGTATGCCTAATAATTTGCTAGGCTTGAAATAAAGGATAGTGCATCATCCAAACATTTTCATTTGTAGTGAACTGACGTAAAGGTTTTATCCTAATAATTAATTTTTTTCCCCCAATTTAAGATAATAACATACTTATATTTCGTATAATTTTAGAAATAAAAATACAACATAGAAAATAAAAAAATTACTAGCATAAGAAATTAGAGGGACAACTTGTATAAACTCCGGAACTAAAGATTCTTTATATCAATAACTTTGGTTTTGTTTACAACATCATCCAAATTTACATTGAATAACTTTCAAAGTTTTCTTGATTGTGATCAAAGCCTATCTATTTCAAGTATCAAAGAACTTATAAAAAAGAAATTCAAAATCACCACCACATCTACTATTTATGCACCTACATCACCTACCATAACAATATCTCAATGACGTGGTGATTTTGAAACATTTGTGAAGTAATACAAATCATCCATTGTAAAAAGAAAAAAAAAAAATTGAAATTATTATTTTGCCCCTAAAAACAGAAAATCATAAAAGTATTAATCAACCAAAGAATTTAAAATTTAGCCAGAGGAGGATGGAGGGTGGTAAGGACCGGGTTGAGACCAATAACCACCCGAATCATCGGTGGTGCCGCCACTGCTACCACCTTGTGACGGTGGCCGGAAAGTTGTTTGATCATCGGTGAAATTTTGAGGAAATTGATAATTAGCCGGACTAAAAGACGATGATGACGACGATGATGATAATGGCGGCGAGGAAAAGGAAAGAGAAGGAGGACCCATTAATTGCCGGGAAATTGAAGGGTAAAGTATATGCTCTAAGCCAGGAAAGTTGAAGTCACCGGAACTTTGTAATAGTTGAGAATATTCCCAGTAGTCTCGTGCCACGTCGATGGTACTCTGTTGCGGTTGTTGTTGTGGTGGTTGGAAATGGATTGTTTGAGACATCCTGCTCGCCGGAAAATAAGATTCCGGCGCCGGCGCCGTCGAGATGGTGGCGGTGGTTGCCGGAGTAGGACGAGCGGGTGTGGGGACGGATTGGACGAATTCGGGGAAGTTGAGCTTGGCGCGGTTGCCACGGAAGCGGAGGGCCGCCTCGTCGTAGGCACGAGCGGCAGACTCGGCGGTGTCGAATGTGCCGAGCCAAACCCGAGCTGCTTTGTGTGGATCACGTATTTCGGCAGCCCATTTGCCCCAAGGTCTTTGTCGAACTCCCCTGTATCGACGTTTCCTTTCTCCTCCTTGGGCTTCTTCATAGGTTGAGGGGGTGGTGTTAGTGGTTGTTTGCGGTTGTTGTTCTACTGAGGTTAGTGTGGCAGTGGTACTCATTATTGAGCTTGAATGAGAATGGGATTGTATTTGTTGCATGGAACTTGGTGTTTGCATTTCTTCTTTTACTGCAGATAACAAAGAACATAGCAAATTTAGTACCTACTTATAGAACCAAGATAAAGTTACAAGCTTACAACTCAAATTCTTTATAAACACAAATTGTTGGCAAACTAAGTATAAAAATGGAAACTCAATATTTATATGGAATAAGTAATATAAGTCATAAGAAAAGTCAATAAAAAATGTTTGGTCTAACAGTTTAACAGGATATATAACACGAGTTTATTAATGAAAAATATTACGAAGTATTTTATTTAATGTGACTTATACTAATTTATGTTTTTTTTTTAAACGTTTAAGATAGTTAGATATTGAAAAGCAAAAGCGACAAAAAAAGGAAATACCTCATTAGTATCACATTACTAGAAAATAGTTTAATCTTTGGTTCTTAAACAATGAATTCTTACCCATACATAAAAATCAAGAAACACATGCAATAAACATCTTGTCATAATAATTAGGAGCTTATATTATTCTACATAATTCACAATAATTCTTTATAACAAAAAGTATCCACTTAACGTCTTAACGACACCTAGCTATAGTTGAAAGGATTATTCTACAATAATAATCATAGACAAAGAACGAGGTCATGACCAGTGGCATCCTTAGGTACGTAAACATTGTTGCTTCTTTGTTCTTATATATACTTCCTATTACGTAAGGACTGTTATCTAGTGTATTATTGTAGAATTTCGATTTTCGAAAAATTTAAAAATGCCCTGATCCATGACTTAACTCGACTTTAAATATAGAGATTTATTTAATTGGTAAAGTCTTATGGATAATACTCAATACGTGTTACGTAAGATCGATCAATCTGTTCGGGAAATAATATGAAGTGCTTTGTATGCATATGTATATCAAGTACATGCACTTAAATTGTTGATTCATGAATCTAGCAATACATGCTCTTATTGCTCTTGCTGGTCAATAAGAAAAAAGAAACATGCACTTAAATTTGAACTACTGAATTGAAGATGGTCAACAAAAAAAGAAAAAAATAAAAGAAAAAACAAACATGCACGAGTATTTTAAATTCTTATAACGCACAAATTGTTTCTTATATTTTCTCAGCAAATATTTTTTTTTTTCCTCGACATGCAATAATGTATCAAGTATAACAATGTATTAATAATCATGAATTAAATAAAAAGGAAGAAAATAACAACACGACATAATAATTTACTACGTATAACTAGTTGAATGAACAAGTAGACTTGGTCATCATTTAGATAAGAAGATTAACTCCTCGGTGATTTGGATAAAACTAATCCAACCTAAAATAAAAGAAATAAAAAATAATAAAATAATTGTAAGAAAACAAAAACTAACTTATCACATAAAATATGACCTACATAATTAATCAGCTAATTAATAATAAACCTTAATCATATGAATATATGATGACTAGTTTCATTCATTGTCATGTCAATTTATATTAAATATACTCCTATTTCTTAGAAAGTAATAAAAGAATTATTATGAAAAATTATTTCAAAAAAAAAAAAAAAGAATTGTTATGAAAAAAAAAAATACTATTCTATTATAAAGTATATTCAAGCTAACTCACATTTTATGCACTACGTATGTGCAGTGCTAATATGTAATGTTTGACAAGTTATCTAACCTATGAAAAATCTTCTCTTACTAAAATCAATCTTTACTTTAAAATAATTATTCTATACAATAGTCGCTTTAACGTAATCTACTATTAACTAGTCATTATAATTAATCACATTTAAAAGAGACAACAACGTTTCAAATTAAATCTTTTTAGCGGTATAATTTGCGCTTTATGGGCCGCCACTATAGTATCATTTACAAAGAATAAGAATTAGGAATATAGAATTTTACATGTGTTTATTTAACAAGTCCAAGAAAAAAGACATAACTTTATGGTTGATTTTATGCAAGAGGCAAGAGCACATGTAATATGCGTATCTAACAACTTACATATACCAATATACCATGTTCTATAATAAAAATAGGACATATAATCAATAATAGTGGTATTAGAAAAAGGACAAATTAAATTACTACTTATTAGATATATGAGATATCGGAAAATATAGATAGATATGTACTTACCACCACTTACAGTAGATGCTGACTCTCCAAACATCAAAGGGATATCCCCTAATTCACCACCACCACCGCTACCACTAGCGCCACCACTTTCGCTATCGTCCCTCCCTCGCTTTTGCCCCACCCACGGTGTCGTAATCGGGTATCCATAAAATGACTCACTCCATCCACCACCACTACCGCCAACACCGCCACTAGTACTCATAGTAGTATATCCACCACGGCCGGAAACCACGTCGGTCAAAGCCATAACCATAGCCGAAGTCTCCCAATTAGTCCGTAACACGGGCGCTTCCGCCTCCGCCTCGGCCGCTACTTCTTCTCCGCTGCCTACGGTGTTAGCTCTCTCTTCATCACCTCCACCGCTTGATTGAAAGCCCTCGTACTCCCTTTGGTTCGCCACCTTTGATACACACATGTATAACTAACAAACACGTTATTATTATTACAACTTATTTATATACCAGCAATTTGTTTCCACCACTTTTATTTAAATAAAAAGACTAAAAAAAGAAACTATCCAAAATTAGTAAGGAAATAAATAGTTTAATTTCCTATATAATTTCTTTGTAGTATTTTCAGAAGAATATGTATTTGAGAAAAGAGTGGGATTATATACGGTAACACCCACGCACGGATTGGTAGTGCCGAAAAATAAACAGAGTTGTTACTCTGAATCTGGTCCTGCTTTATCAGAACCTTTTTAATTATATTTATTTTCTCATAAATAATTTATAAGAAAATAAATAAATAGAAAGAAGAATTAAAATTAATAATATATAGTTCGTAAATGGTTTCATGTAAATTGAACATGTGATATAATAAAAATGAAGCAAATAAATTGATAAAACAGTTGCCGACTAAAAAATGTGTTCACACTTAAAAATAAAAAAAGAACGAAGAGGGTTTGCTCTTATTATGAGTTTGTCGGTGAAACTATAAAGAGATGATCATCGTTTCAAACTTGAATTCCTTTTCTTTTATTTATTCCTCTTTAGTTCTATCTACATAGTACTAGTGTTTTTTTAACTCCACTTTTTATCTTGTACAAGTGTGGTAATAAGTTGGTAAAGTTTTTCATTTCATTGTTGAGTTGTAGCATATCCTAAGATACTTTATTCGTTATATATTAGTTTAAACTAGCGAAAAATTATTATTTTATTGTAAAAGTACTTTGATCTAATTACTTTTTCAAGAGTTTTACCCAAGTGGATATAATATAATGATGTCTTTCAGTGTGCATGGTAGGGGAAGAGGATTCATAGACTAGTTGTGGGGATTATGCAATTTAAGTATTTAACTACAAATAAATTAAAGCATTATAATCTTAAATAAAAAAAATTCCAAGCGAATGGGGAATAATATTTTAGCGCATCTTGTGTATGCGGCCGTGATGTGGATTAAACTACAGAAAGGGATATTAGCAATTAGGGTAAACTTAATTTAATAAAGTTTTGATCTTTTCGACTAAAACAAGAAGAAAAGTAACGTAAATTTTGATATTTTCGAATGAAACCAACGTTTTGAAATCAATTCATCGATTCACTCAAACTAACTCACAACTTTCATATTTTCATAAACTCAATCAATATCTCTCTTCTCATTAATGAAAACAAATATTTATAGGCATACAATCCCATGCCTAATAAGATAAACAAACCTAAAAGATAAAATAAAATCCTAACACTCTAACAATATCTTCTAAAAGATAAATATTATTCTAAGTAAATCATATGAATACGATAAAATAAATCTTGACTCTGAACTTTTTGATGCTTGATCCGCATTAAGCCGCTTGTAGATTAACAAAGTAATCCATGTAACACTGACTGTACCAGGTTACCCTATAACATAGATCAAGTAACCCTTACAAAATTGATGAAGTAAGTCCTCTATATAATAAGAAGTAAGTCCTCTATATAATACTACCAAAGTAACCCCTATAATGGCCAGCCACACGGTGTGGCCAGCCACATATAAGAATTTGTGATAATTTTAAGTATAAAAAGAGTATACATGCATGATGTGTGTCGTTATTAAAGAATTTGTAATGTCACTAAAAAGATAAGTACTCCCACTGTTTTTAAATACTTGCTCCATTTCTCCATGCGCGGACTTTTAGGAGAAATTAAAGAAAGTAATAAAATAGGGAGGTAGTGGGGTAGTTGGGAGAATAAAAATTTGTGTAGTTGAGAGAATTGGAGGACAGAGAATATGAAATTAATAAAATATGATTTATGTTTGGTCCATTATATTAGATGAAAGAAATTGATTGAATTTTGTAAAAGCTTTTCAAATAAGGAAATGGAGCAAGTATTTAAGAACGACCAAAAATGGAAAGTGGAGCAAGTTTTTAAAAAAAGAGGGATATAAGTGATCTGAAATGGAACATGTTGTTAAAAGGACGAAAGACATAAAATAAATCTAGGTGGAGTTGGGTTATTGATATGATATGATCTGAGGAAGTAATAAGGAACTCCGCTCAATGGGAGCATGAGATTGGAGATTTATCGATGTGAGGATCGTTTGGCTGGATCATTTGGAATGGATTAGAAAGGAGTTAGAATATGTTTCATCTATTTTTTTTGTTTGGTTGAGTTTTTTTAGTAATGGAATCTCATACTCAAGGGATTCCAAATCCAACTCATACCTATGGAATCCCATACCCACCTTGTTGAAGTGTATCACCACATGTAAGTGTTCCACATTGGTTTAAGATGAGAGAGTTTATCACTTTATAAGGCAAAGGGGCTACTCCTCCTATTGCCATATGGTTTTGGGATGGAACCTCCTTTGATCTTGTGAAGTGGACTCTCTCTTGGTTTGCGGGTGTGGCCTAGGCCCGGGTTTATCATGGTATCAGAGTCAGACCCATGGTTTGGGACCTTTAATGGCTTGAGTATATTGCCAAGCCCATGGTTTGGGACCTTTAATGACATTAAGTATTCTGGGCCAAGTTAAATTAGATCAAGTGATCCTTGAGTAAACTAAGGGGACCTTACATGTGAGGGGGAGTGTTGAAGTGTATCACCACATGTAAGTGTCCCATATTGGTTTAAGATGAGAGAGTTAATCACTTTACACTACTAGAAAAGTGCCATTTTCCAACGGAAAAAATTCCTCGGAAACACCCTGTTTTCCGTCGGAAATAGGGTTTCCAACGGAATTTCGTCAGAACATGTCGTTGGAAAACCCTTCGTAGGAAAAATGGCCTATTCCGACGGAATTTCCGTCGGAAACACATTTTCGACGGAAATCATGCATCGGAAGACATGTTGGGGCCTGAAAAAGTCCGTCGTAAGTCGGAAAATTCCATCGAAAACTTCTACCAAAAAAAATAAATAAAATAAAAACCCACCCCACACCACCACCCACCACCACGTCCAACCCCCACTGCCACCCCACAAGTCAAAAATAAAAAAAAACCCACCCCACCCCCACACCACCACGTCCAACCCCCACTACCACCCCACAAGCCCTAAGCCAAACTCTAAGCCGCCACCACCACCTTAGCCCATTCAACCCTAACCCACCTAACCCGAACTAACCCACCCACCACGATCTTAACCCAATAACCCAGATCTAACACCACCTTAACCCATTTAACTATAACCCACCTAACCCATAAAACCCACCACATTCGACCAAACCACCAGATCCGACCACCCACCTAACCCATAAAACGAAACCACCACGGCACCAAGTCACCACACAAGCCACCACGAAACCAAAACAAAAAAAAATTAAAGACTCGAAAAACTTACCTATTTACTAAAATTGGCTTCGAATTCTTGAAATTTGGTTTAAATAGGCCAAATTCGACCATGAAAAGACTAGATCTACACTTTTCATGGTCGAATTTGACCAAAGAAACCATTAATTCCGATTTTCGACCATAAAAACACTAAGAAATAGAAGAGAAATAAGGAAAGAGAAGAAAGAAAGAGAAGAAAGAAAGAGAAGATGGAGGAGGAGAGAGGAAGAGAAGAAGCGGAGGAGAGAGAGAAACAGAGAAAGAGAAGAAGCGGAAGAGAGAGAAAGAGAAGCTAGAGAGAGAGTGAGGAGAGAAGGGCGGATGAAATGAATGGGGGAGGAGAAAACCCTAGGGGTTTTTAAAAGGCCGGTTTTTTTTTATATATAATTATATATTCCAACGGAATATTTCGTCGGAAATTTCCGACGGATTTTAATTCCGTCGGAAATTTAATTTTCCAACGAAATTTTCCGTCGGAAAGTGTATTTATACTGACATATTTATTTTCCGTTGTAAATTCCGACGGAATGTTAAAATCCGTCGAAAATAAACGACGGAATAAAAATCCGTCGGAAATTTCGAAGTTTACGACGGAATTTCGTGTCCGTCCGAACAATTCCGTCGGAAATCAGCATTTTTCTAGTAGTGTTATAAGGCTAAGGGGCTACTCCTCCTATTGCCATATGGTTTTGGGATGGAACCTGCTTTGATCTTGTGAAGTGGACTCTCTTTTGGTTTGCGGGTGTGACCCACGCCCGCATTTATCACACTTCCCCCCCCCCCCTAAGATTCACAATCCGTTCTATTAATGAAGAAATACAATCCATTTCAACATTAAACCAAACAACTTTAGGCTATATGGGTTTTAGAATCTATACCTCTCTAGTATGAGATTTCATTCCAATCCATTCCAATATAATGATCGAACCAAACACCCCCTTACATATATTAAAACACCTTATAAAAATTACGTTACGCTATTAATTACACTGATTATGATTTTTTATTTTTTATAAAAAAGGTAAAAAAATACATTCCATTGTTTATGATTACTATTTTATAGTCAAAATATATACTAAGTTTTAATTAAATGTTCAATACTCTCCAATTGATTAGTTGACAGCTTGATACATTGTTCCACCTATGGTTTATCGTGGATTGTAAATAAATGAACTAAATTAAAAATAACCATCCTATTATACATTATGTGTTTTATTTTCTATTTCTCCTTGCCACAATTTTTTAATCTTTTTGAATAAATCATAATCATAAATTAATACTAAGGATCAGTTCTCTTCAACTTAATTTCAGTTCAGTTCAGTTCACTTTAGCTCCAATCAGTTCAATTTCTAATTTCTTTCTCTCATAAACAATTCAATTCAACTCTATTCAGTTCAATTCAGTTCAATAAATCAGAACAGACCCTAAATCTGTTGACAAATGATGATCAAAACAACTATCAAATTATCAATGGATACCAAGGAGCAACTATTGTGGATTTGTGGCAATAAAGAAGTAGGACCTTTCTTTACAATTTTTCCTAATGCCTTCTAAGAAAAGGGTATGACTTACAACTTGTTTATGTTTAGATAATGGTTTTGTTTACAAAAGTTGAAGTACACAAACAGAGACGAAGGAAACAGTTACAAAAGCTTTCGTGAATTTGAGTTTTCATGAAGCCTAGTTGAAATGGTCCCATCATCATATATGAATTATAAGCGATAAGCTTGCTAGAGCGTAACCAAGTAGGGAGGATATATACTTTATTTGTCACTTTTCAACCGATTTGCTTTTTAGGCTTTACCTTAAAAAATTTCCGGTCTTTGGGGAAATGATGCACTTATCCTTCTACCAGCTTCCGTACGATAACATTTCGTGTTACTCTCCTCGTGTTTTTGTTAAGTGTTACACTTTTTATTTTCGATCGTCTTTTATTAAGTGTTACACTTTCTTTTTTGGTAAAAAGCTACATATATTTTTCTCATCTCATGGTCCCCACCCAAACTCACTACTATTTTTTTTATTATATCTTTTCTCTCACATTCATTACTTTTCAATAAATTATTAACCCCATTATTTTTCTTTTACAATTTTTTAATACTTCAATTACCCCACTTACCTCTTATTTTATTTAAGTCAATTAAATTGCCTAAAATTATGTGCCGATCAAACTGTAACACTTAAAAAAACACGGAGGAAGTATTCCATAATTACTGCCTCGTATTTATTTAAGTGCATCACTAGATTATCTACAAATTTTTATAGTAGTGAAATAAAGTGCATATATTAATGGTTAAATGAATGAAGTTGAGAATTGATTAGTTAATCAAAAGATGAGTGAGAGTTTATCTTATTTTTTTAGAAAAATGATAATGTGAATAAGTATTTTTAGGGCCAAAGGAAGAGAGAGAAACGATAAAGAATAACAAGTAAAATTAGTGTAAGGAAAGAGAAGTATAAAATATAGAGAAATATTACGTAATATATAAAGCAAATAATGCACTTATTCAGATACAATTATTTAAAATAAGTGATTTACTTAGAGCCTGTTCACATTTACTTAATTTTAGTTTAGTTTAGTACAGTACAGTTCAATTCAGTTCAACTCTAATCTGTTCAGTTCAGTTCAGTTCAGTTCAGCTCTTAATTTTTCTGTCTCATAAAATATTCATTTCAGCTCAATTCAGTTCAGTTCAGTTCAATTAAACTCCAATCAGTTCAGTTCAGCTCAATACAGTAAATGTGAATAGACCCTTAATCATAAACATAGTTTTCAAGGCTGAGGTGATGAATTTTTGGACTCTTGGCCTAATGGGCTAATGGTATAAGCTGAATACACGTATAGTTGTGTAGATAAGTTACAAAGTTTTGAATCCTCTTTAATAGGTAGTTTGTAATTTGTAATATATTTCTGTATCATTTTGACAAAAATAAAAAAAATCGTAGATCATTGTATAAGTTTGTTCAGTTCAGTTAAGTTCAACTAAGTTCAGACAATAAATGAAAATCAGATGAAAAGAACACATTAGGTCACCATAGATAACTTTATCTCTTTATAAGTAAATATAACAAAAAATTATCAACATACAAATAGTATATAGCAAGACAAATTTGATAAAATTCCACATGAATTTATTTTTTCTTATATATAAAACTACAAAAATTGATCAAAGAAGAGCATGTATTGTAATATTATAAAGTAAGTAAGCTCAAGTAAAGAGTTTATTATTTAAATGAATTGCTTCTATTTTTTATGGAAATCAAAGAAGCAAAGGATTGAATTCCCCTACAAACAAACGAAGGTTGATGGGGGAGTGGGTTCTATTCCAACTTTCTAAAAGTTATAGGACTAGTTGACAATGAATTATTAATCAGATGCATTCATGTTTCATGTATTAATTGAATTTTTCTACAATATGAGACAAATAATAAAAAGGAACAAAGATAAGAAAAAAGAAAAAGAAATAAATGGAGTAATAAAGTTCTTAATTAGATTTGTTGTCGTAACTATATAGTTTTTTGAAAGAGAATAACGGTCCAAAGCAACTTTTTTAATTTTTTTGATTTTGATATTTATTTTTTCATTTCAAGGTTTGATTTTTATAAAAATAAAATAAAGGGAAGTTGTGATATTTTCGTACTTTGTGTCCTATAGCTATTTCAACCTTTTTAGTTAATCTTGTTAAAGAATGTACACTAATCTTCTCCTTTTTCTATTAAAAAATGGACAATCTTACAAAAAAAAAAGTCATAATAACTTAATAAATTGTGGAAATGATGGAATATGGCCAAAAACATATACTTTTATAAAATTAAAATATTAAAGGTGTTTTTTCTTGTAGCAAATTATCAAAACATTGAAAACTTATTAAACTCATCTTATGTAAATTTGTCCCCCCAAAAATTTGATAAACTAGAGCACGCACGGTCTAAATGTGTTCAAAATTAGGGGTGGGTGGGAAGTATACTTGCTCTTTAGTCTTTTCTAACAAAAAGTGCCACGTTAAACACAGTGATAACTAACTTTAAGCAATTAAACTCAATAATTAACTATTATAAATGACGTTGCAAACAGTAATACAATAAAAGTAATCATCTTGTACTTTAATTATTACTATTAATAATCTTATAACACGTTTGTTCAAATAGTTTTGCACTATTAAAGCTTATTTGAAGATAATGTACAAGTGCCTATAATTGAATTAATTAATTGATTCCTTTGAAGAAGTGGCAATTTAGATGTTAAGAAATAATTAAGGTGTAATTAAGAAATGTTAACTTAGTTTGACTATCCAGGAGTTGTTTAGCAACAAGTGTCTCGGTGTGACTTTGTATTTTAGTGAGTTGATGATGCTTGTGCTATATATATCGTTTAGTTTAAGGTTTAGAAATTAAAGATTGGAATTGTGCACATGACTCAATGAATGACGAAAGATGATGAACATGTATTTTAATTATTTATTATGTACCAACGATGTTTCGTCACTTTCGTGCTCCGTTTCATCTTGTTTGCATTGTTCCATATAGATTGAGAATTTGATTTATTAGATTTGTTTATTTTATAAGTGTATTCTGATAGAGTATATAAATATTGGTTAATTATTATTGTGAAATGTGAATACTTATATGGAATCTAGCTAGAAATATTTATAAAAATGTTTAAAATTTAAAGTGATAAGTGTTTGGTAAGCTGAAATTTGGTAATTAATTTTTCTCAAAACTAAATAAAAAATAAAAGAAATAAGTAATATCGTAAGTTGATTGAATTCATATAAATTTTAATTGTTGTAATAAGTAATATCGTAAGTTGATTGAATTCATATAAATTTTAATTGTTATAATAAATATGCGGAAAGAAATGGAAATCAATAAAGAACCCACTCAAAGTTTGTGTGGTTCACCAAATTAAACTATGCATTAGCTCATGTCAGAAAAACAAAACAAAAAAAAAAAAAAAAAAAAAAAAAAAACTATGCATTAGCTACGTCATAGGGGCAAGTGAGAGGAAAGTTTTATTTTTTTGTGTTCCACCCGATTTACCCTTTGGGCTAATCTTGTTTGGGGATCAATTCTGGGTGGTTATGTTCCACTCCCCTCCCAATTGTTTTTGCGGGGGATTAAACATAGGTCCTCCCTATCAAGTGTATTCTCATTCATCACTATACCAACATCCAATTGGTAAACGTTTTATTGCTCTAGCTTACGAGGCCTTAGTGCAGTTCAGTAAAAATAAGTTCAGCTCAGTAAAAATCAGTAATGGCATGTTCTCTTCAGCTTATTTCAGTTCAGTTCAGTCCAGTTCTTATCTTAACTTCCTTCTCTCATAAAATATTCAGTTCAGTTAAGTTCAGCTCCAATGATTTCAGTTCAGTTTAGCTTAGTTCAGTCAATCAGAACAGGCCTTAACTTCAAAGCAGAAATATAATTGAAAATTAGGCCCCGTTCACTTCACCTTATTTTTGTTGAACTGAAGTTATTTTACTAAACTAAAATTATTTTTACTGAACTTAAATAAATTTTACTGAACAGAAATTAATTTTGCTGAACTGAAAAAATTTTTTGCTAAACTGAAATTTTTTTCTTTTACTTATTTTCTATTATATTTTTTCTTTATAGCAACTGAATTTTACTGAACTGCATGAAATTATTTTTACGAAACTGAACTTATTTTTACTAAACTGAAATACTGAACTAAAGTTTTTATTACTTAATATTATTTTCTTAAGGCGAAATGAACAGGGCCTTTGTAAAAATAATTTAAGTTCAACAAAAATAATTCCAATTTGTAGGGAATAATTTCAAGCATCCCAAACTTGAACCCCACAGTGATCATACACTTAAGCATGGTGGCGTCCAAAGGAAAGGAAACAAGAGCAAAAGAGTCGCCAACAAGTTTTAGGAACTTGTAAACCGTTCACAGGGTGAAGGTTAAACCCCTTCACGATCCATGAGATCGCTAACTCCATAGGTCTGGACCCATGACTGAATATTCGGAGATGAGGGTACGAATTCAACCTAAAAGAGAAAGAACCCGCCCTATAAAAATAGGCCTCTACTTTATTCTGATCTGCTCACATTCATGTGTGCTTTCTAACTAACATGCAATCATTAAATTAACCCCAAACATGTTTAATCTAGGTTGGTTGAATATTAATGCATAGACAAATCTATTATTGGCGATCACTTGAATTAAAATTATATTAACTTAAATCAAATTATTAAATATCTTATTAGGCGTGATTTCAAGTACAAATTCTCTTAAAAACCTGCAGAAAAGGCGTGATCAGCAATAACAATAATAATATTTATCAAGCAACACAAGAATAACCACCATCATATTTACAATCAAAATCATATTCTCATCAAAACATAATATTAATAGCAAGATTATAGGCATGATACTAACAAGATTAATAACAAACCGTAGCATGTCGCTAAACATATAAAGATCAAAGGTTTAGCTCTAATATTATACTAACATGATATTGACATGATATTAGAAATAATATATAAGAGGCACCCTAAACATGATTCTAGAAAGCATTAAATAACATCCTAACATGTACTAGGAATTAATAAATAATAAGCCTGCTTTCTACAAGAATAGAGTAATAAGATTACATACTTTGATTTCTCGTACCTCTTTCTAATAACAAAATACACGCGTTAGTAAACTTCAATGAAATATAATAAATCAAATAATTAAATCAAATAATTGAAATAAAGAGTTAAGAAGTTTAGATTGGATTTTGGGTCCAAACAAAAATTTTTTATAGTACCTTCTCCTATTTCTTACCCTCAGAAGGTATCAACCTTTCACGTCTGGGGCGAATGCAACTTCGAACTTGGCTCGGTGTGTCTAGAACTAATGAGTGCGGTATGGTGTATTTTAAAAAGGCTAGTTTTCTAGAGGGAGAAAGAAAGCTATATTGCTCGAGAGAGAGAAGTATAGAATTAGGTGATTGTTGATGGTTGTGGATGATTGAAATCGGAGGTCCAAGGACCCTATTTATAGAAAAATAGTCCGGAAACCGATAGAAAAGACATGAGTTTCATTCGGAATAAAAGACCTTAGACGACAGGGGTTAGCGCCAGACGACAGAGCCTAGCGTCTCGCGCTGGTTAAGAGTTTAAACATGTTTTGTACGCGGAATCCCCTCCTTAATATGATTAAGTCGTAAATTCTGTGTTTATCAATTAAAATCGGGTTTTCATAAAAAGATTTGTTTTATTCCAAGTAAAACTCTTTTAAACATAATTATCAATCCTAATTCCATTAGGATTTAAGAGAACCTTGTAGATTATTTTAGAAAACTATAATCAATCTTAATAACTTTAGGAATGATAACTCCTCTAGATCATTGGGCCGCATGTAAGAACCAAATCGGGCCCAATTTAATATTTTGGCCATAACTTCCTCATTATTCATCGGAATTAGGCTTATAATATATCGTGGAAAACTCTTTTCGAGACCAATCCAAATACAATATTATTGGACCCTTATCATGAACCAAACTAAACTGGACTGGCTATTTTCATAACTAGAGCAGGTTTTCGAAAACAGAAAGACGGAGTTTTAATAAAAACAACCGCATCACTAGACTTTTCACACTTTCACTTCGTTCGAAAATCATACGACATGAAAGATATTCATCACTGGGTTTGGTTTTAGGGAGACACAATCGGGTGTTTACACAATTCAATAAAAGTAATTTCAGTTCAGTAAAAATAAGTAATTTGGGGGGCATAACTTAGAAATTCAATAATTTGGCGGCATAGCTTAAAAAGTAATTTGGGAAGAATAACTTAGAAAAAGTAATTTGGGGGGCATAGCTTTAGTAAAAGTAATTTCAGTTCAGTAAAAGTGATTAATGTTCATTAATAATAATTTAAGTTTAGTAAAAATACTTTCAGCTTAGAAAAAATAAGAGGTGACATGAACAAGGCTTAAGTGCAAAACTAATACTTAAAAAAACAAAGACAGTATATGTTTCATTTTGTGCATTAAATTTTTTTGAGGGAAATTTTGTGCATTAAATTAAAAATGAATACATTAATATAAACAGTAAATAATTATGATATTTGAATTTTGAAAAGTCTTTGATTGACACTAAGTTTGTCACTTTGTGCTTAGATATCCAAATTGAATGTTATAATAATGGATCATTAAATGAGAATAGATTGAGTTGAAAGAATTGAAGATGATGATATTTTGTTTTTGAACAAATAAGAAGATGATTATATTATGCATATGAATTGAAAAATGAAGGGAAATGATAATTATATATGCGAGTATAAAAAAAAAATTGAAATTAACAAAGCTAAAAATGAAAATGTCATGCCATAGATGTATAAATTTATCTTTTATTGACGACATAATTTAACTAATTTACGCTATATTCTCTTCAACTTTATTTTGCTTAACTTAAATTATTTTTGCTGGATCATAATTTTTTTTTATCGATAATATAAAATTATTTTGTTGAACGGATATTATTTTTACCGAAGTTAAATTTTTTTTAGAGATTTAAACTATATTTTTCTATTATATACCTTCTTTAAAATTATTGATTTTTTTACTTAACTTATTTACTGAACATAATGTATTTTTATTTAATGCATATCATTCACCAAAATAAATTACATTTACAAAATATTATTTTAGTTGAAGTCAACAGGATCTTATCTAGAACAATATATTCTTCTTTTTAAATTTCAGTTAACATACTTTACATTTACTAATGCATGATTTCAAATATTAATATTTTTTTTTTAAAAGAAAGGAATAGGAATAAAGGGATGATTCAATAAATAATAATAGTCATTTGACACTTACAATCGTTCCTTAAAAGATCTAAATTCAAACATTAATATCTTGAAGTATCTTCCCTACCTTATAAAAAGTAGAAAATTACTCTTATGAATAGTGTAATGACAAGTATACCTTTTAAAATGTTATTTACATATATACCCTCATTAATGTATACAAGTTTTTTTTAATGAATAGTGTTTGGACAATTATACCCTCTAAAATATTTAATTATGTACTTATTTGCTCTCATGCTTTAATGTTAGTTGTCTTGGACATTTATATACTCATAAACATAGTTGTTTACATATTTTTTTTTGTCATTAAATCTGTCAACAACTAAATTTATGATTTTAAGACCAAGCCGAAAGAGTCTCTAGATATGACTAACTATGTGCGCGCATCGCGCGCGTTAGCTACCCTAGTTAAATAAAATTAAGAAATGTGTATGTTTAGAAAAATATACTCTGTACTTCATAAATTACATTTAATAACATGTTTAATTGGTGTAAAATTAACATGTATGAACTAAAATAAAACAAATGAAGTAATTAATAGGCACTTTAGGAAAAGTGGCGGTGATACTTTGAAATGTTTGACCATTTGACAGTTGACTTTACTCATAGTTCTAATAAGACTTGGCTTCTGTCCTAGAAAACAACGATTTTTATGCATAATCCTAGTATCTAGTTGAGTGAGAACTTATTTTCTTGCAAAACTCAACTTTACATCCTTAAAATGAATCGATGTCCCTAAAAAACTTTTTGCATCAAAAAAAAAAAAAAAAAAAAAAGTCCTTAGAAACTTGATAGAGTTGCTGCTGGTAACGCAAAATTACAGCAAAAAGGTTGACTGACAGCAAAAGTCAATTTTTTCTAATAAAATAAAGTGCCTTTTTTATTATTTATTAAATGAAATTTACTATGTTTAAAAATTAAAAAAAGGAATTTACTATGTACATAATTGTACAATAGAGATTAGGGGAAGTGCTTTAACAGTTGGACCCTTAAGACAAGACCTCAACCGTCAAATGTTTGAACCCTTTTGACCCATTCATCTTATAATGCTAGTACTATTACATTCTAATCTTTCACATTTTGGATATGTATTTAAACGAATATGTAATATTTCCTAAAAATAAATAAATGAATATGTAATCTAAGTTTGTCGAATCAAGCAAAATTTGATATGGTGGTAAGAAACTAAGGATTGAACCTTCTTGAAAGAAATGTATTCCGAACCTTTCTCATTCCATAGTCCAGGATATATATACAATATCTCGTCAATATATGTATATGTATATGTATATGTATATATATATATATGTATATGTATATATGTATACAATAATATACAAGCTTATCATAAGCCACCAATTAAGCTACTAAAAAAGAAATAGCTAATTACAAAAGATCCTAGGCTATAAACAAGGTAACTAATTTATTTACAAAGACCAAAGATATATTCTGACTAATATATCTTAACACACCCTCTTAGTCTAAATGAGAGGAACACGGACGCCTAGACTATCCCTAAAATCTTCGAAGAGCACACGAGGGAGTCCCTTTGTAAAAATATCTGCAATTTGGTGCCTAGAAGGAACATGGAGGACATGAACATCACCATGTGCCACCTTTTCTCGAACAAACTAAATATCCATCACTATGTGCTTTGTACGTTGATGTTGCACCGGATTGCTAGAAAGATAAATTGCACTTACATTGTCACAATACACCAATGTCGTCTTTTTAATCGGACAATGTAACTCTAAAAGTAGATTACGAATCCAACACGACTCGGAAACTACACTAGCAACACCCTTGTACTCTGCCTCGGCACTAGACTTAGAAAGAGTAGCTTGGCGTTTTGAGGACCATGAAATCAAATTACCACCCAAAAACACACAATAATATCTGGATGTAGAGTGTCTCATATCGGGACACCCACCCCAATCAGCATCTGTATATGAGATAAGTGTCGAAACCCACCCCAATCAGCATCTGTATATGAGATAAGTGTCGAAAGAGATGACGGATAAAGATGCAAACCATGCTCAGATCAATAGTGCTCTGTGTATTGAATAACCCGTTTAAGAGCATCCATATGACTCTCTTTCGGATCATGTATATGTAAGCACACCTGTTGGACCACATATGATATCCGGTCGGGTGAATGTTAGGTATTGCAAGGCTCCTGCAAGATTATGGTACAATGTAGGATCGGCACAAGGGGGTCCCGACAAACTAACCTTCGGTTTTGCCTCAACCGGTGTTGCCGAAGGTTTGCACGAAGCCATCCTAGCTCGTTTAATAATTTCCTTTGCATATTTGCGTTGTGACAAATATAATCCACCCTTATGTCTTGTCACTACTATGCCAAGAAAATAATTAAGAGGATCCATGTCCTTCATAGCAATTTCCGAGCTAAGAAGGGACATAATAGAACACCGCAGAGTATCAGATGAAGCAGTAAGAATAATGTCATCAAAATACAATAACAAATAAGCCACGTTCGTCCCCAAACGATAAATAAAGCGAGAATTGTCACTCTTACTATTAGTAAAACTAATAGCAGCAATAAAATCTGCAAACCTCTTGTACCATGCTCGGGGTGCCTGCTTAAGACCATATAACGACTTCCGCAACAAACATACATAATCAGGGTGAGTACGATCACAGAAACCAAGGGGTTGATGCATATATACTGTCTCATTAAGCTCACCATGTAAAAAAGCGTTCTTGACATGAGGTTGATGTATAGGCCAAGACTTTGATAAAGCAAGGCTAAGAATCGTACGAATGGTAGCCAGTTTCACAACTGGACTAAAAGTCTCCCCACAATCAATGCCAACCTGTTGTGTTTTGCAATCACCTAAAAAACAGGCTTTATGCCGCTCAAAATCACCGTTCGATTTCACCTTATGAGTAAAAATCCACATAGAACGAATAACATTATCATTAGGCGGACGGGGCACCAACTCCTACGTCTTATTATAATAAGAGCATCATATCCATCATCCATGGCCAATTTCTAATTTGGGTCACGAAGAGCAGAAATGGGGTTACGGGGCAAAGGGTATTTCATAACATTAGTCGTCATAGAACTGAAATTTTTATATTTCTGGCTTGAATATACCATTTTGACTTTGGGTGACAACAGTAGGAGGAGGCCAGGGGCTGTGGATTAGAAGAAGATGGGTTTGGAGCTGTGGAAGCAGCTCAGCTAGGTCGTCTGGTTGGGTAGGAACCAACTGGGCCGTGGCTGATTGAATAGGCCCACGGTCCAGCGGGGCCCTATTCTGCCCACTAGAGACCTACGTGCTTGGAAAGGGAGAAGGGGGACCAGGACTTGGGTAGCAAACTGGGCTAGGAGGGGAGGGAGGTGTGTGCGGCTCAGTTTGGGTAGAGCTAGGTTAGGGGGATTGGGCCGTAGAGGGCTGCCCAGAGGAGTGCAAATGGTGAACAACATAAGGGGTGAATCCATCATCTAAGAAATCATATGCATTGGAAGGGGGAGTATGCAATTTCGCAAAGGTAACATGCCGGCTAATAATTATCTTATTAGAAGACAAATCAAAGCATTTGTAACCCCTATGATTCGGCGGATACCCCAAAAAAACATGGTGTTTATCGAGGTTGAAGCTTGTTAATGGTGGTGGATGGAAATAAGGGATAACACAAACACTTAAAGACACGTAAGTGAGAGTAAGAAGGTTCCTTTTGGTATAGAACTTGGATAGGAGACTTATATTCTAGCAATTTATTTACTTGGTAGAAAATTATAAAGATATGTTGCCATTTGCAAAGCACGGTGCCAAAATAACGGAGGTAAGGAAGCATGAGCAAGAAGAGTGCGAATGATATTATTCAAGGATCTTATTTTTCTCTCGGCCTTTCCATTTTGTGAAGATGTTGGGGACATGAAAGACGGAATAACATGCCATTAGACGTACTCACACAAAGCCCAAAAAGGACCGTTATCATATTCCCTCCCATTATCACATTGAGAAGTTTTAATACGTCTTTCAAATTGGATACGAATAAATGCTTCGAAAGCTAAGCTTTTGTCAAACACATCCGACTTTTTAGCCAAGGGAAAAGTCCACAAAATTTAGAATAATCATCCAATAAAAGCATATAATAACGATGACCCGATGAGCTTAAAACAGGAAATGTCCATAAATCACTATGAATAATATCAAAAGGCATAGAAGTGCTAGATAGAATTCGATGAAATTAAGACAATTTTAATGTGTTTTCCAAGTACACAAGAATGGAAAACACTAGCAATAGAATTATGAGTACATTCAATGCTTTTATTACTACTAAGAGCCTTTAAAACAGAAGATCCCGGGTGTCCCAATCGATCATGCTAAAGAGAAGAAGCTAAAACTGTGAAGGTTGATGGAGTTGAATTTTTGAAAGTGGTAGTGAGAGGATAAAGATCTCCTTGGCTATCACATCTCATTATTGGCATCCCCATCTTATAATCTTTCATAGAAAAACCATAAGGGTCAAACTCAATGGTCACACAGTTATCAGTTGTAAACTTCCTAATAGAAATCAAATTTTTAATAATTTTGGGGGCATGGAGGACAATAGTGAGGGATAAAGGCGGGTTTCGGGAAGGCGATGTAGTATGACCACAACCATGAATTGAATTGTATGACCACTACAACAACGATACCATTATGATGATTGCTCAAATTAAAATAAGACGAGAGATTACCATTGGAGGATGTCATGTGGGAGGTTGCACCGGTGTCCATGTACCATGAGGGATCGGGTTGGCTCAATGTCATGGCGTGCATAGCCAATTCAATATCCGTCGGAACATAAGGCATGGGCTGTTGTGAAGCCGCATAGGCATGCTGTTGACGGGGACCCAATACACCGGGCTGCTCCTTCACTAGGCCCTGAGGTCGAGCCAAGCCTTGGTTGGGGTATGGGCAAGGTGGGGCTGCCCATTGAGGAGCCTAACCCCAAGGCTGGAACTGCTGGAACGGCAGCTGCTACGGGGGAGGAGCAAACTAGCCTTGCTACTGCTGCCGCTGCCCACCGCGGCTGGAGTTTTGACCACCGAAATTCTGGCCTCCACCACCGCCGGTACTGGTTCCTTGACCACCACCACTACTAGATTGATTGCGACCCCCTGTTTTTTCTGGTTTTTATTTTTGCTGCAAGACACCCTCGAATCACCTCCTGAATTTGCAGAATCTCGAGGAGCACTCGCCACCATAGCCGCGGCCGAGGCCGACGCCGCAGCCGCCAGCTTTTTGCCAAGCATACCTCCTCCAACGTGAGCATTGAGCGGGCTTAGTAAAATTGAGGAAGCGGGTTGCTTTGCCTAATTAAAGTCGCAACCCCATTGTATGGTTCCGTGAGACAGGAAATCAATTGAAGGAAAAGGCGGTTGTTATCCATTGGTGCCCCTACATTCTACAATTGATCGAAGAGACTTTTGAGTCACTGACAGTACGTCGAGATGTTAGGGAAATATTCCATATCAATGTTAGAGAACTCATATACAAGAGTTACGCCACGAAAATTTTGATTGTCTTGGAATATGTTACCCAACCTATCCCAAGCCTCCATTGCCGTTGAATCAAGTTCCATAATGGTGTGCATAAGGTCCTTCGAAATCGTTTGATAAATCCACCCAAGAACCGTTGCATCCAATGTCGACCATAGCTCCTTTTCCTCATCGGTCAAAGGTGACCATAGCTCCTTTTCCTCATCGGTCAAAGGTGCAACCACTTCTTCTTTAGAGCAATAATATGGTGTAGAACTTTGTGAGATCGAGCGTTAATATTGAATAGTTCCGCCCAAGCATATTCAACATTCTCCATTTCAAGGGTTATGGGAATGTTGTTTTTGATATTTGACATGGTAAAGTCCGGATGAAAGGAGTTCTTGGAATCCGCCATGTGTAGATACTTAAAAATGTCTCCCCAAAACCAAACTCGATGATGAACAACCTTTTACCGCCATTATTGGTCGGGTTGAGAATTTAATCTTTGGAGTAATCCATGTTCCATTCAATACATTTTATAAGCCAACCCAATTCATAGCCCATTTTCCCAAACCATAACTTGTTTTCCTCTTTTCGTGCCTTCAAACCCAAAATAATTCATTTCGTGTCCTTTTTACAAAAACGTTTGTACCAGTTTATTTTGGTCCATAATATGGGTCCAATTTTTAAATATTTGGATGGGGTTTGAAAAGAGCTTTCCAACGGTATATTATAAACCCAAATCTGAGTTATAACGAATAAGTTATGGTCAAAATACTAAACTCAGTCTAAACCGAACCTAAGCCCACCTTACCTACTACCCAATGATCATGTGGAGAGTCAAAGGATTTAATCCCATTCCTAAAACAATTAGGATTAATTGGAAGCTTCTATAAGTTTCTAAAAGATTTTAATTATCCTTTTTGAAAAGATAAGATTAAAGAGTTTGAATTTGAATAAAACTCCTCTTTTTGAAAGTCCTAACTCTATTCGAATTGAAAGACGTTCAAAGATAGTCAGATATTATTTTTGTGCCTCATAGTTTTTATCTAAATTTCAGATATTTAGATATCCCTTGAAATTATCTTTTTAATGATGTATTATATTATTAATTCTGAGCTATAACGAAAAAGATATGAATGAAATACAAAACTGACACCGTCCCACTATTTCGCCCATATCGTTTGTTCTACACCATATTTTAACCTGATTCTAATTGGGTTAGAAATTAGACTTCAACAGCTTTCCAACGAAATATTATTTATCTTATTCCAATTTATGAATCAAAAGATATGATAAAACAAAAACCGCAAAAACTGCTGTTTATCGAGTTTTTATTCCGATTAAATTCAGATCGATCTTGATTCTTCAACCCTTTTTTTTTCCCTATAAATAGAGGTCATATCACCCCTTTTTTAATCATCAACAATCTTAATCATCAAATCATTCTCTCCTCCTCTCTTCTACACAAAAAATCATTCTCTCTCTCCCTACACCAAAGATCATTCTCTTCTCCCTCTTTAGCCTAAATTCTAGCCTTCCCTATTCTCTCATAATACATCCCTTAAGCACTCCAAGGAGTCCATACTTGACCCGAATTTCTATACTTAAACCAAGGCGTGGAAGGTATAATTAACTGAGGGTTTGGACTAAATCAACTCTACTTTTAATTTAATTTAATTTCAATTATTTGATTTATTTTTATTGAAGTTACTTACAGTTTATTAATGATGTAGCAATTCAAGGAAACGCGGAAAGTGAGTAATTTATCATTTAATTACTTTTAATTTTATTCTTGTTGCTATTATCATGATTAGGTTTATTATTATCTGATTTGACTAACGTTATTATTGTTGAATTGCTTCCAATATTAATTGTAGGAGTTTATAGGTACTACGCAGCGGAAATAACATGAATCATATTCATACAGTACCTAATCCAAGGATCTAATGCATAAAACATAAAGAACAAATAATTGTACCTTTGAAGCGTGATTCCACGTGCGATCGAGCAAGAACAAAGGGAGATAAAGAACCCCAAGCGTGATTCCTCTACTTGGTCCACGGGCACAAGTTAAACCTCCACTAATGCTAGTTAGTCGTGACTGAACGCTTCAATCAACCTTCAACGGAGAAGAGAGACACGAGCTAACCATGAACCACCACGACGAACACCACGAGCCACCATGAGGGGCGCCGCACGTACGGACGTGAAAGGGAGAGGGGAGGGCCGTGAGAGAGGAGAGTGTTTTAGGGTTTTGGGATTGGTTGCCTTGATGTCAAAATTCACAGTGTGTGAATTATGACTGCTTGCTACAAACCCTAGGCATGGATCTTACTTATAGATCATATCTCTAAATAAGAGCCCATGTCAAAAGCCCAAAACCCTTATCCAAAACACACTACTCTAGCCCAACACTCTACATGGTATGTCATAATCTCATGAGGCCCATTAATGGGCCTCTTACTTGTTTAACCCAATACCCTTGTTGTGTGACCTCATAGGATCCATTCTAAAGGGCTTTGGACTATTTGACTAGTCCAAAGATCATCTCTCATAGTCTAGCAACAGAGGATGACACCCCAAAAGAACGAACTTATTATCTCCATAATAGTGATCCTTGATATATCTAGTAATTGCACTTATCGAAGACATAACTCCTTCAATCTCTCACTTGTCTGAGACAAGTGCGCAATATTCAAATTCCTTAAGTCAATGTGTGTCGATTTGATAATATGATTGCATCTTATGTCGTGATCATATTAATCTACAAATCTTTTCTTGAAATCTGAGTTAGAATTACAAAACAAATGGTTACAATGTAATCCATTTGAGCACGGTCATGCATTTTCTAAATTCTCCCTCTTCAAGGAGCCAAGACACATTCCTAATTAAATAGGTAGACTCAATCCAATCTTATGGCAACCAAAGCTCCCACTCAACTCATGAAGTAACCGGGAAACATCCTTTATAATCTCCAGTTACGGCCAGACGTTTGAATGTACCACAGTTAAAACAATCATTGAATGAGATCAATGTTCCACTCATGTCAAAGGAATCCACTAATATATCCGGAAGCTCTATACTTGAACTTCAAAGTAGGTCTATAGTTCGATCATGCATCATTCATGCATATCCATGTGATTGACCGAGCATCACTACGCTCCTATAGCCCATGAAACTGCGCTATCCAATCAATCTTAACATGCTAGTTCATTATTGGAAATCATTTATGTCCAATTTAATGATTCCGAACTAGGAACTTAAATAATATATGAATTTAGTTCACCTGTGGGGTTTCATTCAAAAGGTCATCAACCTAGTGAGCCCATCAATTCATAATTATTTTGGACATATTATTTAATCTTGAAACCACGATTAAATAAGATTGAAACTTTGTTTCAATTGATAAACATAATTCTGCAAGCTAATGTATTTACTTTTGTAATATGCTTTCTCAAAACATACACAACTAAAATTACATAACTTGCTTCAATCCAAAAACCTTAGTATGACTCTCATACCTTGGTCATGGAAGGGGTTCAATAAGTAGAGTTCATGAGACATTCTCATAAACATGAACTTTGCAATTTCTAAATCTTATAATCATTTTTATCTCCATACACTAAGAATTTTCCTTCGCCCTTTTGCAAGGAACTTAGGAATTTCTAATTTGTATTCCAACGTTACATTGGATTTCGATTGAAATCTATCATCACTTGTTCTTTAAAACACGTGAATCAAATAGACGAGTATAGTCCATGGTATGCATGATGCATCCTTTGCCAATTGCATAAGGATCATCACTCAAAGTCTTAATTTCATCAATCCTTTCTCAAGGTATTGAATCATTAAGCAACGTGCCATGTCACAAGGGATTGAAACTCTTTTCAATATAATGTTGAACCTTATAAGAATCTTATCAATATAAGCTTCTTAACCAAACTCAAACATCCTTCGAGACCTATCTATATAGATCTTGAATCCCAAATGTACTCATCTTCTTCTTCAAGGTTTTCATATAAAATGCATTAGTCATTACTTGATCCTTCAATAATTGCATTCTGTACTAGACCAATTAGAAGACTTCATAGCTCCCACTAAACATCTTGTACATACAAGACCTTTTCTTTATTTTACGAGAACATCAAACGATTTGATTAACTCACAAAATTAAGAACATTGACTCCCTGATGCTAACTTCAATCCATTATTGATCTTTTATGCATCCCTAGGATTATTGGATCTCCAAACTTTTGATTGTATCATATACAAATCTTATTTCATGAACAATTTCAAGAAAGTGTTTTGAAATCCATCTACCAAATCTTATAAGGTAGAAATCACTAAGTATCTTTAATAGATCTTTGCAACATGTAAAGGTTTCATCATAATCATAGTCATACTATGAATTAGTTGAATCCTTTAACAAGTCTTTGCTTTAGTTAGAAAACATTTTTCTTTCTTGTCTGCTCTGCTTATATGGGTTTCACCCAACTTAGGCAAATTATTCAAGTGTCATACGCTTGCTTACAGACTTAGAGTCTATTTAAGAATTCATGGTTTTTAAACCACTTGGAGTCATAACTTGTCAAATCATCCTTATTACTTGCATAATCATCATGTTCCAAAATGAGTATTTTAGAACTCTTAGTCAATATGAAATCATATTTCTTTGGCTAAGTTTTACATATGCTAATCACCATTGTGGGTTTTTATGCAACAATTGAAACTCATACAACAACTTTGTTTAATTTTCAATGAGAAACGACAATAGAGGATGTGCACTTGGAATGTACTACCTTCGACACGTGGTTATTAATCCCATTACACTTAATGAGACCACGCGTTGTCATTTGTATCATGAGGTGAATCATGCTCATATTGTTGCTGTTATTCGATAACTTCTCAAATTTCTTCAAGATTTTCGAAATCACTTTTCTTGAACTCTTTCAAGGTTCTCGAACTTTTCGAGATTCTTATACTCCCACTTGCCTTTTGAGGAGGCATATTTAGCATAGGGTGAACCAACCATGGTTTGAACCACGTTTGTTTGTTGCTTTTCTCGAACTCTTTTGAGATTTACACTACTCCCACTTGACCTTTTGGAACAATTTCCATAAGGGCACCTACTTGAGCAACAAACATTTTGTGCTAAGTATGGTTTGTGTAGTAGTACCCAGTGCTCTATATAGGAATCGAGCGTGCATCAAACGGTTTAATACATGTTTTATTCCTTGCTTTGTAGAAAGACTTAATAAGAACTTTTCTTATCCATATCACATATGAAGCCTTTGCTACATTCTGATTTGACTTATGTAATTTTTGTAGCTTATCTTAAAAGTATATCCCTTGAACAATGGTTGGAAGATAGGTAATTTACATCCATTATCAAAATATATCTCATATAGGTTGATAGCTCCCTTCATAAACACTTCACAAGGTTTTCTTTCGGAGTTTGTTGTAAAACGATTTCTCAACTCTTGGATGTTTATCAAGGTCTTGGCTTAAATTCTCATTATTATGATCATGTCGCAATACTTTGAATGTGTTGCCAAGTACATGTTTTGACTTAAATTTTCACAATTACAATCATATTGTAGTGTAATCATTATCTTGTCAAGTTACTGAGCTTCATACTGAAAATTTTGAACTTTTCAAAATCTTCACTCTTATGCTTCACCTAGGCACAAGTGATCATATCACAAATGAAGTTTCATTGTCCGTCTCTAGCCTTGAACCTTTGGTTTTCTTACATCGATATGTATTCGACCTCGAGTTCACATCATCATTTCTCTAAATGGTGACTTAGTCAAAATTTCAAATTAGAATGATAATTACATATATCAATAGATTCATAATCTAATGATATTGAAAGTCCATCCCTTTGGATCTTCCGCATGCAATTTTCATTTTCATTCGAATTAATTGATATTTTAGAGACAATTTATATATATAGAAATGGTTTAATTATTTCTATCATATAGAATTTTAAACCTATTTAGCAATTCAAAACACATTATGACTCAATGAAGCATAGAATAACATTTATTCCACGTTTTGAATCTTCGATGCTTAGTCATTACTAACATTGAATGGTGTTTTGATAATGGCAAGAATGAATAACATTTATTTAATTCTAGCCAATTATTAGTGGTGAAATACTGGTTCTACTTGTAAAGTTGCAACTTTTGCTTCCAAACTTGTAGATACTACTTGTGAAGTAGCAACATTTGCTTCTAAGCTTGTAGATTTATTTCTCCTTTAGCAATAACTTCTTCCTTTAGTTCAATCACATTGTGCAATGAGTGATCTAAACAAGACATAATATGTCCAAGAAGTAGTAATATGCCAAATCAATTTCTATAATATAATTCTTAAATTGGAACATTTCCATTCTTTTACCTTCCAACTATATGAGGTAGTTTCTAATCAATTGAAATTGATCCATTTAATTTGAAACATTTGTTGTTCATAACAACTTTTAGCATGTAAGTAGTTTTAGGTTTGAGAAGTAGCAACTTGTTTGCATTTCTTGGCCTATAACATCTTAATGCAATCCTCATATATTCCTAAACCTTTCCCTTTGAGCCACTTAGAACACTTCTCTTAGGTTCAAATTGATGCTTTGCTTAACTTCTTTAAGCACTTTTCATGATTTTGCTAAGTCTATTCAATCATTTTTCATATTTGAGTTTAATCAAGTATTAAACTCTATATAAAGTAGATGAAGAATACTGTCATTTGATCAACTTTTGATCATAGATATTTCCAATCACTTTCTTATATTCAATCATATTGAGGATAAGAGATTTTATTGGATTTTTATACTTGTCTTTTGGAGGGTTTGTACCTCTCATTTCATTATATCCATTGAAACATTTTTCAAAATGAAGATGTGTTGGCATTTTACTCAAACATTTTGAATAAAACCAACCTTAGACATGTGACATGAATTTCTAAAACTTGCCTTTTAGAACAATCTTAGCAAAATTGGAATATAGGTTTATGGATTATCTTTTAAACCTTTTGAGAACGTTTCTCAACTTTATTTTCAATCGAGGAAAATATATATAATAATAAAATTAGAACGACATGTTACTTATAAGTAAACGCAAAATTCAATATTGTTTATTAAATTTAAAGTACCATAAGCGAATTAAATTGGTAACTTTAAAACACTCTATTCAATTTAAGTGATCCCATCTTGAATTAAGTGATTCCAAGATCCTTTATTCGTGCAATAATTAACCGGACTGAGGCCCTGCCATCAACCATTACATTTTCAAGGTGAGTAAACTCTTTACTGATTACAACTCTTGTAACTCTTGGTTGAATAATTAACCATCACATGTTTAATTATTACCCTTAGCTTCAAGGTTCTAAACTGATCTTTAGGTAACCTTGTTGAATATAACCAATTAAAAGTGTAGAACGTGATCTACCCCCACTTCCCCAAGATATATTATGATGCTCTACTGAGGCCGACCCATTACAAACGATCAAGGTTTTCGTCGGGTTTTTAATTGGAAAAGCTGCATCAATATTACTAGGATCTAGATTTATTATGTTGTGATTATATAGTGAACTCTAGCGCATCATCAAGCAACATAAATAAACCTAAACATGCATAAAATACTGAATGCATAAATAAGACATAGCATGGCCCCTAATCCTAAGAAAACTAATAAAGTAAATGCTCCCACTTGAATCATCATGGATCGCATCCACCTTGCTCCTTTGGGCCTATACTTCATGGGCTTCTTGGATTAATTGCAACCTGTAATTCTACTCTATTCTATCTACTACTTAAATAAAATAAAGTAAAATTACAAAATACTTTACCGGTTCGTAGACCGTACTAAGATTACAAAAATACTTCAGGATGCGCAGATCGTATTTAGCAATCTACTGGGCCATACTAGTCATTATATAGCAATAAAACAACATCATATATTATAAAATTGCCACATAATAAATCACTGATCATGCTTTCCTAAACTACAACATCGAATGTTCACAATTAAGGAAACATGGCATCTAAATATCTCATATTTTAATTAATGTAATTAGATAATATCATATATTATTCATGATCATCAATAAAATATCATATATTCTAAGTTAGTCATGAGATAGAATCAAATCTTATTTTAATCTTAAAAGATAAATCATATTTATCCTCAAAGATTATCCTAACAAAGTTAGGAAATTCTATCCTAATTACTAGTCAATCACAATATTTTAAATCAATTATATCCAAAAATAATTATGGGATAATCACATTATTTAAATCAATTATTATCCTTTTGGAATATGCTCAGAATATCCTAACAAATCTTATCCAAAATTAACCACTTTAATTATGGATAATTACTAATTTAACAACTTAAATATGGATAATATCAAATATAACAACTTTTGAATATTTGATTTTATCCTAAAATAAAAGATTTTATCCAAATAAAACCAATTTTATCTTTTAAAATAACAGATCATATTTTCAAAATTATTTTAACTTATCCAAAATAAAACCGATTTTATCTCAAAATAATTCGTAATTATCCTGAAATAATTTTTCAAAACAGAATTTTTTTTTTTTTTGAAAAAACCGTGCACCAGCCACCGTGGTGTGGCCAGCCGAAGCCGGCTATGGTGGCCGTACACCGTGAGGTGTACGCTGCACTGCAGCGGTGCACAGCAGCAGCAGCAGCGCCGCGCAACTGCTGCACGGTGTTGTTGTTGCTTCACTTCGCTGACCCGACCTGCTGCCCCATCCCACCCCTCCCTCCGGACCACCTGCAGCGGCAGCCGCCGTGGCTGCGCCACCCAGCCGCGGTTGCCGCTGCTAAAACCCCTTTTTTTTTATTGATTTCAATTTTATCAACAACTTTTGTTAAATAAAATTCATGTGGTCCATGATAAATTAAAACATAACTTTTATGCTAATTCATCCAATTAAAATTAAATTCACAATCTAATTTTAAAACTAGGGTTCTTCATGAATTTTAATCCCCAATTCAATTTAACTCTTAAATTAAATAATTTGATCATGAAAAATTCATAATTTATCATGAAATCAAATAGATTAAATTCATTAATTACATAGTAAACGAATTAAATCAAAACCAAAACATAAAATTCATAATTTAGGGTTAGGGTTTCGAAATTTTCGAAATTAGGGTTTGGGGGGTCAAAATTTTCGAGCATAATAGGCAAAAATCGGATCTCTTCATGGCTATTTTGAGCATTATTAAATCACATTTAATCAATTCCAAGAGTTAAATCACATTTAATATAATAATTGACCCATAATTAATTATTTTCCCTCCTAATTGAATTAAAATTGTGGATTATCAAAGAATTATTGGCAATATGCGTAAATGCAATAGGCTAACTGATACCACTGTAGGAGTTTATAGGTACTACGCAGCGGAAATAACATGAATCATATTCATACAGTACCTAATCCAAGGATCTAATGCATAACACATAAAGAACAAATAATTGTACCTTTGAAGCGTGATTCCACGTGCGATCGAGCAAGAACAAAGGGAGATAAAGAACCCCAAGCGTGATTCCTCTACTTGGTCCACGGGCACAAGTTAAACCTTCACTAATGCTAGTTAGTCGTGACTGAACGCTTCAATCAACCTTCAACGGAGAAGAGAGACACGAGCTAACCATGAACCACCACGACGAACACCACGAGCCACCATGAGGGGCGCCGCACGTACGGACGTGAAAGGGAGAGGGGAGGGCCGTGAGAGAGGAGAGTGTTTTAGGGTTTTGGGATTGGTTGCCTTGATGTCAAAATTCACAGTGTGTGAATTATGACTGCTTGCTACAAACCCTAGGCATGGATCTTATTTATAGATCATATCTCTAAATAAGAGCCCATGTCAAAAGCCCAAAACCCTTATCCAAAACACACTACTCTAGCCCAACACTCTACATGGTATGTCATAATCTCATGAGGCCCATTAATGGGCCTCTTACTTGTTTAACCCAATACCCTTGTTGTGTGACCTCAAAGGATCCATTCTAAAGGGCTTTGGACTATTTGACTAGTCCAAAGATCATCTCTCATAGTCTAGCAACAGAGGATGACGCCCCAAAAAAACGAACTTATTATCTCCATAATAGTGATCCTTGATATATCTAGTAATTGCACTTATCGAAGACATAACTCCTTCATTAATGTCTATTCTAGTATTATTATCTATTGATCACCATATTGCATGTTTAAAGGGAATATGTAATTGAAAATCATGCCTAATAAGATAAATTGGATAACCGGTTTAGGTTCCTTTTAAATCTTGTTGTTTAATCAAGTGATCTTAATATTATAAAATTATATGTTGCTCTAATATTTAACCAATTTAGCGTAAAAATAGTTTGGAGCGAATTGAATCTTTGTTTGCATGCCTTAGAGATCACAGGAATACTTTTTCACTATAAGAATCGAGTAGAGGCCAATACAGGCGAATGTGACTTCATGACTCACTTCGTACCAGTATCCCCGATCCTCCTTTCGTGGTTCCGAACAATATGGAGTCAGTAATCTCATGGATTATGAATGGGGTGTAATAACCTTCACGGGTCAATCGTTTTTGCCTTTCGTTGTCCCTTAATCATGGTTACCTTTTATGATCCGCAAACGGCTTACAAGTTCCATAAAAACTTGTTGGTGGCTTCCTACTTTCCTTGTCCCTAATCGTATATGTCGATTCCCACTTCCTATGAGTGCCAAGCATATTCACAACATGCTTAATGTAGGCGCGCTTTGAACGACGCCTACACCATGGTTATAGTGCAAATAGAGAAGAAGAAGAAGAAGAAGAAGAAGAAGAAGAAGAAGAAGAAGAAGAAGAGAAGGAGAAGAGAAGGAAGAAAAGAAAGAATGACGGAACAATCACTAGGGTGCAGCGGAAGAAGCCCTAGACTGATGATACCATGAATATAAAAGAATTCCGTACCTTTATCATTCCATAGTCTAGGATATATGTACAGTATACAAGCTTATCATAAGCCACTAATTTAGCTACTAAATAGGAAATAGCTAATTGCAAAAGATCCTAGGCTATAAACAAGGTAACTAAGTTATTAAAAAAAACTAAAGATATATTCTGACTAATATATCTTAATACTTCTAACCTTAAGGTTGGGGTTCAATCTCCACTACAAATGTTTTAATGGTATGAATAGCTTCTCTTACCCCACATTGCATGCACTGTATAATAACTCGTCATGCAAATTTATGATCCTATGGTCTACAAAGATTACAGAATTGAAGAAAGGGATGCAATCTATCATGGCGCCAATTTACTCTATTCCTCTTTTTAGTATTGACTTAAGAAAATGTTATGCGTATTATCACCATTATGGTCTAACATATCACTTGATATGATTTCAGGTTTGCTATCCAAGCTCTCATCTATCTGTGCCATTATATTTTGTATGATGATTTACAATAATGAACTAGTTTTCGCAACTTAAAAACCCATAATTACTGGCCTGGTACAATGGCAGATCCAAGAATTGTACCTAGGGGTTCGAACTTCATCAAACACCCGATATTCGAATGCACAGATATAATCGGGTATTCAAGTATAAAATAGAGTGTTCCAATAAATACCAATACACAAGTACACAACAAAAATAAGTCTAAATTCCAATAAATATGCAAAACAAAATGATCTGATACCAATGTTACACGCTATATGGGACGTTTGGAAACGTGGTACAGGAACGGTAACGGGAACAACGCGGAACATAGGCAAAAAAGTTCCTGGAACGTATGACTATAGAGTTCCCGATTTTCTTAAAATTGGTATTTTTCTTTTTTTAATAGACTTTTAAATTTATTACAATATTTACTTTCTTTGGACTTTACAATTACCCATGCATATCCTTTTCTCAATACAGGTAACTAAAGTTTTATAAGTTTATTTATATATATAAAAAAAAAAAGAAAAATACACAGTTGTACACTATAATATACAGTAAATACTGGGCAATAAGCACTAAAGTATCAAATGAAATAAAGAAAAGATAGAAAAAGAAGGGTCCACCATTTTTTTAAAAAATAAATAAATTAGGTTAGGATGTATTGTCAGCCGCAATTTACTTCTTCTTCCTTCCACACACTAGTTTCTTCATTTTCCCCATTAATGAAACTTGAAGCTTTAAGCCTTAAATTAAACCTAAAAAACTCAAGAAAATAGAAGATTCTTTCACTGCAAATGGGTACTCCATCAAACACGATCCATATTTTTTTTCCAGATCTAACGAGGTTAAGTTTAACCCTTTGAACCCTCGCTGGATCCGCCGCTGGCCTGGTTCATTTATATATTCTCCGTGAAAAGTAAGAAATTTTTTTCCATATTTTGCCGAATTTAAAGTGAAAATGGGGTTGCACCTTTGGCAAAACTAGTATGTATTGATGTGGATTAAACCACAAAAAGGGATAGTAGTAATTAGGGTTAAACTTATTTCAAACAATAAGGGATATTAGCAATTGGGGTTAATCCTATTTCAATAAGTTTTGATCTTTTCGACTCAAAGAAGAAGAAAATCAAGGTTTCAAAATTAACTCACACGAATCAATCTCACAATTTATGATTCTATTAATGAAAATAAACATATTTATATATAGGCATGCAATCCCATGCCCGATAGGATAACTATAACTAAAAAGATAATATTAAATTCTAACAAACTCTTATAATTAAACCAACTACTAACAGGATAAAATAATGAAAAATAAATCCTAAACAAAATAAATCTTGACTCGTAAATTTTTATGCTTGATCTGCATCATTCTCCCCCTCTTGAAAATAACTTGTCCCAAGTTTTCTCCAAGTAGTAAAGGACCAAGGAATCATCCTAATTAAACGAACAAAACATGAAAACATATTCTCTTTACGACCATTCTTTTCATCATAAGCTAGCTATCTGGTAGGCGGAATAATCGGTCGTTGGACGATCACCCTAAAACCAAACAATATTTCTACCTAAACCAACCTAAGACAAGTCTAGGGTAAGTAGAGGATCGTATCCACAGGAAATGGGTAAGTACACCGAGAGTATGAAACGGTTGCAATCTAGTTCGGTCACAAATTGGGGGTTTTGATTAGATAACTACTATGGAGACAAACACTAGGGGGGAATAGGGATCGACTCCAACCAAACCAACGGATCAAATCAATAGGCAAGCATGAACACAAATTGGGTGATAGAGAGGGCACTCAATGTTGCCTTCTTTCGAAGCCACAACACTAAGCATTCCTAAGCCAAACCCAACCAACAAGATAGGCCAACCAAGTCTTAACAATGAGAAGTAGACTACTAACTCGGGTTTGTCTTTCGATCGGTCCAAGAAAGCATTAAAGCACAAGCAATTGAGATTTCTCACCTAATTGTTGCAACTAAGACTACTACATCATTCAAACAAGGAACCATAATCAAGAGGAGATTAGCATAACCATATAAGAAAAAGGCTCACAACTAGACTTCATCTCTCAATGCAAGCATAGAAGTGAATACATGAGCAATAAGTGGCCATCCAATTACACATGCAATTAACCATCTCTTTAACAATCAATCATCAATCCAAAACGAACATGCAAGCACAAACATCAATCAACCCATGGCTTGGTTGGGTCTTCACCCAACCCCTAGCTAATTAACTACTCACTAAACATGGTGAGGGACATCAAAACAACAAGTTCTAATTCCAACATTAAGTTAACAAGTTAAGAGGAGTAGTAGGAATAAGGTAGATTGGACATGCAACAACAATTAAGCAAGATCAAGAGAGAAATTAACAATTCAAAGTAAATAAAAACTGAAATTAAAGAGTAAGAGATAGAGGAAAGAGATTACTTAAAATGCTTCAAAGTTGAGAAATTGTTGAATTCAAGAGAACAATCTTCAATTAATCTATTACAATGATTGAGTTTGAGAAGATCTAAGCTAATTAATGAGGGTTAAGAAGAACTAAGGGCCTAAGAAAACTAAAGGGAAAGAAGATACAGAAAACTGAAGCTAAGCGTCCTATTTATATGCCCAAAAATTACATCGTAAAATCCGTCAAAATCGGGCTTCAGAACAGGAGGAGCGCCCGCTCCAGTAAGTAGGAGCGCCCGCTCCTCTGTATGGAGCGCCCGCTCCTGGGCTCTCTGCACGCCCTCTCCTCTTGCACCAGTTTGAGGCAGTTTGTAGGAAAACAGGGAGGAGCGCCCGCTCCTATATAGGTGCACGCCCGCTCCTACTTTCCTTTGCTTCCAAAGAGTATTTCTTCATGCTCATGCTATTAGCCATCGTACCTACAAGCACGAGCACACACATAAAAAGAAACGGGGAAGCCAAAAGATGCAAATTAACACAAGAGGAGTTAGAAAAAGGGATTAGAGTAGGGGGAAGAGTACAAAATTGTGTTTAGAAAGCCATGATAAGTGGACAAATAAAACACTTATCAAATTCCCCCAAGCTAGCCAATTGCTTGTCCCTAAGCAATTCACTTGGCGCAAAAGAAACCAATAGATTAGTCCGCTCAAAGAAAAACACATGTAAAGATAAAAGAATCCTTAAGCAATAAAACTCGAGCATGAGGTATATGCCTAAGATCAACCACGGTCATGACTAGCCAAGGCCTAGCTAACCTTCCCGAATGTACTCAACTTTGGTCCATTCAACCAATCTTACCGCGTCCCCAACACAAAGTTCAAATTCCCCCTAATGGTAGTGTCTCATGACTCCTCGAAGGAGCCGGAAGAAAAATAAACAAAAGAAGGTTTAGAACACTCGACATCTCAATGATAAGTACCCTCTCCATATGCTTGTGAACCAACTCCCTAACATTACAAGACTCAAGGATTACGGCACAAGGTTAAGGCATAGAGAAAACTAGAAGTGCTTTGCAATTAAAGTCAAGCTAGGATATATAACACTAAGAGCAAACCTAAAGAGGTTTCTAACTTTGACCCAAATTACAAATTATGAATAAACTTGAAACAAAAATGCACCCCCAAGCTTGTTTAATTGCTAGGGTGGTGGCTATTCATCACTTCTTTTTCTTTCTTTCTTTCTCTACTTTTTTTCTTTTCTTTTTTTTTTCTTTTCTTTTCTTTTCTTTTTTTTTTTTTCAAACTTGGCATTTACATCACAAACTATTATTTATAATAACTTAAAGATTGAACTAATGAAACAAGAATGACATGCCTTAACTTTGTGCGAATGAACAATACATAACAACCTTCATAATCACTAAGAGTAGTTTAGGCCGCGATCTTGGGAGTTAAGACTCAAGTTCTCGATCTAGGTACTAAATCAAAGAGGATCCTTGCCACTCATTCAAAATGTAGTAGGCTTGAAAAATATTACAACCTCACTTTTGGGAACAATGTGGGATCAATTACTACCTTTCGGGGTTCAAATTCCTTTGATATGGGCGACACCTTCTTACCACAATGCTAGACTTTTGGTTTCGTACATTCGGTAAGGTTATTCTCACACTAGCCTAAACTAGCCAATTCTATGTTCAACCAAGGGCATCTAAACCATGCTCGAAATTTTATTACCAAAAGAAAGCAAATATCCATCACATGCAATTCAATATCATCATTGAGGACTATTCTAAAAGCAAAAATGTTTTTTTTTTTTTTTTTTTTTTTTTTTTTTTTTTTTTTTTTTTTTTACTTAGAGGAGGGGAAAGAGGTACTAGCTAAAGAATTTGGATTAAGGGAGGAGGAACTAGCTAAAGAAGATTAGGAGAGGGAAGGAGAAGAGGAAGGAAGGAGAAACTAACTAAAGAATTTGGATTAAGGGCTTTGGATTTTCGGGTTTTGGATTTTAGGGAAGGAGAGGAGGCTCATCAACAAATATCATCATCAACAGAGAAGCACATAAACCAAACCAAGCTCATCAAAATGCAAACATTCAACCATTAACTAACCAATCAAGACAAATGGAGCATAATCAAATTAAGCACGAAACTAGCAACATCAAATCCCAACTCTATGCAAGGCCTAAATACTCCCCCAAGCTAGACATTTAGTCACCGTTTCAATGAAACAAAATAGGCAATGAAGTAACCTTCCCCAAGCTTGGGATTGGCACCGTCCTCGGTGTCCCAAGAAGTGGAAGGGGCAATGAAACAGTAACTAGAATGTCTAGGCCATCTAATTATGTCGTCGTCCCGGCGAATAGTGATAATTGTAGTTAATATCTACATCACTAGAAGTGGCCGGGGCGTCTACATAAGGAGGTAGATCATAGTTGGGGCAAGTGCGGTAATGGCCAAAGTCCGGCACACTTTGCTCACCCCAACCACCATCATAGCCGGGTGGAAACCCGTAATGCCCCCTTAGGGGGGGATCGAGCACCTCCGAAGATGAACTATCTCCACTAACCTCGGGGACATAGTAATAGCTAGGGTCGCCCCTATAATCACTTCCCCCGGGTTGTGTGTAGTCATAAGGGGGAAAGGAGCGAATCTCCCCAATTGAACTACGCGGGCCTTGCCAAAAAGGGTAGGTTAATTGGCCATTGTTCCAACCCGCTACCGGCCCTTCTTGAACGGGACGGTTGGGATAGTTGAGGTAAGGGAGAAAGTCTCCCCTCTCAACTTGATGTTGGTAGCTTCTCTCCGCTACAAAACTTTGGTACTTATTTTGTTTAAGAAGTCTTTGATTAGTTAGATTTAATTGGTTGAAAGCATTTTCCACATCAAAGAGAGAAGAGGAGGAAGAGGAACCATCTACCCTAGATCGGGGAATGGAGGATGTACTCATACGACGGGGTATGGGTACATTCTCGCCACCATCGGCCATACCTCGTGGGAGTTGATCACTTGGCACTTGCCACGTGTCCCCCACCGAGTTATTAACCGCCGGATTTGGGAGAGTGCAATAATGCGCCCCATTGACCTTCCAACTATAGCGAAGATTTCGGCCCGGAATTTCACTAAGGAACTTCATATCACTAAGTGCCTTAAGATCAAGCATGTTAGAGCCTTGGACCGGGGTCATTTGGTCTAGAAAAGACCCAAACCCTAAATTCCTCGCAATAATTGAAATCATTCCCCCGCATCTAATCTCGCCGCTCATCTCTCCACTTTCTCTTATTTCAATACATCTCTTGATGAACAAGTATCCCATGTTCACATTCCCTTCCACATTTCCTTCGAATCTTGAAGCTAGAAAGAGGCATTTGATCTCCTCTTTAGTTAGCTTCCCTAAGTCTTGTATAGAAAAACAAGCATAGCTCATGATTCGCATGAAAATTCGAAGGACGGGGTGGATAATGTGGCTAGCATGGCTAGACCGGGTTGTGAAATTGGGATACCCCGCAATGGTATTCCACCACACTTGCTCCTCATAACTTGAGAAGTAAGTACCATTGGGGTCATAGACTTGGTTGAGGGTGGGCCATTCAAAAATTTCGTTCAATCTCGTCAAAGTTAAGGTTTTTTCGACATTGAACATTCTAAATTTTATTTCACATTCTAATGGCTCATCCTCAAGGCTTATGCGTTTCATAGAAACCGATGAAAGGAATTCAAGAGTTAGAGAAGAAAAGGTTTCTTCCCCAAGGTCCAAGAAGTCTAGCCAACCGAAGTTTTCGGCTACTCTTCTTATTCCCTCATCGACCCCTAGAAGTCGCCTTGAATGTTGATGATAGAATCGGGTTAGAATAATCTTTCGTTTGGAAAGGTCATCGAAAGGCTTTTTAAATCGTTTATCGATTTTTAAAGTTGGTGGTGGGTTAGGGTTTTCTCATTGTGAAGGGGATGAGGATGTTTGAGGTTCACTTGTTTTTCTTTTCTTAATCCCTCCAATGAATTTCTTCATTTTTATTTATTTATTTATTTATTTTTAGTTTGGAAAAAGGGTAATTAGGAAAAACACTCAACAACAAACAACTCCACACACACCCTTAACTTCAAACCCCCTTTAAAAATCCAAATGTACCTGTTCCACAACACAACCAACAATATATTCCAACACAAAAAATCCCAACAACAATGCACTTCACTAATTTCACACAAACCACATTCACAAAATCACAATGTTTATGCAATTTTCAATCACAATTTCAACTATTCTAAAAATCATTCACAATTTTCTCTAACAATTCTCCATAAACAACAATAATTGTTCAATTCCAACCAATCATGCAATCAACTACACAATTTGTATGAAATAAACAATAATTATGAAAATTTGAAAAAGAAAGTTGAGTAGAGAAGTGGATTATACCAAATAGAGTATGAAAATACTCTAAAATCCTCCAAGACTACCCAAATTTGCTCCTCCTTCTTCAAGCTTTCACCTTTTTGCTCTTGTTCTTCAATGGAGATTTTGTGGGTTTTCGAATTTTTGACCAAATTTGTGAATTTTTGTGATTTTTAGAAAGAGAATTGGAAGGAGAGTAAGAATTTGTAAATTTTGAGTGAAAAAAATGAAGGATTGATGATGATTTTGATGAGAGAAGGTAGAGAAGATGAGATTTTTAGAGTGAGAAAGAGGTGGGTAAAGAGGAGAGAGAAGATGAATATGGGTAAATGAGAGGTGGAGAATGAGAGAGGGTAAAAAGAGATAAGGAAAAATCTTTTTTTTTTTTTACACGGCGGCAGGGGTGGAGCGCCCGCTCCGGTAGAGTGGAGCGCCCGCTCCTGCCTTTGGAGGAACCTACTGCCTGTTTTTCGTCAGTAGGAGCGGGCGTGCAGGTTGTGAGGAGCGCCCGCTCCTACTTCTTCTCTTCGATTCTGCCAGTTTTTCCAAAACTTTCAAATTTTTTTTTTCGAGAGCTGAATATAGGAGCGGGCGTGCAGGTGGTAAGGAGCGCCCGCTCCTACATTTTCTGTAGTTCCTGCCCAGTTTTGTGTACACAGGAGCGGGCGTGCACTCCTTCAGGAGCGCCCGCTCCTTATCTTGATGGAGTTCCTGCTTTGTTTGCTGCTAGTAGGAGCGGGCGTGCACTCGGGTAGGAGCGCCCGCTCCTAACTGGAGTCTCAAATCTGCCTCTTTTTCTTTTCTCCAAGCAAATTACCTATATCAAAACAAAACACTAAACAAAACATTCAAAATGTTAAGTGTTAGTTTAAACTCTTTCATCTCTCTCTCTCGTTTTTTTTTTTTTAGTAAAAGCAAAAATACTCGGGTTGTCTCCCGGGAGCGCTTCTTTAACGTCACTAGCTTGACGCAAATTCGAAAAGTATCCTCAAGGTGGGATAAAGTTCGAAACCAAATTGTCACCATTGTTTTCATTGTTACAACTTGCCATCTTGGGCAAAACCAAATTGTTTCCTTGACTAACACCTACAACAAATTCATTTTCATCATCTTTCTTTGAATCCTTCTTCCTTTTTCTCTTTGACTTTCCCTTCCTCTTCTTCTTGGAAGCCTTGATGTCACCCTCTTCATCTTTGTGAGCGTCGGACTCACCATCTTCAAGCATAGTCTTGAGGCAAGTAAGCATGGCAATCACCTCATCAAACCTATCCAAACTTTGCTTTGACTCATTGTAGGGAATATTTCAAGCATCATGATAACCCCAAACTTGAACCCCACTGTAATCATACACTAAAGTATGGTGGCGTTCCAAAGGGAAAGACAAAGAGCAAAAAGAGTCGCCAACAAGTTTTAGGAACTTGTAAACCCAAAAGACAATCCAAAAGGACCATCAACTACTCCATAAGGTCTTGAACCAAACAGGGTCCGGGGATGAGGGTACGAATCCAATCTACAAAAGAAAGGACCCGCCCTATAAAATAGGCCTCTACTTTGTTCTGCTCGTATTCATGTGCGCTTTTCGAATAACATACAAACATTATATTGAACCTACCCTGTTTATCTATGTTGGTTGAATATTAATGCACAAACAATACTATTATTGGCGATCACTTGACTTAAAATCACATTAGCCTAAACCAAATTATTAATTATCTTATTAAGCGTGATTTCAAGTACAAATTCCCTTTAAACCTGCATAAAAGGCGTGATCAAGCAACAACAATAGAATATATATCAAGCAACATAATAATAAACAATATAACAATAATGATGATAGCATGATAAGGCATAATAAAGCTCAATAATAATAGCAAGATCCTAGGCATGATACTAACAAGGTTAATAACAAACCCTAGCATGTCGCTAAACAATAAAGATCAAAGCTTCAAACCTAACATGGTACTAACATGATAACATAATATTAGAAATAATAAGCGGCACCCTAAACATGATACTAGAAAGCATAAAATAACATCCTAACATGATACTAGGAATCATAAACAATAATAAACATGCTTTCTGCATTGAAAGAGAGTAATAAGATTACATACTTTGAAGCCTCGTACCTCTTTCTAATAACAAAATACACAAGTTAGTAAACTTCAATGAAAATAAACAATAATTAAAGAATTAAAGAATTAAATTATATAAAGTTTAGACTAGATTTGGACCAAACCCTCAGAAATTATCAACCTTGCACGTCTAGGGCGAAGGCAACTTCGAACTTGGCTAAGTGATTCTAAGTCTTGTGAATGCGGAATATTGTGTTTGAAAAAAGGAGAGAAAGAAAAGAATTAAGGAAGAATTGATGAGAGATGATTGATGTTTGTAGATGATTTTGAAAACAGAGATTCGGACACTATTTATAATGAAAATAATCCGGAAAAAAATAGAATTTGATAAGGAATAAAACTCCACGCTGTCGCCAGGAATTAACTCTGTCGCGACGCGACAATGTCTGTCGCGAGGCGACAGGGTCTGTCGCGTGGCGACAGACTTGTCGTTTGGCGACAGCCTGTATTAGCGCGTTTTTCTTCACGCGGAATCCGATCTTTAATCAACTTGATCTACGGAATCCGTACAGAAGATAAAATACGTATTTTTAAGATAACAAAACAATATTTTATTCCAAATAAAAAAACTATTAAAAATAATTAATTATTAAATCTAACAATATTAGAATTAAAAGGAACTTTCTAGAAACTTCTAGAAAACTATAATTAATCCTAATAATTTTAGGAATAATAATTAATATTGGGCCCTCCTCTAGATCATTGGGTCGTATTAAAATAAATAACTGGGCCCAGTTTAGTATTTTGGCCATAACTTCCTCATTATTCATCGGAATCGGACTTATAATATATCGTTGGAAAGGTCTCTTCGAGCCCCATCCATCTACACCATTATTGGACCCTTATCATGGACCAAAATAAAGTGAAATGGACGTTTTCAAATAAATAAGGTCGTTTTCAAAAACAGAGAGAAAAGAATTTAATTAAAACTAAACCGCAACACTTGGCTTTCGAACCACTTTCACCTAATTCGATAATAACACAACGTGCAAGGCATTCATCACTGGGTTTGGTTTTGGGGAGACACAAATGGGTGTCTACACTCATGGACATTGAAAAGAGGATTAGTAGCACAAAGCATTCTCAACATATGCAAATCATTATCGCTAATAGCCTCTAAGGTCATGCAATCTTTCATGGGGGAAGGACATCCTCTCTTAGGGTCAATAGTAAGACAAAATTCATCATCACCCACATTTAATGTGAGTTTTCCTTCCCTTACATCAATGATTGCACCACCCGTTGCTAAGAAAGGCCGACCTAGGATAATAGGGGTGAGGACATCTTCCATCATTCCTAACACAATAAAATCAACCGAAATGGTGAAATTACCTACCTTGAGAGGGACATCCTCAACCTTACCCTTAGGGAATTTGGTGGATCCATCGGCAAGTTGAAGAGTGACATTAGTGGGTACCAAACCACCTATACCAAGCTTCTCATAAACCGAAAAAGGCATCAAACTCACACTAGCTCCTAGATCACATGGGGCATTTTCAAAGGAAACGTTCTTGATAGAGCAAGGAGTAGAGAAACTTCCGGGATCTTTTAGTTTAGTGGGAGAGTGGTTTTTGATAATTGCACTACAATTTTAGGTTAAGCTCACCGTGGTGGACTCACTCATGACAACCATCTCATCCTCACTTGACTTAGACTCCTCACATTGTTTTTCTTCTCTAACCTCCTCATTTTCACTCTCTTTTTGCAAGCTCATGGGTGGAGTTTCATCTATGCTAGTCCCACATCTAGTCATGATTGCCTTACAATGTTCTTCTTGACTAGGCGAAGAGATGCTAGAATTGTTACTTTTAAGTGCATTAACTAATTGAGTTAATGAGTTTCTAGCATCTTATTGTGGACTTGCACTTGCTTGATAGACTCCTCTAAGTCATTGGTTTTCTTGGTTTGAGCATGAACAAAATTTTCCATTGTTGTTTCTATACTTGACTTAGTAGGGGGAGCTTGAAGTTGGAGAGGAGGTTGAGGGATAGGAGCAAGGGTAGGTCTATTTCCTCCATTAAAACCGGGTGGGTTATGATTAGACGAATATTGACCTCTTTGGTGATACCTATTGTCATTTTGTTGATTTACTTGGTTGTTTGACACATAGTTACCATTACCTTGGTTCCTATAGTTTCCTTGATTATTTTGAACATTCCTTTGGCCACTATATTGACCTAGACCATTTCCTTGGGTTTGGCCCCCTTTCCAACCAAAATTTGGGTGATGTTTCCATCCCTCATTGTAGGTGTTGGAATAAGGGTCATACCTAGGATTGGTTTGACCATTGTTGATTGCATTTACTTGTTCCATGGAAGGGGAAGGGGAACATGCATCATTTAGCAAATAGCATTCCGAAGTCACATGATCATCACTTCCACAAGCATCACAAGACATCATTTGTATTGACATGTTATCATTTAAAGAACTAGATACATGCGAATTTTGGCGTGGGGAAGGGGATAGAGAAGAGGATTGCAATTGATCAAACTTAGAAGATAAAGCATCTAATTTTGAATTAATCATGTTTATATCATTTACCTCATACTTCCCTCCTTTCTTGGAAGTGCTTCTCTCATCGGGGCTCCAATCGGTGTAGTTTTGAACTACATCCTCTATGATCTTTAGTGCCTCCGTGGGTGGCTTGTTCATGATAGGTCCTCCCGATGCTCCATCCAAGAGTATGCGGTCCGATCTCAAGAGTCCTCTATAAAACCCATGGAGCAAGAGCCAATCTTCCATGCCATGGTGGGGGCATTGTTGTTGGTAGCTCTTGAATCTCTCCCAAGCATCATAGAGGGATTCGTCGGGCTCTTGTTGGAAGTTAGATATCTTGGACCTCAACTCCGCCGTTTTCCCAAGAGGAATGAACCTCCCAAGGAATGCCGAAGTCACCTCATTCCAAGTGTTCAATGAGTTCGGAGGCAATCTATCAAGCCAATCACTTGCCTTGCCCGTTAAAGAGAATTTGAACATGCTTAAGAGAATGTACTCCGGAGTAACCCCATTTGCCTTCACGGTGCTACAATACCGTGTGAATTGCTTGAGATGTGCAATGGGATCTTCATGCTTTGCCCCGGAGAATTGATGACCCTCAATCAAGGTGATAAGGGCGGGCCTTATCTCAAAGTTGTTTGCTTCAATAGCGGGAGTAGCAATCCCACTTGCTTCTTGATATGGAGGAGGAACACCAAACTCTCTCAAAGTCTTGTTCGGAGCGGCCATTTCAAATTGGTGATGAGGTGGAGAAGTTGGAGAATTTGTCCTTGGTGACTCTAATGGAATGGTGTCTCCACTAGACTCACTAGAACTAGAATGATCGGACTCAACTACCACTTGTGCCTCACTTGATGTGGCACCACAAGCTATCGCCCTCTTTTCTCTTCGATTTGCCCTTACTACTTTTTCAAGCTCAAGATTCAACGGCACTAGAGGAAGTGTCCTATTGCTGCGTTTGGGCATAAACAAAGAAGAGTAGATGGGAGATTAGTAGGTTAGTCAAGGAAAACAAAGAAAAAAAATAAAGCTATACAAATGAACTAGTCTCACATATCCCATAAGTAACTCAATGCTTAACGCCATTCCCCGGCAACGGCGCCATTTTGGTAGGCGGAATAATCGATCGTTGGACGATCACCCTAAAACCAAACAATATTTCTACCTAAACCAACCTAAGACAAGTCTAGGGTAAGTAGAGGATCGTATCCACAGGAAATGGGTAAGTACACCGAGAGTATGAAACGGTTGCAATCTAGTTCGGTCACAAATTGGGGGTTTTGATTAGATAACTACTATGGAGACAAACACTAGGGGGGAATAGGGATCGACTCCAACCAAACCAACGGATCAAATCAATAGGCAAGCATGAACACAAATTGGGTGATAGAGAGGGCACTCAATGTTGCCTTCTTTCGAAGCCACAACACTAAGCATTCCTAAGCCAAACCCAACCAACAAGATAGGCCAACCAAGTCTTAACAATGAGAAGTAGACTACTAACTCGGGTTTGTCTTTCGATCGGTCCAAGAAAGCATTAAAGCACAAGCAATTGAGATTTCTCACCTAATTGTTGCAACTAAGACTACTACATCATTCAAACAAGGAACCATAATCAAGAGGAGATTAGCATAACCATATAAGAAAAAGGCTCACAACTAGACTTCATCTCTCAATGCAAGCATAGAAGTGAATACATGAGCAATAAGTGGCCATCCAATTACACATGCAATTAACCATCTCTTTAACAATCAATCATCAATCCAAAACGAACATGCAAGCACAAACATCAATCAACCCATGGCTTGGTTGGGTCTTCACCCAACCCCTAGCTAATTAACTACTCACTAAACATGGTGAGGGACATCAAAACAACAAGTTCTAATTCCAACATTAAGTTAACAAGTTAAGAGGAGTAGTAGGAATAAGGTAGATTGGACATGCAACAACAATTAAGCAAGATCAAGAGAGAAATTAACAATTCAAAGTAAATAAAAACTGAAATTAAAGAGTAAGAGATAGAGGAAAGAGATTACTTAAAATGCTTCAAAGTTGAGAAATTGTTGAATTCAAGAGAACAATCTTCAATTAATCTATTACAATGATTGAGTTTGAGAAGATCTAAGCTAATTAATGAGGGTTGAGAAGAACTAAGGGCCTAAGAAAACTAAAGGGAAAGAAGATACAGAAAACTGAAGCTAAGCGTCCTATTTATATGCCCAAAAATTACATCGTAAAATCCGTCAAAATCGGGCTTCAGAACAGGAGGAGCGCCCGCTCCAGTAAGTAGGAGCGCCCGCTCCTCTGTATGGAGCGCCCGCTCCTGGGCTCTCTGCACGCCCTCTCCTCTTGCACCAATTTGAGGTAGTTTGTAGGAAAACAGGGAGGAGCGCCCACTCCTATATAGGTGCACGCCCGCTCCTACTTTCCTTTGCTTCCAAAGAGTATTTCTTCATGCTCATGCTATTAGTCATCGTACCTACAAGCACGAGCACACACATAAAAAGAAACGGGGAAGCCAAAAGATGCAAATTAACACAAGAGGAGTTAGAAAAAGGGATTAGAGTAGGGGGAAGAGTACAAAATTGTGTTTTGAAAGCCATGATAAGTGGACAAATAAAACACTTATCACTATCCCAATTTTCAATGTGGTTGCGTCCATATGACAACAATTAGGAAAATATATATCATGAATAACCAAGTCTAATTTTCGCACAAATATATTTTGTATAGGTTGGATCTTCCGTGCATCCTGATTAATTGCTTGGGTTGCATCAATAATGGATAAGACAAAGTTAAATCTAATTCATTATCTAGTACCTCGATCTCTTCTTCATCTTGCTCAACCAGATTTGAAATACTATCAACCTTGTTCATAGAATTAGAGTCAACCACCTCCATCTTATGTGCTTTTGTTCTTTCATACTCTTGCATCTCGACCAAAATTTCTTGTAATGTTTGTGTTACTTTTTGCAATTATTGATTCATGTTCTCCAAATGTGCTATAAGCTCAATTTGGCCACCCATGTTGAACAACAAATTGCAATAGCAAAGAACACATCTAATAGCAAGCAATCACATAATAGACTCAAATCTAACCCGTTGACAGAAACTGACCCAGTTTAATAGCAAACGTTTCTGAAAAATTCTGAAATTTTGTATGTGAAAACTAGACAAAAAACACCCAGATTTAAAAAAAGCATCGTTTAAAAACTTTTCTAATGAAGGAGATATAGCCACTCGAAGTTGACCTTTAAAACTGACCAAAACTGACGAAAGTAGATCACTTCCAAGATCGTGATGAATCGAAAAAAGTTTTCAAAAAACCTCGGCTCTTGATACCAATTTGATGTGGATTAAACAACAAAAAGGGATACTAGCAATTAGGGTTAAACCTAATTCAAACAATAAGAGATACTAGCAATTAGGGTTAAACCTAATTCATAAGTTTTGATCTTTTTGACTCAAAGGAGAAGAAAAGCAACGTTCAAAATTAACTCACTCGAATCAATCTCAAAATTAATTATTTTAGACTAAAAAACATGTGATTCTATTAATTGAAAATAATCATATTTATAGGCATACGATCTCATGCCCGATATGATAACTATAACTAAAAAGATAATATTAAATCCTAACAAACCCTAATAATATTAAACTAACTACTAACAGGATAAAATAATGAAAAATAAATCCTAAACAACATAAATCTTGACAATTAAATTCTTGATGCTCGATCCGCATCATGAATAAAGTTGAGTCAAAGGAAGATCACGATTTAAGATAAATTCATGACAAAGCGGTATATCTTACATACGTATCTACCCTAATATTTAGAAATTGGTTATCCAGTAAAGATACGTGGATTTGATGCTCCGCCAAGGAAGAGAACCAAACCCTAGTAGTCTTGCTATATGGTTTGAGTATAGATTCCACATCTTGGCCGGAACTAAGCCATCTTTCTAGACAGATTTGTGTATTATATGCTTTTCGCCACTGATACTTGCTAGAATGTGGCACCTTGAAACCATTGATGAGACGACTAGGGCCAAACCTTATTAAGATTATAATTAGAAATAGAAATTTTGTCAGAAATCTTCTTATAAATCATTTTTTTTTTCACTAACCTTCTTGTGCTAGTTTTTTTTTTCCTTTTTTTTTCGGTAAGATTATACTTTAAACATTTTTTTTGCGAAGTCATCACAACTTATGTCGGAATTTCCCCGACGTTGACTACAGACTACCCCCACATGCGTGTGTGTGGGATGAAGAAATGGTGCGAGATCAGCGTTGTGCAATCTGTAAGAAACAGGATCAGTGGCTTTTCTCCTTTACTTTTGGTTTATGATGACATTTATTTTGATAGTTTATCTCTTGATCAGTACAATTTAGACCTTGTTCTTTTGAGCTTCTAGGCAAAGCAGAGCAGAGCAGATTTCAGGATAGCACATCAGAGCCGAGCAGAGTAGAGTAGAGCCGAGCCGAGCAGAGCAGATTTCAACATTATTATTAAAACTATTATTGTTGTTGTTATTGTTATTATTATTATTATTGTTATTGTTATTGTTATTGTTATTGTTATTGTTATTGTTATTGTTATTATTATTATTATTATTATTATTAAGTGCATATACCATTGATTTAGGTGAGTGAAAACATAAATATATGTGTACCATATTTAACATATATAATTAAGTTAATAGTAGAAAGAAAAAAGACAATGGTTTACTTATATTTATTTTACAAAAATTTTAAAATACAATGATTTAATGAGTAATAATGATTTTACTTATAAATTTGTCTTAATCATATATTTTTAACACTAAAAATAATAATGATATATATACAAAGTACTACTTGAAAACAAGCTCTTTTTTAAAAAAAAATTCCCAAATTGTATGGAAAGATTTGAAAAATAATTCAACTCAATGAACTAACCATCAATACCCACATAAAATGTTTCTATACATTGTGATTCTAATATCAAATATTTATAAAAGAAATTGTTATTAATTGTTATTACTATTTATTTACTTTGAATTGTTATAATTATTAGAAATTATTAATTAATAATATTATTAAATATTAATTCTTAATAGTTTGAATTATTAAATATTATTATTGATAATTATTATGATTAATAATTATTATGATTAATAAATATTAATTATTATTAATATTAATAATTATTAAAATTATTTTTAATATTAATAATTATTATAATTATTCAGAATAATAAATTATTATCATCAATGAACATTATTAATTATTATTACTATTGAATATTAATTATTAATATTGTTATTATTAATTATTATTTAAAAATAGAGCAGAGCAGAGCAGATTTAATTTGAGCAGAGCAGAGCACAGCACAGCAAAGTAGAGCAGAGTATAGCAGCTCTAAATAACGGGGCCTAAGTGTTTTTTTTTCATATTAAGAAGGCTTATAATACTGTTGCACAATATATATATATATATATATATATATATATATATATATATAGTTGCAAGGTGGGATACGGGTAGCAATTCTGAACTTGTTTGTATTGGTTCATTTCTCCAAAGTATTACGAATTTGGCGGAACTTGATTAAATTAATAAATGATGCGGCCGCGCTAACTTTCCTTTAAAAAAAAAAGTCAAATTTAAGTTTAGTAATTAAAAACTTTTTGGATAGGAAAGAGAGTTGTATAGAGACATTCGTAAAAAAAATTTGGGTAAAGAGAGCAATATTAAAGATGAATAAATTTGTGACATTTTAATTCATTGAGGTAACTTTTAATTATTTTACAAAACATTTTAGACAATGTAAAGTCGTGTATTATTTATTGTACACTCGTCTTGTATAAAATTTTGTCCAAATTGACCAAACATAATCGTGAATATATAGAAAATAAGTTTTAGTTGGTACATATTTAAGTTTTGTAGTAGGATCTTGCTAACGAACACCCCTGGGGCGTTGGATAAATATTTAAAATATTACCTAAAGTTTTAGTATTAATTTGTAAAAGCACTAAAAAATCACGCGCCAATCGGTGTAATCAATGTTAATTTTAATTTAATCTTTCAGTCCCCTCCCAATTGTTGTTGTGGGGGATCGAACACAGGTCCTCCCTACCAAGTGTAGTCCCAATTACCAATACACCAACATCCAATTGGTTAGCAAAAATAATTTTCATGTAAAGAGAATACACCCAAACATTAACTAGCTTAGGATAACATTGTCAATTAATTCTAATGCTATCTTTAATAAGAGAGAGAGGAGAATTTAATGACAGTTTGCAATGATGCACCGTCAAAGCCAACTGGCAGGCCAAGAACTTTTCAAGTTTGGTAATATTTGAACTTGGTTATTTACTTATTTTTGTTTCCTTATTACATTCTCAATAATATCACAATTATGTACCATGCAATCAATATTATCACGATTAATATTTACAAATCTTTGAATTATTGTATAATATCACGCTTGATATTTGTGTCATTTCGTGTAATATGGTTAATAGCTAAGGTAATATCAAAAAAGATATCGTCATTTATAGTAAGATACCATCCATCTAATATCTTAATTTTATCTATGATTTGTTTCTAGCAAATAGTGTGAACATAATCTCAACTGATCATAACATTATAACAAGGACAATACTTTGACTATACACGTAATACTAATGAAATGTGAATTAATTTACAATTTGAGTTTCAGTTTGATTTGCTATAATAACTAAAGAAAAAATTGTACAGGTAAAAAAAAAATTATTCTTAAAACAAAAAGAAAGTAAAAAAAAAAAAATAATAAGTGTCTAATGGTACACATTTAACAGCACTAGTTTAGTTCCACAAATAATTTGAGCAAACTCTAAATCACTTTTCTATATCTTTAAATAAATTTTTTTAAAAAACTGAACGTTTCATTAGTTTTATAAGTGTAACAGCATGACAAAATGTATTTTTCCTAGTCATTTTAATGAAAAAACTCTTGCCATAAGTGGGTGAAAAAGAGTGTGACATACATATAAGTTTATATAAAATACATTAATACAAGGGTGACTTTAATTAAATTTACCAATTAAGGTGGTATAATTTTTTCATTTCATGGCATTAATTTTCAACCAATCAAATTCAATACATCTTTCATTGGTGTGTTCTATTCACCTGATTTTCACTGATCTGAACTTATCTTAACTTATCTGAACTTACCTGAACTTATTTGAACTTATTAAACCTTATTAAAACTTATTTTAGATGTAATTTGTACTTGGTTAACCCTTATTAAAACTTATTAGACCTGATCTGAACTTATCTGAACTTAACTGAACTTATCTGAACTTATCTGAACTTATCTGAACTTATTACATCTGAAATAAGTGAAAATAAGGTGAACAGAACAGACCCTTAACCAAAAGAATCTCTAGACTTAGTATATATATATAGAGAGTCCACCAGTCAAAAAGTTTTCTCATATTTTCAACTTTCTCTCCATCCCATTCTTTCTTCACATTTCTCATCCTCTTCAGTTCTTAAATAACATTTCTAGAGTTTAAAAACTTTAGAAATGACAAACCCTAATGAATTCTTGTCGTCCATTGAATTTCTCCTTAATGAATCTGATGATCAACAATTTCCGGTTGCAAATGGTGAATCCGCGGTATGAAATTTTAATTTTTCTTTAAAATAAATTTATTAGTATAACATTTGATGTGCATCCTTTATATAAATTTGGATTGAATGATGGTTTAATAATTTGGTGCAAATATTAGTTCACATGTATGATTGATTGTATATCTTCAATTGGTTAAACTATTTTTTTCCCTATTACTTTTATATCTACTCGTTGATTTGTGCAAATGGATGATGTTCAATTGAAGGGCAGTGTATTGATGTTTTAATACAAGTAGTTTGATCTATTCCATGCATGTTGTTGTTCCTTCTTTGATTAGTACTCTAATTTGATATATGTCATTATATATTTTTATATGCTATTGCATGTTAAATTGATTAAACTTTACTCTCTTGTAGTGATAGATCAACGAATTAACTCAATTATCTTTCAATCGACTTTAATTTATATTTTATTATATGTCCAAATGTCTTATACAACACATGTTAAATCAATCAAAATTAAATTTTCTGTCAAAAAAAAAAATCAAAATTAAATTTGTTCTACAGATAGATCAACAAAACAATCTGATTATTATTCTATCATTTTCTTTGTAACATTTTTTTGGTCCCAATTCATCTGCTATCGCGTATTAAATCAATCAAACTTTACTTGTTTCTAGTGATAGATTAATGATTCAACCTGATTACTTTTCTACCATTTTTTATTCTAAGGTTTTTGTCACAATTTATCTGCTTTTGTGTGTTAAATCAATCAAACTTTACTCCTCTCCCTGTGATAAATCAATATATTAAATCAACCAAATTATATTGTAAACAAATCATCTATTGCTTGTAAAATCAAAATTTAATTTTTTCGTGAGATCGAAGAATCAATCCAATTTTTTTTGATCCTTTGAATTCAGGTTTGTAACACTTGAGTGTGGGTGTTTGTGCCCAACGGTAGTTAAAGTTTTTTGGTTTTTTGAAATTCTTTTTGCTTTCAAAATTTGGACATGTTGTTTCACAACAAATTTTGGACATGTTGTTTCACAAACAAGACTGTTACAACATTATTGTTTTATTCTTAACCATATTAATTTTGTGTAATATCCCATAAATAATAATTTTTTTTAAAAAAAAAGAGTGAGAAAAAATAAAACCGTGTGTGGTTGTAGGGGATCAGGGAGCTTAGGAACTCTGGGGAGATGTACATATCGCACAAAGTTATTAAATGCTCTAATACAAAGAAGGAATTACTCTGTAAAAAAAACTGGAAATTAGGAGTGTTTTTTTCCCAAACCAAACACATCCTATTAAAATGAACTTGTATAAATTATTTTATGACTACTTCAAAATAAGATTAAAAGTAATATTAACTAAAATAACGATCATAACGAAATTAAAATAACGATCATAACGAACATTTATATAGTCAATTATTGTTTAAATTGAAATAACGATCATAACGAACATTTATATAGGCAATTATTGTTTAAAATAAATTTTACTTAGATACAATTAATCTCATTTAAATCGTTGTCTTTACATTTATTTACTCGACACTTACCGTTTATTCAGTTAATGATTATCAACTTTAATTTCTATATAATCAATATAATGAACTAAAGCATATGTGACATTATTTATATTTTGATTCTATTATTTTGTTACCCGATTGTAGAAGTATCTTTGATTTATTTCTAAAATTTAATTTTGATGTGTAATTAATTTGATATCTTCTCATACATGCATTTACACAGAATGTCTATGTTTTATTAATACTAAACTGTAACATTTATTGTAATAATTGCTGTTTTTTTATTGACATTGTTATTCATATTTTCACAAATAGGACCTATCAACGGACAAAGGTTTTACTAAAGAAGATTGTGAATCTTTGGTAAACGGTCCACCCGTTAATGTTGCCTCGCACCAAAGTGGGGCAGATGGCTCTATGGTAATTACTCATGTAGATAATCAATTCATGTTAACGATTTTGTGAAATAATAAATTTTTAATCAAGAACTTTATATATAAATACATTTATACTTTATTACTAATATATTAAAAAGTGTTTTATGAAAGTTTATTATGTGTCATGTGACACCATGATTTATCACCACCATTCTAATATGACATCATGCATTGTTTAATGTTTCAAAATAAAAGGCAACAAAGTCTTGCAAATGTAATTTTTGTAAGGGTTAGACAAGTCACAAGTAGTTAAATATGCAACGCCTTTAAAGTTTAAATACATACTCAATATGTAATATTTTGCAATAAGCACTGCTATACCTCAATTAAATAGAGAAATTATATTAATATAAACTATTTTTATTCCAAACTTTTAAATGTTTTTGCTTCAAATATCAAATAATTGCTTATCACATTATGATGTCAAGTTTTCGTTATATAACAAGAAATATGAAAAATTAAAATCCATTGCATTGCGCTGAACACTCACCATTAATAATGATTTTAGGATATGATCGCCCAGATGGATGATGATGCCCTAACTATGGCATTTATGACGTTTGGAACTATGCCGGAGAATAAGGTTAAGTCCATTATAGGAACCGTTGAAGTTGTTACTAATGCTGCCACACCTGAATTGGTAAGATTTGTAATGTTGCTTAATTGTTCAGGCCATCATGTACAAAATATGAGTTAATAAATTTATTATCACAGAATGTCATGGCATGTTCGGGGATGTGGACCATTGAATCACATCTTGGAATTGAAGTTGCTACTAATGTTGCCACTACTCAAGTGGTAATATTTCTACCCTAGAAGTGTTTAGGTTTAATTTTACCTAATTAAGTATGATGAATTATTAATGAACTTTTAAAAATCGACTTTTATTTTATTAGAATGTCTACACAAACGTGTAACGTACACGAACTCCTTACTATAGTAGAGTTATGTTTACCTAATTATTGTGTAACCTATGTATGAAGTACTTCGTGTATGTATGTTTGTGATTAATTAATGACCGCGTAAGCCATTTACTTCTAATATTTTCTCTTTATACAAATCCTAACATGGTATAAAGTTACTATCACAGGATACCATCATCCAAACAGATGGTAATGCTCCAACTATCGCGACTGTGGAGATTGGGGAGACATCAGGGCTAATTGTTGCATCATCATATGAGGGAACTATTGAAGTTGCTACTAATGTTGCCGCAACTGAAATGGTAATTAATACTCCTACCGTTAAATTGTGTAGATCAAGGATAAATTATGTACGTGTAATTAGTTATGAAGAACAATATAAATATTGTTACAGGATACCGCTGCTGGAATAGATGTTGATGCATCAACTATGGCAATTGTACCTTATATAGGTACCAGGGAATTTGTTACTAATGTTGCCGCAAGTGAAATGGTAATACTCCTACCGTTAAATTGTGTGGATCAAGGATAAATGTATGTACGTAGTAATTAATTATGAAGAACTATATAAATATTGTTACAGGATACCGTTGCTGGAACAGATGTTCATGCCTCAACTATGGCAATTGTACCTTATATAGGTACTGGAGAAGTTGTTACTAATATTGCTGCAACTGAAATGGTAATACTCCTATCGTTAAATTGTGTAGATCAAGGACAAATTTACGTATGTAGTAATTAATTATGAAGAAATATATAAATATTGCTACAGGTTACCGCTGCTGGAACAGGTGTTGATGCATCAACTATGGCAGTTGTACCCTATATAGGTACCGGAAAAGTTGTTACTAATGTTGCAACAACTGAATTGGTAATGCTATTAACTTTACATTGTTTAAGTCGTGTACAAACTACGTATGAAGTTTACTACTTTGGATTGTATTTTAGTTTTGATTTGCTTCTCATTATTTTTAAATTTCCGATCCTTTACAATATATAAAATTTGCTAATTTAGAGTAAGGCCCTGTTTGATTCACCTTAATTTTGCTAAACTGAAATTATTTTTACTGAACTGAAATTATTTTTACTGAACTGAACTTAATTTTACTGAATTGAAATTATTTTTACTGAAATTAAATTATTTTTACTGAACTGAAATTATTTTTACTGATTTTCTATTATAATTCTTCTTTAAGAAAACTGAATTTTACTGAACTAAACTTATTTTGACTGAACTGAAATTTTTTTTTACTTAATATTATTTGTTTAAGGTGAAAAGAATAGGGCCTAATACCAGTTTTTGTTAAAGGGGATGATAATTGAAGTGAATGATGTAAATGATAATGTTCTGCAAAACTCTGCGACGGATAATTGGGTACAAAGCAATATTTTTTTTTTTAAACAAAGAAATTAAAAGGTAGATTATATTATTAGGCTAATGCCAAAGTTAATTACATCTTGCACCAAATAATTTATACAATGAAAATTGATGCAACAACAATATAAGCCCTATGATTAAGTTATTATGCAATACAATTGAGTTATTATGCATATGATTAAGTAAAATGAAATACGAGTATAATAATAAACTAACCATTATAGTTTTGTATAATTAAAACACAAACTTATTAGATTAGTGTATATCATGCATATAGCATGTAAAAGTAGATAATTATCGCTCAATTTGAAATACGTGACAATCTAAATAATACTTTGGAGTGTACGTGATGGCAATTAATTTAATGATGTAACCTAGAGTTAACATAGAAAATGCATCAGTCACTCATTTTATTTTTATACTCCGTTTTAAGTTAAATTATTTTGAATCGATTTTATACTCAGATTTAATTTTTATTTAATTTGTGCACGTAGAAATACAGATTTAGTATTTTATGGCAAATAAGAAAATGATCGAGTTCTTTCAAAAAAAAAAAAAAAAAAGAAAAAGAAAATGATCGAGTTATTAATAGACGTAAATTTTTTATTTTTTTTTATAATAATCCATAAGTCCCATTTTTTTTTTTCTATTTGTGTAAGGTTTTTAAATTATGAGGTTTTTTTTTATATATATATATTATTTTCATTGATTCTTAATAACAATTACGGAGTATAATAAAACGTTGTATATATATTGTTGTTATCAATTATTATTACCATTATAAATAAATGACTATTTAAATTTGCAGGCTACGAATGTTTTTAAAAGAAAAATTTCAAAGTTTTCCTTGCCTGATCGATTAAAAGGCTGGACGATTAAGATCAATCCTCGCCCAAAGGACCCAACAAGGAGTGATAGAGTATGAAAATCAAACACTTATTTTGCCCTAATTTACAATTGACATACAAATTGTCAATTTTTTTTAAAATTTTTTTGTACGAGTTATGTTACTAATTTGAACCCTATTTTTTCTTGCAGTTCTTTATACATATTGGGTCTGGCATACAGTTCAGATCCAAGAACGAAGTCGATGACTTCATTCATTTCGGCTTTCACCCAAAAAGACAAGTGCCAAACGCTCCTGTACTGGTTAATAATGTGAGCATTATACATATATCTTACTGAAGTTGGCTAAATTGGTTGATAATAATGATGTTAGCATACTTTGATATCATGCATAATCTTTGTACTTGCTTAACTATGCAGAGGCGCTCGATTAGGCGGAACATTAACTGGAGATTGATCCAAAGAGGAGTTCTACCTGGTGGTACAACTCCAATCTATGATATCAGTTTTCTTGAACTTGGTGCTAAAGAAAACCCTAATAATGTAAGTGTTCTTTTTATCAAATTTTATTATTGTGGTGGTGGTTATAATTTTGGTTTAGTGTGTTTAATTAAAGTTACATGATGACTACTTATCGATCATTAAGATAAATTGAACGTACAATGTAAATATGAGGTTAAAAATTTGTTATTATATGAAGTATATTCTTAATTTCTATAAATTAAATATATATTGTTTTGATGTTGCAGATAATCTCAATTGAAGGAAAGATCAGTGATCCTGAAATTGATAATCCTTATAAGAGAAGGAAGACGGCGAAACTACTAATTGATGACAAGGAAAGGGTGGAGGCATTTCTCAACGAAACGCAACATGCTCCTAAGATTAAAGATGAGGAAGATAACAACAAAGACAAGAACAAGTACAAAGACATCATAGGCAACAGCAAGGACAAAATGTATGAAGATTAAGGATGGCAAAGGTTCACCTGAACCTTTTAATAGTTATCGACTGCTTTCCATCTTCAAATTCCGAGCTTTAATCTCTTTTAAACTCTTTTTAGACCTCTTATTAACATTTGCAAACTTTGTAATGCAAAATTTTAAGATCAAGGAGAGTATCCTTGGCATTTGAATGGTTTCGTAGATGGATATTCTTGGTTTATTCCTAATTAATTGGCTAGATTTTATATCTTTGCTATATATTTGCTCCTCTATAAGTTTAGTGTGTTATCATCTATTTGATTATACTTCTTATATCTTTTGGTGGCATGTTGTCCCTTCGGAGGACTCAACCTTGAGGCTTTGTTCTTTCTCATGATCTCGTCTTTGTTAGAAGGATATCTGGGGAAGAATTAACATACAAAATCTAACGGAAATTGATCCTATATATGTTGTCTAAGTGTTGTCTTTAATTTGTAATATAACACCTTTGTGCTCAACAAAGACTCTTAACTACCCATGCAATGAGAAATGAGAAAGTGTAGCATTTTAGATGGCCGGATTCAAATTATATGATACCAATTTAAATTTGATCTTAGAAGTAAAGCCGCGAAAACTTTAGCTGCTGACTAAACTAGTTAACCATTTATTTTTAATAAATGGTAATTTTGGAAACGATCTGTAAACATATCAGGTGAATTGAGTTGTAGATCGACAATCTTATTAACAGGTTTTACGGTTGGAATTAAATGATATTATGTTAACAAATTATTTGAAAAGGTTGGAATTTGACAAGGATTTGAACGTTACTTTTTCTTAAGAACAATTTTTTTTTTTTTTTTTTTTTTTTTTTTTTTTTTTTTTGGAGACGAGGGGCAAGCCCCAAAACAAAAGAGAAAGCTAGAGAAATTAGAAAAGAAAAATATCATTGTTGATTTGATTTTACTAGTTTGTTTTGTGATACATAAAGTGTCAATTCCTAGTCTTAATTATTTTATTTATTTTAGGTGCCTAAAATAACCACATAAATAAATAAATCCTTATTAATCAAACATGGGGCTCTTACTGATTCCATTTAATTCATAGACACCTTTTGCTGCTATGACTTGTTCATGTTACAAAGATTTCAAGAAATATGTGTGTTTTTTTACCTTCTCTAAGATAAGAATTTTCATATATACTTTCATATTTTCTAGGCAATCAAGGACGGGTTCTCCATTAATTAGCTAACCTATATTGGGGTAAAAATGTTGTATTGTTCACTTTAATGAGGATGCCCCAATTTCTCATGGTTTCTCACATGGCATTTTCATAAATAAACCAACAACTTTATTCAACTTGGAGCCTACAATAATGAAAAAGTTGAAGATTTATTCACAAAAATACCCCATGAGAAACAAATTTCGTTTCTCACCATGAGAAACAGGGAATTTCCCCACTATAATCATAAAAAAATGGTTCAGTATTGTTAATTACTAATTATTAACTGAATGAAATATGAAGCAATAAGAATTCAGAAAAATCCAGGCAATAATTTAGAAGAATCCATATGCTCTTGCTTCAAGAGCAGACCAAATAAAATATTTTTCGACAAATTCGAATTAAAAAAGGATCCCTGGTATGCCAACCTTAAACTTCATAAATCTTCCCTTTGCCTTTATCTTTGCTGCCATTTCCATTGTTGTTCTTGGTCTTGATTTTGTCTCCCTTATCTTCATACATTTTCCCCTTGCCCTTATCTATGTTGCCATTTCCTTTGAATGTCTCCACCATTTCCTGATCAACAATCTCTAATGTCTTCCTTCTCTTATTACGGTTATTTTCGATTCCAGAATCACCTTTCCTTTCTTCACAAGTTTCTTGATTCACCCCAGTGTCCTGCGACAGACATCAAAAACAACATTATAAAAATTAAAATAAAAACGACCAACAATCTTTTAATTAACCTAATAATTAGATGTTTTTATGGCAGTCATCCTTAAATTGACTACCATTATACTTAATTTTCATATGCCGGTTTTTTTTTTTCGCCAAACTTATATATAAATTATAAAAAGAACACTTACGTTGTCTGGATCTTGGTTGAAATCGGGTTTAAGAAAAACGATATCATAGATAGTAAAATCACCATCGGAGCTCTTTCCCTTACACCTAAACTCCCAATTGAGTTCCCTTTCCTTCCTCTTAGAAGTGCTTGCTTCAGCAGGCTACATAAGCAAATATAAAAAAAATTAAATGTAAATAAATACCAATCATAAAATTATATAATAAGTACAAGCTTTAAAGAAACTTTACAAAGATAAACACACCATAACTTCAGTCAGTTTAGCCACATTCATCACCGACTCTTTCGGGTGATAGCCAAAATGAACAAAGTCATCAACTTCATCTAGGGATCTAAACATTACGTCGGACCATAAATGCACATAGAGCTGCAAGGGGAGGAAAAACTTAGTAAATTAGGGCAAAAAATTGTGATATACATAATATATAAATCAAAGTAAGAATTTTTTTTTGTATACTTTATAAATCCTTTCACCGGCATTTGGACAAGGAATCTCATTTATTATCCAGTTTCGGAGGCGTTCAAAAGGTGAAAAAGTTGACACTTTTCTTTGATTGGTGTTATAAACCAGCACTGCCTGCAAAATGTTAGTACGTTTGAAAATTTAAATTAGGAAAAAAAGGCTAGGAAAATATTAAATAAATAAGGAGAAAAAAATGATTAACAAGGAGGAATAATAAAATAAAAATAATCAACATTCAGCACATAGTATATCTATATCACTAACAAAATTGAACAGTTTGCAAAGATTAAAAGTGATGGTTTTTCAAGAAATTGTACACTCGCATCTACATCAAACCTCTTAGGTTTAGCAATATCTTGTTAATTCTCTTAGGTATTTTTAGCATTTTGAGTCCACCTTAACAATTAATGATTTAATGCATCCTATAATGAGTAAAACAGCTAGTAATTCATGTATTACGTAATAAAGTCCTCACCTAAAAGGCGTGATTATACAACAAATGACCATCTTTATAATACAGTAATATTTTACAGTTTACTCCATGTGGTGGTACGATCTTACCCTATCAAATCCCTAATAAAGAGTATGTGTTAGAGATATGAGATATCGGAAAATATCTCATATCTCTAACAGTATGTGTATATCAAAAAAAGAAAATAAAATAGATGATGAGATACATATCCATAATAACTCATCATCCATTCATATTGCGTTGTACCTCATTTTTCATTATTGCATTATTGTTTTGAGCAGCAGCAGCATCAAACAACATATGCAGTGGATCTTCAACAACATCCTCATTATTACCATTGGCCGTCTCATTTGTCATCTCCTGTAATAAAAAGTATTACTCGAAATTACCTAAACTAATATACTTCATCCGAGTAATAATTAACTGAAATTAAGCATGTGACAAGTAAATCGAAACTAAAACAATATACGGAGTACTTCAAACTTTGCAGTTTGTTGTACATACAAAGCTTTAACATTGTAAGTTTAAAAGTATTACCACTTCAATTGGCTCCATGGTTGCTCCGATTGCCAATAACGCCTTAGTTAGGGCATTACCATCTAGTTGGGTGAAGTTATCCTGTAATAGGGCTTCTTTTCTTTTAATAAAATCCTTAAAAATTAATTTAGAAATAATAACACTAATTAATTTACAGATTTATACTTACCCTAGAAGCTTCTAGTTTGTTGGGTGAGTTACAAATAGAGGGCGGAACACTCAGCAATTTTTCATAATCTTCTTCATCAAATGCAGCAGTTGATGCGTACTGTTTTGTGAAAATATTTATAAAACAAAAAAAAAAAAAAATGGTGTCATTCAGAAATTTTTTTTTTTAAAAAATAAAATTATCAAATGAATGTAACAGTATAAACATTTTTTTTTTGACAGGAACAAAGCTAATTATGGAAACAAATCAGTAATTCAGCAAAAGATTATTTCTTGACAGCCCAAGAACAATAATAATAGGAGTAATAAAATCAATAAAATAAAAAATAATTATTCATTTAAGCTTTTTTAATTAATTATTTTATTTATTTATTTTTTTAAAAACTCATTGAAGCTTAATAGGTGTAATAAATTTGTTTTTGTCAGTTTTTAGTTTTTTTTTTTTTTTTTTTTTTTATCTTATAGAAAAGTTAATCTAGATTTAAAATCCATTTAAATAACTGTGTGATTACTCCAAAAACTTCAATAACAATAATAATATATATTTCATAATAGTAAAATCAATTTAATTGACGATCTTAACGTCTTTCAAAAAAAAATAACGATCTTAACAAAACATATTATTAAAGTCAAATTATTTAAAAATAATATTACATAGATATAGTTAATCTCATTGAAATTATTGTCGTTACAATTAATTATCGATTTATCCTCAAGCGCTTACCCTAGAAAAACGAAATTAACGGCAAGTGTCTTGAGGACATGTCGATGAATGTACGTAACGACAACAATTACAACGAGACTAACTATATATCTATGTAAGATTATTTCAAATAATATGTTTGATAAGATCGTGAATTTATTTATTATTACGGATTTTATTATGACATTTTTAATCACATAGTTATTTAAATGAATGGGTTTTAAAATCAGGATTAATTTTTCTTTGTTTTAAAAAAAAAATACTTTAAAAGCCAAAAACTGACAATGATGTGTGTGTGAAAAAATAAATAAAAAAGGCAAGCAAAAAATTTAATTGAGTTATTACAGATTTACATTCACGTTTTTTACTAACAAAAAAAAAAAAAAAAAAAAAAAAATGACAACTGTACATTCACTTATTAATTAGTGGTAAAGTATTGGACTATTGGTTATTTAATGAATTTTCATATTTTACAAAAGTAATTAATTTTCATGATTTTTAACATCTAAAATAAGGTAAATTGTATAAAACGAAAGAGATAGATTAGATGATGAAAGTATAATTAAGTGTTGATCCACACTTTGACGCACTGATCGCATAATTTTTGGCTTAAGACATGAAGGAAAAAAAAAAAAAAAAAAAAAAAAAAAAAAAAAAAAAAAAAAAAAAAAACATCACTTGCATTTGTAACAGCCTGTTTAAGTGTTTAACATGTTTGTTGTTACGGTCATCATACATGTTGTTTGATCTAAAAGTCTAGTAAGTCGAAAAGAACTTTAAATTAAAAGTACCAAAACTTCAAACTACTCGCATTATGTTTGATCCAAAAATAATTGGATAGCTTCATCGATCTAATGGTCATGACAAGAAAGTGAACTTTGACTAATTTAACAAAAGATAGTAGATAAATCGTGACAAAAAATTTTACAAATAAAGGTGAGAGAAAAATAATACGGTTGATTCGTTGATCTATATATCTCTAAAAGAAAGTATAGTTTTATTGTTTTACACAAAATAACTGAATAATTGTGACATAAAACATTACAAAACAAAGTTGTAGAAAAATACTCGAATTAATTTGTTAATCTGTCACTGATCTCATAGTAAACTTAATTAGATTGATTTTATAAGCACGCAGCAGCAAATAAACCGTGACATAAAATGTTACAAAAAAAAAGTAATAAAAAATTAATAGAAAACCATCTATTCATCAATCATGTGAGAGAAAAAAAAAATTGATTTTTTTTTTAAAAAAAAAAATTGATAAAAGTTCTTGGTATTTAATAAACCAAACACTGCCTTCAAAAGCATCACCAACTAGAAAAATCAACAATTTAAGAATTAAAATTAATAAAAGATTAAAAAAAATAAACAATCAACCAATAAAACAAATTATTACACTAAATCAAACAATCATTCATTTCAGTTCTAACATATATATACAAAGAATGAATGAACGTTGTTGTACAAATAAGAAATTGAAAAAAAGAATTAAAATTTCATACCAGTTTAGCCATAGACGAAAGATCTTCTAATGCACAAAGGGTAAGTCCAATCAATGGTGAGTTTTCATTAAGTTTTGCCATACTTTTTCAGATATACAAAAATGTTGTATAAGAATTGAGAAGAAGGATGAAAATTTTTGTGAAGTGAAGAATGAGGGAGGGTGGGAGGTAAATAATTGAATAGTAATAACGTTTGGACTAAAGGATTGGCAAAATGAAATTAATGTGAAATATAAATTTATACCATCTAAGGAAAATTAAATGCATCCTTGTATTTTATATAAAATCATAAATAAGGATATGTTCTCTTTAGCTTATTTTCAGTTCTGTTCAGTTCTAATAAGTTCAGTTCTTATCTTAATTTCCTTAACTCATAAAAAATTAAGTTCAATTCAGTTCAGTTCAGTCACAAAACAGGTGCTAATTTGCAATCTTCACCAGTTTTAGGCAAGAGTTATTTCATTAAAAGAATTAGTCGATCTCGCTTGACAGTTACTTAAATAAATAGCGAAGTGACTTAGGGTTCGATCATTAAATAAATAGCGAAGTGACTTAGGGTTCGATCATTAAGTGACTTAGTGTTGTTAAATTGTGAGATTTATTCCGCACGGTGAGACATTTATTACTTCAATTCGGGTATTTAGTTTCAGATATTATTCTGTTTATTACTTCGGGTATTTAGTTTCAAAGGTTTTTCTGTTTCCTTTTCTTGTAAGAGTTATTTATTTATTTATATTTACTTCATTATAGTTTTTTTTACTTAATTATCTAAGCAAAATAAAGTGAATTTCATCTTTGGAAAAAAAAAATTAACAAAAAATAAGTGAATTTCATACTCCCTCCGTCCCTATTTGATAGTCTCTTATGGGCATTTTTCACGAGAATTAATAAACATAAACAAGAATGGTAAAATTACATTGAAAAAGTAAATTGACATTGGGTATGCAAAAAAGTAGAGAGAGAAAGTGATAAAAGTACAAGGGAAAACAAAATTTATTAATTTGCACAAGTATATATTGTTGCAAATTGGAGGGAATTTTGGTTAAAAATTAATATTAATGTTGTTGGAAAAAGCAAATGGGGTGAACATTTTGAGACTAAAATTTGCCCATAAGGGACTATCAATAGAGGACGGAGAGAGTATTAAAATTAGGGCTACATATAAGCATTAAATACATGATAAATTATTTAATCGGTATTTCATTAAGGTTGCGTGTTAAGTCAAAGTATGGTACGTAGGCACGGTCCTCACAACAAAGTGATTATACGATAGTCCCTTATGGGCAAATTTTAGTCCCAAAATGTTCACCCCATTTGCTTTTTCCAACAATCATTAATATTAATTTTTTACTTGAATTCCCTCCAATTTGCAACAATACTTGTGTAAATTTAGATTTCCCATGTAAATTTTGTTTTCCCATGTACTTTTATTACTTTCTTTCTCTACTTTTTGCATATACAATGTTAATTTACATTTTCAATGTACTTTTACTATTCTTATTTGTGTTTATTAATTCCCGTGAAAAATGTCAATAAGGGACTATCAAAAGGGGACGGAGGGAGTATCATACTATGTCCACTCAATTTGATAGATTTTATGAAAGATATAATTCTTACTATATTCGGAATATATACATGATAAATATGATTTCCTGCAATCAATATAGAGTTTAAGACTGAAATGGACAATATAGAGTTTAAGACTGCAATCAATATATTTTATCAATATCTTTGTTGATTTATTGTTTTAAAAAGTCAAAAACACATTACATGAAATGACACATACAAAGATCAAGCGTGATATTGTATTACTACATATTCCAAGATTTATACATATATATCGTGATTATTGATTCTTAATTTAAATTATTTGAAACGTGATCAAGAAAGATATATTATCACTTTTAAGCATTACCCTCCTATTTGGATTACATGGTGAATCATTGAAGATTGTCCTTAATTCTCCTTTTTTTTTTTTCTTTTTTTTTCTTTTTTTTTTTCTTCTTCTTTCTTATCTAGAAATTCCTTTCATTTTTTAAATTTTAAATTTTTTTAGAGTGCATCACTTTTTGTGGGTCTAATTTAAATAACTTAATAAACTTTTAATTACAATATTTTTACTCCATTCAACGAAACGTACACACTAATTAATATTGCTTCCTTAAAAAAATGGCATCGATTCTTGAAGGCTTGAACCCATGACTACATTTATTCAATGTAAAGTTTTAATCATTACTCAGTCAATAAAAGTTGTGGCTATAATAATACATTCCATAATTTAATGATACAAGATATCGCTTATTAATGTTAGAACTTTAATGCCTATAATACACTTGAGTAACAAATTATATTGATAGCACATTTTTCATTTTTTTAGATCATACATTTTCTTAAAAACAAGTTACTCGAATCAGAAATGAAGCTGTAAATACTACTCCCTCCGTCCCAAAAAGAACGACCTATTTGGGTTAATTACGCGGGTATTAAGAAAGTTAAGTAAAAAGAAGTAAAAGTATATTGGAAAGATAAATTTACATGAGGTTTGTAAAAAAAAATAGAGAGAGAAAGTAATAAAATAACATGAAAAATCAAATTTTTATATGGGGAAATTAATTTTGCACAAATATCGTAATAAATTGGTGGGTGTTTAATGCAAATGGGTCATTCTTTTTGGGACAAAGTTTTGACTAAATGGGTCGTTCTTTTTGGGACGGAGGGAGTAGGAGACTAAAAAAAACATGATACAAATGTTGCACTTTTTTAGGTAACCAGATTTTTGTGAGGCCTGAACATTTCACCGAGCTACTACTACTTTAAAGTTAGTATAGTAGTAAAAAAAGAGGATTTAAAGAGAATAACTATTTATTGTCTTGGAATTGTTAAGGGTATTTATTTTTATTTATTTTTTTCCAAGCTATATATTTACTTTCTTATTCTTTTTTGTGCTTACTTAATAAAAAAAAATATACTCCTTCCGTCCCTAAATTACATTCCTCCTTTTTATTTTTGGTAAGTTTTTTAGTAAATCAACTCTCTTTTTCTGTTTTATATTTAATGCTTTCTCACTCATCCTTACCTAATCTCACTCATAATCCTTGTGCCAAATTACAATGAATATGATTGGTTAAAAATTTTAATTAGGAGCATGTGATTGGTCCTTTTTTTTTTTTTGCAAAGGATTGATGACTTGTCATGAGTAATAACTAATCTATCTTTGTACTTCCCATTGCATTATCTAATTATTGTTATTTGTCTTTGTTGACCCTTATGAGGTTTTGATGATGATACTAAGAATTGAGCAAACTTCCTTTTAATAAGGATTTTCTAGTGTTGTGATGTTGGCAGGTTCAGTAAGCGTAGAGGGCTGAAGTAGGAACTGGAACAAAGGAACTTTAGAAGATCCATGAGGACAAGTAAAGAACAGAAGAAGAGTTCCAGCAATGGAACTTCCCGAAGTTTCTCAACAGGAACTTCAAACGGGTTGTAACGACCTGGTTCTGGTGTAATGCTGGGGCAAGCCTCGATAATCAAGGATCAACACAAAGATCAAGATATCAACCGAAGAAGATGGACTTCATAACTTATAGTTGTATAAAAGATAAGTTTGTTTTCGTAGGATGATGTAAACATATAAATGACTGTTATGCCTGGAACTTATTAGAAATCAGATAAAGCTTGGCAAACTAACTAATTCGTAAAAGATAATTATGAGTTTTATAAAAAAAGTACTTAATTGATTTTATCTTATAAAATCTGGTTTAACTTGGTTTTATCTTTTTTATAAAATCTTATCTTTTAACAAAAACGAATTTGATAAAATTTGGTTTTTATAAAAACGAATTTAAATCTGTTTGGATTCGGTTTTAAAGAAGATAAGATCAGATTTGTGTTTGATCTATCTTGTTTGCGAAAACCCTAGTTTGAGAAGCTGAGGAACTCCTATAAATATAGAAGTATTTCAGCTTAGCAAAAAGAGAGTTTTAAGCGTGAAAACCACTTAGTGCTTAAGAGTAAGTTTGCCAAAGGTTTAAGCTTTATCATTTTGATTTCGGGTTTCATGTGTAGCTTTCCATTTATGTGTTAGAGTGTGTCTTTGAGTTGTAATTGGTTTTGGGGTGAGATTGTGAATTCTCTTAAATTCACACAAGTGTATGAGTTTGAATTCTCTAAAATTCGAGTGAAGACTGTGAGTGCACAGAGAGTGAAAGGTACCTGAGAAGTGTCTTGGGTCACCTAGGAAGTGTCCTGGGTAAGGGGAGAAAAAGGGTCCTGAGAAGTGTCTTAGGTCTGGTAGGAAGTGTCCTATCATAGAGTCAAGTGTCCGTGGTGGAACTTGCAAAGCAAAGGTCTGTGTAATAGGTTGTACTAGGAGAGTTGCCTATTATAGTGGAATTTGTTTATAAGTCCCAATAGGGCCGAGGTTTTACTTCCAGTTAGGCACTGGATGGTTTCCTCGTAAAACTTGCTGTGTGCTTTAAGTTTTCTTTACGTTTTTATTGTTTATTTCCGCTTAAGTTCCGTGATTGGAACCTACTACTATTCACCCCCCCTCTCGTAGTAGTTCATCTAAACTAACAGTCTTATTCTTCCCTCCTTAATTCCCGTGTAAATTTCCAAAGAGGAATGTAATTTAGGGACGGATGGAGTATTTATTTATTTATATACAGAAAACGTGATCAATTACAAAGTATTATTGGCGAAGGTCGCAAATTTTAAGATGCACCATGGTGCATCTAGATATAGGTGTACCACGCCTATACTTTTGAACATTTAGTAAAAACTCAGAACAATTGCAAATTTTGAACATGTAGTAAAAACATCTGAACATCGCAAATTTTGAACATTTAGTTAAAAAAATCTGAACAATCTCAATGCATCACGCCTATACTTTTGAACATTTAGTAAAAAAATCTGAACAATTGCGAATTTTAAACAATTAGTAAAAAAATCTGAACATTGCAAATTTTAAACATTTAGTAAAAAAATCTGAACCATCGCAATGCACCACGCAAATACTTTTGAACATTTAGTTAAAAAAAATATGAACTATAACAAATTTTGAACATTTATTAAAAAAAAATCTGAACAATTGCAAATTTTGAATTATTACGAGTCAGACAAATTTTGAAAAAAGTTCGTCTGATCGTAATAATTTAATAGTTTTGTAATATAAACTGAACATTTACTGTATACAAAATGAACATTTCTTTATAAAATATGAACATAAAAATTGCACATTTATGTTCAGTTTTTGTGACGTGTTCACAGTTTATTATATTAAATGTTCAATTTTTGTAAAACGTTCAATTTTTTTTACTAAATGTTCAAAAGTATAGGCGTGGTACACTTATTTCTAGGTGCACCATGGTACACATAATACTTATTGGGCTAAGGTAGTAAGCAAGCCCATATCTAACCTAGGCAGCCGGCTACATAGGGCCCACGAATTAAAGGCCCAGTTTTTGTTATTACTTTAAGCCACTTATGGAGTGATTTTTAAAAGGAAAAATTGAAAAGAATAATCCCACCTTTCGCCCATCTGCTCAAAATAATCCCACCTTTTCGAATTCTAGAAATAATCCCACCTTTTAACTCCATCTTCCCAAAATGAACCTTTTACCGATTTATGAAATTAGTAACCTGTTTTAGAAGGTGACTTGACACTTGTCACCTTCTAATTGGTCCTAATTTTAAATAATTAAAAAAACAATTAATAAAAAACTCCTAGCCCCACGACCACCCTCTTCATCGCCACCGTCACCACCATCACAACCCCCTGCCGCCACCTCTTTATCACCACCATCACAACCCCCTGATGCCGGAAAAGCTAGACCAACCGCCGGTAGAACAGCCGGACCAGCCACCCTCCTTGATTCCATCCCCTTCTCCGATTCTCTCCCCTTCTCCGTTCCCCCTTCCACTTCCCCTTCTCCGATTCCCTCCCCTTCTCCGTTCCCCCTTCCACTTCCCCTTCTCCGATTCCCTCCCATTCTCCGTTCCCCCTTCCACTTCCCCTTCTCCGATTCCCTCCCATTCTCCCTCCCCTTCTCCCTTTTTCTTCCACTTCCCCTTCCCCGATTCCCACCTCTTGTTGTGTGAAGTAATTCATCGTCGGGCCCATGGCAGGGTCGATCGAGTTCAAGATCTGGCCGGACATGGACATGGTTGCCGAGAAACTCCGATTCGAACGAAGTTTCTAATTCAGGTGGGTTTTGATTAGAAGATAAAGAGGGGAATTGGACATGGCAACCCCTTCTCTGACAATTTCGGGTGGGGATGAAACCTCGGAGCTTGACAAAACGGAATCAATGGCGGTTGAAATCTCGGGTTAGGTGGGCTTGGCTCAAGTGGCGGGGCGGCGCTGCATCTCAGGTGGGCGTGGATTAGGTGGCTAGGCTGGGCTTGGATTGTAGGTGTCCAGTTTGGTGGTGATGGTGGGAATTGGGAAAGTGGTTAGTTTAGTGGTGATGGTCATGGTGGTTGAATGAAGAGGGGGAGATGGAAAATGGTGGGGGATAGGCGATGCCAATGGTGGGTGGGCTAGGTTAGGGTGTTTGGGATTTTTTTTCTTTTTTTTTCTTTTTTCTTTGTTTTATTTATTAAAAAAAAAAAACAAAACAAAAAATTTACCTGTTTAAATGGTTGTAGGTAAAAAGGTTCATTTTGAGCAGATGGGGTGTTAAGGCGGGATTATTTCTGGAATTCGAAAATGTGGGATTATTTTAAGCAGATGGTTGAAAGGTGGGATTATTCTTTTTAATTTTTCCTTTTTAAAAATGTGGTTTGCTACATTTGATAAGTTATAATTGAATTGGAGGGAATCACGGTTCAAATCCCCATAAATTGTATTTTTAAAAATCATTTTCGTGCAACATCTTTTTTTGACAGGTTCTTCAGTATCTTAAAATAGGATTTTTTTTTTTTTTTTTTTTTAATATTTGTTTTTTTCTATATCAAAAAGGAAATGAAGTTCATGCTTTCCCTCCACTATTTAATTATAATCCCAATCTACAAAAAATCCGTAATTCAATATGTAGTTCTATTCATATTATAAAATAACTTAATCATCCTTAAAGAACAATAATCATTTTCCATTTTTCAGCTATTGTGTAATGTAGTTGCATCCCAAATTTTTGTTATCATAGTAAAAATGATGTAATAGATTATCAGTAAATTAGTGATCAATTTCATTTGTTGGAGATAATTGATCATAATATTGTTTTAGTTTTGGAAGATAAGACATTTGTATCTAATTAAATACATAGAGTTATTGTTTGTCATTTATAGGGTTTTTTAAAACTATATTAAGTACATAGTAGTATTTTCTTACTATTTAGGGCGGCTAACGCGCGCGATGCACGCCATAGCTAGCCATGTTCAAGGAGCTCATTCGATTTGACCTTAAGTCACAAATGTAATTGGTGACAGACCCATATATCAAAAATCCAAAACAAAATGGGGAACAATAAAACGAAATACAAAAAATAGCATAACCTGAACTTTTGCAACGACAATGGCTGATTCTACAAGAAGTATTGTCACAATAGCTATATAAACATCCAGATTGTAGCCAGCCAATGGCATCGAAACAGAGACCAAAAGTGACACAAAGTACCCAAGGTGCATATGGAGTATTCAATTATTCATAATCCAAGGGATGAAAAAATCCAAAGAAAATAATTCTAGAAGAAATCAAAAGAAAAAAGAAGAATCCTAATACATTATACTTTGTAAAAAATAATGGCTACCCAACTATTGTAGTTTTTTTTTAACACATAAACGACGATATATTGTAGTTGGGTATCCTAATACATTATAGTTATAGATTAAAGAAAGAAAAAAAAAACGCTGAACACGTGAAAACTAAATTACAAGGAAGAACTGAAGATCATAAGTTACAACATTACACGAGTTGAAGCAAACTCAAAATGAAAAATAAAAAATAAAAATAAAAAATCAAATAATTTATAACAAACTCGAAGATCACAACCAGACATGGTGGCCAACACCTCAATCCACGGCCATGAATTTGCATGATTAGTACACTTTCAAAATGGCAACATCTGATAAACCAGGCGCACAAAGGAATTAGGGGGAGCCTTATAGTTACACAGAAGGACATCAAGCACTAGTTTTAATCATCCTGAAACAGGAAGACATATAGGTCTAAAGTTTTGAATAAACAGAATTTAAGCAATGAGAAATAACATAAAAATGAAAAAACTAAGAAATAAAAGTGAGAAAGGTAGATTTAAATAAGAGACACGTAGTTGATGAATTCGAGATTTAAATGTATAAATGGACTGATTATTTGAGGGCTAATAGGCAGATCAACATGGGAGGAACCCATGTTAGGGTGTGGTACGTATCCTCTTTCAAAGTTTCTTTTGCTAGAAATTTCATAAGTTGAAACACACGCTATATCTTGACTTTTACAGTAGTGTACTCACAGCAGTAATGGAATGCATCATAGTTTAACTTGCAATAATATGATGATGCTTAGAAATATTTTTCTGTAATGCTCAAGAAGATGCAATTCCATAACTCCATCAGTAGTTCGGTAGTTTGTATCTACTAATTTCAGTTAGCAATTGCAAACATATTATTATTATTGTTTATTTGTTCATACATGTTTGGGTTCATAGGGTATTGTTCAGACTTATATAAACATGTTTGGAATCATAGGGTATTGTTCAGACTTTTATAAACAAGACATAAAGAAACATAAGGCATGAATACAAAACTATTTCCACTGTTTGGCGAGGAAATGTTTTCTAAGGACAGAGCAAGTTAACTGAAATCTGCAATGCCAGTGATAGAGATGGTGAAGACCGGAGGGTGGAGACAAATCTTGGTTATGGCCGGCCGGCAGCCCCATCCCCCCTAAGTTTTTATGAGTTGTTGGTTAATGGTTAATAGTATGATGTCTAATAAATGCATGTAAAAAGTTGTGGCATAGTGGCTAGTGTTGTTTTGAGCAAAAGGGTGGAGGATCCCCCCTCCCCACCCCCCCCCCCCCACCCAACACACACACACACACACACACACACACACACAACTTTTTGGCCCAAGATCAGTCACCGGTGAAGACAAAGTGTAGATGACTAGATGAGGGCTCATCTAAGAAGCCAAACAAGAAAAAGATGACAAACCTTTACAGTGTGTTTGGATAACATTAGAGGAAGGAAAAGAAGAGGAGGGGAGGGAAAGGGAGAGGAGAGAAGAATGGTGTGTTTTCCTTCCAAATCTCTCCATTGTTGGAGGGATCATTTTCCTACAATTTAATCCCTCTATTTCTCTCTCCTCCGATTCCCTTACTTACTCATTTGTTATCCAAATGAAAGATATCACATCTCTCCATTTCCCTCCCCTTCTTTTCCTTCCATTTCCTTCTATCCAAACACACCGTTAGCCACTCTTCAAGCCTCCTTGCCGAGTATCATATCACTATGAATCAATCCCCAAAGTATCATATCATTATGAATCACCCTCCAGTGAATTCTTCAATCTTCCCCGAGCCCTCATGATCCCAACATTTAGCCACTCTACAAGCCTCCTTGCCGGAACCTCACTTGATCCTATATATATAGGGAAGGCTCTCATGAGAACCCCTCAGCTCTTTGATGTGAAAATTCTTTCATATGCGGTTCCAAATCTTTACTCGCATGTTATCAATCTTAAATGAGTTAAATCATATGTTTAAAATTATTACTCACTTGTTATAAAACTTAAAGTAATTGTTCTAAATTTTAACTTATATGTGCTAGATTTCATATTGCGTTCTAAATTATTACTCGTATGATCCAAACATTTACTCACATGTTCTAAATTTTACTCATATGTTATGAAATTTGGTTCTTAATACATATAATTTAAATCAAGTGTTCTTAATACATATAAATGCAACATTAAAATTATTTGGTGATATTTACGTAATTACTGCCATGTCACTAAAAACATAATATATTTTAAAAAGACAATTAACGAACATATGGTTGCATGAGAATAAAATCATTTCAATTTTCTACTCCTTTCGTTTCCTTTTTATTTGTCCTATTTGGAATCTTGGAATATTCAAATGCATATAGAATCTGATACTTTAATGTTACTTATAATCTTCAAAACATAGTCATGTGGGATATTATTTAACCCTTCTCGAGTTTTTGTTTCCAAATTTGTAATTTTTATAATTTTTTGTAATATGTAACTTGAGATATATTAATTACAATGTAACATTGACAAATATTAGGGAAAAAAGTAAAAATTGTAGATCATTTACTTCTACGAAAGCAAAAGCACTAAAAAAAATACCCCCCGCAGGCAGCTCTAGTTTTAAATCCACTATTCATTTCTTCTCCTAAACTATATCCCTACATGATTACATCCTCTTATGGCAAGCTCATTCTCATTATAGGCTGATCACTAAAGCCAATAAAGTCCAAGACTACATTTTTATTTTTCACAAAGGTTCAAAGGATGGGCAGACCAAAAAGACAATTGACGGATGCAAAATTTTTGAAGCAACATGTAAGAATCATCATACTAATCAAACATCAAATTTTCAAACACAAGATCTGAATAGAATGGTACTCACCAAGCAAAGATCTAAAAATAAGGACGTGTTGAAATTCGACAGCAATGGTTTGCGGGTTGGCCAAATTTGAATGCAACTTCTTGAGGAAGTGTCTTTATGAATTCCAAAACACAATCTTTTGCATACTCGTTGGTAGGGTCTTGATATATGCTGACTCGTGGAAGGGTAAATGTTACATCTTTCAGCTTGACGGAATTCTCAACCACATAGGTAGCAAACTCAATGTCAATCGGCAGTCCAAGAAAACCAAAGTGCTCCAAGGTCTTCAAGTTTTTCAGGGGACGTCCTTTGTGTTTGACTATATTCCTTTGTGGTACATTAAACTTAGAGCTCCAAGGATACCTTGAGAACTGCAACATGAAAAAAAAACAAGATCAGAATAAAATACTAACGGCCTGTATGGTAATTGGCTTCCCCATAGAGAAAAAAAAAAAATACAAGCCTAAGAGTGAGTCCCCCAATGGAGATTTGGATGTTTTCCTTGTAAAATTGCACTTAAGTTCATCTCATTACCAATATTTCTAAACACTACCAATCAGGCCGTACAAGATTATGTTGGACTGTCAATTGGCAGACCCAGAAAACCAAAGTCTACCATTCATTCTTTAATGTTCTTGACAATTTTCTATTTGCACAAAAAATTAAAGGAAAGGGAAAACGAGTGAAAAGGCAGGGGTTGTCAGTAAGCATGTGTGGCCAAAATACAGGTCATTTGTAGAGGGTAAGAGCATACACGATGGGAATAAATTTGGTTCCCCAAATTGAGGTGGCTCCCCAAATCTATAAACAACTCATATGTGAATTGAAGTGTTGTTCAACATTAACTAACGGATGCAACCAACCTATTAGACTATTCATGAGATATACCTAAAGGTGAATAAAAGAAGAGGATAATGGGTTTGGCTAATCAAAGATGGATACAACAATAAGTTCGTCCATAAAGGAGATTTTTAAATAGGACATGCTAACAACGCAAGTTAAGCTCAAGCTCAACTGCTCAAGTCTACACAACTGCCTGCAGTCTGGTCAGTTATGATGGTTACTAGTTATCAGTCACTGTCAAAGGAGATTCTCTCTCCATTCTGTATTGTACACGAATATACTCTCAAATAATGTTTATAGTTTTTAGAACCTTGAGTTTAAAATGCATTTTGTGATGGGACTTTGTTATATTATCCAGGACAAGACTTTGTTATATTATTCAGGACAAGACTTTGTAATGAAATGAGACTTTTTTAGCACTTAGGGAGTAGGTATAATATAAAGTCAATCAACAGCATATCACATTTGTATAGGAGGGTGTGTACAGGGAGATCTACCTTCAAAGTGAGCTTCTCAAGGACCGGAGATTCGTCGATCAAGTAAGCCCACCCAAGTAAGCTTTCATCACCCTTTGCTTGGACATGGAGTTCTAAATGCTTAAGGTTTGACATGACTGGTGATTTAAATATCCCTGTATTCCACTGCATAACACGATGATAGTTGAATATGAATATGTTAACAAAAAGATAAAAATAAAAAATAAAAAATAAGAAACAGGCAAGTACATATATAGGTGGGAATGAAATTTATTCACAATGGGAATAAGAGTTATTCGCAAAGGCGGCATAAATATCATGTCGTACCTGGACAGGGTAGGAAGTAGCCAAGCGCAAATGCAAACTCAAATACTCCAAGTTGGAAAAATATTGTGAAAGGGATCTATAAGCATAGGCCACAACCTCTCCACTATAATCTCCATTTCCGATTGATAACTTAGAAAGCAATGAACCTCTAATATTCAGTGCTATAGGCCGCCCATGCAGAGTGAATGACACAAGTTTTGGGGCCGTAATGTCAATGCATGACAAATAATAACAACATGATAACTCTAGATGTTTGAGTTGTAAGGATGTTTGAGGCATGTTTATATGATTCAAACCGTTTGCCCCATTAACAATGCACAAATTCTCCAGGGCATGGCAAGAAAGCAGAATGCCCTCTATGTCTTTGTCAGTTACATTGACATATTTGAGACACAAAGATGTTAGGGAAGCCAAATTACGATGCAAACCAAGAGACAACAAATGACATTCAAGGGGCCAAGTGTAGCAATTTATCAACGAATAAGCTCTCCCAACTTGTGGTGTGAAGTCCAATTCAAGCCTTTTGACATGTTTTTCGATAGCAAAGGTGAGCCACCTATCGATATCAGACTCATAACTTACATCCAGGTCGAAAACCACCCTTAGCTCATCTATAGCAAGGCCAAGATGAGACTCCAAAACATTGTTCACCATCGTCACAAAATTCACCCTTTCTTGGGGAAGTAACAGATGATTTCGTGCAACCGAATGCACTATAGGGTAATCATCTTTAAAGATTAAGATGGGAAAACATCGCCACATGTAATTCCATCCGTGGGAAAGAACACTAGTTTGTGCAGCTTCCTTGATTGTGAAGAGGGACATGATCAACATTAGAATATCATGCGGCAATTGACTCAATCGATCATTATCAGTGCCTTTTGCTTCATGAGGCTAAGCTTATTATAATCATGACATACAGTGCAAACAAAACACAAATCAGAATCACACATTTCGTACGTCGCAGTTTGATATAAGTAATATTAGTGCATGGTAAGGAAACAAATATTATGCACCTGATGATTGCAAGATTTGAGTGCAGGCCATGTCCGTTTCTCCATAATTAAACAAGACAAAGACAAACAAAGCTTCACAGTAACCAAACCTAAGCTTAACTCAGCTCTGCAAGGTTCAACAGCACCAATTAACTATTAAATAAATATTGTAGTACTCAAAATACAGTTACAGAAAAGCTTGACTGTTAATTCAGAGGAAATTAACAATTAACAAGTCAAATTGAACACTATGATTATAAAACTATATAAAAACATCAAATTGCTCGAAAAAATCAGAGGAATTAGTAAAGATAAAAACTTTAATAGCAAATTAGATTTTTAAGGCGCATAATTCAAGGGTTCTGCAACAAATTAGCAACCAAATTTGATTCAGTCATCAAATTAGGTTCACAATCTTCTTCTCTAGCAATATAATTGCAAGTTATGATCTTTCATAGCCTTAGTAATTCGAATCAATAATTTAAACGAAACCCAAATTTACTATACTGACAATTAAATTAGATCAACGATAAACCCTGAAATTGAAATTCAAAGAAACAACTTACCTCGGAAGCTGCGTCAATGGAGTGCGCTTTAATGGAGATCGTTGAGTGCGCTGCAGTCGGAAACTGGGGAGGACAGTTTGTTTTTTTAGGGAAGGTGCAAGAGAGTGGCAAAACCCTACAACAGCAATTAGAAGTTACTCCCGCAAACAAATAACCCTTTAAAAAGTTGTTTAAAAAAATCAATCAATCAATATATCAATCAATCAATATACCTATACCGAAGGCGAAACCAGAAATGACACTTGTCATAACCTGGTTAAAAATATTCCCTCCAAAAGGTTTTTTTTTTCAAAGCTTCTTAGAGAAGTATTTAATCTAATACTTACTTTACAATAATATTTCTTTTCTATTTGGCAAGTATATTTATTTTTACACATTCAACAAATATTTATATATTTATTTATTTATGACGGGAACAAAGTCATATAATACAATAATGTAATATCATCTATAACTTTGTAATGTAATCCATGGTTATTTTTATTAGTCGTGCATGCATTTCTTCCTCTGTTTTCTTTAAAGATTCAAAAAAATTGTAATTATAGAACTTTCATCCTGTTTTGCAATTTGATATTATTTTTTATAGTAAAATAATTATATTAAACTAATGATAAATATTGAAATTACCGTGCATGGCACGGGATCTAACCTAGTACCCTTAAAAAGCGAGTAAGGGTCTATTTTGTTCACCTTAATTTCAGTTCCAGCTCAGTTTAGTTCCTAATTTCCTTGTCTGGTAAACAATTGTGTTGAGCTCAGTTATTTGCCTTTCCCTCCACACCATACACTCTTCCTCTTCCTTTTCCTTTTCCTTTTCCTTTTCATCAATCAAATTAGCTAATGAATCAATTATTATAGTTGATTGCCGGAATACAAGAAGTTGAATTGAAACAAGCTGATTAATTGAAGCAATTATTGAAATTATTTTCAATCCGGTCAACCGCAATCATCAATCTTCACTGTTGTTTTCTATCATCGAAATTTCAATTTTCTTCGATTTGGGTAAGATCATGTCTTCCCCTTTTGCTGATTTTTAAACTCAAATTGCATTAAACTTTTAATTTTGATTATTTATTGCCTTATTGGTATATCTTAGTTCTTTCTGTTCATAATTTACCCTTAAATGTTTTATTTATTTGAACTAATATGGGATGATTTTTTGGGGGGCGGGGTAGGTCGAACTTGGTTACTGGGTTGAGAAGATTATGCAATTTTGGATCAGAATGGTGGTGAATCTGTCATGACTCAAGTTTCTGAAATGAGTTCAACTGTTCAAGATGTCAAGTCACCAGAAAATGGCTTTCTTAAGTCACCTGCAAATAGAGTGATATCAAATTAGGTACAATTATGTCTTTCCTGGTGTATACTTCTCACTTCTCAATGCTAAAAATTTCATCTTATGGCTTTTGAAAAGCTTATGGATCAATCAGAACTTTGTTTGGTTATGGTCAATTGAAAAAAGACCCCTATTGACAATTTGGTAAAAAACAAAATACTCCGACGATAATATGGTAAAAAAAGTTGACTCCAAGTGACAATTTGGTAAAAAATTTATTCTCAGGCGACATTTAGACCAAAATACCTAATTTTTTTCCGACAAAGACTTCATATTTAATAATTCAATTCATTATTATATTTTTTAAAATTATTTTTGTCTGTCATTTCCTTTTATTTTGCTATATCCCGATATCTACTTTCAACCTCTTTTTTTAAGAAAATCAATGCTATGGGTAGGAAAATTACGTGAAAATTAGTATTTAAACAATAATTTTTCTTCAAATGGCTGATTCCAAAAAAAGGGGTTGCAGATTTAGGTAAGAAACCACGAAAAATGAACTAAATTAAACATTTACGAGTACTTTGTTAGAATATTTTGTATATTTTTTGTAAGAAAACCACGAAAAATGAACTAATCCAAAAAACCAAATTTTTGCTAGGGGTCTTTTTTTATTTACCAATTTGGTCAATTGGTCGTTTGGTTACTGCTTTCTTGACTACAATATACTTTCAGCCTTATTAATTTGTTTGAATGAGTAGGGAGATCGAGCAAATTCATGTGCAGGAAGTAATCGACCTACTGGTAATCTCCCCCTTCTCTCTTTTTTTTTGGTGATTTATTCTATGCTCATATTTTTATTCTTCTTCCTAGCAATGTTGTATCTTGTCTTTCGATCAAGAGCACTGCTGAAGTGCTGGTTTATTGCTGTGAATGGTGTCACGATTGATAGATTATTTTTAGTTCTATTTATTTAATTATAATTTAAATTTTGATGAAATTTGTGGTGGTAAATAGTTTATATATTGCTGCGAATAAATGGTTATCCGTTGATAATAATGTTCACATATTGCCTATGTGTCACGGTTCGAGAGTTTGAGCCCCGAAACGTGCGGCACGCTCTAGCCTTTTGGCGGCAAGAACACAAGCCTTATGCGGAAGAGGGGCTTTTGAGCACAAAGCAACACAAGCGAGACTTACAAGCGGGCAATAGAATCTCGGGCGATGGAGTGCGGGTGGTCAAGGCTTGTGACGGCCAATACTTCAAGGTGGGCACAAGCGGGTTCGAACCACGAGCCCTTAGCGCATCAAGTTGAGTCAGAGGGGGAGCTATTATGCAAGTATGACACAATATCTATAAAGGTCTAACAACAAACAAGCATAAAAGCAAGGCAACTCTTGGTTGAAGGATTTAATATTTCATTAATCATTCGCCCTCTAAAGCACTGACAATAACACAATAATGGGATCTATGGCCTAAAAAACATAAACTAAACACTAGGAAATCATCTAAAAGGCATATAATACATCAAAATTAACATTCCTCCCCCACTTAAGTTGTCGACGACCTCGTTGACTTACAAGGGTTACAACCAAAATTAGAAAATCCTAAACTATCTTGAGTCGAGGAGCTTGTCTCTGGTCGAACAACTTGTGGAGAGCTTCATCTCTGAATTTCCTCATCTCTCCTAGGAGCTAAATCTTGTAGTTTCTAATGGAGAGCTGCTTCCTCGGTCATATGTTGGGGACTGCTTCCTTCGTGGAGACTGTGGTGGCGAGCTTCAAGTTGTGGCTGGTGTCTATTAGGTGACCATTTTCTTTGTGATCTCTTGCATGTGACCAACGTTGTTTGCTTGACCACTGTGTGTTTCCTTTCTCTTGGGAGGTTCTACTTTGGTATCTCCGGGCTCGTCGCTCTCTACTTCAAGCAGTGGATCTGATTTTGGTTTTGGTAGGGGTGCATCTGGGATGTTGCCGATCATTGGGCTTCATCTCCCGCTTCTCAGGGTCTCTGGTGGGAGCTTGTTTCTTCGATGTCGCCTTCTTCTCTAACTCCATCACTCGCATTGCCGATAGGGTGAAACTCTTCTCTATGCTCGCACTCCCACCATTGGTGTGCGCCTTGAAAAAGTATGCATGTCAGCGACTTTATGTTTGCTGAAGACTTGTGAGGAGTTTTCGGAGTCGTGGGAGGGGATAGATGTAGATCTCTGGGCATCACCTACTCCACTTTTCCTATGATATGTATTGACGGTGTTGGACGATACTCGAGAGCCATTCTTCGAGATATTGGAGCGTGTTGACGTCCCACTTGAATCATTTTCAAATTGACGGTCCTTCCCGACTGAGTAGTCCATCAATCTCTCAATAGCACACATAACAGCAGCGAGGGTATTAATCTTCTACCTTAAAATCTCTCGCTGTGCCCATTCCTTTAACCCATTGACAAAGTTGAACACACGATCTTTCTCGTTCATGTCTATGATGTTCAACATTTTCGCTGAGTATTCCTTCACATAGTCACGAAGAGAGCCCTTTTGGCAGCACTCTTGCAACTTTATCCGAGCAACAAAGTTTGTGTTATCGGGGTAGAACTATTCCTTGAGTTCCTCTTTGAACTCCGTCCATGTATCAATCTTTATCATTCTTGCTTCAATGTCTGCGTGCTTGGTGCGCCACCAAAGCTTAGCATCTTTGGACAAGTACATGATAGCGGTATCCACCTTCTGATTGTCACTGAATTGACATATTCGGAAGTACTGCTCCATGTCGAAGAAGAAGTTGTCAACTTCTTTTGCGTCTCTAGCGTCACTATAGTCGCGAGGTTTGGGCGGTTTGATCTTCACCGCACCTACCCCCATTGCATCTCTGCCAACAACGCGCATTAGGGTAGCACATTTCTCAAGTGCTTCATCAGCTTGTCCTTGAACAAATTACAATTGTTCATGGAGAGCATCTCTATCCCCCATCAATGTTACAATTTGTTCGGCTTACTCGTGTACAATAACTTGGAGTTCGAACCATTTGTCCGCCTTCTCCTCGAGCCAAGCGAGCCTTTCTTCTACGAATTTCGTCTTCGTGAAGCCCTCCTTGCCTACACGGGTTGCTTGCGACGATGTTTGAACCTGGCTCTGATACCAACTGTCACGGTTCAGGAGTTTGGGCCCTGAAACGTGCGGCGCGCTCTAGCCTTTTGGCGGCAAGAACGCAAGCCTTGTGCGAAAGAGGGGCTTGTGAGCACAAAGCAACACAAGCGGACAATGGAATCTCAGGAGCACTTACGTCTATTTGGGCGACGGAGTGCGGGTGGTCGGGGCTTGAGACGGCCGATACTTTAAGGCGGGCACAAGCAGATCCGAACCACGAGCCCTTAGCGCATCAAGTTAGGTTGGAGGGGGAACTATTATGCAAGTAAGGCACAATATCTATAAAGGTCTAACAACAAACAACCATAAAAGCAAGGCAACACTTGGTAGAAGGCTTTAAGATTTCATTAATCACTCGCTCTCTAAAGAACTTTATGTAGTACATGCATAGAATCCCTAGTGAACGTTGCACTGACAAGTAACACAATAATGGGACCTATGGCCTAGAAAACATAAACTAAACACTAGGAAAGCATCTAATACATCAAAGTGAGTTAGATTCTAACACTATGTTACTCGGACTCGGGTACCCATGGCCTACAACCCGACACGGCTACACAGATATGTGTCTAAGTGTCTGACTCAACTATTTTGTGAAAATTTTTTATGATTTCTTGTATAATTTTGAAAATGATCCTAGGATTAATTATGAGTCATTTTCTTAGTGTCCATTGGAGCTCATCGATTTAGTGGTTTTGACTTTTGAATAGGTATTTTTATGGACATAAAAACACTGTTTAAGAGCTTTTCATGAAGTTTGATGAATATATCTATTTTACTTGACTTGAATTTTTGGTTTTTGAAATTGGTTCATCTCTCTCTTCTTCCCAAATGTTTCATATTAAGCTATATTATGATGCACCTGATTCATAGTTTAACCTTATGAGTTACAGATGAGTAGATAGCAACTCACATACACTTTCAATTCTTCCATGCATTGGCTACCTTTTTCTTTGAGCCTTACTATATTTTCTATTTGCAGGCTTACCTCTACATATGTCAAGCCACCATTCACTTCAGATTCTGGTGCTTGTCTGTCAGTGTTATGGTTGGAGTGCAGCATGATACTGAAAAGAGAATCAATTGTATAACAATGAAGTTTCAATTGCCTTCTTGTGTTGTATCTTCAGATCTGACAGCAAATCATGGAACACTGGACATCCTTGCTAACAAGGTAACACTTTTATATTATTTCAGCAATCAGTGTAAAGTATATCTATACTGTTTAGCTTCAAATAAATGGCTTCAAATAAGTGCAAAGGAGGTTACTAATACTATACTAGGGTGAATGTGGTAAGATAGTCTTTAAAGGCAATCTTTTGATAATATAATATCATGTCAATGGTTTTATTTTGCAATGCAGCTGACATCAGGCTTATTACTGTGAGATTAATTTAGGATTAATTTAGGCTTATTACAGGAAGTTTCCAGATTGGAAGTTGAGATCAAAAGTATAAGGGATAAGTAACAGATTGAAATGAATTTTTTTATTACTGTGAGATTAATTTAGGATCTATACTTATTGTGCATCTGCTTCTGCGATAGTGGATCTTGTCCTGAATTTTAACCTTTATTCCTTTGGGAACTGTTACTTATGCTCTTCAGTTTGAGATGGAGCAGCTTGCAAAAGTGAGTTTCTGGTTTCCTAGCCAAGATATTGCGTGTAGGGGATTGACCAAAAAACATTCATTAATAATTAATTTACTTTCTCGAGAACAAGAATTCGACAAGGAGCTTGAATTTCTTGTGCTTTCCTGCGACGACCTTTGGGATGCTGTCCCAAATGAGATATTCTTTGGACAATTAATCTGCTATATGCTTATATTTTGACATATTCCAAAATAAATTTGAGATTTATTGAACATTAAAGCTAGACTACTTTTAAGTATATTATGTTGGATGTGTTCTGTTTGAGCAGGATCTGCTAGGTAAAAGAGTAATATTCTTGGTTCTTTTAGTGATTTTATTTTCTACTTGAAGAGGATATTCTCTCTATATATATGGCCTATTTACCTGTTATTTATCTTTATTCCCATAGTCTTGTCATTATCCATTATCTCACTTATGTGCTGTGTCTTTTTTTTTTTTTTTTTTTTTTTTTGGCATCAGATTGTATTCAATGTTTTCTATCAATTAGCTTGAGTACTTTGTGCTTTGTCGACTCGAATGAACAATACAAGAGGGGGGTAAATTGTATTGTAGAGGAACTAGGGTAATTTTTGCGGAATTCTTAAAGAAACTTAAACAAAACTTTAAAGTGCAAAGAGAGATTTTACGTGGAAAACTTCTGGGCCCTAATCAAGGAAAAAAACCACGACCACAAGGGATTTTAAACTCAACTCTTAATAATAATAGGGCAAACAACCTATTACAAATTAAGACTCTAAACTCAAGTTCCTCAACGAACTCAAGTCCTCTTCTGATCCCTCAACCAGTTAAACTCTCTAAACTTTCTCTTTTTCTTGCTTCACTCAAAGCAATAAACACTCTAGAGTTTACCCAAACTCTATCCCAGTACAACTCAAGATTAAACTCTAAAATGCTAAGTACAAAGACACTCAAGGACTTAAGTGGATTATGACTCTTTTCGAAAGCTAAAAGATTGTAATGCTCAAGTGTATTAACCAAGTATATTTATAAGAGGAGAAGGAAGTTAAAAACTGCCGTTTGCCTTAACACTAAGCCACACCTTCAATGAAACTAGGAAGTGCCATTCGTGGGAGCTTCGGCAGCAAACTAAACGATTTACCGGGAAGTGGTTTTACTGGCTTCCTAATTTTTCTCAACCTCTTTTGACAAAGTAAAACACACGTTGAAGATATTTTTCCAAAACAGATTTTCCAAAGAATAAGATAAAATCAAAACAGAAAATCAATTTAACAAAAAGATATTTTAACTTAAGAGAAATTTTCGAGAATAATTAAGTTAAAATATGGAAAATAAAATCTTTACCAAATAAAATTAAATCCACTTAAATCATATCAATTATCATTGTACTTAACATAAATACAAGAACCCTAAAATAAAGATAAAATACATTAGACTCCTTGAAACTCTGTGAAGCTTGACTTCTGATTGTCTTCTTTATCCTTCCATAGCTTATCATTAGACCTTGACTTCTGATTCATTTCCTCACTCAAGGAACTTGACTTCTGATTGTCTTCTTAATCCTTCCATAGCTTATCATTAAACCTTGTTCCATGCTCCATTCTTACTCTAGAATTTCGTCGCATAAACCTGTCATCAATCAGCTAAAAACGAAAGTTAAAACTTATATGGGTTTGCTTAGGTTCCTTGAGTCATCATCAAAACTTAAGGTCAACATGCTTGCTTTGTGGTCAGGAATTCAGGATGTTGTTTCAAGTGGTTCGCCTGGCCAAATGAATAACTCGAAACAACTACTAGGTGTTTTGGCCAAAATCTGCTCGCTAAATTCGACCAGGTTCAATATGACAACAACTAGATTAATAAGGTTATGAATGATAGCGTAGGTTCAAAGAATGGGGGTGAATAACCTACGAAAGATGAACAAAGGGGAAGGGGAAGAAGAGACCCAAGATGATGACGCAGAAACCCCTATAAATAAGGGTAAAAACTGCGGGTGGCGTTGAGTCCACCAATCCACTATAATGCGAGCATAAAGCCTATAATTACAATTTACAAGTACAATGTGAATCGGATGCATATAAAATACAATGTAGACAAATACAAATAAATGGAGGGCATGCCATTCGTTGTATAGTATTACATACGGCAGAGATTGATTTGATGGAATATTGTGTATAGGAGTTTTATCTTTGTGATGGTGTAGAGTAGATTATAATATAGTAGAATAGTTGTAGCATTTGTGGTGGAGTAAACTATAGTAGTTTTACTCCTTGGAATAAGGATACGAAAGGCTAAGAGGATATTTGTAGAGGGTAGGCTTCTTATTTAGGATTAGAATATAGTAGTTGGTTAGAAATCTCTTAGTGGAAAATCTATGTGTAAGCATGGCCTGGAAATATAGTTATGAGGAAATAATATGCAGTGCACTTTTAGGGAAATGGTATATGTATGAATTGGATTTCTTCACGGGAGGAGGACCATTATATTTATAGAGCTTGCGGAAGTATATGGTAGACGGTTGGAGAATAGTGGGAGTGTTTTCCACGAAAGTAGGAGAAGTAGTTTGGTTCTTTGATTTGGTCTTCGACGAATGTGGACTGGTTTGTGGTGTTGATACAATTAATATTTCCAATTGACTTATTCTTGTTGGCAATATCTCCTCCTTGATCGTAGGAAAACTTGTAACAGCTTTGACCCATTCCTTAGGATACTCCTTATAAATATCTTTGTTTGATTTCGTTTAATATCTGGAACCAGTTAGCTGACTACGTAGCAATCTATAACCTGCAATCTAGCAATTTGTGACCTGCGATCTGAACCTGTAGTAAAAATTTAGGCACAAAAGTTTGCCCCCAGCTTGTCTCTTGGATGTACCTGTTGCATCTATGAGGCAAGCTTAATGATTTCGAAAGATAAACTTAGACGGAAAGATAAAAATTTTCCCGAGATAATTCTTTAGATTCGAAAAGTCACGACAGTTTCTTGGTATTAACACGTTGATCTTGGCTTTTGAACTTATGCTTTACTTTGCTCATGAGGGCAAAGGTTTTTATTCGTTAGTTTTTTTTTGAACATTCGATGCTAGGTTCTTTGGAATAGACTTTGATTTTACTTTCGTTGTTCTGCGATTGTGCTTTTGCTTTGAATATCTTTGGTATCTGGCGCATTGGCCCTTAGTACGTTTGTAACTTCGGATGTCATTGATATATGGCGCATTGGCCCTTGGTTCATTCGTAGCTTAGGATGACTTTAAATTGGTACTGATTTGACGGAAATATACAACCAAATTAAAACAACAAACATAAATATTGTATATTTTTTTATTAGAAAATAACTTAAAAAGAAGATGGATGCAACCGGGGAATAACTCAAAATTAGTAAACAGGTTAGAAACAGTGCGAAGCTAACTTGAAAATAACTTAGAAATAATTTAAAGAAAACTTAGAAGAAACCTGGAGACAACCTAGAAGGTTCTTAGAAATGGCAAGTTTTTAGATGTGCCACATTCCAGCTTCCAGGTACTAGCTTGCCTTCTGGCATAGCTAACCTGTACGCGGTTTGTCAACCTGGTATGGACCTTCCTAGGTTGCCAAAGAAGCACAAGGATATCTGGTTAACTCGTAATACAACCTAGATTGATAAATGAGGCCTTGGCGGAATGCTTCTATGGCAGTTGAATGATTGCAGTTCTTGATGTTGACCATCTCTTTGTTAAACCTGCTCCAATATTCTCTGGTTGTCTCATTCTGGTTCTGGACGACGCGGTACAGGTCACTGCTCTGCCTCTCCTGCTCCATGTTAGCTGCAAATTTTTGATAGAACCTGTATGCCAAGCTATAGAAGCTGCTGATAGATCCCGGCTTCAAGTTGGTTAGCCACTCAGATAGAGTAGCGCCAAAGGACTTGCACATGGTTGGCTCAATAAGCTCCCACGGGATTGATAGCTGCCACAACCTCTGCTTGTACTGGGCTACATGATCTCTTGAGGGTCAGTGGTCCCATCGTACAGCTTGGGGAATACGGGAATGTTCAGCTTTTTGGGAATATGAACTCGCGCTATCTCCTCCATAAAGGGAGACTCATTAAATCCATCGGGAGATTCATAAGCTACAGGCTTCGGCACACCTGGTAGCCGACTCAAAGGCTTCATCATTTTCCAGCTTTGGGCTTTAAGAACAGCTACTCTCTTCAGGCTTCTAAGGATTACTATCTTCTCCTTAAGATTCATCGGATGAAATCAGGGAGAATTGAGGGATATCCTTAGTTCTGACCCGCTTCTTTTTGTTGCTCTTGACGGATTCGAGCTCCTTGGTTAGCTTCTCCAAGGATGCTTGAGATTTGGGCTGGAACTTTTCCAAGGTTGCTTGAGACTCGGCCTGGAGCTTTTGATTCTGCTTCCTAGAGGCTCTCAATTCTTCTCGCAATTGCTCGACTAGTTCGTTCATATTGGGGTTGTGATTGGGACTTCCAACCATAGCAAATTACGAACAAATTTATCTAACTGTGTCCCCACAGACGGCATCAAACTGTTTTGGTCGCTAGATTTGACCAGGTTCAACATGACAACAGCTAGATTAATAAGGTTATGAATGATAGCGTAGGTTCAAAGAATGGGGGTGAATAACCTACGAAAGATGAACAAAGGGGAAGGGGAAGAAGAGACCCAAGATGATGACGCAGAAACCCCCATAAATAAGGGTAAAAACTGCGGGTGGCGTTGAGTCCACCAATCCACTATAATACGGGCATAAAGCCTATAATTACAATTTACAAGTACAATGTGAATCGGATGCATATAAAATACAATGTAGACAAATACAAATAAATGGAGGGCAGGTCATTCGTTGTATAGTAGTACATACGGCAGAGATTAATTTGATGGAATATTGTGTATAGGAGTTTTATCTTTGTGATGGTGTAGAGTAGATTATAATATAGTAGAATAGTTGTAGCATTTGCATGTGGTGGAGTAAACTATACTCCCTCCGTTCCCTAATGTTTTTTACGTTTGGAATTATGCGCGGTAATTAAGAAATTGTGTAAAGTTGAGGTATATTGGAATATTTCAATAATTGAAAGGACAAATTTATTGAAAAATACAATGTTGAGCATGTGGGGTGGAGAAATTAGAGGAGAGAGAAGAGAGAAAGTGATAATAAGTGTTGAAAAACTAATAAAATAATACAAAAAGTACAATAGCACATGGAAAAGTAAGGACTTTTGAGTAAAAAAATTGTAAAACAAGGGTAATTTAGTCCAAAATTTATGACCAAAATAGGAAATATACTAAATGTAAAGAATAAAAAGGAACACCCTAAATGGAAACGTAAAAAACATTTAGGAACGGAGGGAGTAGTAGTTTTACACTTTTACTCCTTGGAATAAGGATACGAAAGGCTAAGAGGATATTTGTAGAGGGTAGGCTTCTTATTTAGCATTAGAATATAGTAGTTGGTTAGGAAATCTCTTAGTGAAAAATTTATGTGTAAGCATGGCCCGGAAATATAGTTATGAGGAAATAATATGCAGTGCACTTTTAGGGAAATGGTATATGTATGAATTGGATTTCTTCACAGGAGGAGGACCATTATATTTATAGAGCTTGCGGAAGTATATGGTAGACGGTTGGAGAATAGTGGGAGTGTTTTCCATGAATGTAGGAGAAGTAGTTTGGTTCTTTGATTTGGTCTTCGACGAATGTGGACTGGTTTGTGGTGTTGATGCAATTAATTGTAATGAACTGACTTAGGGGAGGGTATTATGGGTAGTTTAGTATGTTAGTAATTATCAAATGTAATATGGGAAATATGGGAAGTCTAGTATTATTAGGTTAGTAGTTGTTAGCCTTAGTATAAATAGGGAAAGGAGAGAAAGAAGAGGTAGGCAGAATTTTGGAGTAGTTTCTTAGGAGAGTTGTGACCTAAAGTCACTATTGGAGCTTTGTAGGCTAAACCTACTACTATCGTTGTAAAACCATTAATTTGTTTGATCAAATTTCTGAGTTTTCCCCTTCGTTGTACTGTTATTACACCGAGTAATATCAGTTTATTGCAGAGAGTTTATTTTCAGAAATTTTAGGATGAATTTTCTATGCATTCATACATAGAAATGTTAAGCATGACATTCTTATTCTTTATGCGCTATGGTTGATTTCTCATTCAGCGGCTTGTAACTACTTTCAATTTAGATAAAGTATTGATTAGGCTTGCTGGCTTTTTACAAAGTACCATCTGGTTATTTGATGAATTAGTGAATTGATTTACACAAAGTCTTATATGTGGCTGGCCACACCGTGTGGCCAGCCACTATAGGGGGTTACTTCACTAGTGAAATGGCGATTACTTGGTCAGTGTTAAAGGGGTTACTTCATCATTATTATAGAGTTACTCGGGTTGTGTTATAGAGTTACTCCGTCAGTGTTATATGGGGTTACTTTAAATGGCCACACGGTGTGGCCAGCCGCACACAAGACGTGCTGATTAATTTAATGAATTAGTGAGTTGGTTATTTATTTATTGAGTTATACAAGTTATTAATTTGCTTTCAGTTTCTGGGCTGACTAAGATAATGAAGAAACTGTTTTTGACCTGCATTCCCCAAATTTCATGTCAATTAATCTTTGATTTTTGAATCTTTTTTCCCTTTCTTTCAATTAGTATGCGTTAATCTTTGAAGTTTGATTTTGAAATTGTGGGATTATTTGATGTGCTATTTGGGTGGAGTAATTGAGGCTAGACAGAAGGGTGATAAGGAAAATAAATTAAATTAAGAGATGGGATTTCAAGATCTCCAGTAGGATTGGCATATTGACCCTACTTATATCCTCTTACTTGATATCAGCTTGCTATCAAACATTTTACACATTAATCATGCCAACGACCCTCATAAAATCAGTTTCTTTACCTTAAAAATGAGTCAAATGACCATCTTGTGAAAATATTCAGGAAACATCAAGTGTACAAGCATAAAGAGTTGATGATTTTTTTTTTTTTTTTTTTTTTTTTGGTGCATATTTTTCTATGTGGGTAGTAGATATTTCACCTGTTTAATAGTTAATCCTTGTTAAGGAAAATCTTGAAATTTATTGTGTATTTGATGATGTACAACTATAGTGTTTGATTATTAGATGATTTATTAGCTAGGAATACTTTTCACCTGTTGATTGATTAAAACAGTCCATTTTCATGAGAAATGAATGCATAGGATTTTTTAGAAGTCTTTAACACTTCATACTGCTGGATGCTATTATTGATACTATATGGTTAAACAGGCATTACTCAAATATTTATGGAAGGAGAAAATCACTGGCAGTGGGGCTTCATAAGTCCATACAGACAGGACAAGGTTTTTGAGGTTGCAACAGGTAATTCATTCACAATAACTTTTATTCTTATGAAAGAAGGAACTGCATGAACTATCTTTTCCTGATGGTAGTAATATGTTTTCACCAGGCATCGGCAACATGGATCCTCTTGATGAAGACCAGGATGCCCCCTCATCCAATTGCCGGGGAGGCTATCAGTTACCAAGATTCAGCAAGTGGTTAACCTCGTCAGGCCGATGGTAAGGATCCTCTCTTCCATCTTTGTGTTAATCTTTCAAAAGAATATTGTTTGAATGTCATTTCTTTGTGTAATGCTACATGTTCCAGGGAATAAAGCTCGATATGTGGTTAAATTCAAAGGTTGGAGCATGTAATCTGAGGAGGACCAATGTTGACACTTGACAGTCTCAAAATTATTGCTGATGCAGCACATGCTGATGATGATAATTACCAAATCACTCCTCTCAAAGCTGCTGAGATTTATATTAGTATTAACCATCCCGATGATTCTGACTCTTTGTTTTTGTCAAAAACACTTGAAGATAATCGAGGTAACAGTAGTTATATGCCCAGAGTGACAGAGATAGTAATCGTGTTGGTGATGGTGTAACATCTGGGGAGTTAAGCTTATATTGCCGTGAACCTCAGGGAAAGATACAGGGTCCATTTCTCGCTGTTGACATCATCTCATGGTTTGAACAAGGATTTTTCGGCCTTGACTTACCAGTTCGCTTGGCAGATGCTCCAGAACATGCCCCTTTTCACGAGTTGTGTGATGTAATGCCGCATTTGAATGCTCAAGAAGGGTTTGGTATCTGTTCAGATTTAAGTTCTGAGATTGATAACCCTGGAGAGTCCACACCCACCTCAGAGTTAAATGATTTGTCCGTTTTAGATAACCAAACTTGGCGGTTGTCAGAGTTGGACAATCACTCAAATCAACCAGCTCACCCTCGGATATTAGCACCACATGATTTTTTCTAAAGAAAAAGGTTTCCATGACTTTTCTGCTCAACATGAAGGTATTGTTTTAAGAATTGCCTTGTTGTGTTTCATTGTTTATCACGTGTTTGTTAGTGGATGTGAATTTGTACTGTTAACACCTTCTTTTTTGTTGTGCTGCAGATATTGTATTTCCTGGAAGACCTGGGACTGCTGGGAGTGGCGGTAACCCTATTGGGAGACGTTTGAGAAGTGCTGGTGGGCCTGTGACAAATCATGTTGGGTATCATACACATCCAAATGAAGCAAAAGAAACTGTCATGTAGGTTCAGAAAGATGAAGATGATAAGCTGTACCCTTTGAGGCTTGAAGGGTGGTCTCAACTTGAAGGTAATTCAAACAGGCAAGCCCAATCTTTGAAGCTTCGAGTATGCCCTCTACCATGCAAATTCTTAGCTACACACTTGTGTAGCTTAGCTAGCTGCACCACTGCATCTATATATTAACATATAGTATTCTAAAAATGAACATGCGTTTTTTATCCCCTTTTTATATCTTAACTCTCTCTCTTCTTCTTTCTTACCTCTATTAATTTTCTCTCTCCTTTGTATTCTACTCAATTTGAAATTTTCTCTCTCCTCTTTTTTTCTCCTTTTTTAAAAGTTAACTAGTGAGTGACCCCGGGCGTTGCCCCGAGTTGCTACTGTTGTAGACGTACAATCAATAAATTTTTTAGAAGTTTTTTCAAAACTGCAATTGTCATTGTCAAACTAAAATTGAGTTATTCTTTAAATATAGTTTTTTTATTTTATAATTGAACCTTGTGGTTTGCACTTATATGAATTTTTTTCTATACAAATAACATAGTTGATATTGGCTTAGATGGTTAAATAGTAATATGTGTAATAAGAGGTTTAGGAACGCTTTTTAATATGCGAAGTACGAAGTAGGGAATAAAGAGTGAAGTAGAAAATAAATATGTGTTTTTTTTTTGTAATAATTACACCACATGGTTTTAAGTTATATTTATTTCTTTTTCATAATTATAACGTGTTTGATAATTAGCTTAGATGACTAAAGAGTCAATTTTGTTGTAAGTGGTTTGGGGTTCAAATCCTCTTATCATCATTTTTTTTATTTAGTGATGGTGTGGTATGTGGAGATGTTGGGTAGGTGACATGGCGCCGTCAAATGTTTGTGAAGTGACGTGGCGTCATGAATTGTTGGTGAAGTGACGTGGCGTAATTTGGAAGAGGCTACGTGGCGCATAGACGTTTTTATAAACGCCTTTTAATATATTAGTATAGATTTCTTTTTTACCTCACTTTCTTTCAATCTTTATAGTTCTTTGTCCTGATTTGGATATTCTCTAATTCATCACCATTGTAGCATTCTCCATCATCATTATCATTTTGTCACAATCGTGAAATTTGAGGTAATTTTGAGTTTCTTTTTTTTATACACAGTATATATAATAAATATGTGAATGTGCTAGAGATCCTAGTGGTGTTTACTTACGCAAGGAAGAAGCGGGCCAAGGGAAGTAAATCCAATTAACAATGCAGTTGCAGAATAGTCAAGAGCTTTCATTATTCTGTTAGAGAAAGTTTGTTATAGAGAGAGAAGAATATTTAAGCAAAGGATTAGCTGGCTAAGTTTATTTAAGGGGGGAAGAATCTATTGTAATAATCATGCTATAATTATTGTTAAGCTTTGCTTAGTTTTGGAGAGCTCCTTTCCTCTCGAAAGAAAGGTGTATTGACTGAATTTGCTAATCTTCAATACAATCTATCCTTCTTCTTCCTCTAAATTCTGTTGTTAGTCTCTGAGTTTGCTTACAGGTCTGGTTAATTCCTAGCAAAATGGTATCACGGCAACCACGATCTTCGCCGGTGTAGACAATGGCTCGCCTTACCCATGCTCAACGTCTTGACTTACTGGAGCAAGAAATAGTAAAGTTCCTAACCGTGTTGCTCAGGAGATCTCATCGGCATTAGCGGCTTTCAAAACTGATTTCAGTGCTCAGCTCACTGCTAGGGAGGAGAAAACTCGATCTGATCCCAAATCATTAGCAGTACATGGATCGCCGTTTCAGTGGGATAACTCTTTCGCTGGTGCGTAACCCCACATGCCGTTTGGTGATGGTGGCGATCAAGGAGAGCAATCGAACTGGCGGTTGCAGAAGCTTGATTTGCCTATGTTTGATTGCACGAACCCAGATGGTTGGATCCTATCGGTTGAGTGCTGAAGATCAATTGGAGACGGCGGTTGTCGCGCTTGATGGCGACGCCTTGCTCTAGGCATCAAAATTGATTCTCCGGCGCTTTTGAACCACCGCCACCGGTACGCTACACGAGCAATGGCTAGCTCAACAGGCACGGTGGTCGACTATCAACGGCGATTCATTGAGCTTCTCGCTCCGATTAATGAACATGGTGTTGCAGAGGAGATCTCAAAGGGTTAGTATATTAATGGGTTAAAAGATGATATCAAGGTGGAGGTTTGGATCCTTGACCCGATTTTCTTGGATCATGCCATGGATCTTTCCATGAGGATTGAGGAAAAGTTGCGTTTGGGCCCAAGGGCCAAATCTGTTGGACACATGCCAAATTGGCGAACCCCCACTCCGTCTTTTCGTTCCAACCCACATAGCCAAACCCAGATTTCCACGAACCTAAACACAAACCAACCCATCTCCACCTCATCCACCCACCAACCAAACACCACCCGAAACACTCACCCTTACCAGAAAAACACTGGAGAGATAAGGCGGTTGTCGGAAATCGAACTCCAACAAAAACGCGAGCAGGGTTTGTGTTTTCGCTGTGATGAAAAATGGAACCTCAACCACCGTTGTCACCGGCGTGGGTTGAGTGTTCTGCTCACTGCGGTTGAGGACGACGGCGATTTCGATGCTGGCGATCTCAAGGTGGTGGAGACGCAACCTCTTCTGGGTAATTCCGATTCTCCGGCGGGGGACACCACTCCAAGTGTTTCTCTGAGCTCGATAATGGGGATTACCACTCCGAAAACCATGCGGATGGCTGGTGTTGTGAACGGTAGGTATGTGGTGGTGATGGTCGATCCCGGCGCCACCAATAATTTCATCTTTACCATTGCTGCTCAGAAGTTGGATATCCAATCGACGGAGTCCAAAAGTTTTACGGTAACTCTTGGCACCGGTGAGGCGATGTAGGGTGAAGGCATTTGTAAGGGAGTGTTGTTGGACTTGTCAGGTGTGTCCATTGTCGAGGATTTCCTTATCCTTCCCTTGGGTGACTCGGACTTAATCCTTGGTATTCAATGGCTCAAGAAGTTAGGCACCATCGTAGCTAACTGGAAAACACAAGTGATGAAATTCCATCTCGTGGATAATTCTGTCACACTTCGAGGTGATCAATTTTTGGGTCGCTCGGGGGTTTCTCTCAAGGAAATGATCAAGTCGCATAAGAAGGAGAAGCAAGGGTTTTGGTGGAGCTAAACCACGAGGATCACAGTTCAAGTGAGGTTCCTCTGTTTTTACAATAGGTTCTCAGTGACTTTAGTGGGGTTTTTGAGATGCCAGGAGGTCTGCCGCCACGGTGTTCAATCGAGCACTCTATTATCTTGAAAGAGGGGTCGAACCCTGTTAGTGTCTGTCCTTATAGGTACCCGCAAAGTCAGAAGGATGAGATAGAGCGGTCCAGGACATGCTCACGGCAGGTATAATTCAGCCTTCTTCTAGTCCTTATTCTAGCCCTGTGTTGTTGGTTAAGAAACGTGATGACTCGTGGCGTTTCTGTGTTGATTATAGAGCTTTAAATAAATGCAATGTCCTGATAAATTCTCCATCCCTATTATTGATGAGATATTAGACGAATTGTATGGTGCTTGTGTTTTCTCGAAATTAGACTTAAAATCTGGGTATCACCAGATTAGGGTGCGTGAGGATGATGTGCATAAGACAACATTTCATACACACGAGGGCCATTACAAATTTCTGGTAATGCCCTTCGGTCTAACGAATGCTCCCGCCACTTTTCAGTCCTTGATGAACTCAGTTTTCAAGTCGTTCCTTCACAAATTTGTATTGGTCTTTTTTGATGATGTGTTGGCTTATAGCAAGTCTCATGAAGAGCATGAAAAGCACTTGGCAGAGGTGTTGTTGCGGGTGCTGTAAACACACTAACTGTATGCCAACTAGAAAAAATGTGAGTTTGGGCTGGAACGTGTGGCCTATGGTCAAGGGGTGGAAGTTGACCAGAGCAAAGTTCAGGCTATGATTGAATGGCCACAACCGAGAAATCTGAAGGAACTTCGTGGGTTCTTGGGGTTGACCGGATACTACAAAAATTCATCAAGAATTATGCTCAAATTGCCCATCCTTTGACACAGCAATTGAAGAAGGATAATTATGGGTGGAACGAGGCTGCCACCCAAGCTTTTGTGATTCTCAAGGGAGCCATGACTAAGGCTCCTATCCTTGCCATGGCGGACTTTTCTTAGCCTTTCGTTTTGGAAACTGATGCTTGTGGTCAGGGGGTTGGCGCGGTGCTACTTGAATTTGGGCACCCTATTGCTTACTTTAGCAAGTTATTGGGAAGTCGCGCATGGACTAAACCTATTTATGAAAAAGAGTTAATGGCGATCGTGCTTGCGGTTGAAAAATGGCGCCATTATTTGTTGGTTAGACACTTCATAGTTACGTAACACCCTAAAAATTTATGTCTTCTAAAATACCTATTTTGCTCTTTTTAAAACTCAAAATAGGAAAATCTAAGATATTACTGCCACCGTGAAAACGATTAAGGCAATTATCAAAGATACACACCAAAAAACAAAACTTAAAACCATTCAAAACAAAGCAAACTAAACGAATGTAAAGTCAAACGAAAATAACCTACAACTTGGAACCATTGTAGGCCCTTATTAAAACCAAACCAAATCCAAAACTTTGCGTTAATCTCACACATAATAATAATATCATAACTAAGCAAAGCATAAAACACGTAATAAACTAATGGAAACTAGCATCATTCGCTCTTCACTCATGCCCCGTCATGAATGTGCTTTAATACCTAAAAAGCTTATCTCTACTTGTTTCCACTACTCTCCATTAAAAATGGGTCATCATAGGGCCAAGGTAAAGACATGGCCAAAACACACAAGCACACACAATCAGCAAAGCAGAGTACATAAGTGTAATTAAACATACTAACATGCTTTCACCTATCAACAGACACTTACCTCAATGCACCTATTTACAAGCACACACAACATTCAACAAGACTTTTGAACTAGACTAAATAATTTATTTAACATTGATTACGCATCGAACGGGTTTCCCACTCTACCTCCCCCAAATTAATTGAGGTTACTGACACGGGAGCTAACCGTGCCAGCATCAAAAGCACACATAGGTGGCTGTGCATAATAATAAAAAGGAATGTACAGCGTTCTGTACTCCAGTAGAAGTTATGATCAAATATAAAGTCACATAACTCCCCCCATATGTTCATACTCAAGGTATATACGTTCCAAGAGTTTTGGTGCGTAATCTCTTTCACTTTACGTTATTTACAGATTATTAGACTTGGTGATGACTCACAAACCACAATCAAATATGCCAATTTAATTCTTGAATAGTTAGTGGCCACATAATATTTAATGTTGAACCCTTTTAAAATCTGCCTCAGTGTTAAAGACACCTTAAACGCATAAAGCGCCACAAATCCTATCCCTCAGTGTTAAAACACCTTAAGTGCACTAAGGCACCAACATACAATTTATTCCTCGTGTACATAGACACTTATATAGCTCCTTTTCCATGCTTATAACATCAATAAAAATTATATGAACCATAATAAAATTCCTTTTCAATATTCCAAACCAAGTTAAACATTTTGTTTAATTAAACATGCTTTCTACCATCCTGTCAAAAAAAAAAAAAAAAAAAAAAAAAAAAAAAAAAAAAACATGCTCTCTACCATCCCATAAATAAATATGTGGTTCATAAATAATATTCCAAGATATTATTTTCCATTCAATAGTCCATCACAAATAAATCATGCTTCATAATTCAATCACCAATAACATCCAAATCATAATTTACATTCCAAACCTAGCATGATATTACTTGTAATCAATCAAACACATTTAGCATGCTACTTGTAGACACCCATTTGTGACTCCCCAAAACCAAACCCAGTAATGAATAACTTTCGCGTCGAACCATAATCGAATGAGGTGAAAGTGTGAAAAGTCAAGTGTTGCGGTTAGTTTTTATTAAAATCCTTCTTTCTGTTTTCGAAAACCCACTCTATTTTATGAAAACGTTCAATTCAGTTTATTTTGGTCCATGATAAGGGTCCAATAATGGTGTAGTTGGAGGGGGCTTGAAAAGACCTTTCCAACGATATATTATAAGCCCAATTCCGATGAATAATGAGGAAGTTATGGCCAAAATACTAAATTGGGCCCAAACCGGATTTAACCTACGACCCAATGATCATGAGGAGGGTCCAAAGGTTTAATCCTATTCCTAAACTAATTAGGATTGATTAGAATCTTCTATAAGTTTCTAAAATATCTTAATTATCCTTTTTTGAAAAGATAAGATCATGGAATTTGATTTGAATATAAACTTTCCTTCTTTTAAAACTTTCCTAATTCTATTCGAATTTAAAGATGTTCAAAGATAGTCAGATATTATTTTTGTGCCTCATATTTTTTATCCAAATTTAATATGGTTGGATAGATCTTGAAATTATCTTTCCAGTGATATATTATAATATTAATTCCGGGCTATAACGAAAAAGATATGAAAGATATATGAAACTCTATCCAAAACTGACACCCTTTCACTATTTCGGCCATATCTTTTTATCTACAAAAGATTTTAATCTGATTCTAATTGTATTAAAAAGAAGACTTCAAGAGATTTCCAACGACATATTATATGACTTATTTGGACTTCTGGATCAAAAGATATGATAAAAACAAAATCCGCAAAAACTGTCTCTGTCGCCAAACGACAGGTTTGTCGCCTCGCGACAGGTCTAGTTTTCTGGCGACAGAGTGGAGTTTTATTCCTTATCAAATTCTATGATTTTCCGGACTATTTTCTTATAAATAGGGTCCCGAACCTCTATTTCTATTCATCAACTCTCATCATCCACAATTATCAACTCTCTATCAATTCTCTCTATCCTCTCTCAAGAATTACTTAATTCTTTCTTTCTCCCTCTCTTTTTCTAAACCAACCTTTTACAAATACAATATTCCGCATACACAAGATCTTGAAACACCTAGCCAAGTTCGAAGTTGTCTTCGCCCTAGACGTGAAAGGTTTAATATTTTCTGAGGGTTTGGTCCCAAATCCAGTCTAAACTTTTTAACTCTTTCTTTCAATAATTTAATTCTTTGATTTATTAATTTCATTGAAGTTTACTAACTTGTGTATTTTGTTATTAGAAAGAGGTACGGGGCTTCAAAGTAAGTAGATTAGCTTACTCCCTATTTTATTAACAATGTAGAAAGCATGTTTATTATTGTTTTATGATTTCTAGTATCATGTTAGGATGCTTTTAATGCTTTCTAGTATCATGTTTAGGGTGCTTTTACTCTTTCTAATATCATGTTAGTACCATGTTAGGTTGAAAGTTTTGATCTTTATTGTTTAGTGACATTCTAGGATTTGTTATTAATCTTGTTAGTATCATGCCTAGGATCTTGCTATTATATTTAAGCTTTATTATGCCTTATCATGATATTATTGTTATTATTTATGATTATGTTTTATGTTGCTTGATTTATTATTGTTATTGCTTGATCACACCTTTTATGCTTGCTAAAGGGAATTTGTACTTGAAATCACGCTTAATAAGATAATTAATAATTTGGTTTAGGCTAATGTGATTTTAATTCAAGTGATCGCCAATAATAGTTTTATTTGTGCATTAATATTCAACCAACATAGATAAACAGAGTAGGATTAAACCTAATGTTTGTATGTTATTCGAAAAGCGCACATGAATACGAGCTAAACAAAGTAGAGGCCTATTTTATAGGGCGGGTCCTTTCTTTTGTAGATTGGATTCGTATCCTCATCCCCGAACCCTGTTTGGTTCAAGACCTTATGGAGTTGATGGTCCTTTTGGATTGTCTTTTGGGTTTACAAGTTCCTAAAACTTGTTGGCGACTCTTTTGCTCTCTTTTCCTTCCCTTTGGAACGCCACCATACTTAAGTGGTATGATCACAGTGGGGTTCAAGTTTGGGATCATAATGCTTGAAATATTCCCTACACTACTACATGTCTACACTACAAGAAAACAGACAAATAGCGACGGAATCGTTCCGACGGACATAAAATTCCGTCGCAAAAGTCGAAATTTACAACGGATTTTTATTCCGTCGGATATTTCCGACGAATTCTATAAGTTCGTCGGAAATCCGTCAGAAATTTCCGACGGAATTTAAATCCGTCGTAAATTTCGACTTTAGCGACGGAATTTTCCGTCGTACAGTTCTATTTCCGACGGAATTTAATTCCGTCGGAAATTTCCGACGGAAATTCCGTCGGAAATTAATTTTAAAAAAAAAACCTTTTATAAACCCCTTTAGAGAAAACCTAATATAAGACTCTTTCCTCCTATCCTTTTCTCCTCATTCTCTCTCCTTCCTCCTTCTCCCTGATGCGCTGCTCTCCTCTTCTTCTCTCCTCTTATTCTCTCTCTACTTCCTCTCCTTCTCGTTTTCCTTTCTCCTCTTCTTCTCTCTCCTTTCTGTTCTCTTTTTCTCCATTGCCGGCCTCTCCTCTTCTCTTACTTTCTTTTGTTCTTGGTAGGTGGTGTTCATGATGCCGACGAGTTTGGTTGGTGGTGTTCAAGTCGATTTCTCGCCAATTTTTAGAAATAAATGGTTTTTCATGTCAAATTCGACCCTGAAAACTTTAGATCTAGAGTTTTCAGGTTCGAATTTGACCTTTAAAACCCAAATTCGAGCCAATTTTGGGGTTTTTTTGGTGAAATTCAAGGTATGTACCTTTTTTCTTACTTATTTTTGTTTTTTGAGATTTTTTTTAAAATTTTATAGTGAATTGTGGTTGAATTGCGGTGGTGGTGGTGGACTTGTCGGTGGCGGTGGTGTAGATCTAGGTTAGGGTTTGGGTGTTTTAGGTGCTTGGATCTGGGTATGGGTTTGGGTTAGGGCTTGGCTGTTGAAGTTCGGGTTTAGGGTGTTGGGATTTTAATTTTTTTTTCTTCTTTTTTTTGTTAATTTTTTCGGGTTTCGGCGGTAGTTTTAGGTGGGTTTCGGCGGTGGTTTAGGTGGGTTTCCACGGTGGTTTTAGGTGGGTGGTGGCGGTAGGTCTGTTTTCATTTTTTATTTATTATTTTTCTTTTTTTTTTGTTCAGTTTTCAAAGAATTTTTTGGGTTTTAAGTTTTCATTTTAATTTTTTTTGTTTGTTTTTTGTTAATTTTTTCGGGTTTGGTGGTAGATCTGGTGGTTGTGGGTGGTGGGGTGGTTCTGGACTGCTGATACAAGTTAGGGGTTGGTGGTTGTGGCGGTGTCTGATGTTGGGTTTTTTGGTGGTTGGAGGTGGTGATACGCCGTGCCGGTGGTGGCGCGGCGTATTGTTTTTTAAATTCAGAAAAGCAATTTCCGACGGAAATTCCGTCGGAAATTTTCGACGGAATTGAATCCGTCGGAATTTTCCGACGGATTGTTGCTGTACCTGAACAGAATTTTCCGGCGGAAAATTCCGTCGGAATAGTGTTCCCGACGGAATTTTCGTCGGAAAAGTTCATTTTTCCTATGAATGCTTTTCCGACAACCGCTTCCGACGGAATTCCGTCGTAAACCCTATTTCCGACGAATTTCAGGGTGTTTCCGACGGAATTTTTCCGTCGGAATTTAGCCTATTTCTAGTCGTGCTACATCAACATAATTATGCTAAGTACGCGAACGTACCTCAATTAAGCCATTAAAATAACCGAGTGCTCTACAACAATTCCCGAACCAAGTCTCCTACATAAAGGGACAACAATACTAAATTAATTACCCTTGTGTACACAATTTCCAGCAATTTTTACTCATTTTAAACTACTTAAAATAATCTGAAAATTATTTAAAAACCCCTAATCAAACTCCTTTTTAATGGGTACTCACACCCTTTTATTAAAATCACAAGTAGACCTGGTTATTGGGCAGGTCGGGTCAGGGTCGGTGCGGGTCGGTTGCGGGTCAGGGTCAAAGAGGGTCACATTTTATAGGGTCAATATAGGGTCGGGCCAATGCGGGCCGCGGGTCGATAATGGGCGGGCCTACAAAATATCAATTAAAATAAATATTGGACAAAGCCATTATTAAATACGAATACAAATTAATCTATATAATTATTTTTACATTATGTATTTTCTTTATCAATTAAATTGGAAAAACATGTTGGCCCTATATTGACCCTACCCAATAAGGACCCTGTCCATTAATAGCCCTGTCCATTAAAAGCCCTATAAGCTTGGCCCTGACCCTGTTATCATTGGGCTACCCTGTCCAATAACCACTGTTTAGGGTAAAAATACCCCAGGTACGTGGCCCAATCTCATAGTGACACGTGGCCCAATAAACAGGCGACACGTGGCCCTATGAGAGTGAGACACGTGTTCACCTGTCATGGCGACACCTGTCAGCCATCTCTAAATGCCCCAATGCTACAATCAGAAAGAGAAAAGGGCCCTGATGACCTCAGGCCCAAATCCCGAGAAAACCTTGAAAGCCGTAAAACGGCGCCCCCCGCGACACGTGGCGACCTCTGATTGCGCATCCAATCATGTCACGAGATTTTAGGGCATAAACCCTAGGGGGCACATGCTCCCACCCCTATACATACCCCAATCATTTATGATGGGAGGGGTGGATTTTGATGTGACATTAATATAAGAGCACTAAAACGCTCCAACTTTTCTCTACTTTCTCTCTCTAGCCTTTTCCGTTTCCGTTCACTAACTTGAGCGTCGAAGGCGAATATTTCGATCACCGGAATATTCGTTATTTTGCAGGTGTCCGAGTCTCATTGTCAGCAGAGCGCGACCAGTATCCCAGGGAATCACAAAAAACCCAGAAACATTTGGCGCCGTCTGTGGGGATACTCGTCCGTTATGGCAATAGATGGTCAGACACCTAATTCTGGACCTCGTCCAGGCGAGGATGGATATGTAGAAGACATACGTACTACCATACACTCAAGCAATCCTTTGACTACCTCATTTGAAGAGGCCGAACAACCTCCTGTTACCCGAGCTGCTTTAATGGCCGAGCTGACTAAGCTCCGCAAGGAGTTGGCGGCTACCCAGCAAAAGGGGGGAGGAGGCACCTCTAAGAAAGCCAACAACAAGACCAATGCAACTGATGCTGGTAACACCCTATTCCGTCGTCCGCACGGAAGGTCTCCCCGAGTCCCACGGACCAACTTCTCTAGCCTGCTGGTGAAAACACAGTCGGCTGGGGGGAGGGGCAGACGGCCAAAAAGAGTTGAGACTGAGTCATCACAACGTTTCAAGGACGCAAGGGACTACATTCGGCACAAGCAAAGGGAGAGGGCCGCATACTCTGACACGGCCTCTACCCCAACCATGCCGAATGAGGCCTTCAACCAATCTTTCTCCCAATACACCAACACGGCTGCTTCTAGCAAGAGCCATTGCAATATCAGCCCCCTCAAGTACTCAATGGGCTAATACAACCAACTCCCCAAGTCTTTGGGCAGTATGGGCCGTATGGTCAGATGTTCGGCCAGACTCCCTACCTGGCTGTAACGTCCGCTCAGCCTCAGCCTATTGATTGGCAAATACATCTGTTGAATTTGGGAGATTCCGCCTCCGTTTTCGCAAGACATACTAGCGTCCCCTCAACCAGCAAAAGCGAAGAGTGTACTAGTGGGTGCCTATGATGGTACGGGCAACCCGGAGGAGCATGTTACCTCGTACAGGAATTTGATGTACTTGCAAAGTGTAGATGATGCTACATGGTGCAGATGCTTCCCGGCCACTCTCAAAGGGGTGGCCCAGGATTGGTTTAACAGCCTTCCAGCCGGATGCATCAATTGCTTTACCACCCTCAGTTTGTTGTTTGTGGGAAACTTCTCATACAACATCCCACCAAGAAAGACAAGTCTCAACTTGGCTACAATTGTACAAGGAAAGAATGAAGGACTACGCTCGTACGTCCAAAGGTTTAACCAAGAAAAAGCCCAAATTCATAATCTTCCGGACGAAATGGCTTACTCAGAATTTCTCCGGGGATTAAGGCATAATGGTTTTAAGTTTGATTTGGTAAGAAAAAAGATTCGGTCATACGCAGGTGTATTGCGGGAAGCCGAAGCCTATATTGAGGCCGCGGACTTTTGTTCGCTCACCAAATCAGAACAGCCGGCCAAGGGGGCTGAGAAGAAGCAATCTTCTCAGCAAGACTCGGCCGGTCGAAAGAAAGAAGGAAACAAAAGAAAAGAAATCTGGGTAGCTGATGACAAGCAGCCCAAGTCAAAGAAAAGCAAGACGTACGAGCCTCAGTATGAGTTCAACAAGGATGGTTACTCCATTTTGATGGAGATAGAAGACAAGTTTGAGTTTGAGAAGCCTCAGCCTTTGAGAGGCTCGGCCCAGTACAGAAACAAGAACAAGTATTGTCATTACCACAAGGATGTGGGTCATGACACGAATGAGTGTATCAACTTGAAGAGACTGTTGGATAAGTTGGCCGACAAGGGTCTGCTGAAACCCTATGTGACCAAGTCCAAATTCACCTTCAAGCGGACAGACAACACGTCCGAGAAAAGGCAACAAAGTGAAAAGAAGAATGACAAGGAAGATGATGGGAATAGCACTGATTCAGGTTTTGTGGACGTGATATCAGGAGGCTTTGCTTCAGGCGGCCCTACCATGAAAGGAATCAAACAGGACGCTCGAAATTTGTCAAACGTGATGCAGACGGACGTTGTTAAGGCCGAGCCATTTCCTGAAGTGATCATAAGTGAGGCTGACCGTGGAGAGGTCAGAGCTTTGCACAATGATCCCATGGTCTTTGTAATGAAAATAGCAAATTTGAAGGTGGGACGGATATTGATTGATACGGGCAGTTCGGCCGATATCATAAGTCTCTCTGCCTTGAGGAATTTAAGCTTCCCAGAAGATGCTCTCCAAGATATAACTCACCCCTTAGTAGGATTTGGGGGGAATATCATTCATCCAGTTGGACGGATTGACCTTCCCGTCCGTTTTGGGCAGAAGGGTGAAGGAAGAGACATGGTCGTCCGTTTCCTTGTGGTAAAAGAGTTGACTGGGTACAATGTAATCCTTGGCCGCCCTACTCTCAATGCAGCCAAGGCGGTCATAGTGCCCCATTTGATGTTGCTGAAGTTTGAAAGGTCGGACGGAAAAATTGGAACAATTCAAGGAAGTCAGAAAATGGCTAAGGAATGTAATCAGCTGGCCGTGAAGCCAACAGCACGTGGCCCAAAATTGTCCGAGATTAAGGAAGAAGGAACCTCACTCCCAGCATACCAGGTCGGCCAGAAGCATAAGGCGACCAGGGCTGAAGAAGCCTAGCAACTACTGACTGTCGGCCGGCCAGATGAGTTGAGGCCCCAGCCGGCCGGCAGCCACCAGGATATAGTGCTTGACTCCAACCACCCAGAACGGACAGTTAGTGTCGGCACTATAGCCTTGGAATTGCTTGGGGATGAGTTGGTTCAGCTGTTAAGGGAATTCAAAGATGTGTTTGCATTTGAAGTTGGTGAAATGCCAGGAATAAGTCCTGACCTGGCCGTGCACAAGTTGGCCGTGAATCCTATGATAAAGCATGTTCGCCAGAAGAAGAGGAATCAGGCGGCCGCAGCAGAGGTAAAAATGCTGCTGGACGCCGGTTTCATTCGGCAATGCTTTTACCTAGATTGGGTGGCCAATGTAGTTCTTGTGAAAAAGCCGAATGGGACTTGGAGGATGTGCGTGGATTACACGGACTTGAACAAAGCGTGTCCTAAGGATAGCTTCCCCTTGCCTAAGATTGACCGTTTGGTTGATTCTACGGCCGGACACGCCCTTATGAGTTTCATGGACGCATACTCCGGATTCTATCAAATTCCTTTGTGGGAAGAAGATCAAGAGAAAACAGCGTTCGTGACCGAGCAGGGGTTGTATTGTTACAAGGTTATGCCATTCGGCTTCAAGAATGCCCCTGCTACATTACAGAGGCTTGTTAATACGGTCTTTAGAGATCAGCTCGGCCGGAACATGGAGGCATATATTGATGACATGATTGTCAAGTCAAAAGAGCCGGCCGACCATCTCAAGGATCTACGAGAAACGTTCACCGAACTCAGGCGGCATAAGATGATGTTAAATCCAAAGAAGTGTGTATTTGTTGTTGAGTCCGGCAAGTTTCTCGGATTTTTGATTGATCAACGTGGAATTGAGGCCAACCCTGAAAAAATTCAAGCCGTCCTTGATATGAAGTCTCCAAGAACAATCAAGGAGGTGCAAAGACTGACCGGCTGTTTAGCAGCCCTTGGAAGATTTTTGTCAAGATCAGGGGATAAGTGTCGTTACTTTTTTCAAACTATCAAGAAGAAGGCCATGTTTGAGTGGATAGAGGAGGCCGAGGAAGCATTCGTACAGTTGAAAAATCACTTGCATACATTGCCTCGCCTCGTCAGTCCGCTCAAGAATGAGAAGCTATATATCTATCTTGCCATCTCCGAACATTCCCTAAGTGTCGTCCTTCTTGCTGAAAGGGACGGCCATCAGGTCCCGGTGTATTTTATCAGTCATGTACTTCACAATGCTGAGCTTAAGTACCCCCCAATTGAAAAATTTGGCATGGCCTTGTACATGGCATCAAAGAAGCTGTGGCCATACTTTTTAGCACATTCAATTGTGGTCTATACAGACCAACCCTTGAAGAAGCCGTTCTCAACATTAGAGGCAAGGGGCCGCATGCTCAAGTGGGCCTTAGAGCTCAGAGGTTTTGATCTTGTGTTTGAACTAAGGAAGGCAATCAAGGGGCAAGCCTTTGCGGATTTTTTGGCTGAAATGACACGGCCTGATCTTCAGCCGGCCGAGGACCAAGTCTGGAAAGTGTTTGTGGATGGTAGTGCAACAGCGACCGGTGTGGCGCTGGTATTATATGTGAATCTCCTGAGGGAGACAAGTATGAGTACGCGTTGAGGTTTCAGTTCCAAGCGTCAAACAATGAAGCTGAGTACAAAGCATTGTTGGCCGGCCTAAGGATGTGTAAAGCGGCCAGGGCAACCAAAATTGAAGTATGCTCGGACTCCCGGCTAATAGTCCACCAAGTCAATGGTGGCTTCGAGGCCAGGGAGCCGGCCATGATGAAGTACATGCAGCTAGTTAAGAATGAGGCCGAAGGCCTATAGCTTTTTTCTCTCAAGCAAGTTCCCCGTTCAGAGAATCATCAAGCGGACGCCCTCTCCAAATTGGCTTCCTCGGCATCATGTGATACTCCAAGATCAGTGTTTTGGGAAGTAAAGGAAAAAAGGAGCATTGATGCCGAGCCCGTTCAGATAATAGATAGAAGTTCAACATGGATGGACGGAATTATTTCCTACTTAAGGGATGGAATACTTCCGGACGATCCGAAAGAGAGTTGGCTATTGAAGAGGAAGGCGGCCTGGTTCGAGATGAAGGATGGGGAACTATTCAAAAGAGCCTTTGTGAAGCCTTACCTTAAGTGTATAACTCCTGAAAGAGGGCATGATGTGTTGGACGACCTTCATCAGGGGCATTGTGGTTCGCATATTGGAGGATGAGCCTTAGCTGAAAAGGCGACACATTTGGGATATTACTGGCCGAGCCTGAATTCGGACGCCATGAAAATGGTGAAAAAATGTGACAAGTGCCAGAGATTTTCAACCCTTATTCATCGTCCAGCAAATAGTCTATCAGCCATCAGTAGTCCGCTTCCCTTTGCCAAATGGGGCATGGACATTTTGGGGCCGTATACTCTTACATCCGGCCAGAGACGATATGTACTAGTGGCAGTAGACTACTTCACTAAATGGGTTGAAGCTGAGGCCGTCCGGGGCATTAAATGGACGGGTGTGTCAGCCTTCATTTGGAAAAGCATAATCACTCGGTATGGGGTACCTCAGTCAATGGTGTTCGACAATGGACCTCAGTTTGAGACGCGTCAACTCAAAGAATGGTTGGGAGACCAAGGCATTACTCATTGCTTTGCCTCAGTCGGCCGACCACAAGCCAATGGTCAAGTTGAGGCCTATAACAAGTTGATTTCAAATGGGATCAAGCGCAAGCTTGAAAAAGCAGGCGGCCTATGGGCAGACGAGTTGGTCAATGTGCTATGGTCCATACGGACAACAGCAAAGAGTTCTACAGGGGAGACTCCATTCTTTTTGGTCTATGGAGCTGAGGCTGTACTCCCGATTGAAATGTATGAGCCCACTTTGTGGGTAATGCTTTATGATGAATCGACCAATTGGGAGGCCATGAAGACCGCCCTAGATTTCCTCCCAGAAGCTAGGGGCAATGCGGCGCTTAGGCATGAAATTTATCGCTTAAGGATGACAAGGGCATATAACCGCCGAGTGTCCAAGCGGCCGCTCAAAATGGGGGATCTAGTGTTGAGAAAAATGGAAGCTGTTGGCGGTGCCAATGAGGATGGAAAGTTGACCCCAAACTGGGAGGGACCGTACAGAATCAGGGAAGAAGTCCGAGACGGCACATATCGCCTTGAGGCAATTGATGGCCGTCAGATCCTACGGACATGGAACACTGATAACTTGAAGAAGTATCATGTCTGAGTTTTGTTTCTTTAAGTACTTAGCCAAAAAGCTGTTTATACAGCTAGGTCTACTGACCGAGCCTTGTAATTAAAGCCATACGGCCACAACAATGTACTTTTGACAAAAATTATGAAAAGTCAGGCATTGTTGAACTATTTGTTGTTTTACTTGTATTTATTTGCTTGTTATTATTTATGATTAAAGGCCGAATGAAATGATTTACTAAGTTGCTTCCAATATAGCAATTCGGCCATGCAAAAAAAAAAAAAAAAAAAAATCTGATAAAATTCAGAGAACAATGCGTCCGCCCAATTCTAGGCGGACGATTAAGGCAAGGTATTCCAAACTTGTGTAGAAAGCAAGTGTCCTTTACAAATAGGGCAAGGGCATACCTAGGCGTTTGGCCCGGCCGATCAAGGAATCTCTAAGTTGAGATAATACTTAGGATTTCTAGGGTGCGTCCGAGCGATAGATTCAACGGACTACTCGTACAATGATAGCCGAACGACCAATTAAATTGATTCGGTGCTTCACCTAGTCCAAGGGCTATCATTATTATGATTTGATTAACTTGCTAATCGTCATACCCTTTTAAGGCATAAAAACTACCAAGTTAATCAAACCACTTAGAAAATGGACTAGGCGAACACCGAATAAAGGGGCATACCCCTAGGAACGTACGAAAAGGCATAATATTGAGACGTACGAAAAACTTGCAAAAAGCAGAAAATTGCAAAAAATTGCTAAGTATGAAACAAAAGAAAAAAACCGCTCAAAAGGTGGACAAAATTGCTAAGTATGAAACAGAAGTAAAAAACCGCTCAAAAGGCGGACAAATTTTTCATTGACTAGACCGCGCAAAGGCGGCCGAAATGTTTACAAAACCGCTCAAACAGGCGGCCTCAAAATAAGAACAAAACAAGAAAAGTACAAAATGGGCTAAGTAAATAAAAAAGCTGCATATGGAAAGAAGCTGGGAAGCTGAGCAGACGGTTGCTAGAGGACCTGAGCTCTACTTAGCCGTGTTATCTTTGGCAGGCTCATCCGCTTTCTTGGCGTCCTTGGCCGGGGCAGCCTTGTCGTCCGCCTCCTCCTCCTCATCCCCGTCCTCTCCAAACTCGGGGGAAGTAACTACCAGTTCTGGAGGAGGCATGCCGGCCTTCCTTGCCTCTTCTCTAAGGCAGACGTACTGAAGCCGCTTCTTGAAGCGTTCCTCGTAATAGGCGGCTTCACCTTCGTCCACCATCAAGTCGAAGGCATCAAAGAAGTATGCCTTAAGCCTGTCTTCAGCATTTTGCTCAATGCGGATGACTTCTTCAACGCTGATCGGCCGAGGAGTTTTAAGTTTCTCCTCATAGTCCGCAATGGACTTCTTTAAGGTCTCCACCTCGACCTTCAGCGCGTCCGCTTCATCTAGAGCAGACTTAAGGTTGGCTTGGGCCAACTTCAGCTCACTTTTCAAGGCTTCGACGCCTCGAAGCCCAACTTCCACTTCTCCTTTTCCAGGACGGCCTCGTCCCTTTCAACCCTCATGGCCTCCCTGGCCAAGGACTCCTGTTCGAGTGCCTTGCCCAGTTTGACCAGGTCCTCTGTTTGCCGCGCCGCTTTGTCGGACAGCGCGGTTATTTGGGTCTCAAAGTGCACCCTTTGGACGACGGTCGTCCCAGTTACAGCATCCTCGACCTTTCTGATCTCTTGCCAAGCATTCTTCAACCGTTCATTTTCCTTGTCCTTCCAATCTAGGAAGGCGTTCAGACGGAGGAAGAGCTGCGGACAGAAAAAGTAACTTAGTCAAATATAGAAAAATTTGCTAAGTGTTGGAAAGAAAAAGCATAAGGAGACAGATTTATACCTCGGCGCTACAATTTAGCATAGGGCCGAGGAAGCCCTCATTGATCCCCCGCAGCTTGTCAAGCTGCGCCTGGGGGACCGCGCGTACCATGGCCTCGCGCATGGCCTTCTTGTCTGCGCCAGTCAGTGACTGGCCGGGTACCCTCAACTGCATCTCCTCTGATATATCTGCGGACGGCCGTGTAAGAAGAGTTAGCTAAAATTCACAAGTAAATAAAGATATACAAAAAGTAAGAAAGAAGAAGGCTAACCAGTGGAGAAGCTTGGAGGAGAAAGATTGGTGGGAGGAGGCGGCAAAGGAGCCTCCCCCTCATTTTCCGGACGACCCTCATCCGCATCGCTGGCCGGCTGGTTGACCAGCATCGTCCCGATCCAGCGACCGGTCATTTTTTCTGGGGTTGACTTATCCCCACCGTCCGAAGGGACGGACTCATCATGGACCTGATCAGCAACAGGTTCCATGGGCTTGGAGGCCCCGCTTTGTGTCAGCCGGGGTTGTTCTCCTTTAGACTGCGTTGTAGCATAGCTGGCCAAGTATTCCATCCCTTAAGTAGACTACGTTATTCTCCTTTAGACTGCGTTGTAGCATAGACTGCGTTATATCTGGCCAAGTCCACCTCGGACATCTCAACCTCTGCTTTCTGGGCCGAGTCAAGCATAGCGTACGCCTCCGCTGCAAAAACAAAAAGCAAAAGTGTTAGAATATTTTTCTAAAAAACTCTGTGTGCGTACAAAAAAGTTTATATATCTAAGTGTCCACCTTGGGGCATGTTCTGGTACAGGCCGTACGCAGACATGAAGATAGGGTCCCTAAGCCAATTGGCAAGAGGAACCCAATGGCTAGGGACCCGTTCAGTTTTGTTGCCCCGCTTGACCCGATTTACTTTGAAGTACTCGAGCTGGTGTTCGTGGCTTGGGTGGATGGGCGGCTTGTCAGGCTTGTGGTCTCCGCGTCCAAGTTGAATAGGCTCTGGACGACACTTGTTCATGCGGAGGTTGAACTCCGCGTCCTGAGTTTTGACACGGTAAAAGCGGTGCTTCCAGTCCCTCCACTTACTGACGCGGTCGACCACGACCATGTAATCCCTAGTTGCACTCAAGATGAGCCAACTATCCACATCCTTTTCCAGCCGAGTGAGTGAGTGCATCTCACAAAAGACCGCAAAGTCTGGCGTAAATTTCTTAGCGATGCACGTCACTAAATACCCAAAAATGTTTAACCAACTGTTTGGCGTCAGTTGGAAAAGGCCGATGTCATACTCGTCCAGGACAGTCCGGACGAATGGGTGAAGAGGGAAGCGGAGCCCCACGTCCAAGGCGGCCCTGTAAACGCAAAACGCCCGTTTGCGCGGCTTCTCCTCATCCCAGGTAGCCACAGCAATGGCCTTCCTGGGCACTTGTATTTCGAATCCCTCCCCCAAATGGAGGGACTCCTTGTACTTCTCAAAATCCTTCCTTAAAAACTTCAGGGCTGTCTCCCCAACTGTACAGGCGTACGGGTCCCTGAAGTTATCTATGTTGGCGACAGTTTCTTCGGCCGCCGCCTCGCCTTCGGCCGTCTCACCCACGGCCTCTTTCTCAACTTCTTCTTCTTCCACTTGGTGAGAAGGGGCACTCCCAAATTCCGAAGATAGCACTCTGTCCAAATCTGCTGCTTCAGCCCCTTGAGCTTGGAACGCCCATTGAAGAAGGAACGTCCTCCTCGACCATCGGACACTTGCCTTTATCCTTGGCAGCGTCTGCCTCATTTCCCGAAGGAGGGGCGTTGCGAATAGGCAGGACGGACGGTTCTCGGATTGAGATTCCTGTTAAGGGTCTGTCCGCCCCACCCAGTTGAGGCCGAGGTTGAGAAGAAGTGGGGACGGACGAACCAGAAGCGTCCGCCCCAGGATCGGAAGGGTTGTCTTTGCAAGCTACCAGCTCGGCCCCATCCATGACCGAGCTGGCGAAATGAGGGAACCTAAGTTCCGGAGCAGGAGCGGACGAGGCGCCTTCAGCTTGAAGGCGTTCCTCGAAAGAAGAGCTGACCTCCACGGCCAAGTGATGAGAGCCAGTGGAGGCGGTCGTAGTTGAGTGGTGGAGTTAGTCTCCACCATAGTACTTGGGTTAATAGGGTCATAGGGGACCCTAGGATGAACCAGACTGCCGTCTGGGTTCCTGGCCGCATGACGCTCACGCGTTCGCATGGTTCTTGCCATTGCCTGTTGGGACAGAGAAGAATAAGTGGGGGTGAGTATGTACACATCAGACATGGACTCACTCCAAGGAGGAGACAACTCTTCTCCGTCCACTCTAGATTCCTCAGTCCCAGGCGAATGGCCGGCCTCATGAGAAGAGTCGGACGAAGCCGAGTATGGATCCAGAATTGAAGTAAAGGAAAAATAAAACAAGGAAAAAATAAAAGAGGAAAAGTAGACGGCCTACCTTTGTACGTTCTGAAAACTTTGAAGGTGGTGGTGAAGCTCTTGAAGGTTGACCGGAAAACTCAAATATGCCCGGAAAACTCAAAGGAAACTCAAACTCACGGCGGCGCTCTTGAAGATTAGGGGAAAAATCACTTTCTCTCACTAGAATGCTCTGCCTTCTCTCTAGAATTCACAATTGGGTAAAGTGTGAAAATGAGAATTCACTTCCCATATTTATAGAATGAATTCATGGGGGCAAAATGGTAAAATCATTTTTCCCGCCTAAACATTCAAACGGTAATTTCTTGAGAAATTACTCGAAGAAAGGGCCAGGACGACGTTAGGGTTCTGTTAACTTGTGAAAAAGACCAGACGGACAATTAACGGCACGTTAAAGTGAATTGAAATGAGTTAAGTGGTAAATTCAAGAGTTTTACACCTTCAACACTTAGTCTCCAAAACTTGAGAATATCTAAGAGGAAAAAATGTCCGCCCAGTTCTCAGACGTTTAGTCTAAAAAAGGAATTCAGACGTACGAAGCATGATTAGAAAGCCAGGAAGTACGTCTGAAATCATGGAAGCCCAGATTACCCCAAAGAAAATATGTGGCCGTTCTGGGTGGTTAGGAGATAAGCTCCTCCCAGAGTATCAGAACGTCCAGTCTCATTGCTGTGGCCTTTCTGGGTGGTTAGGAGATAAGCTCCTCCCAGAGTATCAGAACGTCCAGTTTATTGCTGTGGCCGTTCTGGGTGGTTAGGAGATAAGCTCCTCCCAGACTATCAGAACGTCCAGTCTCATTACTGTGGCCGTTCTGGGTAGTTAGGAGATCAACTCCTCCCAGAGTATGAGGACGTCCAGCCTGAAATAAGTGGACAACCACATGAATTCAGAGGTTAAGCCTCTCTCAGAGTACGAGAGCGTCCAGTACAAAGTATGGACGTCCAGATAAGCAAAAAGCCAAGCTCATTCCAGACTACGAGAACGTCCAGGGGAAAATATATGGACGTCCACGTAGCAAAAAGAGCCTTGAATCAAAAGTATATGGACGTCCAAGGCAGATGGGAAGCAAACCCAACCCAGAGTACCAGGACGTCCAGAATGCAAGATCAGAGGAGGCGGCCAGTAAGTGTACGAGCCACCCCCTCTGAGGGGCAAATGTTTAGGGTAAAAATACCCCAGGTACGTGGCCCAATCTCATAGTGACACGTGGCCCAATAAACAGGCGACACGTGGCCCTATGAGAGTGAGACACGTGTCCACCTGTCATGGTGACACCTGTCAGCCATCTCTAAATGCCCCAATGCTACAATCAGAAAGAGAAAAGGGCCCTGATGACCTCAGGCCCAAATCCCGAGAAAACCTTGAAAGCCGTAAAACGGCGCCCCCCGCGACACGTGGCGACCTCTGATTGCGCAGCCAATCATGTCACGAGATTTTAGGGCATAAACCCTAGGGGGCACATGCTCCCACCCCTATATATACCCCAATCATTTATGATGGGAAGGGTGGATTTTGATGTGACATTAATACAAGAGCACTAAAACGCTCCAACTTCTCTCTACTTTCTCTCTCTAGCCTTTTCCGTTTCCGTTCACTAACTTGAGCGTCGGAGGCGAATATTCCGATCACCGGAATATTCGTTATTTTGCAGGTGTCCGAGTCTCGTTATCAGCAGAGCGCGACCAGTATCCTAGGGAATCACAAAAAACCCCGAAACAACCACCTCTAATCACAAGTATACTACTTTAAATAAAATTCCAGCATTTTTAAACTAATCAAAAACCCTTTAAAACTTCATCAAAATACATCTTTATATTTAAATTATCTATAGAAACATTAAATTATCTCTTACCCTTTAAACTCAAGGATAAAATTAAAGCATAAAAAAAAACTTCGTTAAAAATCAAAAACTGCCCGAAAATCATATTTAGAGGCTGAATTTGGCCACGAGACGGTAGTGCTCACTACTAAAGATAGTGAGTCTTTCTTAAAACGTTGTTTCCACATGGAAAACACTACTTTTTTTTAATCAAAATCGGATGAGTTCAGAACCTAATCGGGATTAAAACGGGATTAATATTAACGAACGAAATCTAAAAATTAAAACACGAATTTACATGTTCAAAATAATCTGGAATTAAGTTAAACTAATCGGTAGTTATAATCACCAAAATTTCAAAACATCATTACTATAAAAGCCCTAAATTAATTGTTCATAAAAACCCTAAAATCATGATTTTCAATAATTAAAAACCCTAGGTTATAAAATTTACAAAATCCAAAAATTACGACATTTATTAAATCTGAAATTATAAAGTTTAATCATCAAAAATACAATTTGATACTGTAGACACCTAAAAATGTCTCCCCAAAACCAAACCCGATGATGAACAACTTTTCACCGCCATTATTGGTCGGGTTGAGTATGTAATCTTTAGAGTGCTTAAATCCATGTTCATCCCGATACATTTCATAACCCAACCCAATTCCTAGCCCATTTCACCAAACCATAACTTATGTTCCTCTTTTTCGTGCCTTTAAACCCAAAATAATTCATTTCGTGTCCTTTAAAATCATTCATTTCGTGTTCTTTTTATAAAAACGTTTAATCCAGTTTATTTTGGTCCATAATCTTGGTCCAATTGTTAAATGGTTGGATAGGGCTTTAAAAGAGCTTTCCAACGATATATTATAAGTCCAAATCCGAGTTATAACGAATAAGTTATGGCAAAAATACTAAACTGAGTCCAAACCAAACCTAAGCCCACCTTACCTACGACCCAATGATCATGTGGAGGGTCTAAAGGATTTAATCCCACTCCTAATCCAATTAGGATTAATTGGAAGCTTCTATAAGTTTCTAAAAGATCTTAATTATCCTTTTTGAAAAGATAAGATTAAAGAGTTTGAAATAGAATAAAACTCCTCTAGTAATTTAATTCGAATTGAAAGACGTTCAAAGATTGACAGATATTATTTTCGTGCTTCATAGTTTTTATCTGATTCTTAAATGGTTGGATAGCTCTTGAAATTATCTTTCCAATGATATATTATAATATTAATTCCGAGCTATAACGAAAAAGATATAAAAGAAATACGAAACTCTATCCAAAACTAACACCGTCCCACTATTTCGGCTATATCTTTAGAAAGTAGACTTCAAGAGCTTTCCAACGATATCTTATTCATCTTATTCCGACTTCTGGATCAAAAGATATGATAAAAACAAAAACCGCAAAAACTGCTGTCTATCGCAAGAGTTTTATCCGATTCGAATTCTTATCTTTTCTTGATTCGACCCCTCTTTTTTCCCTATAAATAGAGGTCATATCTCCCCTTTTTCAATGATCAACAAGCTTGATCACCAAATCATTCTCTCTTCCTCTCTTCTACACCAAAAATCATTCTCTCTCCCTACACCAAAAATATTCTCTCCTCTCTCTCTTGCTCTAGCTTAAACCCTAACCACTATATTCTCTCATTTTATATCCCTTAAGCACTCCAAGGAGTCCATACAATACCCGAAGTTCTATACTTAAACCAAGGCGTGAAAGGTAGAATTAACTGAGGGTTTGGACCAAATCAACTCTACGTTAATTTAATTTAATTTCCATTTGATTTATTTTTATTGAAGTTACTAACAGTTTATTCATGATGTAGCAATTTCAAAAAATCGCGGAAAGTGAGTAATTAATCACTTAATTACTCTCATTATTATTTCTTATTGCTAATATCATGATGAGGATTATTATTTGATTTGATTAAGGCTATTATTATTAGATTGCTTCCAATATTAATGTTTGTTCTATTATTATTATGATCACCATATTGCATGTTTAAAGGGAATATGTAATTGAAAATCACGACTAATAAGATAATTTGGATAACCGGTTTAGGTTCCTTTTTAATCTTGTTGTTTAATCAAGTGATCACTAATATTTTAGAATTATATGTTGCATTAATATTCAACCACCTTAGCATAATAATAGTTTGGAGCTAATTGAATATTTTGTTTGCATGCCTTTGAGATCACAGGAATACTTTTCATAATAAGAATCGAGTAGAGGCCAATACGGGCGAATGTGACTCCATGACTCACTTCGTACCATCATCCCCGATCCTCCTTTCGTGGTTTCGAACCATATGGAGTTAGTAATCTCATGGATTATGAATGGGGTGTAACCTTCACGGGTCAATCGTTGTTGCCTATCGTTGTCCCTTAATCGTGGTTGCCTTTTATGATCCGTGAACGGTTTACAAGTTCCTTAAAAACTTGTTGGCGTCTCCCTACTTTCCTTGTCCCTAATCGTTATGTCAATTCCCACTTCCTATGAGTGCCAAGCATATTCACCACTATGCTTAAATGTAGGCGCACTTCGAGCGACGCCTACAGATACTAATTAAATTAATTTCAAACAATAGAATCAAAACCCATAAATAATCAGTAATTATAATTATACAAATTAATAAAACAAAGGAGAAAGAAAATAAGACTAACCTTTTTGTGTGGGAAATTTTGGGGATTCATGGGGTATTTATAGAGTAGAGAGTGTAGAGTTAAATTTGTGCTTATAAAACTTTGGGCTTATAAAAATGTGGGCTTTAGTTATGGGATAGGGCTTAAGTTATGGGTTTTGGAATGGGTTATTCCAATAAGAGTATGTAGGAATAATTTACATTGTCTAATAATTAATAAATGTTTGGCCCAAAATATATTTTACTTTTATAAAATCTTATATTTAAAATATTTTAACCCTTTATAATATTTAATTAAAATACTTGAGCCCTTTTTAATACATTTTATTAATACTTAAATACTTTATAAAAATACATAAAAATACGGGGTATTACAGCGTACCAACTAGAAAAGTCTGAAGTTTCTGTTGGAGCAATGTTAAGTAGGTCAAACCTATCAAAAGTGGGTGGGGAAGTTTTTGGGTTACACCTTCGAAATTCAGTACAAACCCGGTTCTAGCAACATAGTAGTTGACGCCTTATCTCGGGAGTTACTTCCGAATATTACCTATGCCAATGTGGTTTCATCTTGTGGGGTGTCTTGGGCTACGTTTTAGCTTCATATTCAGCAAGATCCTCTGATTTGCAAGCTGACCGGCAACATTAATGAAGGAGAAAAGGTTCCCAAATGGTTCACTCTGGAGAATGAGGTCCTTAAGTACAAAGGGAGGGTGGTCATTTCCAAAGTTTCTGCTGTCACTTCTGCCTTACTCCGAGAGTATCATGACTCACCTCTTTTGGGTCATGTGGGGGACTTTAAGACATACCAGCGGTTGTCAGCAGAATGGTATTGGGTGGGTATGCGCAAGGATGTCAATAGGTATGTTCAAGCTTGCTTGGTCTGCCAGCAAAATAAGACTTCTGCAAAATAAGACTTCTACAATCAGTCCTATGGGTCTTTTACAGCCCCTTCCCATTCCTGACAAGGTTTGGGAAGACATTTCGATGGATTTCATCGAAGGCCTTCCTGAGTCAGCTGGTTGGGACACCATCTTAGTGGTCGTTGACAAGCTTTTGAAGTACGGGGACTTCATACTACTCCTCAAACATCCTTTTACCGCTCCAATGGTGGGCCAAGTCTTTGTTCGAGAGGTGGTGCGATTGCACCCGGTGTTCCTTCTACCATTGTCTCTAATAGGGATAAGGTGTTCCTAAGCATTTTTTGGAATGAACTCTTTCGGCTTCAAGGAACACAGTTGGCTAGGAGTACGACTTATCACCTAATCGTTACTCTCATGGTAGCACTTCAGTTGCTTTGGTGGAAGATCAGTTATTGGAGCGCGATGCTGTGTTGGATGACTTAAATTTTCATCTTGTAAGGGCCCACGAATACCTGCGCAACTATGAGAACAAGAGCAGTAGAGCAAGACACTTTAAAGTAGGAGATTTAGTGTTCTTGAAACTCCAACCATATCACCAGCAGTCTATGGGGAAAGAGGTCCAATGAGAAGCTGTCTCCGAGATATTATGGACCATGTCCTGTACTCCAGAGAGTTGGGGAGGTGGCCTATAAGTTGTTGTTGCCTAACGGATCTAGAATTCACCCTGTATTCCATTGCTCCCAGCTGAAAAGATCAATTGGTCAGGGTCATACCCCTTCTCCATTGCCTGCCAGTTATCCTCTGATATGGTGCTTGAAGTGCAGCCTAAAAGTGTTCTTGGGTCAGGAATAGTCAGCATGGCAACCTTACTTTTGTTGAAGTCCTCATCAAGTGGCAGCACCTCTCTGAGTTAGAAGCAACTTGGGAGCCTTTTGATGGCATTGATGCCAGGTTTCCTAAGTTCCACCTTGACTTCCAGTGGTGTTTACTTACACAAGGAAAAAGCAGGGCAAGGAAAGTAAATCCGATTAACAATGCAAGGGATGAATAGTCAAGAGCTTTCATAATTATGTTAGAGAAAGTAAGCTATAGAGAGAGAAGCTAAGAATCTTTAAGCAAGGGATTAGCTGGCTAAGTTTATTTAAGGGGGAAAAATCTATTGTAATAATCATGCTAAAATTATAGTTAAGCTTTGCTTAGTTTTGGAGAGCTCCTTTCCTCTCGAAAGAAAGGTGTATTGACTGAATTTGCTACTCTTCAATACAATATATCCTTCTTCTTCCTCTTAATTCTGCTATTAGTCTCTGAGTTTGCTTACAGGTCTGGTTAATTCCTAGCAGAATGTTGTAAAATAGTTTATTTTTATCAATTTTGCATTTGTGATTCCTAATCTATTATATTATAAATCGATAATTATTGTCTCTATGATGAACTAAGATTAGAATTAAGGCGGATATTCAAAATTTTAGAGTTAAAATAATTACAATTGAATTTGTGTTCTATAAATTAAAAAAATACGAACATACAGTGCTTAAAAATTGAACATTTTGTACGCTACAAATGAACATTAGTGTATAAAAAATGAACATTAATATATAAAAAATGAGCATAATTTAACGATGTATTTTATCTTTATTTTAAACCCATATGAATAGATGAAACTCATGTTCATTTTTAATGTACTAATTATATTCATAATTTTTTTAAAATGAGTTCATTTGTTTACTTTTTTTTTTTTTTTTTTTTGGGTATTAAATGTTCTTTTTATATAATGTATGCATATATTTTTATGAAATGATCATTTTATTAGCTATTTTATAATGTTCATTTTTACTATACTAAATGTTCATATTTTTTTTGACATGTTCATTTTTTAATACTAACTTTTCATTTTTTACGTGTTTATTTTTTTATTACTAAATGATCATTTATTTTTACGTGTTCACCTTTTTTTTTTTTCCTAAATGTTCATTTATAAGACCATGGCCCATCAATTTTATCGTAATTATGTTCACTTTTAATGTACTAAATAATCATTTTTTTAACTTGTTCACTTTTTAATACTAACTGTTCGTTTTTATTTTACATACTCATTTTTTTTATTAGTGAATGTTCATTTTTTACGTGCTCATATCTTTTTACTAAATGTTCATATTATATGGCGTGTTGCAGCTATCCTAGCTGCACTTAGAGCAACTCCAATGATTGTAGCTAGGGACTTGCTTGCAATTGTCAAAAGTTTCAAGCTACTAGCTTGACCATTGGAGCTAAAAAATACAATTAGTTTGGCCAAGCTAATTAGCTTGCCCAAGCTAATTAGCTTGCCCAAGCTAATTTGCTACAGAAAAAAGTTTCCAAAATTTTTAGAGATTAATATATTGAAATAATTAAATTTATAAGCTAATTGAGAAAGTTAAGCATGTTTAATTAGCAAGCTAATAGCTAACCATTGGGCACAAAATAGCTACAAAAAGAATTAGCTTGAAATCATATGTGGCATGACTAGCTAAATTTAACAATTAGCTTACCATTGAAGTTACTCTAATTACCCTCTATCATGGGAGGAATGCTCCTTTTGATGGACTTTTCTAATCAAAACTTTGAGGAATCGTGGCCCAATTACTATAATTAAGGTCCTATCAACATGTTTGGGGGCACATTGTAGACGCAACATTTTCCTCACCTTGATCAACAATTCAATCACCGTGAATTAGATCTCGTTCACTTCATCTTATTTTTGCTGAACTAAAATTATTTTTTACTGAACTGCAATTATTTTTGTTGAACTAAAATTAATTTTACTGAACTGAAATTATTTTTGCAGGACTGAAATTATTATTTTTTAACCTGATTTTCTATTATATTTCTTCTTTATGTTTACTAATTTTTACTGAACTGAAATTATTTTTATTGAACTGAAATTAATTTTGCTCGATTGAACTTATTTTAATTGAAGTAAAATTAATTTTACTGAACTGAAATTATTTTTACGAAAATTAGTTTTTTTTTAAGGTGAAGTGAACATCGCCTAACCATATGGATTATTACTTACTTTATTTTTCAATGCACGAAGTTATAGAATGAATGTTATAAAGTAATAAAATAGGAAGAAAGTGGGGTTTGTGGAAGAATAAAGTTAGATAATTAGTAAAATACTAGCTTAGGCCCCGTGCCATGCACGGTAACTCTAATTTTTGTGTTAAAAAAAGTGTATCTAATAAATCAAAGTGATGTTTTAAAGTAAGTTCTTTAATATCAATTTTATTACAGCGTATTACTTTTTTAGTAAACTCTAACATTACTCTGTTTATAGATAATTAAAAAGGAAATGGATCTAATAAAATATTGTGGATAAAGAAAATTGAAGCAAGTGCTAAAATAGGGTTTGGAGGGAGTAGTTTAATTTCAAGCTAGGATGACTCGTGAGGGAGTAGTTTAATAGGGTCATTCTTCATGCCTGTAAAACTTTTAAAAAATGAATAACAATAATTAGTTTCAACATTTTTTTTTTACGCAATTACGCCTAATTAGGCTCCACTAGGACGTACTCCCTCCGTGACCCATTTGGGTTGATTACGCGGGTATTAAGGAAGTTAAGTAAAAAGAAGTAAAAATATATTGGAAAGATAAATTTATATGGGGTTTGTAAAAAAAAAATAGAGAGAGAAAGTAATACTCCCTCCGTCCCCTCTTGATAGTCCCTTATGGGCAAATTTTAGTCCCAAAATGTTCACCCCATTTGTTTTTTTTCAACAACCATAAGTATTAATTTTTTTTACCAAACTTCCCTTCAATTTGCAAAAATACTTATGTAAATTTATATTTTCTATGTAAATTTTGTTTTCCCATGTACTTTTATTACTTTCTCTCTCTACTTTTTTGTATATCCAATGTCAATTTATTTTTTCAATGTACTTTAACTATTCTTATTTGTGTTTATTAATTTCCGTGAAAAATGCTTATAATGGACTATCAAAAGGGGATGGAGGTAGTAAAATAACATAGAAAATCAATTTTTTATATGGGGAAGCTAATTTTGCACAAATATTGTAGCAAATTGGTGGGTGTTTTAAAGCAAATTGGTTAATGTTTTTGGGACAAAATTTTGGCCAAATGGGTCGTTCTTTTTGGGACAGAGGGAGTAGTACATTTACAATATGAATTTGCCACCTCGAAACTCTACAAAACTTTAATGGTTAAAGGATACGGAGTACGTACTTTATTAAATATTACTCCGTAATTGACAACTTGTCCATAACTACATACGGAGCAATCACAGGATGGCAACAATTTTCCGTACTCGTTCCGTTCCAAATCCTATTTTTTTTTTTTTTTTTTTTTTTTTTTTTTTTTTTTTTGTGGGGGGGGGGGGGGGGGAATGTTACTCCGTATATAAGCTCTGTTCACTTCACCTTATTTTTGTTCAACCGAAATTATTTTTGCTAAACTTAAATTATTTTTACTGAATTGAAATTAATTTTACAGATTTGCCTTTATATTTTTTCTTTAAGTTTACTGATTTTTAATAAACTTAAATTAATTTTACTGAATTAAAATTATTTTTGTTGAACTGAAATTATTTTTACTGAACTGAACTTATTTTTACAGAACCGAAATTATTTTTATTAAGGAGTATTTTTTTAAGGTAAAGTGAACATAGCAATAGTCCTTAGGAGTACATATAAGCATTTAAAACACCTTTGAAAATTGTTTAAATTTAGAAAATCATGATAAAAACACACTAATTACACTGATCTACTCGAGTTTTTGTCATGAATTACTAATTTTATACAATTTTCAAGAGTATTTGTATTGCTTATATATAGCCAATTAGCCATTAGGCTACCTTATTTATTTATTTTTTTATTTCATTAGTTTGATTGACATATTTGCTGAGACGCAACTTTGACCATTAATATCTTTAATTGTCTGTTGGTAAAAATTGTACTAGTATAACAAAATTATATTATGAAACTAGACATTATGAATAAGCTAATGATATACTTATATAATATCTTTTATTTATTTTATAGAGATAAAAAAAAATAAATCAATTATGGTATATATAGTATTATATAAAGAGAAAAGACATTTTGATTATTACAGTAAAAAAAAAAAAATTAATCCTAAATACCGGTTCCATTTTTTTTTTTTTTTAAACAAAACATTGGTTCCACTTAAATTATCCATTTATCCATGATTATTGATTACCCACAACTTCATTGCATCAAACACAATTTTGGGTTTCTGTCAAAAACCAAAAAAAAAAAAAAACCACTATTTTGGGCAAAGTTGTGGGTAAATCTAGGCCGTCGGATCGTGAGTAAAATACTAAAATGGAATGATTAGTGTAGTAATGAACGGTGGATTAAATATGAGCACACGGATCACGGATTACCGATTTTGATTTCTGCGTAACAATGTTTATACAGTATTTAATGTTTCTCTCTCATCTTAATTAAAAAACACAAAAAGTTGAATTTTCTCTCTCCTCACGAGTTTCTTATTTTCTTTGTTTTCCCCCCAAAACCTCTTTCCCTCTAACAATGGCTGCTCCACCATCACCACCACACGGTCAACCATCAGTTTGTTCTCTGCCGGAGGTTTTTCCGCCACCAGCTGCTCCTCTGCCGGAGATTTTGCCGCCACCAGCTGCTACTCTGCCGGAGATTTTGCCGCCACCAGATTCTCCTCTGCCGGAGATTTTGCCGCCACCAGCTGCTACTCTGCCGGAGGTTTTGCCGCCACCAGTTGATCCTCTGCCGGAGGACTTACCTCCTGAGTATCCAGAGCTGACGGTAAACTCCCTCCCGGCCCCTCACCCATCTACTGAAATACTTCGTGAATACGTCGGCTGCCTCATTCGTATTGACAACCTCGCAGCTGCAATTCAGGCACACCCGAAAAACTACCAATTACTCCACCGACTTCATGCCGAGTACGAGGATCGTTCGAGGCTGGCGCAAAGAATCATGGTTCACCCTACTGTGACTGTCACTAACTATTCAGAATTCAACGTTCTTTGTGAAGATGCTGAAATTGCAAGGGACACCAAAGTATGGGTACATGAGGATACCTCGCCGAGGTCGGTGGCGTGTATCCATCGCCGCCAAGATGACACGGGAAGGACTTATCGGGTTTTGTTCGCTTCCGAGCTTAGTGCTGAAGAGATGGCCGGCGACAGGGATGAGCTCTTTAACTCCAAGAACCCAGATTACTCTTCGGAATCCGGCTCTATTGTGGATGTTTCCTCCGGCTCCTCTCACGGATACGGGTATTCGGATGATTCTGTTGAAGATTAGGTTCTAGTGTATGAAATCTCACTATTCCACTAGTCTAATTTCTTGAGTTTTGAATCAATTACTACAGTATAAATTTGTAACAGATTAGGGTTTGCTAAGATTTCAATTGTTTTTTCTTCTTTGTAGATTCTTGTTTATAGTTGTAGATGCTCGAACTTGATTTGAGTATTACCTGGAATTGTCTAGTTTTACAGTCTACCTGAGCTGTCCAGAGCTTTGCTCTGTGAATTGAGTTGGAATAAATGATTTTACGCCTTTGGCTGATGTTGTTCTTGCTTATAGTTTTATGGCATTTCAATAAGTCTACTGTGAGACCTTTGGCATAATGCTTATATTTGGATAGAAAGATAAACTGATACATTTATGATCATTCTTTTCACTTCCTTTGTTGGCCAATTATGTTTTTTAATGTTTCCACTGAATGTTGAAATCACAAGGCTACTAAAGAAGCGTGTGCAAGATTTGAGTGCTGAAGTTGATCAGTTCCAATTATACCTAGATCAAGTAAACACTACCTGTGTCAGTCCAATTGTTGGCACTGCTGACGGAAACGAAGCTATTGTCCGTTCTTTTTGTTATCATTCTTCTAAAAAGGCTCTAAGTATTCCAACCTGTTCTCATGGTGCTTCTGCTTCCTGTGATAACCAAATTGATGCTGTCACATTGGCAATTGCTCCCATAAGCTTCATCATATAACAAGGGCAAGCGAACTGAATTTTATTGCAGAGTGGCTGGTAATGTGTTTCTAACTCTTTGTCCTAATTTTATTCTTTTCCCCCAACTGGATGTTACTTCAGTGGAGCGTTTTGGTTGACTACTAATTAAGATAGAAACAAAATGCTGGATGCCTGGTAAAAGTTGTAATTCTTGCTGTAGTGTATTTATAATATAAGATGCCTAATTGAGATAGGAAACCATCTACATTTGTTTAAATTTCTTTTCCTACAATCGGTCCTTAGACTCCTAACTGAATAATTGATCTGATTTTGTTTTCTAACTTCCAAAAATAACAGAGCAAAGTCTGCAATTATTATCTGAAATTTTCTGTGGAAACCTAGCTCAAAATGCCTACTAAATCTGCTGCATGATCTTGCCGGATCCATCACGTGCGTGTCTGCCTCATTAAACACATCAACATGCTTGGCAGCCCAATGATTGAATCTCTATTCAAGAACCAATCTAAAGCTGCTACCCAACTGTTCTTAAAATTGAAGATGAAATGTTTTTGGCTTTTTAGCTTTGTTTAAATTAAAGAAGTCTTGTGTGCATTTTCTTTATCAAAATTTATGTTTGATTCTGTGGGTTTTCTTATTATCAGAAGCTGTCAGAAGTCTGTACTTATCGCTGTGCTTCGGGTCTTTGCCTAATGTTACTTCGATTTCTGATGAGATTGATGGCCCTGATAAGTATTCCTGCTGATTTGCCTCAGCTTCATAGCCTCTCTGAAGGTACATATTCACCCTCATCTCCTTTGGTTTTGTTCTTAATTGTTATTAATGTTGTTATATCTACTATGCTGTGGATTTAATAGAGTATTTCTGGACTTAGTTGTATATGTGCTTGATTGCATATTTGGTCAGATTGGGATATACTTTTACTTCTCTCTATTGTGTTAGACCTGATTTTCAGATTGCTTGCATTTTGTGCTCAAAACCTTGTTCGTTTGATTACCAAAGAAATAGAAGGTTCCCTTGAGATTGGCTTCTGTGCTCTGATAATTCACCTGTTCTTTTGTTTGCTCTTATAATCTTATGAAATGTATATAATCGTGCATAAAGTCGATTTCTCGAATATTGTTTTATAGGTGTACATATTGTATGGAGTTGTTGGAAATTGATCGATAATTTGCTGAAATCATTGTTTCTTAGATATGAAGATTGACTCTTAATTTGCCGAAATTATTGTTCCTTAGATTGCTGTGAATTGATTGACCAGTTTCCAAATAATCGTTTCATAACTTTAGTGTGGGTGTGAATTGATTCATAATATGCGAATTTCATGTTTCTTAATGCATGCTATGGATTATTTAGCTTGTGATATTTTTTGTGGCTTGGAACCCGATTATGTTCATGTTGTATCTAGATTATTGCAGTGGTTGGGTTTTGTAGTAGCATGAGATTTCAAGAGCTTACGAGGCTTTAATTTATAAAATAAGATGTTCAGAATGTTAGGTCACTATCACCATATATTATCAAGGCTTCAAACTCAACTCTTTTTCTTATCAAGTCTGTTGACTCGAATGAACAATACAAGAGGGGGGGGGGGGTGAATTGTATTGTGGAGGAACTGGGGTAATTTTTGCGTGGTTCTAAAAGAAACTTAAACAAAAACTTTAAAGTGCAAGAGAGATTTTACGTGGAAAACTTCTTGGCCCTAATCAAGAAGAAAAACCACGACCACAAGGGATTTTAAACTCAATTCTTAATAATAATAGGGCAAACAACCTATTACAAATTAAGACTCTAAACTCTAGTTCCTCTATGAACTTAAGTTCCCCCTCAACTGATCCCTCAATCAGTTGAGCTCTCAAATCTCTCTCTTTCTCCTTGCTTCACTCAAAGCAATCTACACACTCTAGAGTTTACCCAAACTCTTCCCCAATACAACTCGAATTAAAACTCTAAGATGCTAAGTACAAAGACACTCAAGGACTTAAGTGGATTTTGACTCTTTTCGAAAAGCTTAGAAGATTGTAATGCTCAAGTGTACTCTTCAAAATGGAAAACCAATTCTATTTATACTAGAAGAAATCAGTTGAAAGACTCCCACGTCTGCCTTGACTTCCACTTCACCACAACTTCCATGAAACTAGGAAGTGCAGTTCGTGGAGGCTTGGGCAGCAAGCTGAGGTATTCTTGAGGAAGTGGTTTACTGCTTCCTTGAATTTCTCAACTTCCTTGACCAAGTAAAAGAACCGTTAAAAAGAGTTTCAAAGAAGATTTTATCAAGTCAGATTTTCCAAAACAATAGGATAAGGTTAAAACAGAAAATCTTTTAAAATAAATAGAATAAAAGATAATTTTCCGAAAATAAAATAAAATCTTTTTAAACAAGGAAAATAAAATCTTTATAAACTGAAATTAAATCCACTTATCATCCTATCAATAATCAACGTACTTAACAAATATACAAGAAGCCTAAAATAAATATTAAAGATACAATAGACTCCTTGGAACCTAGTGAAGCTTCGACTCTGGAGCTTCAGTTCCTCACTCAAGGAACTTAGCTTCTGATTGTCTTCTATCCTTGTCCAAAGCTCTTCTTTTGACCTTGTTCCAAGCTCCATTCTGACTCTAGAACTTCGTAGCATTTAAAACCTGTCAACACATCAAAGCTAATAGACAAATGTTAAAGCCCTTATGGGTTTGCTTAGGTTCCTTGAGTCATCATCAAAACTTAAGATCAACAATATTCCCCCTTTTTGATGAATGACAAACCTAAGCAAACTCATGAATAAAATTGAAAGACAATCAGAAAAGAAAAAAACTACTTTAAAATAAAAATGAACTAGCTTTAAAAATTGACATGTAACAAGGAACTGAAAATTATACCTTCTAGTTTTAGATGGATGGAGAGCTTGTCAACAATTGAGTTTGCCTTCTTTTCCCCCTTTTGGCGTTCATCAAAATTAATGCACACAAATATATATATCTAAACACAGCACCATGATAATGGTTTGTGTCCAAAGCATAGAACAAAGCACATATAAGCAGAAATAGTATGCAAATAGTCATAAAGCAAGCATGCAAAATCCATATAAACAAACTGATGTTCCTCCAGAACATCCAAAAGCAAACAAAATACCCTGTTTTAAGTGTTTACAGACCAAAAGAAGCAGAATTAAACAAAGTTCAAACAAGACCAAGTTCAAAAGTCAACCAAATTTGGAAACAGAACAGAAGAAAAATAATATTAGGCTTCAGGGGCAGTGGATTGGTGCTCTTCTCCTGCATCTTCAATAGGCACCTCTTCCAGCACCAAGTCTTCCAGCTTCTTCAGAATATCAGTCTGCCCTTGGGAAATGGTATCAGTGCGCTGCTGAACTGTTGTAGATAGCTCTGTAGAAGCTTTTGTCAGATCAGACACCATCTTCCCCAGAGTCTCAATTTTTTGAACCATAGCAGCCTGTGCATCCACCAGCTTTTGCACTGTTCCCTTGAGATTTTTCATTTCTAAAGCAGCACTGACAGAACTGAACCCTGCAAAGCCTACACTTTCTCTTGCAGGAACTGACTGACTTTCTCCTGTTTCCTGCACAAAAGTCCCCTGTTCCCCCTGAACTAGTACTTTCTCCTCACTTAAATCAACAAAAGTAGGAGCTCCAACTTTCATTTTTGGCTTAACAGCCAGTCTTGTGCTCTTTCTTTTCCCTGTAGTAGGAGCACTACTTTTCTTCTTCTCAGAGCCCGAACCTTCTTCCTTATCTTTCATTTTTCCTTTCTTCTCTCCCTCTTCCTCACTGTTCTCTCCTTCCAGCCACTTATCCAACTCCTCATCTTCAGTCATGACCTTCACCTCTTCCTTGGCTTTAGATTGTTTTGGGATGAACTGAGTAACACCATCAACCACATGTAGGTTTCTGCTTTCAAGGGTTCTAGGTTGGACAAAGTGATTTGTTTGGAGTTTGAGGCTCTCACAGTTCTCTACAGAAATCCCAAAACTTTCTATGAGAGTGATGATCAGGTTTGCATAGCCAACTTTCAGGTGATTTGTGATGCAATGAGTGAGGTGTTTAATCATGATGGATGGAAAATTTATCTGAATTTTGTTTTCTAGACAATACATAAGCACAGCATCTAGGTGATTTGCTTCATGCCTATGCTGGGTTCTAGGGACAATGGCTTGATGGACAAAGACAAACAGGACTTTCTGAAGGGGAGAAAATAGATTATGATTGGTTTGGACTTTGGACACTTTCCCACCAATTGATTCCACAATTTCTTTTATAGACACATCACCTACACCAATTTCAGTGGCTCCTTTAAAGTATTCATTAAACCCCTCATTCGGAGTACCAAATATAGCAGTCAAATAATCAGCATCAAAACTAATTTTCTTGTTTTTGACTCTAGAAACACACACACCATCAACATTCTTGAAATTTGCACAGAATTCTTTTAAGGGAGCATGAGCAAGCACATTATTATAGCTTTCACTAAACAGTTGAATCCAATTTTGAGCTTCTAAAATCTCAAGTAGTTCAGTATACTTACAGACTTCACACCAATTTAAATTGATGCAAAAACCATGAATGAAGCGATCAGAACTTGCTTCGATTCTCTTGACAGTGGGTGGTTTCTCCAGTTGAATCCGTTCTCCCATCTCTTCCCATCCTTGTTCCTCTGGTTCCTCTTCCTCCAGCTTGCGTTTCTTTGTTTCACTTCTATCTCCAGGCAAGTTCTTTGGCTTTTCAGGGGTTGCTTTGGGTTGAGTTTCTTGCTCAATATCCATGGGTGAGTCCTTTTGTGAGGTAAATTGTGTTTTAGGTGAAATATCCATGGGTGAGTAAGATGAATCGTTGAAATGCAGTATGTATTTTACGGATTGAGGAGGTGAAGAATAGTGATTAGGGTTTGGTGAGTATGGCTTCATTTTATAGTGGAGGTAATTTCTAGGAAAATGTGAGACGGTGGAAGAGTGTGGAAGGTTAATTGAATGGGGTATGTGTCGTTTGAGGAAGGATTTGAGAAATTACTTTCACTTGGTCAGATTAAAGATGGAAGATTCATTTAATATGATTTGACATCAAGAGTCTTGATTAAATAGAGAAATTTTTGATCAGAAACTTGAATTGAATTCGAAAAGACTAGGGTATTTAATTTAGGATGAATTTAAATTTAAAGAGATAAACTTGAGAGATTAATTCAAGAATAAAAGGATAAGATTTTTCCAGTAGATAAAAATTAATTAACTGACTAGCTAATTAATTTAAGAAGTGATAGAACGAAATCTTATGAAAATATTAGGAGGAACTTGGAACAAGTCAACATAGCTTGTTAGTAATATAGATAAGCAAGTGCAATTTGATTTCTTCACATACAGCCACAATCCCATATGTATTGCCATACATTCTAATGCTCAGGACTATGTTTTCACATATACAGATTGTGTAAGACACATATAATGCATGCATGATTGACTTATACCTTGGGGAAACTTGAGGTCTTCTAACTCAATTGTATCATACCAAGTTCCATGCGCATCTTTTCAAATTTGTCCCTGCTCAAAGGCTTAGTAAGAATGTCAGCAATTTGATTTTCAGTCTCACAAAAATCTAATTCAATTAAGCCTTTTTCCACATTATCCTTAAGGAAATGATGCCTTATATGAATATGCTTTACACGAGAATGATGAACTGGATCTTTTGAAATGCATATGGCACTAGTATTATCACAATAAATAGGAATGCAATTATACTTCATACCATAGTCTCTTAGTTGTTGTTTTATCCAGAGTACTTGAGAACAACAGGCAGCAGCTGCCACATATTCAGCTTCAGCAGTTGACAAGGCCACTGTGTTCTGTTTCTTGGATCCCCAAGAAACTAGACATGGCCCAAGAAACTGAATCATCCCTGAAGTACTTTTTCTGTTCACCAGATCCCCTGCATAGTCAGCATCTGCAAAACCTTTTAACTCAAAAGTATCACTTCTAGGATAGAATAGACAAAGATTGTCAGTTCCTTTGAGGTACCGTAGGATCCTTTTTACTGCTATAAGATGTGATTCTTTAGGAATAGATTGAAACCTTGCACATAAGCCAACACTAAATGCTATATCAGGTCTACTAGCAGTTAAGTATAAAAGAGATCCAATCATACCTCTGTATCCAGTTTGATCTACACTAGTTCCTTGTAGATCTTCATCTAACCTTGTGCCTGTTCCCATAGGTGTATGGTAGGTCTTTGCTTGGTCAAGATTATATTTCTTCAGTAGTTCCTTGACATACTTTTGTTGGTGAATTGCAATACCTTTTTCTGTTTGTTTGATTTGTAGTCCAAGGAAGAAGTTGAGTTCCCCCATCATGCTCATCTCGAATTCACCACTCATTAGTTCAGCAAAGTACTTGCACAAGTTTTCGTTAGTTGCTCCAAAAATAATATCATCAACATATATTTGAACAACTAGTAAATCAGTTCCTTCAGATTTTAAAAACAAAGTTTTATCTACTTTTCCTCTTTTAAAATCATTTTGAAGAAGGAACTTAGAGAGCCTTTCATACCAAGCTCTAGGTGCTTGTTTCAGCCCATAAAGAGCTTTATCAAGCTTAAAGACATGATTAGGAAATTGGGGATTTTCAAAACCAGGAGGTTGTTCTACATACACTTCCTCTTCAAGAAAACCATTTAGAAAAGCACATTTAACATCCATTTGATACAGTTTGAAACCCATAAAAGAAGCAAATGCAATTAATATTCTAATAGCTTCTAATCTAGCAACAGGAGCAAAAGTTTCTTCGAAATCAATACCTTCTTGCTGATTGTATCCTTTCACAACAAGTCTGGCTTTGTTTCTTACGATTGTTCCGTATTCATCCAGCTTGTTCCTGAATACCCACTTGAGCCCTATCACCTTTTTGTGTTCTGGTTTCTCTTCAAGATGCCAGACCTTGTTCCTTTCAAACTCATTGAGTTCATCTTGCATGGCAATTATCCAGTCAGCATCCTTCAGAGCTTCTTCATGATTCCTTGGCTCAATTATGGATAAAAAGGCTTGGAAGGCACAGAAGTTCCTCATCTGTGATCTGGTCTGAGTTCCTCTACCAATATCACTTATAATAAGATCTGTTGGATGAGAGCCTTGATATTTGAATGGCTTTGGATGAAACTCTCTGGCAGGAACTCCAATTTGAGGCACTTCTTCTTCAGTTTCTTCTGCATTTTCCTCGTTGCCTGTCTCTTCATGATCTTGTTCCTCCGTGGTTTCTTGATCAGGAATTTCTGCATTTTCTTGATGTTCTTGCTCAGGTTCCTCTCTAGCTTCCTTGGTTTGCTTGGATGATTCTTCTTCTTCTTCCCTGTCTCTAATCATTCCAATTTCATAATCATTATTGTCTTGTTCCTGTACATTCATAAACATGTTAGATTCATCAAATATCACATGAATGCTTTCTTCTACACACATTGTATTTTTATTGTAAACTCTGTAAGCTTTGCTATTTGATGCATAGCCAAGGAACACAGCTTCATCACTTCTTTCATCAAATTTTCCTATGTTCCTTTTTCCATTATTATGGACAAAACACCTGCATCCAAAAGCTCGAAAGTGAGAAATATTGGGTTTTCTGCCCTTAAACAGTTCATAAGGAGTCTTATTGATGATTGGTCTCATCATAACTCTATTAATAATATAACAAGCAGTGTTTATAGCTTCAGCCCAGAAGTTCCTTGGAAGACCACTTGCTATGAGCATAGTTCTTGCCATGTCTTCTAATGTCCTGTTCTTCCTTTCAACAACTCCATTCTGTTGAGGAGTTCTAGGGGCTGAAAAGTTATGATCCATGCCATTTTCTTTGCAAAAGTCATCAAATCTTGAATTTTCAAACTCTGTTCCATGATCTGAACGAATATGGACAATTTGATTTCCACTTGTCTTTTGAACTCTTTTGGCAAATGATACAAATTCATCAAAAGTTTCATCCTTGCTAGACAGAAAAATCACCCAAGTAAATCTAGAAAAATCATCAATTATAACTAAGACATATTTCTTTCCACTTCTACTTTGAACACGCATGGGGCCACACAAATCCATATGGATTAGTTCCAATGGCTTTGTGGTGCTTACCATGTTTTTGCTTTTGAAAGAAGACCTGACTTGCTTGCCTCTTACACATGCATCACAGATATGTTGTATGAGGAACTTGACTGAGGGAAGCCCTATAACCAAGTTCCTTGCTCTAAGTTTATCCATGAGTGAGAAGCTAGCATGTCCAAAGCGTCTATGCCATAATAAGGGATCATCATTAATGGCACTCAGGCAGGTAAGGTTGTTCCTTGGAACAGAATTCAGATCCACAATATATGTGTTCCCTTTTCTAGTTCCTTCAAGAACAACCCTTCCTGTTTTATCATTAATGATGTTACATGAATCAGATGTAAAACTTACAGAGTTTCCTTTATCACAAAATTGTGATATGCTCAGCAGATTGTGCATTAAACCCTCGACCAAAAGTACATTTTCTATAGAATGAGAACTGGACCTTCCTACTCTTCCTTTAGCAATTACTTCACCCTTCTTGTTATCTCCAAAGGTCACAGTTCCTCCTGGATAGGCCTCTAGTGAGAGAAACTTTGATTTATCTCCTGTCATATGCTTTGAACAACCACTGTCGAGGTACCATGTGTTGTTCCCCCTCACTAGGACCTGCAAAAGAACTTATTGGTTAGTTTCAGGAACCCAGGTTTCCTTGGGTTCCTTGGACGTTGAAGCAATATCAGATTTCTTTACCCAAACTTGCCTAACATTTTCGTTCACAGACTGTTCCTTCTTGTTGCAAGTGGCAACAAGATGGCCAGTTTTACCACAGAAGGTACAAACTTTATGACTAGGCAGGTCTACATATTTTTTCTTGCCCTTATGCTTAGAACGTATAAATCCTAGACCTTCAGTTCTTTTGGTTTGAGCATTTTCAATCCACTTAGGAATTCCAACATGACTAATGCATCTTTCTTTTCGAAGCTCAAGTTCCTTCTCCAATTTTGCCTTTTCAATTCTTAACTCATCAAGATCAATTTTTAATTTTTCAAAATCCTCATTAAATTTAGGCAAAGATTCTGAGGAGGAACTTGGAGATATTTCAGCATTAGCTAGTTTATATTGAGTCAATTCAACATTAACCATAATATTTTCAAACTTGAGTTTCTCATTCATTTCTTTTAAGAGAAGATTTTTGTCAAAAAGTTCAAAAAATCTGCTTTGCACATCAGTTCGTTGATTTTCAATCCACGTACTGTGTTCCTTGCAGACTTTGAGAGCTCTTTGACACTCACCTAGACGAATACTAGTGTGAGTCCATTCATCTTCCATTTCAAACACTAAATCAATGAGAGCATCTTTAGTATAAGTTTTAAGTACATTAGGATCAAGGAATACCTCTTTAGCAAGCTCATCATTGTAAGCCCTGTCATCACGTTTGGCCATCAAACACAGATGAGCTAATTCTTCTTCAGGTTGTTCCTCTTCATCCTCACTTTCAGAATCTCCCCATGCAGCTATCATAGCCTTCCTTATGTCTGTTTTGTTGAAAGGAGTTTTGTTGTGGTTGCTCTTAACTTGTTCCTTTGCCTTCCCTTTACCTTTCTCTGTTTCCCAAAGTGGACACTCACGAATGAAGTGTTCCAGTGATCCACATTTGTGACAACCAGAGTCAGCCTTTGAAGTAGAGTGTTTCTTGGTGAAGTTCCTTGACCTGTTGTTTCTGTTGAACATTCTTTTGAACCTTCTCACCAGCATAGCTGCCTCTTCTTCATCTACTTCAGATTCTTCTTGATCTCCAGCTTTGAGAGCCAAGCCTTTTCCTCGGTTTCCTTCACTGTTGCTTGTTCCCAGGTGCAACTCATGAGTCATGAGGGAACCAGCAAGTTGCTCAATGTTGAACTTTGTGAAGTCCTTTGTTTCTTGTAAGGCTGTTACCTTGGCTCTCCATCTCTCATCTTGAGGGAGGCTTCTTAGAACTTTTCTGACCTGCTCATCAATAGGGATTTGCTTTCCAAGATAAACAAGCTCATTAATAATGTTAGTGAATCTAGTTAACATTTCCTGAATTGATTCTTTTGGTTGCATTTCAAACCGTTCATATTTTGACATGAGCAAGTCAATTTTAGAGCGTTTCACTTCGTTAGTTCCTTCATGAGTTACTTGAAGTAAATCCCAAATTTCTTTAGCATTTTTACAGCCCATAACACGATTGTGTTCATGGGGTCCAAGACCACAATGAAGTAATTTAACAGCAAGTGCATTAATTTCCATTTTCTCAAAATCTTCCTTATCAAACTCAGACATAGGTTTAGGTACTACCTCATTTTCACTGTTGGTTTTGGTAATTTCAAAATCACCAACTTCGATAACTCTCCAAACTTGGTAGTTGTCAGCTTTGATAAAGATTTCCATCCTGTTCTTCCAATAGGTGTAGAATTTCCCATTGAACATAGAAGGACGCTGCGTAGAGTAACCTTCTTCCAGTTTCTCGTGATTGTTCATCTTGATTCCAGGAACTTAACTCGTCAGGGTTTCCTGATTTCTTCGAGGAACCAGCTCTGATACCAATTGTTGACTCGAATGAACAATACAAGAGGGGGGGGTGAATTGTATTGTGGAGGAACTGGGGTAATTTTTGCGTGGTTCTAAAAGAAATTTAAACAAAAACTTTAAAGTGCAAGAGAGATTTTACGTGGAAAACTTCTTGGCCCTAATCAAGAAGAAAAACCACGACCACAAGGGATTTTAAACTCAATTCTTAATAATAATAGGGCTCTTTAGGTGTTCCTTGTTGAAAGGCGCAGTCCATCACGTAATTCGCGTCTCTTGATCAATTGAATCTTTTCACTGAGGATTCCTATGTGAAGTCTAACCGAAATGAATGTCATGTGATTAGAGAACTAGAAAATCCCATCTGTTTCCCCTTAATTTTTCATGTGATTAAAAACCCCGATGGCAGAATACAGTCTAACTGAAATAGGAATTCTCATGATGCGACATCTACATGTTAAAACTAATATATATACAAAATTACAAACTTCTTCATATGGCGTGAGAGCTTCATCTTGCAATTCCTGCTCGGAAGAAGATAAACCTTTTTGATAATGAGGTAGACTTATTTATTTTTACGCCTTTAATTTAATCTGGTGCCCTTGAGTTTTTAGTATGGTTTACTAAGTTTTTGAGCATATGAGTTTAGTATCTATGTTTTTTATTTGGGTTGTTTGAATTCTGGGAAAATTTGATGTTTAATTTGTCCTTTGTATTGGAGACCAAAATCCGGCCCCATTCCCCAATATTTGATACATTTCACCTGTTTAATAGTTAATCTTGGTTAAGGAAAATCTTGAAATCTATCGTTTGTTTGATAAAATAAAACTATAGTGTTTGATTATTAGATTATTTATTAGCTGGGAATACTTTTTACCTGTTGTTTGATTATAACGGTCCATTTTCATGAGAAATGCATGCATAGGATTTTTTTATAAGTCTTGAATACCTTCATGCTGCTGGAAGGCTGGATGCTATTATTGATATTATGTGCTTTAAACACTACTATGTGTCACTGGCAGTGGGGCTCTTAAGTCCATACAGATAGGGCAAGGTTTCTGAGGTTGCAACAGGTAATTCATTCACAACCACTTTTATTCTTATGAAAGAAGGAACTGCATGAACTATCTTTTCCTGATGGTAGTAATATGTTTTCACCAGGCATTGGCAACATGGATCCTCTTGATCAAGTCCAGGATGCCCCTCCTCTAACTGCTGAGGAGGGTATCAGTTACCACGATTCAGCAAGTGGTAAACCTCGTCAGGCCGATGATAAGTATCCTCTCTTCCATCTTCGTGTTTATGCATCTTTCAAAAGAAAATTGTTTGAATGTCATTTCTTTGTGTAATATTGCTACATGTTTCAGGGAAAAAAAACTCAATATGTGATTGAATTCAATGCTTGGAGCATGTAATCTGAGGGGGGACCAATGTCGGCAGTCTCAAAATTGCTGATGCCTGTATTTATAATACTACCTCCGTTACATGCTCATTTGATTTTAATAGGAACGAGAATACAAAGATGCTCTAATATTGTTTCGAGAACACTGAAATGGTAGAGCCAGCCTCCAATGTTGCTATTTTTGGTCTTAGAACTGTAGGCCCCTGCTGTAAGTTTCCAGTGAACCTCTTTATGTTAATTCAAGTGTGTTTTGCTCTCTTCTGATGAATTCATATTCTAACTGGATATTGCATCTACAAGTTGCAGAGGGTGCTAAGGCTGCAGGTGCTTCACTATCATTTGATTGCTGCCATTGTGTTGTCTACATTCCTAGGTTTTCTTCTGCACAAATCAGGGATGTGTCACTTGTCCCATTATAGCCTTCTAAATTCCATTCCATTGAGGAATGTCAAATGTTATATAATTCCATTCCAATAGTTTCAATCTTTCAATTATTTCATGATGCATGTCACTGAACTTCTGATCTGAGTTCTATTTGTCTGTCGGCTGGTAGCCTGGTACTTGATGTCTGTTTCATGAAGAAGTATCCTAATTCTTATAGAAAATTTTGCTGGTTCTTCTGTCTTTGTAATTCCCTTCTCTACTACACTTAAGCAAATGTGGGTACGGTATTTGAACTTTTGGATTATGTTGTAAATAGCTAATTTACATAATAATTTTGCTTCTCTTGGAATTTGTTGTTCTGATGCTAATTTGGCATTCTATTGTTTGATTGTGAGTGTGGGATTTAGCCTTAACACTTAAGGTATACTTAGCAGGTATTTTATTGATTTATTTATTTTTTTTTTCCTGTAATTTGCTTTCTTTGTAATTTTTGCTTGTTAATGAAATTGTGCTAATTTATATTTGCAGAAAAATTTTAGCAGCATCTGCAAATCTGCAATGTTCTTAAATTTCTTATTTCCTTGGATGGATAGCTTTTTGCATTCTTATTTATGTACATTGACCTTTTTGCACAGACCCGTGGTACCAAACTTGAACTTTTTACATGTCATTTAAAATTTCCTTGTGCAGATTTATTTCGCAACCTCTGTACTCGGGGTCAAGAATTATGGAGCTCATTTTATAAATAACAGTAACTCAAAATCTTTTTCTATTTTACCCCAAATTCAATGTTACACACCTTCAACAAGGTTCTTTTGGCGAAACAAGCGTGGAGAATCTTGTCAAATACCAATTCTCTGATGGTCAGGGTGCTCAAAGCTAAATACTTCTTTCATGGAAGCCTAAGTTAACTCCAATGCTAGCTTCACTTGGAGATTAAAATGTTCAGCGAGAGAGGTTCTTAGCAGGGGAGCGTTTAAAATGGTGGGGAAGGGTGGTCATTCTATTCACATATGGAATAATCCCTGGATCCCTTCCTTACCCAATTTTAGACCTCTGCCAAGAGCCACTGGCAATGGGAATGAGCTTACTTATGTGAATGAACTTTTACAGGAGGATGGATGGAACATGGAGCTGCTAAATGCTATGTTCTCTTGCTGGGAATGTGATGCTATTCTTGCTTTACCAGTTGCCAGATCTGCTACTTGTGATTTCTGGTCGTGGAAGCATACAAAAAATGGGGAGTACAGCGTGCGTAGTGCGTATTATGTGGAGCTCAAGTTCAAGAGACAACCTGCACAAGAGACAACCTGCTACTTCCTCAACTCACAAAGGGTCGACTATTTGGAGTAAAATCTGAAATGCTTCGATTCCCCCGAAAATTAAACATTTTGGGTGGAGAGTGTTGAATGAGGGAATAGCTAATTAGCTACTAGACAGAATCTTGCTGTGCGTGGTATGAATGTGGATGCTGTGTGCCCTTTGTGTGGTGAAATGAGTGAAACTACTATGCATACTCTTGCTTTCTGTAGTAGTGTGGCTTTTATTTGGTACACCTCTCCCTTGCGGCTTGACACTAGCTCTGTAAAGGCTGTTTCTGTTTTTGACTGGTGTGTGGAGTGGGAGAAAACGCATACTGATGGTGATTGGTGGAGTGTTTTTTGGAGTCTGTTATGGGGAATTTGGCTGAGGAGAAACGCTTGGGTTTTTGAAAAAAAGATGGTTGAAACTGAAAAGCTTCAACAGAGAGTAATGAGCATTATAGGTGAATATGAGAAGGCCAATGAGCATTCCTCAACCGTCTTGCAGGCTGCTGCCCCTATTGTGCAAGCGTGGGTTAAACCTGAAGCTGGCCGGTACAAAATCAACTGCGTTTTTTTAAGAATGGTTGTATTGGATTAGGGGGTGTGATGCGTGACAGTGTGGGGAATATAATGGCAGCAAACACTCTCTGTGTGAAGGGTGGGGATAATGTTGAGGTAACAGAAGCTTTGGCAGCAAAACAGGCTTTACAAATTGCTCTTGAGGCTGGTCCCACTAAGGTGGTGCTTGAAACAGACAACATGAAGGTGCTCAGACATCTAAGGAACAACATAAGAGAGTCTTCCAGCTTTGGGCTTATCATTAACGACATCTTTGAGCTTGCTAAAAGAGTGTATTGCTGTTAAGTACTCTCATGTAGTCATGTGGGAAGAAATGGCAACAAGGTGGCACGTTCTTTAGCTCATCTTGGTAAAAGTTTTGATAGTTTGCGTGTTTGGATTGAAGATAATCAATGTTGCTGCTAAGAATTTCGGAGTTACAGAGTTTGTGAATCCAAAGGATTATGACAAACCTATACAACAAGTGATTGTGGATCAAACTGATGGAGGAGTTGACTACAGCTTTGAGTGCATCAGAAATGTTTCATGCCTTGGAGTGTTGTCATAAATAAGTTTGCAGCTAGATTGCTTATCTTTTCATGCCATCTACTCACATGTATACAGATTGAAGACTTCACTCAATTGCAAAGCTTTCATACTTATACAATACAGATTTTGTAACAAGTGCAGTTATTGTCTAGTATGCTACAGTTCATTTTTTTGCAAACAACCGTCCCATCTTGAACTGAATTTTGGATTCAAATTGAATTCAAAAGAAAATGTTATTAGAACAGTCAACAACTCAAACCTTTTTTTTTTTTTTTTTTTTTTTTTTTTTTTTTTTTTTGCGGAAATCATATCTTCAATTTCACTTTAGCTTTTTCTTAGGTATTAATAGTGGGTTACAACATATTGATGTTTTTATAAAAACTAAATTTCCTTTTTTTTGTTCCCCAATTGTCTAATATCAATCATCCTCAAACACACTACACTTTTAAATAATCTTTTAAGGAAAATATTAATTCATCGATTTGGATAAGCTTCTATAAATATATGTTTAGTCAAAAGAGTTAAGTCATAGTTATGAGAAAGTCAAACTTATTAATAACACCTTTAGAATATAAATTTCACACTTGGTAGAATCGTGCTAGATTCCTAAGTGTTTATTTTATTTTATTTTTCGGTTCACCCTCTGGGCTAATCCGGATCTAGGGATCAATAACAAATTAGCAAATTAGACTTTTAAGGCGCATAATTCAAGGGTTTTGCAACAAATTAGCAACTAAATTTGATTCAGTCATCAAATTAGGCTCATAATTTTCTTCTCTAGCAAAATAATTGCAAGTTATGATCTTTCATAGCCTTAGAAATTAGAATCAATAATTTAAAACGAAAGCCAAATTTATTATACTGACAAATTAAATTAGATCAACTATAAACCCTGAAATTAAAATTCGATTATTACAAAAAGAAACCACTTACCTCGGAAGCTGCTTCAATGGAGGATAAAAATATTTAAAGGCACCTCAATGGAGAACGTGAAGTGCGCTACAGTTGGAAACTTTATATGCAAATTTTTTGTGCTCGTTGGTTCTTGTATCCTAATTTTTTCGTAACAGTAAAATAAAAAATAAATAAATAAAAATGAAATTGTTTCTCCTAAGGTTTTAATCCTTCGTGCTTTATATGTGGACAAGCTAATGAATCTTCAATTCATATCCTTTGAGACTGTCCTGCAGCTAAATCAGTTTGGAGAAGACTTGGTGGTCGCAGCAACTTTCCCTCTTTTTATCAAGGCGAATTAAAAAATTGGTTGTCCTCTAATTTGGAGTTTGATGAGAGGGATGAGGAAGAAGGTTGGCAGACTTATTTTGGCATCACGTTGTGGTGGCTTTGGAGATGGAGGAACACTAGAGTGTTTGAGAATGGTAAAGACATCCCTGTTGATGTAGGTGCCTTTTTGAAGATTAGATTCAATGAAACCTAGAGGAGTATCCATGATATTTCTTCATTCAACAATCAAGAGCTTAAGTCTGCCAAAATTGAGAAACATATTTCTTGGCTCAAACCCCCTGATGGTTGGTATGCGTTGAATACGGATGGAGCTGCCAAAGGGTCCCCTGGTGATGCAGGGGGTGGTGCTATTATTCGCAATCAAGATGGACAGTTCATCTCTGGTTTTTCAGCGAATTATGGGCGTTGCTCTGCTTTCAGAGCTGAGGTAAGAGCTTTGGCTCGTGCTTAGAACTTGCTAGGAATTTTCAGATAAGCAAGCTGCAGATCCAACTTGATAATCTAGCGTGTGTTCAAGCGATGAATTCAGAAGCTCAAGGAAGCGGTGAGTGTGCTCACCTAATTAATTTCTGCCGCAATCTACTTCGTAAGGATGATTGGGAGGTCCTGGTAGTCCATGTTTTCCGTGAAGGCAATCGTGCGGCTGACTGGCTTGCTAGTAGGGGTGTGGCTCAATCAGACAATCTTCTTATTTTAGGTAGTGCTCCCACGGAGCTTCGTAGGATCTTAAGCGAGGACGTTCAAGGTGTAGCTTTCCCACGCCTTGTTCCTCCTTAATAGATTGCTATTTGTTTATTTTTGTTTTTTCTTTTCTTTGGTTTTGTACCTCAATGGTACTCATGTACTTTATTTTTTTCTCAATGGTAAACACTAACTTTTCTAATTATCTATGGTAATCAATAATTAACTAAACTAATTCAATGGTAGCTTGAGTTAAGCATTTTAAGTAAGATTAACCATGGTTTATGTTTAAATGGGAGGAAAAAGATGAATTGACTAAAATACCCCCATTTATTTTAGACAACCAATTGTGTCTTGTCAAAGGGTCTGATTAAAACCTTTGAACTTCATCATCTTCATTCGAGTTCTTCATTGCTTACTCTGAAAATCGAATCTGCCTAAAATTTCATGCTCCAAAATCTCTCTAAAATTTTAGTTTATTGTCTAGGATAATTTAGTAGCAATTAAATTAGGGTTTTTCGGAAGGTTTGTGAATTATTGAGGGGTATCCGGGTTGTGCAATTGACGCATAATTTGGGTGAATTTGGAGGCGAATTTGTAGCAAAGAGGTTGCGATTGTCAGAAAGGCTCGATCTTTGTGCGAATTATACCATTTGAGGTGCGATCCTAAGTCAGGTATGTATTTTTTTCGCTATAATTTGGTGCATGCTCTGTTTTTGTAAATTTGTAGGGTATTAGTGTATTACTACTACTGCTGTTGGTTTTTTGTTAATTATTTTTGCAAAATTAATGTTATGTTGTGTATGGAGTAAATGATTGGGGTTTTATTGTTAGAATTACTTGAATATTGAACTTGATGTTGTAGGTTATATGCTTATACATGTTACTTATATTTGCTGCAGAATGGGTGATAATATAAAGTTACAATTTCAATACAATGGTAAAGATGTGACTGTTGTTGTTGAGGACATTGATAAGGCTAATTTGATTGATCTAATTATAGAGTACTGGGAGAAAGCAGCTAGGGACAATATAGAAACTCCAGAACACCCTACATTTAACTATGTGTTTAAAATGAAGCATGTTAGTCTTTTAAGTGATGCTGACTTAATGAAAATGTTTAGTAATTTGCCTGAGAAGAAGGAGGTATACATATGGGTAGGAACAGTAGGTAAGGATAGTAAGGTGGTCCAAGCTGCTAGGTCACTGATGTCAGGGAAGACACAAAGTGCTGTAGTTGTTGAAGCTGAAGTGGCTGTTAGGAAATGTAAACTAACACCTAGGAAAGGAAAGGCTAGTGTAACTGAGTTAGTGGAGGCTGAGGTTGTTTCTAAAAAAGACTTTGAGAGCCATATGATTGCTATAGGTAAACGTCCAATGGATGACTATGAGTTGGAGCAAACTGACCATGCTATTAATCAATGCATAGATGAAAAATTGACTGACTATATGGATTCACCACATAGAGAGAGCGATACTGATAGGGAACTTGATACTTAAATAGTGACTGCAAGTGTGAGAGGAGCTGGGAGAGATAGGGGAGCTGGGAGAGGGAAAGGGAGGGGCAATGCTAGAGGCAGAGGCAGAGGAGTTGTGACTGAGACAGGTAGAGGAAATGGGAGAGGGAGAGGGAGAGGAAGAGCAAGAGGGAAAGGGAGAGCTGGGGTTAACACAGTAGACTACTGGTTTAACATTTCTCCCACTCCATGAGATCCAAACCAACCCATTGAGCAACCTGCGTCACAAATACCATCTCAGTTGTTTACACAACAAACACAACCACCTCACCCATCAACCCAATCTTTAACCTATTCAAAGCATAGGACATTTTGCTAGGAGTAGTAAAACTTTGAGTGAAAGAGAGTCTGCTGAATCTTCCATAGTATCAGTTTTCTATAAGAGGAGAAATCCTATAACTACTGCTAAGAGACATGGAGTTGTTAGTAGTAGCAGTGCAAGTGGCAGTGAGCAAAATGCATCTTCTGGGGTTGTGAGCACTAGAAGGAGTTTGACTGTTAGCCTTAGGGATGATGATGACCAGGCTTTGAGTTTGCAAGATGATGAAGTAGAAGATGAAGGGTACAACCCAACTGAGGTTGAAGATGAAGACACTGATGAGAGTGTGGATACTGAAGAAGATAATGAGGGAGATGATTATGGTCCTTTGATTGAGGATGGCTTTGATCCATTTAAGGAACCTGTTTTTGAGTGTGAAAATGACATGGGCAACTATTTTGCAAAGTTATACAATAATGGGGAATTATATCAGGATGAGGGCTTTGGTAAAATTGTTTTGAAGCCATGACAGTTGTTCACAGATAAGCAGCATTTGAGAGATGTTGTAAGGGACTACTGTATATAATGTGGATTTGCTGTGATTGTTGATTATGCAAGCAACTTTAGGTATTCAGTTTCATGCTCGGATGAGAGCTGTAATTAGAGATTACATGCATCCCTCCTCCTAGATGGTACAACATGGGCTATTAAGTCCATAGATAATTCAGAGCACATTTGTCAGGGAGTTGAGCTCAGAAATTCAATGGTGAATTGCAAATGGGCTAAAAGAGTCTTATTAGCTGACATCAGAGCAAACAGTGACATCCCTGCAAAGTCATTGGATGAGATCTTGTTCCAGAGGTATGGGGTGAATATGGCTCAGTCCAGTTTGTACAGAGTAAGAACACAAGCACTTGAGGAGATCCATGGCAGACATGATGTGTCATACAAACATCTGCCTATGTATTGTGATGTGATCAAGGAGTTAAACCAAGGGTCTTTGGCATTTTGTGCATGGAATGATGCAAACCATCCTGAAAACCTTTGGCTTTTAGTAGCATTTTCATTGCATTCAAAGCCTCATTAGATGGGCTTAAAGCTGGCTGCAGAAGTCTTATAGGGGTGGATGGAGCTCATCTTAAACGGCACTATGATGGAGTGTTGCTTTCTGCTGTTGCGCTGGATGGTAACAATGAGATCTTCCCAATTGCTTGGGCAATTGTGGGAGGAGAGGATGCTAAAACATGGAAGTTCTTTTTATGGCATTTGAAGAATGCTCTACAAGACAGTGGAAGAGGAGATGAGTGGTGTATAATCTCATACAGACAGAAGGTAATGGTGTGTGTCTATTATTGGCTTGTGGGGCATTTAACCCTTTCACTTTTAGAAAGGCTATGGAGAAGATAAAAAAGGCTAACCCATTGGCTTTGGAGTGGTTTGCTAAACTTAGACCACAGTCAGTCTGGTCTAAACATGCATTTAATCTAGCCATAAAGTCAGATGTGAACAAATCAAAATTTGTTGAGAGTTTCAACTCAACTTTAGGCCTAGATAGGTGTAATCCTGTTATGACATTGCTAGAAGGTAGTACCTGCTTACTTGCTTTGATTTATAGATTTTCCTTGTATGCATTAAGTGGAACAATGACATCCCATGTTCTTGATTTTACAGGTGTGAGGAGACTGACCATGGTGAGGATGGCTACTAGAAGAGAGGCATGTGAAAAATGGATAGGTGATATATGTCCAAACATAGTCAGAAGACTCCAAGTGAAAAATGGCTAAGAATCAAGATCATGCAAGTGTTTGGTAAGTGGAGAAGGTGAATATGAAGTGTTGGATGGGAGATCAGTGCTACCAGTTAATTTGAGAACAAGCACATGTGTTTGTAATGCATGGCAGTTGACTGGCTTGCCATGCAAGCATACCATGAGGGCCATCTTACACTCAAATGATGACCCTCATAAGTATGTCAGTGACTGGTACTCAATCACCAAGTACAAGCTGACTTATGGCAACACCATCAAGGCAATTCCTGATGTAGAGCAATGGCCACAAAGTCAGTATCCTGAGATTCTCCCACCCAAGATGAAGAGAGGAATAGGCAGACCAGCAAGAAACAGAAGGAGAGAAGAGGGGGACCAAGCCAAGGGAAAAAGATCTAAAACAGTCAGGTGCAGCAAATGCCAAACCTTTGGCCACAATGCACAGACCTGTCAAGGTGGAATGACAGGGAAAGAAAAGGCTAGTTTGCAAGCAAAAGCAGCAGAATCACAGAAAAAGAAAGCTCCAGCATCCACTTCTCAACCATTAAGGAAATCTCCTAGAGCAAAGACTCAAGGTGTTTCTCTTAGCCAACCAGATCCAGCCCCTGCATCTTTTTCTCAACCAGTAAGAAGATCCCCAAGAGCAAAGAAGGTTAGGACTAGTCTGTTTGCATCCCAGCCTGTTCCTTAGTTTAAGCATGCACACCCATTTTACTTGATGGTTTTGTTTTGGAAACATTTAGTTAATGATATCAGCTTATGTATGCTGACTTGTTTTTTGGACAACATTAGTTAATGATGCAATTGTTGTATGACAGTTGATGTTTTTGAATAACATTAGTTAATATGCTGATTTTGGTTTATCTATGTCACTTTGAATGTGTAATTTTAATGTGTTATATGTTGTTACATGCATGCAATATCTGTAATTTCAATGTTGTTGATACAGAACAAATAGAATGCAAAATAAGGGAAATTCATCTACTTTTATTCAATTAGAAAATAGTACATAATTAGGGAATACATAAACACCTACATAACTGAAACTAAGGCTACCACAATTCTCCCTAACTACATCTTCTTAATTTCGATTTGCAATAATAACTAGCATAATAAAGCACATAATCAGACCAATTTTAACAATTTCCTTAATGTACTTCACTAATCCATCCACCTTTTCATTCAAAGCAACAATGGGACTCTGTTCAACCTCTAATTCCTCCCCGGACCTAATAACATCTTCCTCCTTCAGCCACGCAAAAAAATCGCAAGACTTGCACTTGTAAAACAACCTTCGTGGGTTTTTTGCCGTTTCCGAAACCATGACAGCAGCAGCCTGGGGTGGTTTGCAGTAGCAATAGACATGCTTCACCCAATCAAGCTTCTCGTCAATTGTGATACCCCTAACAGAAGAAGAACGAGAGAATTTCATTGAGAAATTTAGCTTAATTGCAAATAATTGAAATACAGGGGAAATATGAATTGGGGATTTCCGTTTCTAGGGTTTATAAAGAAAAAAAATTGGGGATTTTGGATTAGGAAGGAAAAGGGCAATCTGATTTGGAGGGAAAACTGATTTTTAAGGGTAGATTAGACTTTTTGACTTAAGTTAACTACAGTTAGGGTAATATTAAAGGATTACTGTCAAAAAGTTACCATTGAATTAGTTTAGTTAATTATTGATTACCATAGATAATTAGAAAAGTTAGTGTTTACCATTGAGAAAAAAAAGAAGTACATGAGTACCATTGAGAATTTCCCAAAAAAAAAGTTTAAAATAAGAAAAACCCCTAAGATTTTATAAAATACACTGTATACCTCTAAAAACTTTTAAATGTTTCGTGCACCCTTAAGGTTTATATAAATTTACACCAAATACCCCTAGACTCGTAACAAATGCTAGTTTTGTTGAGACCCCCTAATCATCAAATTCTCTTAAATTATGACAATGTAAGCAAGGTACTATATCACAAACAACTTCTCGCATTTAAAATATATTTTTGTTAGTAGATCTTTGTAATATCTTTCTATGAATATATATCCCGGACAAAAAATATTACAATAATTGCATAATTTTTCCAAAATTATGTGCATTTTTTAATAATAACGCCACCATAAGTTCCACTATTCACAAAACGCATAACCCTTATAACACTAGCGGGATAACAACTATAACGCTGAACGAGTAATCCCTAAAATATTGACTAAATACTCCCTATAACATTGACAAAATAACTTCCATAATAGCTAGCTACATGGTGTATCTAGCCACATAAAAGAGCAAAAAAATAAAAACCCTCCAAAAAAACTTCCACTATTATTTTTCCTAATAACACACACTACCCCAAAAAACTACACTACATTGTCCAATTTTTTTTAGAAACACCAATATTACAATAATTGCACATGTTATCTCGCTAGTGTTATAAGGGTTATGCGTTTTGTGTTATAGGAGTCACTCCATCAATATTATAGGGGTTACTCTAGTCACATTGCTTGTCGCAAAAAAAAAAAAAAAAAAAAAAAAAAAAAAAAAGGCTAGAGAAAAAGAAAACGTGTTGTAGCATTAAAAACATCATGTATAGTGGAAGTTTTTTTGGGAGGGTTTTTGTTTTATTTTTTTTTAAAAAAAAGATAGGTGGAAGTTATTTATAGGACCAAAAAAAAGGGAAAAAAAAAACAAAAGGGAGTGAATGAGAACTGAGAGATTGGAATTTGGAGTGATGTGGTTAAAAGTTGGGAAAATGACTCTTAAATTATAATATAGATGTAATGCTACTATAATGCTGAACAAATTTAATTATCAAGTAAACTTAAGGAAAATTTCACATTTGCTACCAGGGAAAGCACCATGTTTCACATTTGCTACCCCTCTAAAATTTTATTTTATTTTACTACCACCGAAACACACTAACTTTCATAATCACTACCACTTAACGGATCCGTTACGATTTCCGTTAAGTTAATTAAAAAATAATTAAAATAAAAAAAACAAACCACCCTCCCCCTCCCCTGCCACCCCCTGCCCCCTCCCCTGCCACCCCCTGCCCTCCCCCCTGCCGGCATCCGGCGCCCAGAACTTCAGCCGGCGCCGGCGCGTACCACCCCCTCCCTTTCCCCCACCCCTACGCAGCCAACGCGAACCCCCTCCCCTTTTCCCGTTCTCGCTGCCCCGACCAACCACCCCAAACCGAAACCAAAACCACCCCCGGAATCAGCCCCCAACCCCGTTCCCTCCCTCCACCGAATCGACCCCCCTCCCCTTCCTCATCCCCCGTTCCCTTATCAGCCACAATCGGAATTCCCTACCACCAAAACCACCCTAAACGAAACCCTAAAACTTGTTTAGGGTGGTTTCGGGCAGGGGGTTTAGGGTTGGGGTTGTTAGTTTTGGGTGGGGAGGGGAAGGGTTTCAATTCCGCCGGCGTCGGCTGCAGCTTGGGCGCTGGCCGCCGGTAGGGGGAGGGGGGAGGGTGGTTGACGGGGAGGGTTATGGTTTTTTGGGTGGGTGGTTTTTATTTTTTTTTATTTTTTTTTATTTTTTTTAATAAACTTAATGGAAATCCTAACGGATTCCGTTAAGTGGTAGTGATTATGAAAGTTAGTGTGTTTCGGTGGTAGTAAAATAAAATAAAATTTTAGAGGGGTAGCAAATGTGAAACATGGTACTTTCCCTGGTAGTAAATGTGAAATTTTCCTAAACTTAATTAATAAATCAAATTCTAACACCCATAAGTTTAGAATTTAGAATGATCGATGGAGTTCAAATTTTGATGTAATTTATGCTTTTAGGTGGTTTTACTTGTATAAATATAAAGTACTAAAAGTGAGTCAGTGTATGGCCATGATTTTATTTTGATAAGTCAATGTGCATTTGTTAGACAGTCAGGATATTTGGTGCAAGTTTTTACAAACCTTAAGAGTATACGATGTATTTAATAAATTTCAGGGGTATATGGGTACACGAAATAATTTCCCAACACAAAAACAAATAAACAAACTCTTGCTATTAGACCATCTCCAATGATGAGACTCAACTTTGAGTATTGAAATACAAAATGAGTTGTTTTTTACCTCCAATGGTGATACCCAACCCATTTCTCAATTTAACAACTCATATGAAGTCTAATTTCCCAATAGTGAGACTTTATACAATATACTAATGTCACTTTTAAGTTATGGCCCACCAAATCATATTTTAAGTTTTTTTAGAAAAAAATTAAAATTAAAACTTAAATAAATTACAAAATGTATTATAATATTGATAAGGGTCCACACTTTTTGATAATTAGTACTTGGTTTTATTGCACCAGATAGTTCCCTTAAACATGGTCCAAAGGCCCCCAAACAGACACAAAAGCTTTTCTTTTCAATTGCACCACTTTAGACACCCATAATTAGGGGTGTTCGTGGTGCGGTTTGCATTTTTTTTCAAACTATACCGTAAAATGCGATTTGGTGCGGTGCGTTTTAGCCACATGTTTTTTGATGAGAAACAAACTATTTTTTTTTTTAAAAAAAAGACATTTTTATTTTACTTTGTGATTATAAATTTATAATTTAAATATTAAACTCTTTTTTTAACTTTTAATTAGCTAAGAGTAAAAAATTACATCATATTATTAAGCTATTTTATATATTTTTAAATAGAATTAGTATAAATTTGGTATAATGGTTTGCAATTTTACAATCTAAACCGCATCAAAGTACGATTTTAAGGGCGGTTTGGTCATTTTCGAAAACTGCACTGCAATTTTCAAACCACACCAAACCGTAAAATTACGGTTTGGTTTGCGGCGTTTCCATACCGCACTCTGAATAGCCCTACCCACTATCAATTAATTAAAGCGAATATGTTAAGACTTAAGAATAAAGACTAACCGTCACAATTCATAAAACATGTACTCCCTCCACTCATATTATAGTTTCTATTTTTCTATTTTGGAGATTTAAAATGTTGTTCCTGTTTCTATATATGGATTGTATGTGACCATTATACCCTCATTTTTTTTAACTTTATTTATTGTACTTTCTAAATTACACTTGAATTTCCGAGAAATAATTTTGGCACACCAAAATTGATTTATTAATCTTACATAAATATAATTAATCTAAATTATTGTCGTTACATTCATCTATATATTTATCGAGTATATAAATTAATGATCAATTATTACTCCCTCCGTCCTTAAATGCTAAAAGTAGGAATGTAATTTAGGGACGGAGGGAGTAACGTTCTTTATAATTGACATTATTAGTAGATGAATCTTTAATGTGTGATTTAATTATTTTTGTTACCAAGGTTGTCACCAAAGTATCTCTAATTTGTTTCAAAATAAAATTTGTTGTGTATTTGTATCTGCTCATGCATGCATTTGCATTAAATATGTATATAATATGATGGAGGATGTTAAGTCTCACAAATAATACCCGTTTATTACAGCTAAAAAATAATAAAGGTAGTATATATATATATCATGTAATAATAATAGATGTTGAAGCTCTAACTATGGTGTTTGTGACGATTGGGACGACAACAAAGGAGGATGATGTACCACCTATTGCAACCGGAGAAGCTACTGCTAATGCCGCAACAACCAAAGTGGTAATATATACTTATATCTTTATATCACAAGCCTAACTTCAATTACAACCTCTGTCTCTTATTATGTGCACCAAATGAATATTCTATCTCACAATTTCACAAATAATACTTTTTTATTGTACATAATAAGAAATAGAGGTAATAATTAGTATGAAGTATATGTGAGTTTAGGTAATTTCGAGCAATGTTTTGTATTACAGGATATGACATATGGATTAGCTGAAGTTAATAATTATTTGCAAAATCGTGTTGAAGAGTCCAAAGCATTGGAAATGTTGGCTACTGCTGCTCAAAACTCCACCATAACGGATAATAATGAGGTAAAATGCAATATGTATGATCGATACATATATGCAATAATTATTATTCATATATGTCTTGTTCGATCATTTGCAATTCATCAAATTGTCGAAATATCTTACATAAAATAAAGTGGATGGACGAGTATAATGTTGGATATTTATTTTTGTATATATAAATCTATACAAATATACAATAATAATGTAGAATATTGTGTATGAATATTTGTATGACTATTTGGATTATGTATTTGGATAATTGTGCCTTTTCAATGATAATTCTAATGTGAACAGTTGAGTTATTTCATTACTTTTCATTAGTTATAAAGTAATGGTTTATTTCATTACTTGCACCTTTTCATCTAAGTTTCTGTTTCTATAAATTGTTGCTGGTTGTTTTGATTTATAGGTACTCGATATTTGTTTTTATTACTCTCTATAAAATACATGCATATAGTATCAGTTATTTTAATCTAGTTTAATTTCTTCGCTGGTTTCTTATAATTACACTACCATTTCATAAGAAAGAAACCCGTTCTATATATCTTGGAAGACAATTATATTACTCAATAACCTTGAGTATCAAAGAGGAGTAAAATTGTCTTAAGGACACCACGTGATTTGTTGGCCCTTGCGCAAGTCTTAATAATTTACATTTTCGAATCATTTATAAAGGTATGTGTTATGTTTCATTTGTTTTTTAGTGATAGATATATAATTGTTTATTTGCTATTATTACATATTATAATACCCTACTTTCACCAAATTAAAATAATTCACGCCGTAAAAATTATGTTACTATGTAGGGTATAATAATGTTAGTAACTTGGAACTGGGGAAATATTCATACATCTATATTACGATTAGAATCATTAAGCTTAATTTTGTATAATAAAATTCAATTATAATTTTTAAATTAAATGTCTTTAGATAGTATGAGAGACAAAAATCGATCTTCATCACTTGAGGAAAAAAAATATATATTTACACACGTATCTCACAATCTACTTCTCTTCTTTTTGATACTTCGTATTAGATAGGGCGAATATGTACTAGTACCACTGATAGGACTTTTTTTAAATTTTAATTTTTGATGTAGATTAAATTTCAATTAAATTCATGTAGAATTACACTTAATTTAGTATTTTATGGCAAGCATTTAAATTTTTTTTTTTTTTTTTGAATTAATAAAAATAAAAAAAAATAAAAAAAAAAGTTATTGTTAGATTCAAGTGTATTTGTTATTTCTTAAAAAATCATGCACTCTTCTTTTTTTTTTTTTTTCTCAAATTGTTTAATATTCTGAGGGATATACTATGTGCAATTGTGCATTGATGTTTAATGCTATTAAGAATGCTTATTATGTCTTATTTTATTAATTCTCCTTGTTTTTTTTTTCGTTCCAATCTATTTTTCAAACAAATGAACATTTGCAAAGTTTGATGGTTTGTGACATTAAGAAGGGTAGAATAATGTCGAGCTTTTCACTTGATGAACGCTTGCAAGATTGGATGATAACAATGTCGGTTCGAAACAACAACAAAAGGATTGATAAGGTATGAAAAAACAAAATTACTTTGTTTTTAAAATATCTACATTCTACATATTAAACCCTAGCCAGTTTATATTACTAATTAATTTTAACTTCCTTTGTAGTTTTATATACATCTATTGTCCAACCTACAACTTAGGTCTCTTAATGAAGTCGATGACTTCATTCGCCTCGGCTACCATCCGAAAAGGATAGAGAAAGGTGCAAATCCAGTCGATAATGTAAGCTTGTTTTAATATGGTCATTTCTAAGTATTACAAACTTTCTCTTTGTCAATAAATAAAAAATAAATAATAATAAATTAATTCCTCTGTTTTTTAGTAGATGTGTCATTTTTTAGAAATTGAAGTTTCAATTTAGATGCATCACTTTTCCTTATTAAATAATATTTTTCTATTACTCTCCTATTACATGACCCTCTTATTAGTGTTTTTCTTTCTATCTATCCCAACTTCCAAAATTACTAAGGAAGTCCGCAATTCTAAAAGTGATGAATCTAGCAATGAGTGATTAAGTTTGTACTTAGTTTTATCTTGTGATTTGTATTATTGTTCACAATTTTTGTATCTTGTTATGTAATTTTTGTATCTTGTTATGTAGTCTGTAGAAGCGGGCACTTCAAGGGAAAAACGCTCAACTAGAAGGAAGTTGAACTGGGAATTTAGGTTCAAAGGAAAAAGTTCAAATGGTGAAATCATTGTCTATGATATCCATTTCCTTGAACCCGGTTTCAACGAACATCCAAAAAGTGTAAGTTTTATACTTTGTATAATATCGGTGTTGCATAATTACTTAACATCAATAAATTGAATGCACAATAATGTAAATACTTCATATATTATTAATTTTTATACTAGTTTTTTTTATTAGTCGCGAGGCTTTAGGGTGAATGAAGAAATATTGTTCTCAAGTAGAGGAAAGACAAGTGATCTTGAAAACAAACACCGTCGTAAGAGAAGGAAGACGATAGAGATCCCAGAGACGACAGAGATCACTCTTAAGGAAAGCGTGGAGGCATTTATGTATGAAGCATATCAGAATCTCCTCAATAAGGGGAACAACAAGCATAAAGGCAAAAAGAAGTAAATTAGGGAACCTTCTTAAATTCGGACTAGTTGAACATATATTATAAATAATAGTATGAAAAATATGAATCTCCTACTGAGTAGTTTCTTGTTGTAATTTAATGTTAGTTGTGAACTTGTGACTATTTCGTTTTATATGTTTTTATTTGATTGGTGTTGAACAAAAATCTTATGTTTTAATTTTGTACTATTCGTTAATATTTGTTATATTATGAAAATAAACTGCTCGGTTTATTATTAAAAAATATCTATACTCGAGTTTATGTCATAGGTTTTTGCTAAAATCCTTTTTTACCTCTATAATATTTTCTTATCGGAACCCTATTCTCTTTTCTAGATGCAAGGAAGAACTATTTTAAATATATATATATATATAGCATTAATTTTCATATTACATAAGATTATAAATTCTTACATGTGCCTTGACTACACTTTCAATCTTATAGCGGATAATTGATCTTATAATAGAAGTTATTACTTTGTTATTTTACAAACAGTCAGATACTCACAGTCTCACATGGTAGAGTGTGCCGTACATAACACACTGTTATGAGTTAAAGCTTAGAATTGTAGGCTCATAATTATCACTGCATTTTCATAATCTAAGTAGGAGTCTTGATGACTCATTTAGTTTGACTTCAAAACATATAAGTTGGAAATATAGGTTATTATCAATCAATCAACTTTTATCACCAATATCACGGCACATTTATCACCAATATCAAGCACATACATTAATTATTTCATGGTTATGTCGATCATATATGTCAGTTTCACTTCAAGGTGTCAATAGTGTCTTCATGGCTTAAGATTAGGAAAGTATGATGAAAATGTGGATGGCGCCATGGAGGGAACTACGAAAGACCGAGCCGAAGACAGTAGGAGAGGAAGGTTGTATTGCTTCAAGGAAATGGTAGAGGTGGCTGATATAGTGGTGTAAGCCTCTAAGCCCTCCTCGGCTCCTCCACTCACAACGTTTGTTTGCAAATAAGTCTCATTTGGACCTCAGTTGTAACTTTTTTTTTTTTTTTTTTTTAAAAAAAAGAAAAAAAAAAGCGCTAGAAGGAGGGTTCGAACCTCCGACCTTGTGGTTAACAGCCACACGCTCTAACCAGCTGAGCTATTCCAGCTTTTATTTTATTTATTGTATGATAATTTTATTATTTAGTAAAGCAAATATTCCTTCGAGATGACTAATTTAATTATTCAGAGATTATTTCGTATGATAAGTTTATAAAAATAATATTTTAAATTGACTAGTTTTAATTGGATGTTTTCCAAATATAATGTTAAAAGTGAACAATATATCATAAATACGCTGCATTGTAATTAAATTCCTGGCGTACTGTCCACATCATCTTTTGTAAATCTGATTTTTTTAAAAATAAAAATAAAAAGCTTGAAACCGCTAAACAGTTTATTAAACTAAACCGCTATATTTTAGCGGTTTATTTTTTCACCCACTTAATCGAGCAAGCCAATCAATATTATAGTACATAGATTATATGAAACCGCTAATTCAGGGTTCGTTTGGCATCATTGTCGTTTTCTGTTGTTTGGTTTTTTGTTTTTTAAAAGTATATTATATATATCAAATAATGCATTAAAAAATATTTAGACTAATTAAAATCATGATAATTTGAAAACTAACAGCAGAAAAGTGAAAACACCTTTTTCTTGTTTCCTGTTTTTGATTTTTAGTTTAAGAAACAGGAAATTGAAAATGCCAAACAATCCCTCAATTAGCAGTTTTCTTTTAAATTTTGCCAAAAAAAAAAAGAGAGAGAGAGAAAGAAAGAAAAAATTAATAAGTAAACTTGCTAACGTGTATAGTATGCCGGGAATTTTATTAAAATGTAGTGTATTTATTGAATTTTTGTTCTTTTCTCACATAATTCATAGAAATCGCTCGTTTTAAATTTGCAAAATCTTTTTTTTTTTTTTTTTTTTGACAGGTCCATAACCATTTTTAAAGAATTAAAAGTTCTCATTAGCAACAACACTTTATATAATACTCTGTAACTTTTAAATGTAAATCAACACATTCGACGATTCCACCTATAAATTAACCGTACTTGATCAATTTAAACTTGAAACCAAACCAACTTGAATAATATTATATTAATCCAAACACCTAAACCTTTTTCTAGGTTAAGTGAAATGACAAAGTATTCTTTAATACAAAGTGGGGTGAGAAATTGAGAGTGTTCAATTAACTTTTGTGGGTGTTTTCATAACTTTTAAATTTACTGTCAAAAACAAGTACTGGATGGATAGTCTTTTCTTTTCCTTTCCTATGATAAGGCCATCAAAATAACTTGTTTACAGCTTTTTTTTGAAAAAATAACAAGTAATAAAATCATCTCATATAAGATTAATTACGTTTACTATATTTATAATTTATGGTCTTGTTGGAACCATAAGCGCTTGTGCAAGAGTTCACAGTAATTACATATGTAACAAAAATGTACAAAGGACTAGAAAAGGAAAGAAAATCATTGGCGCTTTCGCTGTGCAGTGGGGGGCAGCTTCTCAGATGGACCACTTGGAAGCTTTTGCCCAGTTTCTTGCTCAATCCTCTTCTTGAGCTCTCGCAGAACTCGTATTTGTCCCAATTTCTCAGGAGACAGTTTCTCCCAGTAAATCCCTGCAGAAGAATCAACAACCTTGTAGTTTAAATAATGCAACTGGAAGTAATGCAAGGTTTTAGGAAGATAAATTAATTCATCACTAACCTTGTGGTTTAGGTATATTCGTATTGGTAAATATGACCTGTGTTGGGGTGCAAATGATGTCGACAGGTACATCATGGATTAATAACTTTTCAGCCGGGATATCATCTACCAGTTGTGGATCATGCACTGCAACATTATTAACTACTTCAGCTAAACAATAACAGCACTGTAATAATTACTGAATTACTGAAATGAAATAACAGATTCAATTCCCATATCACTGGTGAAAGAGAGAAATTTACATGATATGGCACATATAATCTTTGGCATCTCGTCATATAATACTCAACAACAGATCTGAAGGTCCCATACATGATAGATTTATTCAAAACTAAAAGAAAGAAACACCTATATTGAAAACTGGGGAAGTATATAAAAGCCAAATTTTAAAGGAATTCTTCAACAAGGAATCATCAGCGACAACTACAATTTAAAGAGCTGTCAAATACAGTATTCTAATAGGCAAAATTAGAAGTTTGTGGCATAACTGTCAACTTTGATCGATCATGCCACTCTATCATGCGCTGATTTATGTCACTATTAACTATATTAATGATAAAAGGTATCTAAAGGTAAATCTAATGATGATATTTTCATGTCATAACCCAATACATATCTTGACAAACTTTTCCATACTTATCAATATGAGTGAGGTTTAAAGATCTAAACTGTCAAGACATTATCAGTCCTTGTAGAAAAACTATACTCCGTACAACCAAAATGGGGCATTTGTAATAAGAAACCAAAGAACATCAGAAATACCTGTAGTAATGACAGGGGTAGAGTCATCAATCGCCCCCATGTAACGCAGCATTCCATATTCAAGTTCAGCAAATCCCTATCAACGAATTTACAGTTTAACTTTGGACATTAAAAGCTAGCCTTCACAAACATTGAATCATCAAAAGACCTTGCAAAGATATGAAATAAAAGCAACACGAAAAAAAAGAAAGAGAGAGAGAGAGAGATCAGACCAGTAAGAGAAATATGGATGGCATTAATATATGCCACTCTTTTTATGCCAGGTACATTTTGTTTTAGATCAATCATACGCATAATTTTAAAAGGGCTCAGAGTAATGTGCTGCTGGAAGTATAACTACCACTTTATGATAACCAAAATGTACGATTATCTTTTTTTCTGCTAGAAGCAAATGAAAGGCATTAAAAATCAAGCGGTCAAGATATTTTAGTTTATTGTTGGATAAGGATCGTTAGAAGGGGCATCTCAAACGAAAGATGGGATATAGAATCTATCCAAAGATGTGGTACAGGCCTAAACCTGTTCAATGGGCCGGATCCGGGCTAGTTCTAAATATAGAATAAAAACGAATTTTATAAAGCATAGAAGAAGGGAAAAAAAAACATTGAAAGATGATGAGAATTAATGGGAATATAAATTTGGAGGAACCAAAAAGATGGATTTTACAAAGGCTTCAGGATGAATTACTATAAAGTTTTGATTTAAATGATATCATGTAAAATGTGATTGGGATTTTACTCATCCTCTAGTTATTTGTTCTTTTTTTGTTCTACCATATAGACATAGCCTTTGACCAATAGTTTCTACTATAGAAACAAATGATAAGTAGTATCATGTAAAATGTTATTGGGATTTTCTCAAGGTTTTATGCTTTATAGTATAAAGTTTATACTACATATCTATCTATATATTAAAAGGCTTTCCTAAGATCGTCGATGTGCCACGTAGTCCCTTTTTTGTTGCGCCACATCATCTTTTCAATATATTGTGATGTCACATCATCACTCAAACAACAACACATCACCCAAGCAACCAACATTATTGAATTTAAAAACATAAGGATAAGGAGGATCGAACCCTCAACCTCGTATAACAACTATAGCCATTTCACCATCTTAGCCAATTATCAAGTATGTAATTAATATGTAAAAAAAATTATATAAGTGCAAACAACAAGGTTCAATTAAGAAAAAAAATACTAAAAAAAATACTAAAAAAAAATATTCAATTTTAATTTGACCATGAACTACAATTTTTAAAAAGACTCAAAATAAAATTATCGATTGTACGTCTACAACAGTAGCAACCCGGGGCAACCGCCCAGGCTACTCACTAGTTAGGTAATTAAATAGCGTGAAGAGTAATTGCACATGCAGTATTCAAATAGTACTTCATATATCTAAAGGTATTTTTAAAAAATTAGAAAATAAATAAAAATAAAAATAAAAAAAGGTATAATGTTTTACACGTGCAGTATAACAATAGAATAAAGCCTGGACGGATAAAACTAGCACAGATTGAGAAATATGAAGAAACCAGATGAAGTGGAAGGAGAGCTAAAAACTGGCCTACGTATAGTTGTATCTGCTACTTGGGTGGATTGGCAGGAGGGCTAAAATATCTAGGTTCAGAATGAATGTAGAAGCAGCAGCAGTGGCAGGAATTGTACATAAAGTGTGCATAACAAGTAATGAAGCTCTTTGGAAAGGAAAGATACCCACTGCGGCCTCGGCAATAATGGTCAATGGAAATTCAGAGTACTATTAAGTAGAATAAAGGGATCATGTGGGAAAATGTTTCATCTGCTGAGTGCTGATAGAATCTGGCTGGATGACCAATAATTTTTGTGACTAAAGTTCTATACTTCTATAGCTTGCTTTGCATTTTAGGTTATACTCTTTGTAATTGGTATTGGTTCTATAAAGCTGATGCCTATTTTGGTTGGGTATTAATAGTGGAAGGGAGCCTCCTTAGAAGGGTTGTCTCTACTTACAGTCCATTTATGTACTTTTGTTTATGATTGAATAAAATTTTCTCTTACTACCAAATGACAAAAAGAAAAAATTCTGATTAAGTCAAAACAACTAGAAGAATAATCTGGCTCAAGAAATGAAGTTTATCTATAACCCTACCAGATTCAGAGAACATTAAATAAGCTAATCTATACAAACCAAAAGGAGCAAAATCATTACTAATTTATGGCATCTTCAAAGACAATTGAGATTTAAGAACCAATTTTTTTTTTTTCTTTCTTTCTTTTTCTTTTTTTTTTTTTTTTTTTTTTTTTTTGAAATGGCTGCATTTTAACAGACCAAGACAAACACATTGCTCCAGCAATACAAATAATGGGTTACAAATTGTTTGTTAAATAAGTAAAGTTACTTCAATTACATTGCACAGGAATAGCTAATATAGGAAAGCTGACAAGACTAGGAGCACAGTTACACCATTAAAAATAAAGAAGACCGCTACAATCGATAGCCTAATTTATTAAAGCCTTTTTTAAAGGGACAGAAACTGGAACAGCAAAATGCCAAAAAAGGATAATAATTCATAGCAGCTAAACAATCATTGATCAAGACTTTCATATTTTTCATCCTGATTGATATGAATGTGCCGCTTATTACGCTCATGCAATGGTGAATTGATCATAGAAGGCCTCTAAATCACTATAAAAGAAAACAACAAATAGAAGCAACCCATTGCTAAGAAAAAATTTCCAAATATAGCATACATGATATGGAAACAGAAAATAAACATCATAGCAATGGAAAACTACCTCACCCTTTCCAAGCCGGGCTCCAGTGTTCGGATCAACAGCAACTGAACCAATGACAATTAAGTCTACTTTGATCTTTTCATCAAGACCAATTGGCCTTCCATATTTTGCTACACCTACAGAGGTGCATGCCTCGTTTATATTGCTCAAAGTCAGCATTCCAAACTCGAGAACAGAAAAGAACCCGGTTCTCAAACGTGGCTGGGGAGTCAGCAGTTTCTTCCCCTCTGCATCAACACAACAGCCTTGAGAAATTGAGTGAACAGCAAATAGTATATCCATAAACACACGAAAAACTTCCCCTTAACCATACAAGCACGTGAAGATCTTTATGAATTGCTATAAAAACAAGACGTTCTCAATTTTAATTTTGAACACAGATTTCCATATTACTTCTGTAGAGTCAACTCTATCAAGATTTAAAACATTACTTAACATTGGTCTACAGCAAACACAAAATTCGGGGATGGCCATCTATTATTAACTAATTTAAGAGCTGTACTTGCCTTCCAATATGGTTCAGAACTTCATTATTCAAACCACTTTATAGAAAATAAATCTATTGTTCACTAAAATGTAGATATATTTCACAGATTCGCACAATTAAGAAAATATACCTATTCGCCACTCAGTATAAGAGTTCTAAGCTTCCCCTTTTTGGTTAAACAGCTCAAAAGCCTAGAGCCCTAAATTAAAACAAGAGGGGGCAGATATACAAAACCTAACCCCCATAAAGTCATAAACTATAGTTGCACAGAAGCTCTCTCCTTTGGAACTCTATCTGAAAAGCAAAGATTAACCAATTAATTCACAGCATATAATCATTCAAAGATTTTTTTTTTTCACAGTGTGGGGACTAAGCAAAATCTCCATCAAATTTTACTTTGTGTGATTACATAATATTTCTTGCCTAAAACCTTGAAGGTAAAGCAGTTATCAACAAAACATAGCAAAATCTCAAACAGCAAGTCTATGATACCCTCAAATTTTCAAATTCTTCACCACTCAACAAATCAACATAAGCAACGACTAAAAATGAGCTAATGCAACGGTCAGCTCAATACCATAGTATTAAGAGGAACTAAATGAAAACAACCAGTGAACCAACAACAGCAAAAGCTGTAACACCAGGTGTAATTTAATATTCTATACAGCAAGTTTAGTCACCCCGCAAACCACAAATCACATAGTAATCATTTTGACAATGAATAGAATTTTACGCGATTTCAGTTACTATTTACTGCCTATGTTGCATACAATACACCCGTTATATACAAGACCAAGTGAACACCAAACAAAACAGTGAATTAAAAACAACCACCAACCAGAAAGCGTCAAGAATCTGACTTGTTTCTGTGGAGAATCCGGGTTAACCTTCACACAATTCGCCTCCTGAAACACATCCAATTCACCCAACTGCCAAAAATTCATTCAAACCCCATAAAAATTCATTCAAACCCCATGAAAATTCATCACAAATAACATAAGATAACAGCATTATAAGTATAAAATTGATGGAATACCTTGTTAGCAGCAAGTGGAGCACCAACAAAATTGGGAATACGATGATGAACAGGTCGAGGAAATTGAGCAATATTCTGAGCTTCCATTAAATCCCAAACCCTTTTCCTAATTCTCCATTTCCAAGCCTTTGGGTCATCATCTTCACTCTCATTCATCTCTATTTCAGAGGCTTCCGCCATTGATTCTCGAGCTTTAGCATCAAGGGTGAGGCGATTTGCTTCGAATGCCGCCTCGTCAAAGATTTCAGTGTTGTTTTTCTGGGAATTACCCAGTTTTGAAATTGATGGAAATGTGTAGTTTCTTCTTTGATTGGGTGAGTTAGTTGGTGGAATTGGAATTGAATTTGGGGTTCTTGGAAATTTGGAGGGAAGAGAAAGAGGTGAAGAAGTGAGATAGGAGAAGAGTGATACTCTCGTAGCAATTGTGTCCATCGGGTTGTTATGAACTTATGAACGAGGGATGGATGATCATGCATTCATGCTGAGGTTACTTTAGGATTAATAGATCACTAGCGGGTATGGGCTCATTGGGCACATATTGAGGGCAAAAATGTAATTTTATGTAGTATTTACCAAGATGTAAAAAGTAGTCTCCATCATCTTAATAATAATATTCAACACTGTAATAACAATATACGGAGTACAAATTAAGAATAACTTTATACAAACCAATATAACAATATACTTCGTACAAATTAATAATAGCTGAGCACTGACAAACAATTATCGTCGTCAATTTCGACTAAACTCAGACAATTACCAGCATAGATTTCACCGTTTAAAATGGCTAGAGCCATAAGTCAACAAGTAACTTGTCTATGTTTGAAGACCATGAAAACTCAGCCGGAAATACTCCATAGCATTGCTCACTCTTCTATTTTTGGGTTATGTTTTTTGGGTGGTTTCCGGTGATTTCTACGGTGGCTGGTAGGGTGGGTTCCTTGCTGTCGGAGGTGGAGGTGTGGTGAGCGAAGGTTTAGCCGGCAATAGGAGCTATCCATGGAGGTGGGGGAAAGGTTTAAAGGAGGAAGAAGGTGAAGAGGAAAGGAGAAAAAAAAAAATTATGTTGTGGTATGGACAACTATGAGCCCATACCCGATAGTGGGCTATTATCTCAAAGGGGTTAAGACAAACACTGTTTGTTTACAACAAACTCAGAGAACAATGGTGTTTGCATGATTGCATCCTTCGAAAGCTAGGCTTGATCACCCTTTATGCAAGCTATTTTACATGTTGACCAAGTGCTTGGAGGTCATGGAATTTGGTATTCATGAAATTATCACGAAAGGGCTCAATCGGCCTTACAAGCGGAGATGAAGACCTGTCTTTAACGACTTCATTGGGGAGCTAAGCATTTGCCACATGATGTAAAACTTTAGACGGACTCAGAAACACCCCACTAATGAGTATCTTCCTCTTTGAACCTAGCCCGCAAGAATTTGCTTTGGTATCGGTTATAAAAGATTTATAAACGATTTCTTTTTAACAGTCGGTTTTTTTTTTAAATCAGTTTCTTTATATTCGTACAAGCCATCATCAGGTTATAAAAGATTAAAAACAATTGATATTTTGAATCAATAGAAAGGACTGGAGATGTTAATATAAAGTGTTAATACCATTTTCACATTGATCTCCTCATGCCTGATTCACAGGTACATATGGCATATGCAAAAATCAACTTCAATAGTCAAGTACGAAGCACGAATGAAAGGGTAGTCTCTGAAGATAAAATAATTCATAAAAGCAATCTAGTATTACAAATATAAGCAACATAGCAATACATTAACATACAACATAGAAGAAAGAGTTAGAAAAAAAAACTACAAGAGCAGCAGACTCACGAATATACAGCCAAGAAAAACATGGTGAGCGAATATAAAGAAATAGTGATACATTGCTCAAGGCTGCTACCTTCTGAGCACAGCTAGTGAAAGAGCCATAACCCAGAAGGAGCAACAAGTGTATGTTAATAACAAAATAGAAAGAAAAAAGAGATAATTCCAACACACTCAACACCATACCAGTAGTCAGGTTGCACGGATGGTTTGTGGTTCTAATCATAAACAAATGATCGCCAATTGATCATATGGCCTGTGACTGAGAGAAGGATATGCGAATGACACAGCCGTCAAGGGTGGTTGCATTCTTGCACACAAGAGCTTCAGTAGCCTGCTCTTCGTTCTCAAACAAAACAAGGGCTTGCTTCTTGCCATTAGTCTCGAACACTTTCGTGTTAATAATAGTCCCATGCTCCTCCAGATGACTCACTATCTCTTCCTCAGTAATATCCTGGGGGATGGTGGACAAGTGAATCATTTTCGTTGGAGAGCAGCAGTAGCGGTAATTTTTGGCCGCGTTACGGTTGAACCGGTTAAGGTTTGAGTTGAGGTATTCATGGGTGTCGGTGCCTGAGGTGATTTGAGGGTACCTGGAAAAGTTAACATCTAATCGCTTTCCAAAGAGTGTAATCCCCTGCAATTCAAATGATAAACAGCAATTCAGCTTTAACTCGATAAACACCAATTAGAAGGAATGAGACATGATATACAACTTCCTATAACAAAGCTCACTTAGTGGCTGTTCAGCAGATAAGAAAAGAGACATGATACAACAAGAGTGGTGTGCTTTACAAGAACACAAAAGCTGTTCCTAAAAAGATCAGCTTCCCACACAATAAAGATGTTTACTTACTACTGAATTAAAACAGAATTAAATTATTTATATACTTGCTTTCAAAAAAAAAAAATTATTTATATACTTTGCATTTATGTATCCCCAAGAAACTAAAAGAGACAATAGTCAGAGACATTCCAAGAACACACCTTCAGAAAATGAACAGCCAATTCAGCTTGGAAGCCATCACCCATCTGTACTAGGGCATGATCTGGTTTATTACGAAGAAGTTTAATTCTCACTATGTTCCCATATAGAGAGAATAAATTGAAAAGTTTGTCCTCGTCAATTCTCTGTAACACAAGCCAAAAAGCACAAATGACCACAGGACATTGAAACAAGGTCCATTCTAATTACGTATCAACATTGTGGCATAAGAGACAAAGGAAGAGAATAGGATGGTAGACTTACATCAGGATTTAGGCTAGATACAAGTATTGTGCACCTGTCATTCATTCCTGTGATTCCAGGAGGAAAAACACCACCAAAAGCAGCTGCGATAGCTGCATGGTTCGCCATCTAAAAAACCATGCCCATTGATTCTCTTAGCGAAAATGTAAAATGCAAAAAATGATGTCTAAGTACTTGCTTGAAAAAGGACAGGTATTTATAGAGCATGAAAAGAAAAGAGGGAAAAAAATAACGGATGGAAGCATCAGCATCTCCAGTCAAAAAGAACCTTCATCACTTCACTTAGAGAAAAGTACCTGTGGAAATGCAACTGAAACACCCCAAATGAAGGGAAAAAAACAAAAAGAGTCAATTAGACACTTAATATTGGAATGTAAATACTAGAAATTTAGGACATTTAAAACACAACTGATTACCTGGAGCTCCACCTGTTGGAAGTGGGTACATACCACCACCATCTGCATAGCCAAGCTGTTACAAAACTCTCTGTTAATTTTATGCTGACAAAAGTGAACAATTTCCAAGGTCGTGTTCTGGCATACCTGAGAAGATCTGCCTTTCGGTTCTGCCGGCAAGGATGGATTGGTGAAATCCCTGCATAAAAAATTATTATTATGCATCGATTCAATAATGCCGCGTCAACAAGAATCCTTTCGCATTCTTAAACAAATTAATGGAAGCTTGCAGTATGTAGCATACCTTGTCCGCTCATTATTATAATTGACTTGCAGTTCTTCAAGACTGCATCAAGATAATAAAACGAATTAACAAAATAGATGTTCGCATGTTACACAGTTGGCTATTTGCTAAAGATAAGTGAACATTGCACATAATCACCGAAATGAATACATGGATCACATAGAATAAAATGCAAGTCACCAAAGCCAGTAATTCAGAGCTCAGACATACTTTGAATACTGAATATCTAGTTGGCAGCAACCATCATAAATATTCCGCCCCTAAAGAAGATTAAATGAGATTAGGTCATTCCCAAAGCAATTGTCGGAAGCAAATAGGAATATATTTGATTGTACTCAAACCTGAAGTGAAGTTCGTGCAGTGACCGCACTATGGCGTGATTGATACTGGATAAGAGCTTGAAAACCTACAAAACAAAAGTACTCAGAAGAAACTGGTCTTTGAAGTATAATGTACTTTTCGAAGAAAAAAATCAGATACATGTTTCAGAAAATCTGTTTGCCAACCGGAAAAATTCAATCACAAACATGACATGTTAACATATGCATATGTGACATTAAAACTTTATATCAAGAAACAATTCTAGACAGAAATAGAATCGGAGAGAAAAGAAAAGAAAACAGAAATGAGAGAAAAACTTGAATAAGCTGACCAGCTGTCTTCTGAAACGTAACAATCTTCTCTACAAATCCATGAGGAGAAAAAACTTGATGCAGAACGTCCACAGTTATTGGATAGACCGCTTGATGGATTGTAACTAACAGAATTCGGTTAGGCTGAGTTCCCAGAGATGCCCCACAGCAGACCAGCATAGAGACAGAAAAGGGGGAGAGAGAGGAGAATAAATAGAGAAGAATATATAGAGAGATGAAGAGAGAACTTAAAGAAACAATACATGTAATAGAAAAAAAATCACATAAATAAATAAGACCACCACAATTTAAAAAGAAAGCATGAAGTGAACTAAAAGCACATAGGCAAAAGGCCAATAAAAAAACGAACATCATAAATCATGCTACTTAAAACAGCTCTGCAGCTAATTTACTGCATGAACTGTGTAAATCCCCTTACAAGTGCTAAGATTAGCGTACAATCAAATCAGAATCCACTAGAAGCAGTCTTACCATATTGGAGACTGGACAGGAAATAGGCCTGAGGTTCCTAATTGCATCTTAAAAGCATTTACTCAAGTAAGACAATAAAGCACTCTACATTCCTCTCCTAATGCGAAGCTAGCCTCATGACAGACACAGTTAATAAGTTTAGCTATTTATAGAATATGCTATAACAGCTTATTCAACTTTAATAACTTAAATATAACTAAGAGCAGTGTCAGACACAACAATTCCCTACTCTTACTAGAGCCAACAGAGAAAGATGCAAAATTTTCCAATTTCAAAATGTGACACAGAACTCACCAGTAAAACTTATTGCCCTTTCCCTGCAGAAGAAATATTAGGACACTATTGGCATATTTCTGCATACCAAAGACCCTATATACTCTTAAATGCATCTACTCTCATAAAAAACTAATCACTAAGTCCTAATTTTCATGTACCACCTCCACATCCCAGTTCCAGCTGTGATACATATACATTACAAAAACATATTATATGAACTCAAAATTAATACTTTCATGCTTTGGCTGAGACAGTAATCCAAACTACAGAATAAGGCCACATCATTATGAATATTTCAGAACAAGCAACTCTGTCAAAGTTTTCAACTTTCTGACTACTTGTAGGACAATTATTTTTTTTAATGTCTGAGTAAAGAATACAAACAAAATGAATGCATTGAATGATACATGGAATCAAACATTTTGTTACTTCTGGTTATTAATTGCAGAAATACACGATAATTTAGAAAACATCACCGGCAGACAGCTTTGCAAGTACATCAGCTCAGTAAAAGATGCAATACAGATTCTTATGCTCCCACATATAAGATCTGAATCAAACTACACTCAGCATAAATGATTTATGTCCAGCCAAAAGCATATATGAGAAGAGATACACATGTATATCAAGTGATAGTGAATGAAATTCATGAGTCTGTTTCCATTTCTTTTAAACAATCCAATTACACAACATGATTTTTTTTTTTTATTCTTTTTTGAGGGAACATAAATGGCTTTATAGGAAACTTCCTATAATTATAAATGGTACATATACCAACCTCATCTCCTCGTCCATGAGTGTTCTGATCCATTGTTGTTAATTCTTGATGTGACGAGAATTGAATATAAACATTTCTTCCCCTACCAAAAAAATAAAAGCATAGCAAACACAAAACGAAGTCAATGATAAAGACCATAGCATACAAACAAACAAGGTTCATACTGAGGCTATATTATTTAAAAAATACAAGCGTGGTAGTATATTATTGCATCCAACTACACTTTATCATCATATAAACATTTTATGTCCCATTTATATACAAAATAGAAAGGAGCATTCATCCTAGAAAACACAAAAAAGTGTCAGAATACATGCTTTCTTCTGACAGGATATTTTAAGAGAAAAAGAAGGAAGGACAAGACTTTCGGAATGAAGAATCCCAATCCTCCATAAATCAATGACCAAAGATTGTGAGTGAGCAGTCAAAGAACAAACTAGTCATTTCATAATTTTCATCAATTACACCACGAGACGATAGATTAGTAAGTAATCAGAAATTTCACATTAAACAAAGAGACAAAAAAAATAAGTGCAAGCATGCTAAATATCCCTCAAAAAAGACATATAATGAGAGGAAGTAAGAAGACATTCAACCAATTAGCCCTTCTTGAATGATTAGTTTTAATTTGTCCAAATAATCAGAGCAGATGTGTTTAAAATAATTGTAAGTATAAATTAACCTAGATAATCAGGGTAGATGAATAGTGCAAAAGACAAAACATTGCAACTTAAAACAAAGAAAGTTCATACATATATATTAAAACAATTTCAACTACACCCAATATGGCACTACACTACCCAACTGACTACCACTGTAATAAGAAACTCATTTGAACCACCCAACCCCACCCTTTGGCCAAAGACCAAGCTCCACCAATTGTAAAATCTGAGAATCAATCAAAAAAATAAACAACAACCTGACCTACTCTACCCGACCTCACACTGTCTCACAGCCTCACACTGCCTCACAGAGAATATGGCCACAACCTTCTGTTTCTCTCCCTATCGTGTTGTGGGGGCAAGGGAATCTGTAAGTTAAGTCAGTAAGGGAGTTCTATGCTGCTATTTGGAAAAGTTAGATAAGTTTCGTCCGACATACAGTAACTTCAAGAGTTTCAAGATTTCAACACCTCATGTCAGTATATCGCATTGGTATCCTAGTTTTAAAAGGCGCAAGGCGCACCAAGGCGCAAATGGTCCTTGCAGCCTAGGCGCGAGGCGCAAGGTGAAGGCGCGAGGCGCAAGGCGAAGGCGCGCGCCTTTTGTATGCAAGGCGCATGTATTTATAAATTTATTTCAATTTATTTTTTCCTTTGATTGTACTTAATACCTATTTAAAAGATTTATAATAAATTAAATAATGATATATGTAAAGCTAAGGTAGTCTGAATTTGAAAAAATGTCCACCATTCTTCAATTTATAAATTAAATCTTAGTTATTTTCCTTGAGGCGCAAAGGCGCACCTTACCAAAGGCGCTTTGAGGCACGCGCCTTTCGTAGGTGACCGAGCCTTGCCTAGCTAAAGCCCATTTCCCAGAGCCCGGGAGCAAGGCGCGCCTACGCGCTTTTTAAAACCAAGATTGGTATTGATTTTTGGTGGTACCTTTAACCTATATTTTGTTACAAATAGAGCGATACTTGATGATACAGCCGTGTGTCAAAATTTGATACAATGACTTATAGTAGTGCACTAGTGCATCCTTTTTAAACCACCTACCTATTGAAGCTCTACTTAGGTAGAAAGAATGACGACACAAGTTTCCAGGAAATTCATTGAGCAAAACATCCATACTGAAACAGGAAAATCTGCATACAGGTAATCTCACTACAACTTTCCCTCTGCTACATGAACTCCAAGAGTCACTCCTTATTAACAATCCATACAACAATACGCATTATTAGTGCTTCAACGATCTCCTGAATACCTTGTAAGTCAAAGGACATCATTATGCCTATCATTGGGGTAAGCACCACTGAAAAAGTGACATCTTCATATGTACATATCTTAGGCATTCTCAACCTAGCTCCAGTTTTAACTGCATTATCCTCCTAGAGCTTGCCCTCTAATTTTTAATCTTAAACATTATAAACTTTTGTGCAGACTTCGTGAAGTGTGAGACTTAGTGATGTGCAAGTAGTTTAACTCTAATTGTGAGATTCGCATTTGGGAGGACTGCCAAAGCCAGACTAACAAGAAACAAAGACAGCCAAGGTCACTGTCTGCATATTAATAAAAGTGTTATGATTAAAGCCTCATTCAAAGTTCTTCCACAGCCAAATAAATTTCCTCTAAATGCCAAGGGTACTAGAACTATGAGCCCTCTCCTACTAACCATCAAAGCAAATCAACATCCCTTTTCTCCACATTTCACGCCTAGGCTTGGCCACCAGCGTGTATGACTTCATGAAAACTGCATCAGCACATACTTCCCCAAATTTCAATCCAATAACATTCATGGACCATGCATCCTCTTCACTCCTATCTGTTGAAGTGAGCCAAGATCCTTTTCTACACACCTTCACCACCAGGCTAGGCTATCATATCATCATGGTTATCTAGATGAAGACTGAAAAAGCATATGTATTTTCCCAATTTTAAGAAAAGGAATCCAATAGCACAAGATTATTGTAGGGTTGATAGACTCTCGACAGAGAACCGAGGGAGGAGTCTGCTGAGCAGAACAGATTCTCACGACTAGGAGGACGATTTTTAACATGGAGTTAGAAGGCTATGTTACTCGGACTCTTCATTTTATCTCAAGTACCCGTGTCGGACCCTCGACCCTCGGACATGGGTATGACACATGGACACTTCATTTTAGTTGAAAATTATAGAATTTTTTCACAAAATAGCCGAGTCGGACACGTACCCGTGTCGGACATGGGTACCCAAGTCCAAGTAACATAGTTAGAAGGAGCGCCTGAATGTTTCGCGGGAGTAACGCCCCATACTTGTGCTGTAAGCCTACGCCCCCCCCCCCCCCCCCCCCAAAAGGGTTGAAGATGCTCAAGGTAATGTGTTCAGCTAATAACAATTGCCCACACTCAGCAACATTCTTAAGAGGAATGATTTTCTCACAGCCCTATGTCACATAAGATTTTCATTTTGATAGATTAACTACAAGATTTCTATTTTGACAAATTAACTATATCACAAATGCTTTTGTAAAACTGGTTGACACAAATGCAATATAACCAACTCAGGCCCTAAGCAAGAAAAACAAAAATCAATCTCTTACATAGGACAAAAAGCCTTCTAATTTATCCCTCAATCCATTTCCGCAATTATTCAATCATAAGCTTCCTAAGGGTCCAATTAGTACTCCAACAATCCTCAAAATAACATATGCTGCCCTATGATGAAGTCATAATGAGTTTTAAATAGTAAATCCAAAATAATTCCACCAACAACAAAGAGTCATAACTAGGATTGTATAGCAGTAGAGGCTGGATAAACAAGCAAAACACTTCGGCACTATAAGATAGCAATCTTCAAACAGATATGAAGTGAAGATCAACTTATGTTCTAAAAGGTACTCCGCATGATGTAAGGATATCAAATAAGATAATGTTTTAGTGGTATTTATGCATCCCTGCACCAGCTTGCCAAATGTTATGTTTCCATAACTAGGCCAGAAGCAAGCAATCTATCAATTCTAAAAGAATTAAACCCTTGAAGAACTCAGAATGCAATGTGAATACATATGGTAGCAATGACCAAGCCAAAAAGAACATATTAAGCTAGACAACATGGGGAATTAAAATAACTGAATACCATCCAGCGTAGCAGCTTTAACTTCTTTCAGTAGAACACTATTCACCCCAATTACAGAATTGTCATATGCTTGAAAACACATAATAGGGAACAGAAAAGAATTAAGTAAATATAATCCCACATCAAATGTGGCAGAACTAATTGAGGAAATTCATTTAGTAATCAAAATTAAGCTTTGAGGCCTATGAGGACACGGAAATGAGCTAGGTCCTACTCTCTTTTGACAATGATTTCATAGACCAAAGCTTATCAAGAAAAGAGTCCACACTTATAAATTTATTTTTGAATCAGTCGTCGATAATAAAGCATTAAAGCTTATGACAAAAGTTGTTACTTCATCAACACACCTTATAGTTGGCTGTGTGTTTGTGTAGTACTGCAAAACATTGACGGCAGAGGGAACATCTTGCATTTGAACAAGAGCCTGGAAAGTTTTTCCAAAAGACAATTAATCAAAAGCGAACTTGTCGAAGTTCAGAACTGCGGCAACTGCCCACTCTAGATTATACACATTGAACAAACCTGATTCTTTGCTCGCAACATTACAAGTTTTGTGATAACTCCAAATGGCTGGAACAGCTGGAGTAAATCATTCTGGAAGATCAAGAAAAAGTAGCTGATAAGGTAAAATAAAGCAAACAAAATGCAAAAATTTACAAAATGCCTAGGATCACTGCTATACTACATAGTCCAAACTATAGACAGAGAGATCACTAGCAACTCTATTCCCACCCATAAATAAATAAATAAACAGGATCTCACAAATTGACAAACGTCAAAGATTTGGGTTATAATCAGCTACTAGCTTACATCACTAGAGATTTCCATATTCAAGATAATATACAACAAAATAACTAAGGGCAGGAAACTAAGAACAAACAACCAAGGAAAAAAATATTCGTCAAAGACTCTTGAGCAACTTATGGTGGATTTGCATAAGCAAGTAAAAGAGGAAGCCCATGGTTTTTCGTTAAGACAATTGATGATCAGCTTGCGCAGCCTACTGCACACACACTTCTTTAACTGAACTGGTTCTTACTAAGGCAGATGTCTAAATCCCTCCAAAACAGTCATTCCTCATTGTAGGTTGAAATGGTCTATTTAGGATTGCTTTAGTCGAATTTCAGTTAATGGGGCTATTAATATCAGGGCACACTAACAACACCACTTAATATTGCTACTACTTGGCCCAGCTCCTACACCTTCAATGAATCCAATATTGTTACAGGCAAACTGAATGAATACACACGTGCGATTTAAAAAAATGAATAAAAAGCAACCTAAGCTTGGTTTATGCTAAGCTAAAAGTGCCCAACTTTCCCTCCTTATAATACAAATTGATCAACAAAGATGGCCTTTTGTCCAATCAAAATGCAATTGAATGAAGAAAAGCCACTGGAACCTAAAGATGAACTATTTAACCATTCCCAAAAAAAAAAAAAAAAAAAAACCATGAAGCTGCTAGAGCCAATTATATTCACTATTTCGCAAGCACAATAGATTTACGCATGTTTTAATTCTTAGTCTATCAGTACCAAACACAAAAGACAAATCAAATCCTCATAATTGTTAATGTCTTTCAGACTCTCAGAAAATGATTATCTTGGCCATGCATTTGACAAGAAAGTGAGAAATCAACCATCACTCAGGGATGACTTAATACATTCACTTGATGTCTTGATCACTTGATACAAGAATTTGCATACTGGCATTCACACTGTCCAATACCATCAAAGACAAGAGGTATCCCTCACCTTCCCTCGAAAGCGAAAACGAAAACAGACAACAACAACAACTCAAGAATCAAAAGGATTGTCCAATACCATTGTTCTATAAGAAGCAAGTTTAAAGTCTATCCCAACAAGAGAAGATGAAAGTAGAGTAAACAGAAAATTGAAAAAAAAAAAAATCATAATTCTCAAAATTTAAAGATAATAAGAACTGTGGGCATCAAAAAACAGCAATAAAATCGAAAACTGTAAAAGGGTAAAATCAGTACCTCAGAAATTTCATGACCCACATTACGAACATGGATAACTTTGGATGGTTCAGCCATTTTTCAACAAAAAAATACCCTGAAAAACAGACCCAATTGATCATAAATTTAAAACCCATGTCATAAATTAGTTTAACAATTAATACAACTAAAGAGCTCAAAAACTTAGAAATCAAAGTTAGTTTCTTTAATAACAGGAAATCACCCAAAAAATTGCAAGATTTTTAGCAATTAAAGGAAATAAAAGAGAGAGAAAATCTGCACTGAAAATGAAGCGAAAGCGATACTTACAGAAAACTAAGGTGTCAGAGAAGTGAAAGAAAAGATCAAAGAGAAGTCGGAGAAGAAAGGGGGAGAGAGAGAGAGAGAGAATTGAAGACAGGATTGCCCTAAACTACTTTAAGAGCTTACGATGTAGCCCGTGTAGTTGGGCCGTGCGGTAGATTGTGTATGGTCTTATCTACCTACGTCGATCGCGATTCTATAGTGATTAGCACGGTATAATAGACATTCTAAAAAAAAAAGTGCTTATATGATTGACATATTGTATATGAAAAAGATTAAATAGGAATGTGTTATAAAACTTTTACGGAAATAGATACCAATGTAAATAAATATAGCAAAATTTGGAGGCCAAATAGACTTGACATGTGGTAATTATAAATACTTAGTGCATTTATTCGTGAAGATTCTTTTTACTCATAGTACGGAGTAGTAATTGATGATTCTACTAGTTTAGCAAATGTGTGTGTTGAAGTAAACTGAAGAGCGGGTTAAACTACTTGGGTTTTCGTTCATCAATGACCACTCCAAGAGCTCTAGAAAATAATCATCGAGCAAAAGACATGGTTTTGTGATTATACCTAAATTTTTAATTGTGACTTAGTCAAATTTTTAAACTACAAGGAAAAATAATGTGCTTGTGTGGTTGACATATATATTAAAAATAGGCACATGCTTAAATAGATTTCAAAACAAATGGCTATAAGTCAGATAATTAACCTATTTTATACTCTCTGTTTTTATTTACTTACAAGACAGCCTTGTGATATGATTATACAATGTAAAATAGACAAACTGATGTTAAATGTGGTATTATTTTAAAAAAAAAAAATTAAATTAAAAAAAAAAAAAAAAACACTAAAGTTGATATTATTTAGAGTTTTAGCCCAAAATTCAAATTTTAAAGTGAATTTTTCCTTTAAATTATACTACTTGCATAATTTGATAGAAATGTTGAGTACTAAACTGAGCACGCGCTTAAAAATATAGATTGTACAAGATTTGAACTCAAGACATTCAGTTTAAAAGTTGAAGTATTAGCCACTAAGCTATCACCATATTACATATCATTATATCAAAAAATATATAAATAAGAATATCAATCATGGAATTTATGCAATTCAGGGCATCAATCAGCCCTAAATTTTTTTTTTTTTATTTCATTGCTAGGATAAAGAAAGTTCACATACCAAAATTCTGATGTGGAAAACTATGAGTAAACTGTGCCTAATTAAACCCTGATCACTTGTTAGCTATGCATCAGAGGTTGAAAACTAGAGATAAATTGTGCAGTTATGGAGTTTGTGAAACTAATACGTGAAGATGAGAAAGAATCGAATATGCATTTATTTTACGAGTGCAGTACAGCAAGCAATGTGTGCAGGACATCGGTGCCTGGTTGGGGATTCATGGTCAACGGTTCAGTATTGCTGATGCCTGGAAAAGATGGAGACGATCGATGCATGAAGAGTAAGGTGCAGCAGAGATTTGCATTAGCTTTCCTTGCTGCTATCACTTACCACATTTGCATGGCCAGAAATCATGCTTTCTGAATGAAGGCTGTTATTCGTCCTGCTGTTTTGGTGCGCACTATTAGAGTGAAAATGTGTGGCTGAGCTCAGCAAATGATATTTCGTGAAAGGAGTAGGGCAGATTGTAAACGGGGAGTAATGTTTTTATTTAGTGTTTTGTGGCCTGTTATGTTTGCTGGTTGTGTAGCAAACTAGCGCTTGTGTAGGAGTATAGGAGTGCTGGGAGTGTACATAGCTAGATAGCTTGTAAGCTGGAGGGTCGATCGCAAGCATGAATTGATTCATACCAAAGAGTAAAAATGATTACCAAAAGCACATTGAAAGTTAAAAACCCCTCCTCCCACAAAATTGATGAAATTTACAAGTGCATGATCACAATTCAAGCGAACAACTGCACTTCACTAAAAGATTAATTAAGTGAAATCTTCTTTCCATTCCGCTTTCAATTATTCAAGATAGTATACATGAACATATTAATTTCATAGAGAGAGAAGCATACAAGGAAATAAAAACTTCAATCCCACAAAAATCTAAATAATGTTTAAAGTTAATAGCAGCAAGGACCCGGGCAGAGCTTAACACTCTATAGAGTACAAGCAAAAAATGCGACTTCACGAATATGACTGTCTCAAACCAGGGAAAGCTCCCCAGCAGCAATATTACGCTTGACAAGTTTAGCCCAAGATTCATTAGTCTCAGTGATGACCTTGAGGGCATAATCCTGCATATTAAGCAACACAGTCAATATCTGATACATGTCCAAGATAATTTAAACTAGTAGGTTGCCCTAGAATCCTTTTAGACTTTATCTTAAATTCCAGTTACCTGGACACTTAGATTGAACCTTGCATCTAACAGAAAATAATAATGATGTGTTCTCACAATAAATTCAGAACAATCATAAAATTAATTAAGATCCTCTTGAAAATGATACAGATTCCCCTATGGCCCTAGGAAGTTTGGACCACTTATGAGGCTAAGAGGGGTCATTTGGCGATTGGAAGATTGACTCCTCAAGCTTATAAGTTGGTGAATATTCTTTCCCACTAGGGTGTAGGCAAATGATACCCTTCAACGTCAATGCAAAAGCTGGACTCGAGCTCAATTAAGACTCATTATTCTATTAGTTTCACAAATAGACCGACCAAGGTTAAACAATCTTTAAACTCGTTTATTAATCAACTAGGACACAGATATAGAAACGCTTGTTCATATATCTGTGTCCTAGTTGATTATTTAACATAAACCTCACTTCTAGCTCTTTTCTAACATAAACCTCTGTTTACATTATTTAACATAAACCTCTTTTCTAGCTGTCTAGCAGACATAGGAAAAGAAAGTACCTTGTTAGCTGCCTTGTTTCCAAGACCAAACTTGTTAGCTGGTTTTCCATCTGGGATCTTGTAATCTCTAAACCAGTCCCTGATTGCCGTTAGAGTTCCCTGTAGAAGACCTTTGAATTAGACTCAATCATGGACTACGGGATAAGTAATTGCATCACTGATATCTTAAGCAGGATAAAATTGGGAAACTTGAAATATATGATGTTTCATTAACTCAGTAATACCAAAAGACCATCAACTAAGCCATCAAGGCCAACACAACAAAATCTCCAACACAATCATATAATAGGGAAAGGATTACTTGAAAACTAAGTGGACTAGGTAGATCGTTTGTTACACCTAAAAAGATAGTGTCATCTAGTTAAGCACCACAAACCATATCCTAAAATATACTCATCTCTAGCTGTCTAGCATCAAAGCAATACTTACTTCCTACAATCACCACTTAGCTAAGAGCCCAAGGACTATATGTTCTATATCCACTACAATGGGTAGCATGGTTAGCAATTCGCAATACGTTTGGCTCATATATATATATATACATACATATATATATATATATATATACATATATATATATATATATACATATATATATACATATATATATATATATACATATATATATATATATACATATATATATATATATATATATATATATATATATATATATATATATATACTACAGATATATATATATATATATGTATACCTTGTGGCGAATTGGGCAAAATAATATGCATGTAGAAATTAATGATCACAAGAAATAAATTTTTCCAATCCATAAATGTTCTGTACCAGCTATAAGTATCACTCAGTACAGCATATTGCACAATTTGTCAAAATCATCAAGCCTAATCAAAACATTGAGTTTATGCAGTTCTATATTGCATCAAATTTTGTCATTGAATTATATAGATATATAATTTTTTACTATTAAAAAGTCACCACAAGCCCAATAAAAAAATTCCTCCTGCTCCTGATCTCTTTGATTTATCTCACCAGCTGTAAGGCTTGAAAAGAACTGGCAAAATACATCTAATGAAAGAATTCCATCAATCTAAAATTACCTTTAAACTAATAAAATATTGTGCAAGTTTACTGATATAAATCAGAGGACAAAAAAATTAAAAACAGTAAATTTCATTTAGGCTACAAAATGAATGAAGAAAACAACATACTTCTACAGTACCACCAATTCAGTATTAAGTTCATAATATGATCTACAGCTATATCAAACAAGTTGAAAAATAATTCTGCATTCAGTCAATCTACGCAGAGTGAATCGGTCGCTACTAGAAGCGGGCACGGTGATAAAGGTCTTCCTAGTTGGGGACATATGCTCCTTAAATAATACATCAAATTCAAAAAGATGGACTTAAAGAACTAAAAAAACAAAATATCACATACAGGAAAATGTTTCTCCACGTCCTCAACATCATTCACGAGGGAAGCTTTGGGATCATCTAGCGCAATTGCAATGATTTTCCAGTCAAGTTCACCCTCATCAATCATAGCCAAAGCACCTAAAGGTTTGACTTTCAAAATCTCTCCGATCTTCCGCTGCTTTTCACCGATTTCAACGACATCAACTGAAAGTATATAGAGAAATGAAATTGGAAACAAACTACAAAATTTCTCATTTAATAAATGTAAACTGCAGGTACTTAGATGAACTCAAGCGCCTAGGAGACTTTACCAGGATCATTGTCTCCAAAAGCACCTTCAACTTCAGAGTTAGCAAGTGTTGGGTCTTCCCATGTTTGTGGCAATAGGCCATAATTCCAATTAATATTGTACCTGGGAAGGCAAGGACAAAAACAGAATTCAATCAACACACAAGTACCCACAAAAAGTTTAGGAAGCTTAAAGCTAAGCAGTTCTCAAAAAACAAGAAATTTAAATAAATTATCGATTTGACAATTCGACCTCACAAATGAAGAATCAAGATTAGACTCATTGTTATAGTGGTATTACACTATTACTGTTATCAGAGTCAGTTAAAGGGTTGTGCAAGGGTAGGTAGGGTACACCATCTGAATGTCAAATAATAAAAATCCAAAAAAAATTGCCATATGTAACCAATCCAAAATAAATCAGGTACCCAAACTTTTGGGTGTCTGAAAGTTCAGGAACCTCCTAAACTAATAAGCAATCTAGCCCAATTTGCTTTAAGTGCTTTTCTTTTTCAGAGGCCTTTAAAACAAACTTGTTACGTTGGTCATTTTATAGCTAGTGTTAATGAAACATAACCTAACTCTCCAATTTCAATGGTCACCTAAAAGCAGAACACTAAGCCTAATGTCTGAAGAAGAATTAAAATCCTCTCTCTAGCCATTAATTAACAAGGACATTCTGATACATTAAATACTTTTCGTGATGATATTAGAAATGGAGCCGTAAGGGCTCAACGGAGACTTGAGAAAGTAAGATGCAATTTCAATATCTGGGTACAAAATGTTGATGGCATTTGAAGTGAAAGAACGGATCACCAGCAAAGACTGCAGCAACTCTTAGACTTTGGGATAATAATCCAAAGTGTGACCCTGCCACCCTAGATTTAAAAATTGCTTTAGGGAGTGAGTGGAGCGAGATGGCTTCCCCGTAGTGAAAAAAATAATCCCAAAAGTCAAGGCTGGTTGCCGCCAAAGTTCTTATGTCTTCTTGCTTTTCCCTTCATTTCCAGTTCTTTATCTCAATTTTTTATTCTTATCCTATCTTTTTTCTTTGCCCTTTTTCTCAGTTCTTTCTTCTTCCCCTGTCTTCTCTCTTTTCCCTTATAATTTCCATTTCTTCTTAGTTCTTTCGTCTTCTTCACCTTTTTTTTTTCCAATTCTGTTTTAGGGGGATCCTGGAATGATGATGACAATGAGATGGAAGAGGACATTGGCAAAGACGGAGATAAAGACTATCTAGAAGATGAGGATGGGTATGATGATACATAGATATCTAGTGCTTATGAGGCTACCTAACAAGGTTGAAGAACTACTGTTCTTTTCTTTAGCTATTTACTTTTTTAATTGACTTAAGTCTTTAATGCATAAGAAATGATTTCTAAGGTTTTCATCACTTAAGGAGGGCCTCGCTTAGGAAAGGTGTGCATAGGCCTTGCGACTAGGATTTGGTTATCCTTTGCACCTCGAAAGGCCTTGTGCTTTTAAAATAACACAACACTACAAGCAACAGCGTTAAAGCAAGTCTTGCATTTTAGAAGACAGAGTGATAATACAGTTGGTGGGAGAGAAATGACAAGGGATTTTGGATTGGCACATTTGGATTGCATGCTTCACAAACCTCAAATATGAAAAAATCAAAGTAAAGAGATTGAGAGAGCATAAAGAGTTAAAGAAGAATCGAGGTGGACCTCTCTTGCAGCAAGACTACATGTGATAATGCCAAATGAAGTATTGGAGAGAAGAGGATATATAAGGCTGTTATCTAAATTAAACTAGTTTTTTGTTCACTGAGTTGTGAGCTACCTTTTTTTTTAATGCTAAAAACCTAAAAAATAACAACCAAAAAATACAAAACAAAATGGAAGAAAACTTTCCAACATAGGGGCTCAACCTAGGGATCAGGATACAAAGAAATTACAAGAAATTTAACTATCACATATTTTGAATTTTAGATTTCCAAAGTATACATATCCAAACCTAAAATATGATATTCAACACAGGGTGCTCTTTTGGAAACTGTTTGTAATATAGATGACCATAATTTGATCAGATTCTGAAGTTAATGGGTTTCAAATGGTTTTGGATATGGAAATGCAAGGTACCAAGCATGGCTTTTTCACAAATAGACAATAAACCTTAACCAATTTTTGCTTTCCTCGTTTGTACCAATCCTAGCCTTTCATTTCTTCATGAGAAACAACAATAAATTCACCACTCAAATTGGCATACAAACAGCATAGATAATCATATGTGTGCAAGATAAAGACACAAAAGAGAGAAACATGAGGCAAGCACCAATATAAACATATTAGTTAATAATAGCTCCAAAGATTCACAATCAACAGTCTAAGGGATATCTTACGGGTAATATCGAAGTTTTCCCTTCTTGGTATCCTGTTTGATGGGAGTGTAAAGCTCATCAGTGGCAACCTCCATCTTAGCACTTGATTCTTTTGGTATTTCAACCACAAAATTAAAAGCTCCATCTCCCAAATGCAAGGGGATATCATGCCAAGGGGAAATCTATTAATAAGAAAAACATGCCAATGAATACATGTGTCATTAAAAAAACACAGGTAATTTTCTTCAAGCAGAGAGCATAAACTTTAATAATTAATAATAAAAATAGAGGAGATAAGCATTAAAAATCAGCAATAAGTACACATAAAACTCAATACCAACATATAAGCTCATGCAACCCGACACACTTTTTCATTAACGTAAATAACAAGAAAGTTAAATAAGCATTTCTCAAAAAGAAATAAACACAAACGAAAATGGAATAAAGAATACTTCATCTATATTACATTGATTGTCTTCTTTGGTATTTCATATGTATGAAGGAGAGCCTCCAACACAAATATCTAAGAGTCAAAAAAGTTCTCACAATAAGTAAGTTCAATGAGACAATCAAATTGTGGTAAGAAAATCGGATCTTTAAGTGATGTAAAATGCAGATAAGAACTGAGTGGGAAGGAATAATAACGAAGGATAGAGATTTGAAAAGGGACAATAAACATATGGAACTCAGAAAAGCGAAGATACAAGGCAGCAGAGGAAAACTTAAATTGTACATGTTCTAACATCACTCAAATGGACCTAGATTCGGAGCTCGCCCAAGGGAAACATTTTGACCTGTATCGTATAACAAGTAGTGTAGAAGTTCTAACATATACTTGGATGGACCTAGATTATGTGCTCACCCAAGAAAAACATTTTGTTCTATATCATATAAAAAATGTCGAAAACATATCTTTCGAGCATTGTAATAAACAAAATATGAGTTTGTGTAAACAACAGGAATCTCCTTATCCAACTGAATGTCTAATCATTTTACTTGTTCTACAATGTGATATTTCTGAATTCCTCAATGCGAGAACACACTTTATATTGTTTATCATTCAAGTTCAACAATTTTAATCTGGTGCTTAAGTACTAATCAATGTACCAAAGTTAGCTCTAAAACAGACATAAATGCCTCCTATCATAGCTTCAAAACATCAATTCGATTTATCCAGTAAACATTGAACAATTCACAACACAATCAACAAGATTAATCATATAAAAAATAAAATCACAACCAATCATTTTTTAAAAAAAACCCCAAAACCAGACACATAATAAATTACATTCTCCGTAAAACATTTGCAAATTTAACAAAATAAAATGACAAAATTCCGAACATTATTAAACCTAATTGATTACATTACATAATCCAAATATTTCAATCATAAACCACAATGAAAGTTCAACAATTCACAACACAAACAAAACTAAAAAAAGCAATTCAAAACAAAATATTACGAACAATGCGATAAACTAATTAACAGCATTTCATAATCCAAATTCAAAAAATAAATCACTGATATAGAAACAAAATGAGAAACAACCTTTTTTCCAGAATTATCGAGGAAGAAAACACGATAATCTAGGGTTTCAGGCTCTCCTTGTTCCTTAGAAACAACATCCTGAGGTTGATAAATAGCGCGACAAGTGAAAAGGCGTTTGGAGAGAGTAGGATTGAAGGAAAGAGAGAGAAAATGAGGAGATTTCTTGAGAAATTGGGAAGAAATTGGGCGTTTGAGGAGTAACGAAGAAGTGGAATTGGTTGCAGCAGTGATGACTCTTGTAGCCGCCATTGTTGGTGACTGGTAAAGCTTGAGTGAAGTTCTCTGTCGTATGAATGTGGTCGAGTTTTCAGCCACAAAATACAGAAGAAAGTGGAATTTGGGGAGTGTGTGAAAATGTGTGATGAAATGTTGAGTTTGGAGTATATAAAATGTGCCTGGTGAATCCCAGGGCTTATCGGGTTAGTAATTGTGTCACTTGACTAATGTAGTAATGTGGCTTGATCCGGCCCTTTTCCCATCCTTGAGGACTTGAGGTAAAGGATCGTTCCGATATTATAATTGTACATCCGATTTTTAAAAAGGAAACTAGTTAGTGACCCGGGCGATGCCCCGCGTTTTTATCACTCCATGACAACTTTGTAGTATAATATGGTTAGTTTTATAGGGTTAAGTATTGGCGCATATCACCTATATGTTTTAGAAATATATAGGATGACAAAATGTACCACTACAGCCTAATAAGTGATAGGTGGTAGGTATTTTAGGAGAAAATAATCAACGACATAAGATAACAAAAAGTACCACCACATGTATAATAGTACAGAAAAAGTACTATTAATACAATTAATACCTTAATGGTACATTATAATACACAAAAATGTACCACTGTAGAAAAATATCAAATGAAAAAATATAATAAAAACCCCATACTACCCTCCTATATGCATGCTAAACATATAGGTGCTATGCGCCTAGATGCACTCGGTTTTATAGTGAAAGGTTGAGTAGTAGTACTAATGTCACACATGTTAATTCAGCCAGTAATTCCACAAATTTATCCAGAAAAAATTTATCTGTTAATTGTTAGAATATAAGGCAATTCAATAGCTTAGTCTTAATTTTTTTTTCGGCAATTCTAATTACTCTTTAAATGATTCAATACTTTAGTGAGTAAAAAATTGATAATATTGTAGTCACAAATCTTCATAACGATTACTTATCCAACTCATTTATAATCATCTCAATTATTCGATTTAATAATATTGATTATACCATCAAGGCAATTAAAAGATTTTATTTCACAATCAAGACAATTAAAACCCAAATATCACTTAGAATACTTCTCAAAATCATAGATATTGCTATTTTAATAGGGTGAATAAATATTGCTAATTTACTAGGGTGAATAAGGTGAAAAGGTTTGATGATGTGACAGTAGATGATAAGTAATTTTGCTGACTTGGCTTAATTAGGGGGGAAATTGACACGTGGCAGATTGTAACTCCTTGAATTTGAGTTTTAATAATAATAAAATATACTAGTTTTTGAGCCCGGGCGATGCCCCGGGTTATTACATAGGGTTGATCATTAATATACACTAGGTTAGATCCCATGCCATGCACGGTGATCTTTAGTTATATATATAGTTATATAGTATTGATTGAGAAGTATTACTGTACTCAGTATAATCATGAATTAGTCGAGAAATAATAAAAGTATGAAATATGTTAATTTGGTATTTGCAATTTTAATTGTAGCTTCGTCCAATACACAACTAAAACAAAAGTAGACAAAAAATCTTGATTATTTTAAAATTTTGATTTTTGGTATATAATTGATTATTTTTTTTAGAAAGATTTGTGAATAAATCTATTATTTTAAATATAATAATTACTACATGTTAATATGGAATATGTAAAATAATAACAATAATAATAATAATATGATTTTTGTAAATGATTTGTTTCCTTAATTGAAATATTTTTTTAGTAAAAAGAAAAAAATAACTAAGGACACACCAGGAGATGACACGTGCCATTGTTGGTGTGTCTTTTAGTATATAAGTATTGATGATTGTAATTTATAACTCATTTTTTTTGTAATTAAATTTATTGTTTATATTAAATTGTCATTTGTTATATATTAATATTTTGTATGATACATAAAAAAAAATAACTTAGTTTGGTGGTAAAACACTTAGTTTTAGATTTTGAGGTTGCATGTTCAAATCTTGTGGAGAGCATTTTTTATTATAAGTGCATGACGTGGCATAATGATTAGTTTACGTGACACATGGACATTCTTAAGAACACCTTGTGCATGACATGGCGTAACGATTAGTTGAGTTGGTGACGTGGCGTAATAAGGGGAGTCTACGTGACACGTGTACGTTCTTATAAACGCCTTTTAATATATTAGTATAGATAGATTGATAATTAATTATAGTCTTTAGGTCTATGTATTAAAAGTTAAAAGAAAAAAAAAAGATAGATTCTTTCACCAAAAAAAAAAATAAAGGATAGATTCTTTCAACAAAAAAAAAAAAGAAAAATGATAGATTCTTTCACCAAAAAAAAAAGGAAAATTTGTTGAGAAAAACCTTTTAAAGTGAACTTTTTGTTCAGCAAAACCTTTAAAAAAAAATTTTGGCCAGGAGAAACCTGTTTATAAATTTTATTTTTTTTGTTCAAGACAACCAAATGGCACTTTAGGTCATGGACCAGCCTTATTCCGACGTTGACCCTCCTTTTTCCCACATGTGCATGTCATATGCCTCCTATTTTTCTAATCACACCCCCTTTTTCCTAATTCCACTCTATTTTCCTCCAATTAAACACTCTTTTTCCTCTCCTCTCTTGGTCTCTTTCTCTTCAGTCTTTCCTCTTTGTCAACCAACCATTGTTGGAGTTTAGTCAATTTGAAGCAATTGAAGGCTATCCAAACAAGTTTCGACCAAAGGTAAGTGCCTAATTTATCAATTTCTCATATTTTCGATAGTTAATAAAAAAAATTAGGGTTCCCCCTTTTAAAAGTTATCAATTTTGCAACAATTATGGCTCGATGTGGTAGGTGATTTAAGGTGTGGTTGTGGCTTCCGCTTACTTGAAGATGACGTAGTCCGCTTCGCTCTATCCATAGCCATGACAAAGCAGAAGAGTAAAGTATCGAACTATCGACGCTATGTTTACATAATAAACAAAAGAAAGAATCGATTTTAAATTAAACTTACTGTTTTTGGGTGGTTGTAAATTGAATTTAGGTTCACATCTTCATTGATGATATTGCAGCCATGGCAGAGAAGAGATTAATTGCCTTAATGCTTGTTCATAGAGAGATGAGAGAGAGGAAAGGAGAGCTAGAGGGTGCTTAATTGGAGGGAAAATAGAGTGGAATCAGGAAAAAGGGGTGTAATTAGAAAAATAAGAGGCACATGACATGCACATGTGGGAAAAAAGGTGGTCAACGCTGAAAAAACGCGAGTCAACGTCGGAAAGTCCCATTTGGTTGTCCCAAACAAAAGATTTTTATAAACAGGTTTCTCCTAGCCAAAAAAAATTTTAAAAGGTTTTTCTGAACAAAATGTTCAACTAAAAGGGTTTTCTAAACAATTTTTTAATAACAATGATAATAATAATTAGAGAAGGAGGTTGTTGTGTTGCTGAAGTGAGTTCAGAGCTCCTCGACGACGCAAGACATTGGAGCACGTGTTGCAGCTCATATATTTACTAGGGTAGGCTTTGCTATAGCTAGAGGAGCCCCGGATTGTATCTCGGCTTCCCACTAATTATTGTAGGTTGTATGAAATAATAATAATAATAATAATAATAATAATAATAATTATTATTATTATTATCGTATTTGTAATATATGCTAAACAGTATAAAATGTGGCTAAATTATCATTGTCAATATCATTAGACATAAAGATAAACTGAACAGAACTAAACTAAACTGATTAGAGCTGACCTGAACTAAACTGAATTGAACTGAACTTAAATTGAAAAGAACATGCCCTAAGTGCATTGAAAATTTGGAATTATGCAAGTATCTTGGTAAATAGGAATGATTGCATGGAAAACATGTAAGTACTTCGTAGGAGAGAAATGTGTAAAAAAAACATGTAATTAGTAATCAATTACATAATACTAAAAGCGAATCTGACATGACACTTGTCAGATCATGTTCTGATTAAAAAACTTCCCGCGCGCTTTAATTTTTCTTTTCCCTTTTTTCACAAAGTCTTATATGTGGCTAGCCATACCGTGTGGCAAAGTTACTTCGTAGTGTAATAGGGGTTACTTGATTAGTGTTAAAGGTGTTACTTCGTCGGTGTTATAGGGTTACTCGGTTAGTGTTATAGGGGTTATTCAGTCAGTATAATAGGGGTTACTCAATCAGTATTTTACGGGTTACTTTGTTGTTTTATAAGTGATCACAAGTATTGTTATTTTTTGTACTAAATCTTCATTAAAAATAATTTTTATATACACTATTACATTTAACTTTCAATTTGGCAACTATATACGAAATATATTCTATATGCATTCAATGAAATATTTTACAAATCTTTCATATATTTTATAATAAGTACTTTTAAATAATAAACAAACATGTAAGGTAATGTATTAGAATAATGTACAAGTTCTGTACTCTGTATCATTCTACATTGTAATTTTTCTTTGAAAGTTTTTTGCTCCAACCAGAATTGACAATTTAGCTTTTATTATATACTAGGGTATCCTACGCGCGCGATGCGAGCAGAGGGGCTAGCTCTTGCGGAGAAGTTGTATTGGCGTGTATTTACACCTTTGGTTAGGGTGGTAGACCTAGTAATTTTAATACTGACTATTTGATTTATGTGCATATGTGGTGAATTTGTAGAATTATAAGAAAGCCACCAAAATCTTTTAAGACAATTATTTTTTAAATCCTCAAAAGTTTGATAGTGTTATATCAAAATTATTATTATTATATAATATTTGATTGTTTTCCATCCTTTCATATTTTAAGCGGCCATTGTTAGTTTAGAACTCTTAATTGTTGTGCACGTTTCAATAGTACTTAGTATAATATTTCTATCGTGTTTTTCTTCAAATGAATTTTTTTGTGAGCTTTGGTCATGTGGAGTAATAATATGTAAACAAGTTTTTTAATGTTCTACGACGACCATCTAATATCTATATCAATACTAACGCAATAGCCAATTAGTTATATTTTTCATCTTAAATTCTCTTCATAATTAATACCATTTTTTTCTACCACCGATTTCCCTTGATTTTAGGATATTTAGTTCTTTATACCTCTTGATAACATACGCCTGCTCAAATATCACCAAACTATTTAATATATGAATCCCATTCAAATTCTATGATGGATGTTGTTTATATGTAGACTTAAAAAGCTAATAAACCACATAGTGAGGGATAACTCAAGTGGTTAGAGCTCCCCTCCCGGTCCAAGAGATCTTTGGATCGATTCTCATCATTCGCCTTTGTGGCTCTCTAAACACCAAAACAAAGCTAATAAACCTTAACAATAGTTGTAATTAAAAAACGACAAGATTTTTTTTTTTTTTTTTTTTTGGGGGGGGGAGGGGCGGGGGATAATAAGTTAGTAGGATTTTATTCCAAATCAAAGTTCGCAAGAGTCAAGAGATTTGCGGAAATAAGAAGAACAACTATGAAAAAGTAAAAATAAACAGTCACTTGATAATAAACCGTTTCATTGTACATACAAATTTTTTCTTTTTAAATAATAATAATAATAATAATATCATATAAGTGTAAAGCATTAAAAAAAATTTATTTTAAAAAAAATCATTACAAATTATTTGTTAACAAAAACAAAATTAATTGATGATAATTTAATGATAAAAAAAACATTAAATATATTAATGATAGTAAACATATTAATGAGGGTATTAAAGTAAATACACATTTTGTACATAACTTTGTACATAGTTTTGAGGGTATGATTGGTAGTACACTATTCCTAAGAGAATGTTTCTACTTTTTATAAGGTAGGGATAAGGTAGGGAGGTAGGGATTTATTGTTTTATTTATAATAATAACACTACAATTCAATAACTATAAATATAAATATAAAACAAGAAAAAACATTGATTATTAAATTGTTATACACAATAAGTCAATTATATTTATATGAAACAATGCGCCAGTTATAGTATGCTATAAAAATATTGTGCCAGTCAAAATATGCCAACAAGATAGGGACATATGGGGGTACATAATTACATTGTAAGGATCATAATTAACATAAATTTCATTCTCAACTTTATATTCATTTATTTTATTTTATTTTTTTTTAAATTTTGATAATCAATAACTTTTGATATCAATATACTGTATTATAAAATTGAAGTTAATTTTTTTTTTGTGAAAAGAAAATCAAGTATTTGTTTCAAATAAAAATTTTGATCTTTTTTTTTATAAAAATTATTGTTAAATTAATATTGTAATTCAATTAAGTAAAAACCGTGCGTTGGACGAGACTTAAACTAGTTACTATTATCTTAAAAACAATTGACACGTAAACAATGGCGGATCCAGGATTTCTAACTAGGGGTAGCGTTGAGCCATTGAATAATATGAGAAAAAGGGTTAGCATGAGTTATTATATATATTATCGTTAATTAGCCTTTATATATTAAACATTTATTTTGGTAGATAAATTTATATTTTACAAATATGAAATAATTTAAATTCTTTTTTTCCTTTTTGACATAATTTATATTCTAGTTATACTTTAATTTGTATGTATATGGTAATTTGTACTAGTATATACTATAAAGTTTCTTAATTGCTTTACTCCTATATATATATATATATATATATATATATATATATAGGAGGGATCCGGTAAGACCCCCTCCTTATATAAGAACCCTTTCTTATGTAAGAACATCTTATATTCTAAACTATTTCTTATGTTCAAAATTTTTTTCTGCTTATGTTCTAAATTTTTTTCATATATTCTAAAAGTTTTCTATATATGTTCCAAATTTTTTTCCAATGTTCTGTTCTAAATTATTTTTTTCAGCTTATGTTCAAAAAAATTTCTACTTATGTTCCAAATTATTTTCAGTGTTCTAAATTGTTTTTTAGATTATGCTCTAAATTTGTTCCTATGTTCTAAAATAATTTTTCAGCTTATGTTCTAAATTATTTTTCAGCTATGTTATAAATTATTACCTATGCTATAAATCGTTTTTTCAACTTATGTTCTAACATTTTTGGTTGCTTATGTTCTAAATTTTGCTATCTTCGAAATTATGTTTCTTATGTTGTAAATTTTTTCAGCTTATGTTTTAAAATTTTACCTATGTTCTAAATTTTTCTTATGTTCCAACATTTTTTGTTGCTTATGTTCTAAATTTTGCTTCGAAATTATTTTTCTTATGCTCTAAAATTTTCTGCTTATGTTCTAAATTTTTTCAGCTTATGTTCTAAAATTTTACCTATGTTCTAAATTTTTTTTTCCATGTTCTAAATATTTTTAATATGTTCTAAATACGAAATTCTCAAAATTACAGAAATGCCATTACTAAAGGATCATTTTAGATGGTTAGATCAAAATTAATAAAGGGCTGAGATTGATTCTTATATAAAATTGGGTTCTTATATAGAGGAGGGTTCTTACATGAGCCTTATATATATATATATATATATATATATATATATATATATATATATATATATATATATATATATAGTAATTTTTTTTTTTTTTGAAACAATATAACTAAATAGTAAATAAATTACTTACACATATGTATTGAATAAAAGAACGTGTAATAAAATGGGAAGAATTTCATCAGATAGAGGAGTTTTTAAGAATAATAAGTTACTCATTCAAAAAAAAAATCTTTTTTTTTCTCCTCCTCTAGAAGTAGCATGTGCTACCCCTTGTGCCTTCCTAGGTCCGCCTCTGAACGTAAACATTAAAATAGAACACCTAAAATGACAAAAGTAACCCTTTTTAAGGGTCTGTTCACATTTACTTAATTTCAGTTCAGCTCTAATCAATTCAGTTCAGTTAAGTTCAGCTCCAATCAATTCAGTTCATTTCACTTCAGCTCCTAATTTCCCTCTCTCATAAATTATTCATTTAAGCTCATCTCAGTTCAGTTCAGCTCAGTTCAGTAAATGTGAACAGGCCCTAAGAGTGAACAAAATATAGTTAGATATATTAATGGTCAAATTTGTACGAGTACATTACAGTAATATAAATATTGATAAGAATTACGAAGTAGTTTGAAATGAAAGGAGTACAATAAAAATGTAAAAGCAAAATTGTAAATCATGTACTTCCGTCTTCGAAAGAACGATCCATTTGGGTTGATTTCGCGGGTATTAAGAAGCAAACTAGTGAGTAGCTCGGGCGTTGCCCCGGGTTACTACTTTTATAGTTGTGCAACTGTTAATTTTAAGAGCATCTAATAGTGTTTATGTGTCTTCAATACTTTATAGTAAAATATTATTTATTGTGCAAGGTTAAAACATAATTGACAATTAGTTTAGATGGTTGAACAATAACCTTTTTTTTTAAGAGGTCATGTGTTCAAACCTTCTCATATATATATTTTTTTCAATATAGTTGAAACAACATGGAGTATTAAGGATTTAAGGTGTTGAGTGGATGACGTGGCATATTAAGGATTTAAGGTGTTGAGTGGATGGCGACTATGGTGTGACATACTAAGAAATTGAGTAAGTGACGTGGCGAAATAAGGGAGTCTACGTGGCGCATAGATGTTTTTAGTAACGTCTTTTAATAAATTAGTATAGATATAGATAGATATAAGTGTATGGGAAAACACAAGTCAACAATAATTTGCAAGTACAAATGTATAAGAAAAGACAAGAAAAATTAACGGTGGTAGGAGAGAGAAAAAAAGTTTAGAAATTTAGAGAAGAGATGGCACAAAGATCCGAAAAAATACAGGGTAAAATAGGGAGGAGCTACATGACAAATATTTGAGGATATATTGGTAATTTTGTGATTTAAATAGATGTTGAGAAAAATAAATGAGTCAGGACTAAAATTAGGCCAAATGGGTCGTTTTTTCAGGGACGGAGGGAGTAATATTTTACATTTATTTTTATTTTGAAACGAGGAAGAAAGTTGATCATCCCCTCTGGCCTTCCGCTGTCCGCTCTCGTAAAAGTACAAAAATTGACTCGTGAAATGTGAAGACCAATCAAAACCCAGGAAAATGACCAAAGCAGTTATACACTATCCACGTGGTCAAATCTGACAACCTCCACCTTCAATCCAGAGTATCTCAACCGTCAGATCATCTTCTACATCAAATAATTTTTTTTTAAAAAAAAAGAAAATAGCGGGAGAATATAACTCATTTCTCTGTTCAAAAATTTTCAAATTCATATCCTTTTTACTTCTCCCTTTTCTTTTTATAAAAACCCTTCAAATTCAAGATTCAAACTTTTACAAATTTAAAACCAGAATTCGCAGTTTTTCTTCCTCAAATTTACAATGATTGTTGATACCCACTTCGAATTTCTTCTTTAAATTTCAAGATTTTCTTTTTTTTTAGTCAAATTTATGGAAAAAGATATGGATTTTCATGGGTTGAAGAGGAAAGAACTTCAATCATTGTGCAAGCAACATGGGATTCCAGCAAATTTGAAGAATGTTGAAATGGCTGACCGTCTTTCTGCACTTCTTAAGGTAAATTTCATCACTTTTTTGAAATTTAATTTCTTGATTTTTTTTTGTATGTGTAATATGTTAATTTACTGAATTTTGGTTATGTTTATGATTTTTTTCCACTGTTCATGTGATTTTTGGGTTTTTTTTTGGGGTTGTAATTTTGTGTATTGAACTGAAATTTGAATGATTTTGGTGGGGTTTTTGAGTGCAGGAGGAAAAACCCACAAAAAGGGGGAGGTCTTGCTTAAAGAATTTAAGTGTAATTGATGAAGGTGATGAGGAATTGGCTGATAGTAAAGAACCAAAGAGGGTAAAATTTAGTCCTCAGAATGAAACATTTGTTTTTGAGAAAACTGATCCTAGAGAATTGAGGTTAATGGCTAGGAAGAGGAGGGTTTTTCAAAAACCCGAAATCGAGGAAAATCCTAGTTCAATAGCTGGGAATGTGAGTGAATGGGAAAATGTTGATGATGGGGAGAAATTTGTTGGAAGGAATTTGAGGAGGAGGTCTGTTGTGGGCGAGTCTGATGCAGTTTTAGAACCTGAAGTTGTGGAGAAACCTGTTGGAAGGGTTTTGAGGAGGAGGTCTGTTGTGGTGAAGCCTGACTCGGTGTCAGGCGCCGGAGTTGATGATAATGTGGTGAAACCGGTTGGAAGGGTATCGAGGAGAATGTCTGTTATGGTGAAGCCTGACTCGGTGTTAGACCCTGGAGTTGTGACTGATAATGTGGAGAAACCTGTTGGAAGGGTTTCGAGGAGGTCTGTTGTGGTGAAACCTGATGTGATTTTAGACAGTGAAACTATTGATAATAATGTGGAGAAACCGGTTGGAAGGGTTTCAAGAAGAAAGTCTGTTGTGGTGAAACCTGATGTGGTTTTAGACACTGGAACTGTTGATGATAGTGAGGAGAAACCGGGTAGAAGGGTTTCGAGTAGAAAGTCTGTTGTGGTGAAACCTGATGTGGTTTTAGACACTGAAACTGTTGATGATAATGTTGGAAAACCTGTTACAAGGATTTCGAGGAGAAAGTCTGTTGTGGTGAAACCTGATGTGGTTTTAGACACTAGAATTGTTGATGATAATGTTGGCAAACCTGCTGAAAGGATTTCGAGGAGAAAGTCTGTTGCGGTGAAGCCTGTTGCAGTAGTTGATGGGAACAATTTGGTTGAGAGAGGTCAGGTAAGGAGGTCAGTGAGACAAGTGCAGAAGGTTGAGACTAAAGGTCAGAAAACAGCTTTGAAGGAGCAGAAGAATGCTGAAGTAATGGATCAAGCTGTTGTGGAGAATGTGCAACAAAAGTCTCCTGAGATGATGGCAGATGTCAAGAAAGGCAAGAGGGTACAGAAGCCAACTGCAACTGTAAAGCCAAAGGGTGGCAGAGAAGGACTAGTTGAGGATACAATCAAAGAAAATGTTGAGAATGATAAGAATTCAGAAATTAGAGGTTTGAAGCGGAAAGGTTTGAGAAGAAAAAACGATACTGTTGATAAGGATGTTGGTTCTAAAGAAATAAAAGTAGTGAGGAGATCAAGTAGTCAAGCCGGAATGCCCAAGGTTGATGCTTCAGCTAGTGGCCTAGTGCTAGAAGATGAAAAAGTGAATGAAATCGAAGCTCAGTATACAAATCAATCTGAAGCAACAGGCTGCAGCGCGCCTGCTACTGATGGGACTGAATATGTCCAAAAAGAGGAGACTATACCAGGGAATTTAGCTCCTGTACAAAGCCTTTCAGAAAATAGGGAGCACAAAATAGATGGTAATTCTGGCCTTCATCATCTTTTAATTAATGTCAATGAGATTGTAATTTATGATGCTATAAAAAAGCTTTGGCACATTGAACATCATGCTTACTTTTATTTTGCTTGTGAAATTCTTTCATCTTTGTTCAAGCAATGTAAAACTATGTTAACATCAATGGCAGCACGTGTAGAATTTTATTCAGAGACTTGATCACAGTAAAGCATTTGATATAGTTTTAGATTTGCCCATCAATTCATCATCTAATTCATCTAATCAGTTATTCAGTGAACTTAATATTTTAGTGTAATTGAATGTAAATGGACATTTTTATCTATTACTCTATTAGCATAATAGAATGTAAATGTTATGTTTATATGTATAAATTTTCCATAATTCAGGATGTGAAACTATAACAAATGAAAAAGTGAAAATTATGCTTGTAATCTTATGATAATCTGAACAGTGTATTGCTTGTCAATATATTTCTTGTTTGTTTCTTAACATCTTATGTGCTGTTCTAGAGCTACGTCATGCAACTGGAAACACTACTTCTGTGGAGAAGAAAGCGGAGAATTCCGAGGAAACTACTGGATTTTCTCCAAATGGCTCAGAAAAGCTGTATGTAGAAAATAATTTAATGCAGTTAGAGGACTGCCCAGAAGACACAGACATCATAAACAAGGTCCATGAAGATGTAGTAGTAAACAACGAAAGTTCAATGTTACAAAACAGTGTCAAAGGCGGCGTTGAAAGTCCAAAGTTAGAAGACTGCCCGGAAGAAACATACATCATAGACAAGGCCCTTGAAAGTTCAGTAGCAGCTGATCAGATTCCTGCAAACGACGAAAGTTCAATGTTGCAAATCTGTGGTGAAGGTGGAGTTGAAAGTCCAAAGTTAGAGGACTGCCCAGAAGAAACATACATCATAGACAAGGCCCTTGAAAATGCAGTAGCAGCTGATCAGACTCCTGCAAATGATGAAAGTCCAATGTTGCAAAATAGTGGCAAAGATGGAGCTGAAAGTTCAAAGTTAGATGACTGCCCAGAAGAGACCAACATTATAGACAAGGCCCTTGAAAATGCAGTAGGATCAGATCAGACTCCTGCAAACAATGAAAATTTAATTTTGCAAGATAGTGGTGAAGGTGGAATTAAAAGTTCTATGCAAGTTGACAAAGTGGTGGAAAATTCTTTAAATATGATTTCTGTTGTTGACAAGTATTCTTATGAAGAAACTTCATCTACAACACCTAGCAATCTCAAAAGACAGTTTAGTGGTACGTTGTTTGCATACTTAATGCTTTCATTTGACTTATTTGAAATTGAGGCCTTATACATCAAATATTCCTCTGCTCCTACTGCCATAACATGTGGTTTCATGTTGTTAATGTTTTATGTGGTGTACTTGTGTAGGTGAACCTGATTGTTACAGTGCCGTGGAGTCTAATTTGCCAAGTGGTAGTGGAGGCAGTGATACTGATGGAGAGCAACAGTCAAGCCCCTTTGGTGAATTAATAGCTAGAAGGGACAGTAACTTTTCTGAAAGTTGTGACAGACTTGAATGTTTTAATCAAGATAGGAGTGATCATTTGTTTAAAGAGCTGCCATCTGAGATTGAAAATGCAGTGGAAGATGAAATGGTTGACCGTGTCACAATGAATCTGAAGGAACAAGAAAATGAGTGTGAACACAGTGAAGAATTTCTGTCTGAGAATGAAAATGCAGTAGAAGATGAAGTTGTTGACCATGCTGCAATAATTCTGAAGGAACAGGAAAACGAGTGTGAAGAGTTCCCATTTGAGAATGAAAATGCAGTAGAAAATGAAGTGGTAAACAATGCTGCAGTGATACTGAAGAAACAGGAACACGAGTTTGAAGAGTCCCCATCTCAGAATGAAAATGCAGTAGAAGATGAAGTGGCTGACTATGCCACTGTGATTCTGAAAGAGTCAGATGTTGAACCTACAGAGCAAGAGATAACTGAGGTTGAACCGACAATGCCTGAAGTTTATGGTGACCAGCAGCAATCTAGCCATCTTGTTTCAGAAGAAAAGGTTATATTGGGTCCAGAAGCCGGCATTGAAGCCAATGCCCAGTCTCCCAATGGTGTGGAAGGGCTGGCACTTTCTTCAAATGCTTCAGCTGCAATGCATAACAAAGCTATGGAAGAAGGCGAAGGTACTAAAACAGTCACACCATTGTGGAAGCGGGGGATACATTGCAGTAGCAGTACTGCTGAAGATTCACCCCTGAATCAGTCAGTATTAAAAGATTACAGTGAGGCTAGGACATATTCATCTTCAACTACAAACATTTCTTCATTGTTCTTGCAATCACAGACTGATGGTATGCTGATTCTTAGTTAAATTTCACTTTTTACGTGTTATATCATATGTGTTGAAGGTAGCTGTTTCATGCTTTACAGGTGATGTCGGACATTTTTCTAGCTCAATGAAAAAGGGAGAAGAGAGCTGCAATGAGACATCAAGAGGCGATATTGGTTGTTTAGAAAGCAGCATCAAGGCAAACAACTTAGCTAAAGAAGACAAGGCTGTAATTGTTGAACAGGTAGATGAGATGAATGTTGGGTTAGAAGCTGTTAAGGATGACAATATGACCAACCCCAATGATAGCAAGGAGCTGAAGTCTGAGAAGGCTGTTAGTGCTACAAAACAGGCTACTATTTTTTCGTACAATGAAGAAGAAACTCCTGTTTCTACCCATGAGAGGAAGTGGTTTCAGGTAGCACATGAAGGAAACTTATGCTCTGATGCTTTTGGCAGCACCAGTAATAATGCATCTGAATGCATATCAGTATCTGGCAAAACTAAGTGCTTAAAACAAAGTTCTGCAGATGCTGCTGAAGACAGAGACACTGGTGACGAGGAAAACAAGAATAGCAGTGTAAATCCTTTGATTGTAGAGGATAGAGAACAAGAATTGTCCGAGACATCATGTACCAGAAATGTTTTATCATGCTTTGATGCTGGAAGTGTCTGCACTGAGGTGTCTGAGCAGTGTGAGCACAACTCAGAAGTTGAAACTATTGCCGTTGTTGACGAGCATGAATTTCACTTGAAACATGATGATAAAAGTGCTGTTTTGAATAGTACCCCACAGAAGGATATTCTATTCCGATTGGAAAAGCTATGTGATAATTATTTTTTTCCATTAAGTGAGAATTCTCGAACTCTTGATTTTTGTATCTACTTTTTCCATTTGTTCAATTTTGTATGTTGAATAATCATTAGTTTCTTACTAGTGCCTGTCTTCATTCTGCACAGGCGACCTCACCAGTCCTTCAGGTTCAAAGGTAGAAGAGACACCAAGCAGGGATTTAACATGCTTTACTACTGATAGGAATATCGATGTTAATGAATACGACAGGTACTCGTCTGCTAAACAAATAGAAGGGGCCAGCTTCTCTAATGAGCCTAAGCTACAACACTTGTTTTCTGGGCATGATTCAGACACTATTACCAAGGATACATACAGCAAGGACCGGGAGTCTGAGTGTGCTGCTTGGAATACAGAAAATTTGCTGGCTTTGGGTGGTGAAGTAGAAGAACTGGTATCTGACCCAACCAAGGATTTGGAGCTTATTGCTGTTGAGGGTGCCGAAGACAAAAATGAAGTTGATGCTACACTCTATGGGGAGAACAACGGTGCAGTAGAAAATTCTGTATCTGACACAACCAAAGATTTAGAGCTTATGGTTGCTAAGGATGCCGAAAACACAGGTGATGATATTAATCTTTATGGTGATACCAATGGTGAGCCTCCAGAGACATCAAATAATGAAATTGCTACATTTAGTGGTGACTTGAAAAGTATCAGCAATGAAATCTCTGAGAATAGTCCGGTTAAAGAGAGAGCTGATTTTGTGAGTGCGCTCCATGTAAGAGACAATGTATCAAGTGCTGATTTGAAAAGTAACCATTGCAGTAATACGGTGAAGCCAATGGAAATTCAAACACCTGAAGTTTACCTTGCCCAAAATTCCAGCCATTTTGCCACACAAGAGAAAACCAACCTCAAATTCAATGTTGACGAGTTTACTGCTCAAACATGTGAGAAAACTAGAATTACAATATATTCCTTGCATTCTCTTATTTTGCTTTATGACTTCTACCACTTGTATATCAGTTGTTTTCCCAATACTATGGTAGCTTCCAGAATTAACATTGGAGTATCACAACCTATTTACAAGGCATCTACTATTAATATAATTTTCACTATAGTATATTTGTAGTACCTGTGGAATGAATTTTTCTGTTTGCTGTGTTATTCCATTGTGAACTTAATGCTGTATTATATACGAGTGATCATTGATCCTTTTTTTTCAGCCAATTCCTTAGGTTCAGTTGAAAAGGAAGTGGTGGCTATGGCTTATGAAACAGGATGTATTAAGGAAGCAGAAGGTTTGAGCAGAAGTGGAATTGAGACTCCAGGAACTACTATTCGGGAAAAGCTTGATGAAGCTCTTGATCAACAAAGTAATTGGCAGCATACATTTTCTTTAACCTTTGACCTTGTTGTCTTCATTTAAGAAGGCTCTAACTTATTTTTATTCTGAAATTTTCCCTTAATCAATGTAGCTATGTCTGTTGGTTCAATCAAGAAGAATTTTGAGCATTTTTCTCAAGAATCAGGATCTTTTGAGGAAGCAGCAAAAGAATGTGAAAACATCAGTGAAAAGGAATGTTTGAAAAATAACAATGAAACTGAATTTGTTGAAGCTGTCGAAAGAGGAATTGCCATGCAAAACAGTTTGGAAATGTCAGAGGAAGTCAAAAGTGATGTTGGGGAAGAAATGATGGAGGTTTGCTCAATGGTTGAGGAAGAAACACAAAAGTCTTGCAAAACATCAGTACACAATGTTGGGAATGGGGAGGATGCCAGAAGTTGTAGTGGATATCTTGAGATGGCTGAAAAAAGTTGTAGCCCAAAGAGAAAGCCTGAGACTTTTTCATTGACAGATGCAGCTTCAGTGTTGGACAATGATGCAGGAACAACAATGGTGTCTTGCACTCCTTTGAACAAAAAGAGTACATGTCATTCTTCTGATGCTTATGCAGCAACAAGTGAAACTGCATCATATTTATTGCAATCATCACAGAACAAATGCAACAACTCTCTTCAAGATGGTCAGTCTTTGAAGGCAGCTTCTTCTTTTGCTCAAACTCGTCTTATAGAATAATACGGCACATGGCAAACTAACAATCTTATATTGAACTTTTGAGCAGTCTTGAATATTCTAGACATTCTTTTAATAATAGTTGTTCTTATTGCAGCTTGTGTTAACGATATGGAAGAATTGCATTCAAGTGAACCCATGCTTTGTAAAGATGATCACGATAATACAGGTCAGTTGCATTCAGCTTTTCTTTACATAAACGATCTTTCAGCTCTTTTTGTCTTTTGTCTCATGCTGTTCTTCGACATACACAGTAAATTCAAGTGACAAAATGGAGACTGATGTAGAGAATTCAGATGCCTTGCCATCCAAATTGGCAACACCTGCTAAAATATCATCACTTGCTTTGACTACTGAGATGCATGATGGGCCAGAAAGCATAGCTGGAAAAGATCTGGTTGAATATGCTAGTACAACAGAAAGGGAGTTGCAAGGTTTGATCAGCTGTCCATTTTCAGTTGTCAATTTTGTATGGATAAATTATGTTTATGAGTTACTATCAAAATGCTTAGTGCAGCAACAGAAAAGAAAGGAGCGAGGGGGGATGGGATGAGAAATCGAAATGAAGTACTACCAAATAAAATGTGTTCTCTTGCAGGAAATTGCTTGTTTATGATAGTTAGTGTATTCATGGTGCAGGAAATTGCTTGTTTGGACAGGAAGTTATTAGTCAAGAGCATGTGGGTATGGATTCCATACATAGAGAGGCATGCACGATTAATATGGATCATATAGAATTGGAAGTGTCGGCCAATTCAGAAAGCTCGCCTTGTGGCATTTATGTGACAAATTCTGATCAAGAGCACAACGTCCATAGAGAAAATACTAGTCCAGGTGACCTTAAAAGTCTCAACAATTCTCTTTCCTCAACTCTTTAATACTGTAAACTAAGAAAATGCCTAGACTTAAATTTTACACTTTTAGTAGTTCTAATTTTGATTGTTTTTGCAGCTTACAATGATGCTGCTCAAGAACTGGATTCCACAAAATTTTCAGAAGTTAGAGATGTTCTAGATGATAGAGGTTTGTCCCTTGAAAAGTTTCACTTTAGGCATGTGATGCTAAAATGTCAACTTATGAACGTAATTGTATGGATAATATAAGTTCTCATCTATAATTATCTGTCTACTGTTTTGCACATTGAAACAGGTTACTTAGTGGATAGGGAGGCTAACATAACTTGTCATACACCACCATTGATTAACACAACAAATTCAGCGTCTCTGATTGCTAGGCATGAAGTCCTTGAAAGCACCAGCAACCAAAGGTTTGTCAATGATTATTATTTATATGAGATGGCGCAGGATGTTCTGAACACATTTACACTGCTCAATCAAGAAAAGGACAGAGGGTTTGACAGAGGATATTCTGAGCCAAATTTAGAAGAAGGTAAATTAAAAAGATGTAAATTACTCGCAAATTCGCAATTATGAGTCACATTTCTAAGAAATATCCGAAGACTCTCAAACACTCATAGGTTGTGGATGCAGAGGCATTATACCAATGTGGGATACATTTGATTAACTTATCTGAATTTGTTCTTTTGGATAATGCAGAAACTGAAAGTATGAAGTCCAGAAATGAATCATTTGTGTTCACCGATACAGAAATTGATATGTTCTGGAATGAGATAGAAAAAGAAGAGGCCAGCAGGCTGCAAACAGAAGTTTCAGATGTCACAATCTCTGTGAACGAGTATGAGGCTGTAAATGTTCAAAAATATCAGCCTGCTGTAGGAGTTGACAGTGATCCTGCTGAACAGAAACTTCAGGAAGAAGTTTTAGATGTCACATTCTCTGTGAACGAGTACGAGGCTGCAAATGTAGAAAAAGATCAGCCTGCTGTTGGGGTTGACAGTGATCCTGGTGAACAGAAACTCCAGGAAGTTAACGAGAGAGAAGAAAGGGATGATCGTGCTGACCAAGTTGGTGATGAGCAGAACTGCATAAATGCCCAGGAAAATGAGAATTCTATGATCAGGAGAAAGAACACCCGAAGCATACTGATACATGGAACTCCCAAAAAGCCGCCCCCTTTTGTACATGACATGAAGGAGAATGCAGCAGCTCCCAAAAGGCTTCAAATGGTTGGTGCAACGGCTGTTAAACCTCGAAGGAAGGCCTTGGGAGACGTCAGCAAGTAGCTTCAGATTTCCTGCATGCTATCAATGTTTTTAGAGTATGGCATGTGGAGGATTGGTAACTTAGCAAGTAAACATATACTCCTGTTTGGATAGTACTTTTGCATCGCTCGTGCATATTACTAGTTTGTAAATTGAAGCTATTTAGTTAGTCATTTGACGAAGCATTACTCGTGAATGCAATTTATGGTTTGTAATCGTTTGGAATGGGATGAAGAACATACTTGTCATATCATCCTATGCTAAAACTTGTTGCTGAATAGTGGTTTCTGGGTTGTAATTTTTGTTTGCAAACTTGTAGATAAACAAATTTCAAAGATGAACTTGTGACTTCAGTTGTTTTCTTAATTAAATGTGTGATTTTCGCGTCAAAGCATACTATTAGCACATGATAATTGATACTTGGACAGTTGATTATATTTCTTGTTAGGAAGATTCATCATTGATTTATTAAATGCATGACTAATCAATCACTAAGCATTAATCACTATAGCAAAAGTTTAATTACCAAAATGTATGATGAGGATACAGAACACAGCAAGTTAAGCTGAATATCTGATATCTTGTCCATCTGTCCTTTGAAACAGATTACTGACCATATCTTAATTCATTAAATTCAAAAAATTTGATAGCACCAGTTTCTTGGTAGTTGAGAAAACAATATGTCCTTCAATGCTGACTTTATACACTAGACTTGGACAATGTCTTAAATTGGTAAAGATAGGTTTTAAAGCAGTAGTTGCCACGCCAAATTGCATCAAGTAATCGATTCCGTCCATATACTCCCTTGGGTTAATTTATTAGTCGTATAACTATGACTTTTGACACTAATCACAAATTTCATTTAAAACATAATTTAACTGAAATCTACTATCGGGTTTGTCTCAATGTGTGTATTCAGAGATAACTATAAAACAATAATGGTCAAAATTATGTGTTGGTGAAAATGCAAGTCGAAGTGGACCAACTTAAATTAACATAAACTACTACTCTATTTTAATATGTGTTAAAATAGATTCATAGGTCCTAAATTGTGCCATTTCTTAATTAAACAAGAGAGAATAACATAAGACAATTAGTATAAAGATTGAAGGTCCTTAATTTAGAAATATTCTTGTATACATCAATGCATGTTGTAGTTAAGATAAACAAGTAAAATATTAGTTGAGATTGTTGGTTAATAATTGAAAGGGGATAAAATGGAGAGATTAAATATAGTACCAAGATTTTGTTTATAGAATTGAGCAAAAATAATCAATTACATTTATAGCTACAATTTTCGGGATTAACCATCATCAATTATACCATATTGCATAGTCTACAATTGCAACACATGTTTTCGTTTAATGTATTTGCATTAAAACATCTTTACAAGTTACGTACAACTCTTGCTTGCTTACAGTAGACTTGATTAAAGAGGCTGGACCATTACTTGATTTCTTTGCCCAACTTAGCATCACTTCGTCAAGGATATTCCCTCCGTCTGAATATAATAGTCACATTTCTCGTTTTAATTACCATTAATGTGAGTATGTGACTGTAAATTCTTAATAGAGGGAGCGCGATATTTTAAGTATTTTCGGGAATGACTCGAAAATGCACAATCCATAGGATCGCTTAATAACTCGCCATCTTATAAAATTGATAAAAACCGAATATATAGAATAAGAAAGAAAGGGCCTATAAAATGTACAATCCATTGTATTTTTAACCATATTCTAGGATCGCTAACACCTGAAAATCAAACTTTAAGGAACGGAAGGGCTTATAAAATGTACAATCCATTGTATTTTTCACCGTATTCTAGGATCGCTAACAACTGAAAATCAAACTTTAAGGAACGGAAGGAGTATCGATAAAAGAGACAAGAAATATAGCAATAGTAATGTAGCTTAGACATTAAGTAAGAACACTAGAACCACTTTATTGATATACTAATCCAAAAATAAGAATAAGAGTAATATGCTTTTCCAACTTCACAGTCTAAAAGAACCAAAAAAATTGTTCCTTAAGTAACCACAAAACTACAGAGTGACACAACATTTGAAGTCCCTTATTACTAAGGGGGGCCCTTATAAATTATGAATACCAACTTAGAAAAAAAATTTAAAATTTTTAAAAAAAAAACAACTCCTTTATGTTCATGGGGATTTACAGAAATGCCCTGAATTCCATAATCCCCTAACTTTGACGGCATTGACGCACAATTAACGACGTGTATCAAAAGAATGAATAAACATTTTTTTCCTGACAACAAATTTTTTTCAATGTGTCAGCAGCCAACTTTATCTACACAACACAAACCCAACTGTGATAATTTTTATCCGATGATCGCGTTCGAGCCCTCAACGTAGTTGTAGAAGCTCTGGCTTGATAAATTTCACGGCTTAAATACCTTGGTTTCGTTTTCTACACAAAATTCTTCATAAACCCATCAAAAATGTTTGCTGTACTAATCACAATCCAACCCACAGACTTCGAGCACAATACCGCCTTTGGCTGTGAACGGGTTTATTCTGACCCACAGTAGGGAGAAAATGGACGCGAGCAGAATGGACCAGACGATGATAATGGTGGGGAGACGGTCTTGTTTTCCCATCATACCCTTGAGGAAGGGGTAAAGATGCATGATCACCCACATTGCGAAGAAGAGCCTACCGAATAGGGGACCCCATGACTCGTACCCGTTGTTAATGGCATCTGAAATCCCCACTATAACTCCGATGATGTTAATGATGAGCAAAGTCATGGGTGGGATCAAGAGGGAAGTCCACTTGAACAAGTAAAGGTCGGAGAATTCTCCATCATCTGCTGCTTTTGACGTGACAGTAAAGTTGGTGTTCACACCAGCAAGAACCTTTAGCAGACCTTGGAAGAGGGCAAATAGATGGGAAGATACACCTCCAATAACCCAAAACTGTTCATTCCTCCACCAGTCGTCGATTTGTACGTGTCCCCATTGCATTTCGAGGACACTTGTTACCGCAATGGAAATAAAGAGCCCCATAAACAGAATACTGGCGTAACTGCTGATCTGTAGATCACAAAGTAACAATCAAACATTAGACTAGCAAAATCAAAGATCCAGCACAAAATAACGAGGTATGCCAGTCTTTTTGAGACACAAAATACAAATTACTCGAACCAAAGCAAGCGTAGAAATTACCTCAGGGACAATAAATTTTCCGGTGAGCAGACAGACAGCAGGAAGAGTACAGTAGACAAGCAGTGGGATTGATGTCAATGGGTACACAACAGAGGCAATATAAGAAAATCGCTCCAACGGTTTCAGTCCACTGTTATAACCATACCAAATGGGGCAATGTCTACTCAACAAAATCTCAACGGATCCCAAAGCCCACCGAAGAACTTGATGGAGACGATCAGAAAGATTAATGGGAGCAGACCCTTTGAATGCAGGTCGTTTCGGCATGCAGTAAACTGATCTCCAACCATGGCAATGCATTTTAAATCCAGTCAAGATATCTTCTGTAACTGAACCATAAATCCAACCAACCTGATTTCAAGAAAGCGCGGTCAGAGACAAACTTATGCAAACATTTCCCGAGAAATAGAAATTTAAAATACAGTTTTACCTCTTTTCCCCATTCGGTTTTATCCTCGTACCCACAGCTGATGACATGGATAGCTTCCTTCAATAGTGACGCTTCACTTACACCATGAGGCATTCCACCTTCCTCCATGAGTGTTGAAGCTATAAAGACTGGTGACTGACCAAACTTCTTCTCGAATTTTACTTGGGGCATAAGAGCAGACTTCTCATTATCGATTCCTGCAAATGCATAGTCGGACTCAGAACAGTGAGATCTAGAATGAAAGAAAAAAAAAAAAAAAAAGTAACTGCAAAGTATCGGAAGATTTTATCAGAGTTAATTGCTTAAGCTTGTGAAATACTTCCTCCATCCTAAACTAAGCAAAAAGAAGTGAATAAATTATAGTATCACTACAATCAATTTTCATTGAAAATTAAACAATTTTTCAATATGAAGTTTGCTTTTTGAACAGAAACCTTGCAAATATTTAGAAGTGCATAGATGAATAACATATAATACAGAAGTAAGGTAAATGTTTGCATACCTTCAATTCCCTCCTCGATGTTTTCAAGAGCGTGTATTTGTGTGGATGAATCCTTGTTCTTGGACTTCTTTTTACTGTCCTTCTGCTTGTCATTACCCTTGTTCTTTGATTTTCTGTTCTTCTTTCGGGATCCAAAGCAGCAGCAGCAGAAGCACCATTTTGGCCAACAATTACAGGTCTTTCCTGGGGCCTTCTTTTGTTTTGGGGCATCATACCCATAAAGTGCTTGCCTTCTGAAAACACAACCTGTTCCGACGTAAATTGGTCCTTGAATACCATCCAAACCTTTCATATTGATCTGTTAAAAATAAGAATAAGGGATCAGTCATCATTTTCTTTAAAACAAAAATCATGATTGGCAACCATTTTTTTCAGGTGAGGATGTTACTTACATCAAAGAAGACAACATTACGATTGGAGTATCGATCGTGTCTATCAATACCATCAAATCTCTGAGGAAACTGGACATAACATATTTTCTTTCCTGATATGGGGTCCATCAAGAAGCACATGGCTTCACGGAGAGCCTTACTGTTGTTGATGTAGTGATCACAATCGACATTAAGTAGGTATGGTGCATTTGACAGAACTGCTGAAACTCTTATCTGTAATAGATAGTAGATGATTAGGTAAAATACATAATCCTAATTTTGGAACCAAATCAATTTCAGAATGAGAGAGGGACTCACCAAAGAATTCATAGCACCAGCTTTTTTGTGATGATCAAATCCAGGCCTCTTCTCACGAGAAACATAAACAAGTTTAGGCAGCTCGTTACCATCCAAGTCACGGACACCGTTTTGGCCAAGGAACACCTGATAGACATAAAAGATAAGTCAAGAATGAGAAAGGATGCTCAATAGTGCAAAACAAAAGGGGGAAAAAGGAACACTTCAAGCAACCATGTCCAATTACCTGTATCATTCCAGGATGATCCCTAACATTGTTTCCAGGCCATGGGGTTCCATCTTGCATGGTCCAACCCTCCTCGGGAACCTTCTGTGCCATGGAAACCAGCCCATTTATCCGGATTTTGAACTCTTCATAGTCTCTCTGAAAAAATTCAGCATACAAAATAAATCTCATGCGTACTGACAGATAAGAATAGATGGTAATGCACTCATATATTAAGCACGCTATGCCTCAATCTACCAACCTTCATGGCACGACGTTCCCTGACAAAGGCAGGGTGCACTTTATCTTTCAGGTAATCAACCTTCTGAGAGAAATACCATTCAGGAGCACGAGGTTCAATTTGGTACTTCTTGCAAAAGGGGACCCATTTTCTTGCAAACTCAGAGGTCTCAGAAAGGGCTTCAAAGGTAAGCATGGCTGCACCATCATCAGAGACATAGCAAGAAACCTTGTCCACTGGGTAATCGGCAGCAAGGATAGAAAGAACAGTGTTTGCTGTGATCAGCGGAGGTTCCTTCAAAGGGTCGACAGTTGACACAAATATATCAACTGGAGCTAGCTCAGATGGTTTGCCTTCCTTCTCATACCTGATTTACATTTTCATTTTTTAGTTCAGTACAAAATTGGTTGCACAATAGGAGAAATGACGGGATGAAGGAAAGAAGATTACCTTAGTGAAAGCCTGTCAAGATAAGTTTCTCGTTCAATGGGCTGCCATTTCGGAAACTGATCCAAAATCCACGACACAGCAAACCAAATCTCACAAATGACTGATAACAGCCACAGGGCAAATGCATCATGCACAGGGTGCAGAATTCTATAGTGAAAGAAGAGCCCAAGAACAACCATACGAAGAACAATAACTATCCTGTAGGGATTGATCCTGCTTGATGAAATTGGTAGTTTTCTTGACAGTGGCTGCCTTCCTTCATCCATCCTTCAGAAACAGAAACAAAGAAGACCATTGTTAGAACTTGTAGAGGCCATGAGCTAATGTGAAATATCTGCATATGCATGCATAATGCACTTTCCAACTTCCATGTATAATAAGCTAGCAGTACATCTTGCATGTCTAATTGGGTCAGGCAATGTTATAAATATGAATGGCACACGAAGGAGATCAAATTACACACGTAAATCCCACTAAAACAAAAACGGCAACTTGGAAAAAAGTACATCTCAAAGACACACTAGTCAACAAACACTTATTAAAAATTTGGGCAATGGACTCGAAATCATCCATTCTTCATTAGTGAATATTTCACAGACGAAAAGCAATTTAAAAAAAAAAAACTAATCATATTGTATTAATTTGCAAAAATGCAAAATCAATTCTGTTGCAAAAGGGGGGGGAAAAAAAAGTGAGGTCACTCCCACATTGCTGAATAGGACAGATGTTAACACCCTAGATCCGTTAAGTTCTGAATTTTCTAACTCACTAAAAAAGTACTCTTCAGTCTTTCACTGTTTATAAGCATTAAATTAATTAACTTGTGACGCTTTTATGACCGTTAAAAAATATTTTCATCAAAAACAATGCTCTTTCAAGTTAGTAATGGAAGCAGGAAAACGATCACCTATAGCTAGCTGAATGCAGCATACTAAATGAAAATCAGGACTTCAGGAACAGATACTAGTAATTGTTCAAAGCAAACACCAAAGCAATTTCCGACAGTTAATGCCATAATTCAAAAGCTTTGAATTCTAGATCAACTTTTAAAATCACTTTCTTAAATCCACTAAAGTTTCAAATCAAGCGGCGAAAACCTACTTAGGCAAATCGGGGTCCTCAGGTTCCCCTCCATCATAGCTTCCATCCTCTCCTTGGTGCTTAACCATTTGAAGCTTGTCATTCTGCCTTCTTTTCCACTCTTCCATCCTATCTTTCCAAGCAACACTTCCATATCCATAAACAGCTAGATCTTTCTTGGGGTCCATTGGTCTAGGCGGTACTGAATTTCATCGGAAAAAACGGATGATCAGCAAATTATTCAATATAGATTTTGATTCAGTAATACATTGTAATACACAACTTTTCAAAACCAGGAGGAACTTACAGGACATTGCAGAATCAGGAAATGGTACAGGATGGACCTTCTTCCCACGGCTCATAAACGGTGGGACAATCAAAGCATGCCTATCCGGCGAAATCCCAGGATCCTTCATTACAAAAGAGAAATCACAGTCAACACCGATAGCAATTGAACTTAAATTACACACAGATCATATCTAATTGCAAGAAAATTCAGAATTGTAAGATCAATTATACCTCTTGCCCAAAAGTTAAGAGAAGCTGTTCATTAGAATGAGCAGCTGGATCCAACTCCGCCGGAGTTGAAAGCCCGGAAGCATTGGATGGAGCTCGGCCAACATTAAGCCGGGAAGAAAAAATAGCTTCAGCAATGTGCTGAGGGTCGTTGTCCTTGTGCGCGTATCTAAGTTCATTCTCAATATCATCAAGATCATCCTCATCTTCATCACCCTCAACTCGTGCACTCCCTATTACAAATTTTACAATTCCATCAGCACATCTAACAACCGACATTTAAGACATCACGAAATCGAATCCAATCAACTGAATTACGAATCACAACAACAACAAAACGCGAAATTAGCTACCTTTGATTCGCTTGTAGCGGGTTTTGCATTGAGGACAAGATTGATTCCCTTCGCCTCGCTCATACTCGTAGCAAGCTCTACAAACTGGAAAAGCACACTCATTGCAAGCAACAAATGGTTCACTATTTCCATCACATTCTATCTCATCTCCACAAATCTGACAAAGTTGCCCACTCAATTCTTTCACAGAAGTCACCTGTAATCATGTTTTTTTTACACAATCAGACCAAAATTCAATCAAACAAATATTAACTCATAGATCTAGTTACCCAACAAAATCCAGCAAAACCAAGCTAAATTTCCCACAATTTCTGGGTCAAAAATTGTTACAAGCTCAATAACCAATCCTTTTTTATCAAAAAATAACAAATCTACAAGCTAAATGGCAAAAAAAATTCAGAAAAAAACAGCCAAAAACAGCTTGCAATAGTGTCCAATTAACCTAACCCACAAAATTACCACTCAAGAGTTACAGTCATGAGCTAGAACCAGCTCAATTAACATCAAATGCAGCCGAATTAAAAATATAAACAAACCTTATTCCATTATTACAAGCAACACCCATTATTCTAAATCAAATCGGATTTGCGAAACAATTGTAGAAAACCACTTACTCTGCCAATATCATCGGCATTGATAAGAACGAACTCGTTCCGATTGTGAGAACCAGCAACCAGCCGTCCATTGGTAGCCATTTTAAGTCTCAGACCCCCGAAAATCCGAGAAATGAATCAATCAGGGGGTCAAGAACAATGAAAACCCAGATTCAGTCGAACCCCATTAAAATTAACGAGACGAATTAACAAATTACGTGAAACTATATATATATATACGAGATTCGGTTTGTGAGTTTGTTGTTGTTGTTGTTCTTCGTTTGTGTACCGACCACACAAACAAAACAACACAACACTACTCTTCTTCTCACTCTTTCTTTTTTTTTCTATCTCTCAATAATTATTCACAAGCAACAACACAACAACAACTCCACATTAAAGTAAGGGAAGAAGAAGAGAAGAGTGTAGAGAGAGAAAGTGAGGAGAGAGAAAGTGAGTGAAAGATGTGAGATGGAGAAATAATACAGAAAAACAAGAAATGCCCACAATATAATATCAACAAAAAAAATAAATAATTATACCTAACAAATTAAAAAAACAAAAATAAAAAAGTGGGTATTTTTTGGTTTAATTAATTTGATTTAACCCACCTGTAAAAATAAAAATGAAGGAAAAAGGAGGATTAATGGGGTTTTAGAGAGAGAAAAAGAAGGGGTTTAGAGAGAGAAAGTGAGTGAATTAAGGTAAAAATAAAAATGAAAATGTAAGAAGAAGAAAAGGGTTTGATAATTCAACGCGTAAGCCAGAAGTTAGAGAGAGAAAGAGCGACCGACAGACAGATTAAAGGAGAGAGAAAGTTGGGGTTTTGGTTGTTTTTCTTCTTTCATTTCCATGTGCAACATAATTTAAAATTAAAATTAATTATTTTTTTAGAGAGAGAAAGTGAAAGGAAAGTGAAGTGGGCTTGTGTAAGATCTAACACTGTCTATCACTGTGTTTGATTATTCAATATTATTATTATTGGGTTTATTTTTATACTCACTTGTCAATCATTATATTCCACTTTCAACTAGGATGAATATTATTTTTTTTTTTAATGTTTTTTTTTTAATGTTGTGTGAAAAAATTGATTGTTGGTGAAATGAATTTTCTTGGTAAAAATGAAAAGTAAAAAGTTGAAACATGTGAGTTTGATTTATTTTATTTTTTTAAAAAATAAAATAAAATTTAATTTTTGAGAAATATAATTATTAAGCTGGTTAAAAACTTATTTGATCTGGTTAGAAATAAAACCATAAAATCTTATGAATGATTATGACAATATTAATAATACATTTCTGACTCTTTATGTAAGCTGGAAATCTGAAATTACCTAAACTTAAGATATTATACAACCATGTGAGTTTTTTTATTTATTTTTTTAAGTCAAATTTTGATATGTGTTTATTAGGTTGGTTAAAAACTTACTCAATTTGGAAGGAACTGAAATCTTGAAAGATTATGACAGCATTGATAATACATTTCACACTCATTATGTAAGCTGGAATTACCTAAACTTGAGATGTCATACAATTATAAAATCATCCTAATGTTCTCAATTTCATCACTTAAATCAACACTTCTTAGGCCAAATGAATAAATTTAACCTCAAATTTGAATATCCATCATAAACTGGTACTCGTACAGTTAAAAAAAAAGTCAAAACTTGAAAATTTAAGTTGGCTGAGCCAAATTTGATCCAACCAACTTGTTCAACAGTTACAGTATATATACACGTAATTATTAATTCATCATTAAAAAAATATCTAGAAAAAGTTACAATTGTACAAAGTAATAAAAAATGTGTAAAATTACGAAAAAAGAAAAATAACTCAAGGAAATTGAAATTATATATTAACAAAAAAAAAAAAATCAAAAATAAGTAACATATTGACCGTGGAAGACCAAATAAAATACTAGGGAGTTACTCCCTCCGTTTCATAAAGATGTTCCTGTTTCGCAAATCGATGCAAAATTTTACCAATCTTTGACCGCAAATATCTTTAATCTCACACTAGCAAAAATTATAAAAGTTAGATATTAATAATCTACTCACCAAAATGAATCAAACTAGATCCCACATGACTATATTTGCTCTTATAAATTAAGAGAAATTTAGAAGATTCTCTCTTTCTTAAAAAAGTCAAAGATTCAAAACAGGAACATCATTGTGGAACGGAGGGAGTAGTAGTTTGTTGGTAAATGGAAAAAATGAAAAAACAATAAAATTATATGCGTTAAATTAATATTTTTTACTAGGGTGGGACCTAAAGGCGGAGGTTGGTGGAGGAAAATGGTGGGGGCCACTTATACCCCACCGGAAGAAGGAGGGAGGCGTCGGTGGTAGTAAAAATAAACAAGGGGTAAAATAGTAATTTACATCAATGTTTTTCTCATTAAAACCCTGGTAAAATGGGACCCGACCCATGTTAGGGAAATGGGTTAAAACAAAAAAGTGGGTATTTTATTTTAACAAAAAAAAGTGAATATAATTGAAAATATTTAGTTTCTCTCTCTAAAACTAAAAAAAGGCAGCTGTATTCACGGTAGTAAGTGTGGGGACCAGCGGATTATGTCTGACTGTCTGAAAGTTAAGTTGTGTTGTCAAAGGAGAGAGAAAGTTAGAAAGTGAAAGAGAGAGTTTAGTTGAAGATGAAGATGAAGATGAAGAAGAAGTGTAGTAAGGGTTAAGATTGTTTTAACTCTTCACTTTACCTGCTCGTGCAAAAACTTGTTAGCCCAACTTCGTATTTTTGGTCCATTTTATTGCAAAAATTAGCATTTTTGCTTTGTCATACACTTCATATAATGTTTTATACTCATCTTTATGACAAAATTTATTTTATTCAACTTAAATTGTTAGAGAAGGTATTGCGTTAGTCCGGACTGATGAAATGTTTTGTCAATCCAGCGGATTTTTGATATCTTATATTGGCTTGATGATATACTCTATTGGCTAGATGATATCCTCTATTGGCTATATGATGTCATGGCTGGATAATATCATATTGCCAATAGAGGATATCATCCAGCCATGATATCATATAGCCAATTGAGGCCAATAAAAGATATCATAGACACAATCATAAATGATATCATATAGTCAATAGAGAATATCATCCAGCCATGATATTTTATAGCCAATAGAGGATATCATCCAGCCAGTATAGGATATCATCCAACCAATAGAGAATATCATCCAGCTAATAAAGGATATCATAGACACAATCATAAATGATATCATCTAGGCAATAGAGGATATCATCTAGCCAATAGAGCATATCATCCATCCAGTAGATGATACGTATAAATGATTGGAGGATATAAATTACTTGATGGAGGATATGTATAACTTGTTTGAGGATAATAGGATATGTATAATTTGTTTGATTTTATGTATAACAATAACGGAACCTCCATTAAAGAGCTCGTACTAAAGGTCATGGGTATAACATAACTTGCTCATTTCTCAACCAAAATACATGCATTTGTCATCAAAATGCTCACAATTAAACTTACAATCATATAGGACAAACAATTTCAACAATTATACATTACATAAGAAAAGCCCCAATTCGATTTTTTGGGCATTTTTCGAAAAATGCGATAATTAGACTTTCTCTCTCTTCCGCCATAAAGGACCACACTTCTATCCTGTTGTCATCGTCATCGTCGTCTATAAGGAGAGAAGTAGATCCACCATTGTTGTCATTGTCGTCTTTATCGTCATCGTCATCTCCTCCGCCGCATGAAATGTTTGGTCAGGCTTGACTGATCCAATAGTTTGTGTCCTCTATAATATTTGCCTTTTAAAATTACTTTATTTTACGGAGTAAAACATATTTTTTTTGCTCAACTGAACTTATTTTTGCTAAAATTAACTTATTATTATTGAACTGGAATTAAATTTGCTAAATATTATCTGAATAAGGTAAAGAGAACAAAGTCTTAAATTAGCTCACCTTATTTTTGCTTATACAATCTAATCTCAGCTTATTTTATTTGAATGACTTAGATTTAATCTACAAGAAAAAAAAATCAAATATGGTATTATTCGATTCATATTAATGTGTAATTTACAAATATATCGTTTTATTATATTTTTTTTATAAAGGAATTAAAGTTAATGATAAAGTATATAAACTGATCGTATACTTTAACCTTCTATTTAAGGGTTTGTTCTCATTGATTGAACTCAAGTGAACTGAACTGAACTGAATTTCAACGTAAGAGAACAGGCCCTAAGATTTTAGTTAAATTGGTCTTTTAATTTACCCCTCCTTTCAAAGTGGTATATTAAGTGTTGGGTATTATAAGGACAATGTTTCATACACACTTCAAGTCAATAGGTTCTCATGTGAGAGGGGCATGAGTATATATAAATCAATATTGGGTTTCAATCATCAGCTTAAACTTAGGAAGTACATACATATGCATATATTTATTTCAAATACCCACACACTCCCCCATTGATACAAGATGTCTAACAACACCAATAAGTTTAGGAAACTATAAAGATTGTGTTTCGATCTATATGTAGGAATTCGTACTAAGCTAGTAGCATATGCTTCATTCTTAGTGTAAAACGCATAAATTCATAAAACTAAGAAATGTATAGATATTAAGCTAGAATGAAAAACATAGAAAATTGAATTTTATCTCGAAAGTTTTATTCCTAAGAATTTGACAAATTGAAGTGTAGTGAGAATTAATTTGTGCTAGGATATGGAGAACTAGATCGGAAGTAAGTGGGCATTGACCACCCACTAGGCCATAACTACACAACTAACACATTGCCTATTCTTTCAATTAAATTTTGTGATGTCAATATTATATTAAATTTTTTTCTTTTAAAAATGTCTTCATGTAATGTGAAGAAGATCAGAAGTGAGTTTATTTCTTGCAACACAAACATGCATTGGTAACAAAAATATACTGTCACGAATCTTATGCAAATACTTACCATTGTGTGCAAACATTCATTTGTAATCATTAAATAGTTTTCGAAATGCACATTAGTTCTGCACTTCTGCCTTTTAGATCAAGTATGCACACTACCATTGCACACACACATTCACACATGCATACATTCCACAAGACTCATAATAAGTCTTGCATGTATTCAACATGCAACTGACTATATGTTCTTTTCACCTTCTACCAACTTATTACGGAGTACTAGATCTAAATGCACCCTGCTTTTATTAAAAAAAAAATACAAAAAATCAATGACATTATATATTATAGGTGAGCACTACATCACTCATGAGTTGACTTGATCTTCGTTTGTATTTTGTACATAAGATTAAATGATATAGTCTTAATATGTGGCTACTTAATAGAATCATTTCAATGTATAATTTTTTAATATCAACTTATTATTGCAATTTAATTTTGTGCTGACAAATAATATATCGGTTAAATTGGGACATTTATTTTGAAATAAGAGTACGTAGTATCTTTAAAAAAAACTGGTTATTGATTTTACTTATTGATAATAAAGATTGTATAGTCAAATTAATATATAAAAAAATATATAAGTATTTATGTCTTATACTGTTGTACAATAATTCAAGACTCATAGAAGAAAAATTACTTGCACATATTTTTTTTTTTAAAAAAAATAAATTTAAACGAAGGTTTCAAATGTGTGTGAAAAAAAATTACTCGTTAAGAGATATCAACAAGACTCCTATAAGCCTATGTATATAAATTGAAATTATTTTAACTGGTAATTCTAATCGTGAATAAATTGTAAGAATCTAAGTACCAACATAAAATAGAAATGGATGGAGTATTATCAAAATTATCTAACAAACAGCTAATTAATATAACATACATTTAAGGTACAGCTAGCAACTCTATCCAACCCAGTGGAACAATTCTAGTCTTAACTCAGATACAAACAAACAAACATAAGATTACAAATTGGTAAAACAGCTTAAATAAAGAAAGAATACATGTAATGTTTCTACAATTATCTCTTTCCATCAAGACAAGTATCCAGCCTTTTAATCCATTACCCAAAATACGCTATGTCACCAAAAATAGCAATAAAGTACGTAACAAGGAATAATAATATACTTATAGCCATTTAGCACTCACAAACTTGCTTCATTTTAAAAATCAGAGTAACAATTTAGAAAATCACTATTTTGTTAATAAGGTGCATTGTTTTCACCTTTAGAAAAATAAGTTACTTGTATGACTTAATTATAAGTTTATTATGATATAAGTTCTAATAAGCTCTGATTAATTTACTTACACGAGTTTATTCTATTTCAATCAGATCAATGCATTTCAATTAGGTCTAATAAGTTTTATTTAAGTCATAAGTTCCATTAAGGGCCTGTTCACATTTACTGAACTGAACTGAACTGATTAGAACTGAACTGAACTGATTAGAACTGAACTGATTAGAACTGAACTGATTGGAGCTGAACTGAACTGAACTGAGCTGAAACTAACATTTTATGAGAGAAGGAAATTAGGAGCTGAACTGAACTGATTAGAGCTGAACTGAACTAAACTGAACTGATTGGAGCTGAACTGAACTAAACTGAATTGAAATTAAGTAAATATGAACAAACCCTAAGTTTACATAAATTTAAATTTGATTAGATGATGAAGAGAAAGCACCACCAACTAATGAGTTTTTTTTTTTTTTTTTTAAATTAATCAATTTATTGCTCAAAAACACACATATTTCGTACTTTGTATATATGAAATGTAACTAAAGTTACAAGTAGGTATGAAATTTTGGAGAAATATTACGGAGTAATTAGATTTCTATTACGTGAGTATTTTTTTTTATCGAATGAAAAACGTATGATTACATTATTACATATAACTCGATCTTTTTAAAGTACGTTTACATTGAATCACCTTTTGATTTGATTTGGAATTTTCAGATTCATAAATTTGACTTGAATTTATCCTTATACGGAGTAGATGTGTAGTATTTTCAAATATTAGTATTATTTTATGTATTTTTTTATTAAAAGAAATTAAGGATATTAAGAGTCTATTCACTGCAGCTTAATTTCAGTTTAGTTCCTAATGTCCTTCTCTCATAAAATATTCATTTCAGCTCAGTTCAGCCTTCAATCAGTTCAGTTCAGTTCAGCTCCAACCAATTCAGTTCAATCATTTCAGTAAATGTGAACAGGCCCTAAGCGACAATCAAACGTCAAAAAAAGCTCCTACTTGATCATCACTAAAAGAAGAAATTAAATAAATATTTATTGAAATAATTCATACTTGACATTATATTATTAAAATTATTAAAACCGGACCTAAGATATGTTGTTACAAACTTACAGTCTACCCCTTATTAGGTGATTGGAATTTCGAAGAAGACATATCATATGATCCCTAATTTCCTATCATTGTTTTAAGGATTTAAAAGGAATAATCAAACAAAAATAACTACGGTTGGACAACAAAAGCAAAAAAACCACGTGAAAATCTCATGATATTTTGGAAAAGCGTCGAAAATTACCAGAATATCCGTATGAATTTACTTCATTTTCCAGAGAAATTAGTTTTTACTGACTGTAAAAAAAAAAAAGTACTCATATTCTCGTATTAATATACAGTAGTTTGGATAAAATAATAAATTGACAGGTGAATACAAAAGTGTCGGTGCCATGTAAAGTAAACAACATGCGTCCGACGGCTGAGCTAATTAATTGACTTTGTTTTTTTCTTCTTTTTATTTTATTTTGAGGTAATAATTTAATGAAAATGACTTTTATTAATTTTAATTTATTTAGTTAAGCAAGATGAACAATTGAAAATCCATCACATCCAATTAAAATATTGACAATAATAGTTGGCAAACACAGGTGCAAGAATTTTAAACTAAATTTTTTACTCCATTTTTTGTAAAACTTTATGTTTTACTTCCTCTTTTCTTTTATACAGTACTTTGAGTAATTGACATGCTTATTTTTAATGATTTCTAATATTTATAATTATTAATACTAACAACAAATCAAAATTATTATTATTTAGAAATATACATTGAGAAGCTTTCAACAAAACTTGAAAGATGATCAAAATAGATTTTGTAATGACCTGTTCTCATTGACTGACTTCGGGCCTGTTCACATTTACTGAACTAAACTGAACTGAACTGATTGGAGCTGAACTGTACTGAACTGAACTGATTGGAGCTGAACTGAACTAAATTGAGCTGAAATGAATATTTTATGTGAGAGGAAAATTAAGAGATGAACTGAACTGATTGGAGCTGAATTGAACTAAACTGATTGGAGCTGAACTGAACTGAAATTAAGTAAATGTGAACAGGCCCTTCAGCTGAACTGAATTGAACTGAACTAAACTAAATTGAGCTGAAATGAACTGAACTGAACTTATTAATTAGTGACTTTTAATTACGGATTAGTGATTATTGATTATTTATTATTATACATATGTGTATATACAAATATACATATTAAAATATTTAAGAAAAATATACTATATAATTATAATATTTATGGAAAATATATTAAAAACATGAAACCCCAAAACTATAATATTTATATGTAGTACTCTCATTTTGTCAATGAGTTGAACAGTAGAAATGTGTATCAAAAAAATATAACCATTTGAACAATGAATTGTATCAATATTTTTATTATTATTATTATTATTATTTATTGATTATTATCTTTATCATTATTATTATTATTATTGTTGTTGTTGTTGTTATTATTATTATTATTATTGTTGTTGTAGTCGTTGTAATAAGAGCTTAAAAGAATGAAACTTGGCTTTGAATCATTATCAATATCATTAGACATAAACTGAACTGATTAGAGATGAACTGAATTGATTAGAGCTGAACTGAACTAAAATGAAAATAAACATATGAGAACAGGCCCTAAATAGTATCAAAAATCACAAAAACAAACCTAGCCACCCCTTCTACTCCATCTCTCCCTTTTCTCTCTAAATAAAGTTCTTCAAAATTAGTGTTTTCTGGGCTGAAAACATCCAACTTTCTTTAGAAATTAAAAAGTTTGGCTATGTTTGACCTTTTCTCTTTATTTTCATCATGTTTTTGTTAGTATGTATTATTTATAATAAATATACATTGTTAGTTTGAGCGTAGTAAGTGTCTCTATGGTGTGTTTTATTCGAATTCAATTGTTTGAGTTTAATATAATATAAGCTATTTTATGAGTAAAGATTCATGTGGGACAGATTATAGAAGTTAGTATTTCGATTAAATTAAAACAAATGAAGCAGACAAGAATTTTTTTTCACAATTACAACATATCGATAGACCCTCTCACCGAATAAGCTAAGGTTGTAAATCATTACAGCGATATAAAAGGTGGTATGGAAAACATACAATTTGCAACAACGATTGTAACTTTATTAAAATAATGTTTTTGTTTGATTCAATTGTTATGGTTTTATTAAATTTAAATCTCGCTATTCAAGTAATATTTATTAATGAAACAATTTATTTTTTTTAAAAAAAATAGTATAAAAAAATTACAATATATCAACTAGTAAAAAAATAATATAAAAATGCTATTCAAAAAAAAAAAAAAATGGAGTAAAAATATTTTAATACGGAGTATATTTGATTGATTACCTTATACGGACTTTTAAAATATTTAATGGGGAAAAAAAAAAGACTAAGGTAAAGTTGAGTATTTTACTATTTTATGTTGATGATCCATGTGGTTCCACTCACTATTTGGTAAGTTAGGTATCTTTATATCTCCACAAACTTTAATCTGAACAATCATGAGTCTTCTACAAATGAGTTTGGAATTTCGAATAGTAATACTCCGTACTAACGACTAAGGATCGATATATAGATTAATATATTGGTTTTATATACGGATCGAAGTATTTTTTTAATTATCACAGTAGGTATATAAAACCCGTTTAACTATATTACTTTAACCATTAATACATTATTTTCTTTAATTTAAATTTAAAGACATAATATGATCTTAAAACTTTATTACTTTAACTATTAATACATTATTTTCTTTAAGTTAAATTTAAAGAAAATAATATGATCTTAAGAAAAAGAAAACAAATTTTGGATCAATAGATTCGCGTATATGTCCCTTTTTTTTTCTTTTTTTTTTGAAACAGGTATATCGTCATATTATATTAGTGTTAAGTTCAACGCAACTCGGTCATTAATGTTTGAATCATTATATATAACACGAATGAAATTTAAGTCAGGTCATTATCAGATCTTATGGATTTATGCTAAGTTATTACTGTTTGATTATTTATTCATGGGCGTTGGTTGAACTTTTCGAGTCATCATTTTTGGGTCGTAATCACTAAACACATGTACTAACACTTAATCATTAAGTTGATTAAAAGGAACACTAGTGTCAAGTGCTCACAAGTCACAAGCATGCATAAAAATTAAAAATCAAAACCATACTATAAATAAATCTTCATGCAACATCATTACAAAAACACCCTAGCTAAAACTCCAATGAAAAAAGTGTAGGTATTATATTAGCCAAATAGCCAATAGTATGTACGAACGTCTTTCATAATTCTTCTGCCCATTTTGTCTTTCATTTTAAGTTTTTAAAGTCATGGTACTTCTTTTTTGTTTTTGTATTTTGCCAGTAGTTACTCGTACATTTACCTAAAGAGGTCATAAGTACTTGTAACGATATTTATTTCTAAGCATCCAAGCCTTCAAGTTGTGTCTTACTAATGTATTATTGGATTGGTCCACTAAAGTTATTTAAACACTAGAACCTCAAAGTTCTTATGATCAAACATTAGCTCATCCTCACACTCTATGAGTTCTATCATTTCAACTCATCGCCAATTAGCATATTAGTTAATGAAAAAAGCGTCATTTAGGGTTGAAAATGTTTAAATGATTAGCCAAAAATGCTTAACTTGATTAAGACAGTGGAGAATAACTCACTTTGTGGACTATGAAGTCACAAGTTCGAGCCCTACAATTTACATATGCTTAGGATTAGAGGATTCTCTTATTTTTCGTCAAGTCTCATTAAATGTTAACTTGAGATGCCTCACTTGTGAGAGATTTAATTGATTCACTAAGCTCCTTGTTACCAAATACAAAATACTTCGTATGATAGCATCAAATTCTCACCGAACATTAATAAACAATTTAAAGTTTAAAAGATCAGAGCTAATTGTTTTTAACGTTATTACTTTGTATTGTTGTTATTAATTATGTACATAACCAAAAAAAAAAAAAAAAAAAAAAAAAAAAAAACTTACAAAATACGGAATATTATGAATGAAGAGTAATAAAAGGGGCAACTTGAATACGAGTATGGCCGTATGGGCCAAAGTACAAGTATGCGCAAGCTGGCAGCCTCCACAATTTGGTTCTTGATTTTCGAAGAAATACCTTTTTTTTTAAAAAAACATTAAACTTCATTTTTTATTTATGTATTTATTTTTTTGTGACTAAGAAATATTGTGCGTTATCTAAATTGGACATATGATAGGCATTTGTTGGTCGTTTGTGGGTTTTGGAAATCCCACAAATCTTACAATCATCATCGCACATACGAAAGCAAGTACTCACTGTCTCACCCCCTACATATGGTAAAGCCAAAGGAGCATGCAATTAATGTTAAATTTATTTGTAAATTCAAACACGATTTTGTCATGCATGTTATGGCAAATATATACAACTATTATTAGAGTTTGGTTGGGTTAATTATGTTAATATTGTATTTATGTTAAGTTTATCTTGTTAGGAGTTTTAGGCAAGTATTGTATTGTGTATATATATGTGATTATTATCAATGCAAAGACTAAGCCGTTTTCTCCACAATATTCTTGAGTTTAACATGGTATCAGAGCCAGGTTTAAGTTGTGTTGTGATGTGGGCCAATATTATGGACAACTCACATGTGAGGGGGAGTGTTGAGCCCATGAGTAAATCCACATGTGAGTGATATGTTGTCCCACATTGGTTGAGTTTATAAGTTTGAGTTTGTATTGCATTGGGATGTGTTCCCACATTGAAGAAATAAGAAAGTTGTGTCCACTTTATAAGGCAAAGGGGCTACTCCCCTCATTGCCACATGGTTTTGAGGTGGAACCTCATTGGTCGTATAAAGTGGACAGTTGTAACAGATGTGACTTGTCGGTCACTCGACCGGAGTTGAGTTATTCAGTGCATGTTTTGGCACAGTTTTTGAGTGTTCCACATGTTTCTCATTGGGATGCGGCCATTTGTGTGTTGCGCTATCTTAAGGGTAATCCGGGACAAGGTATTTTGTTGCGACCTACGACGGATTTACGCTTGACGGCGTTTTGTGATAGTGATTGGGCGGCGTGTCCGTTGAGTCGGCGTTCCTTGTCAGGCTATTTTGTTTTCTTAGGTCGTTCCCCTGTTTCTTAGAAGATTAAGAAACAGCCTACTGTAGCCACATCCTCATCTGAAGCCGAATACAGGTCTGTGGCTCTCACTTCTCGTGAGTTGAAATGGTTGAAAATGTTGTTGTTTGTTCTTGGTATTAAGTATTCAAAACCTATGCAGTTGTTTTATGATAATTAGTCGGCTTTGCATAAAGCTAAGAATCTGGTGTTCCACAAACGTACGAAACATATAGAGGTAGACTGTCATTTTGTTCGTGATGAGTTGATAAACGGTAATATTTCTACCTCATATGTTTCGACAGGTCATCAGTTGGCAGATATTCTCACCAAGGCTTTTAGACGTCAACAGTTTGGTTTTTTTTCTTACGCAAGTTGGGCATTCGTGATTTACATGCTCCAACTTGAGGGGGAGTATTAGAGTTTGGTTGGGTTAATTATGTTAATACTGTATATATGTTAAGTTTATCTTGTTAGGAGTTTTAGGCAAGTATTGTATTGTGTATATATATATATATATATATATATGTGATTATTATCAATGCAAAGGCTAAACCGTTTTCTCCAAAACACTCTTGAGTTTAATAACTATATTTATCTTTTTTTTAAAAAAAAAAAAATGAAGTGTGTCAATATCACAAAACATACTTTTAGACGGACTAATTTATTGTTCGACCGAATCGTTATTATAGAATATCAAACCTTGAAAGTTAAAGAAAAATTTGTATATATGAAGTTTACAATAAACCATGTCTTTGTTACTTGACATTCACTTACTTATAGTATGGCTTGTTTAGCCTATCATTAATTCATTACTTATTTATAGTAAAATAAAATAAAATTAAACTTAGCTCATCAAACTAATTATAAAAATTTTCTCTTGTGATGAGGTGAACATGACGAAATGAGTAGTCTTTGATGAAAATAATCTACAATAATTTGGACTTATTGACTCTTATTTGAAACAAATTATCTTTTAAAGGTGGACACATAAAGATTTATAATAATTGATTGATTTGGTAGTATAAATTCATAATTTAATATACATACATTACTATACATATAATTTTTGATTTTTATAATTTTGAGTTTTGATCCATTGATAGGTATCATTTATTTTGAAAAAAGTGAACATCAGCTTAAAATATGTATGGGCTAAATCAAGGATTGAAGTTTGAGCTACAAGTTCAATTGTTATGAATTATATATGGAGTATTAATAATTCATGTTAGCCTTAGCTTTTTAAATTTGAACCAATAGTTCATTTGATTATAGTTATATGTTCATTCAATTTTGTTTGAATTGAAGGTAAATTTTCAAGATGTAGCTCGCTAATTAATCGTCCCTGATGTGAATGATGTATTTTTCCAAAATTTATAAGTTTAGTCATAATTTTCTAAATAATTGATTCAACCTTTTAAAATTGAAGGTTCATGTCTGCATTTAAAAAAAAAAAAAAACTAGTCAATTGTTCTCACTATTTATGTTATTTAGTAAAGTTCTCTCTCTTCCCTTATGATTTTTCTTTGGTTTAAACAAACTATTCGTACCGTTAAAAAAAATTAAAAAAAAAACTACTCGTAAATTCGGCCTTACTCTTTCACCTTATTTATTTTAAATCACATCACCTTATCTTAATTTTCTAGATTATAAATTATTTATTTAATTGATTATAAAAGTATTACGAGTAATAAAATTTTCATATTCACAATACTTAGTATTAAGTTTTCCTCCCTCTATCTTCTCTACGATGTTAAATTTATTTGAGGCAATGAGGCGTGTAGGACGACTGCACGCACCATAGTCACTATCCATCTTTTTACTCTTTTCTCTATACCTCTTTCCCGTCCTTAGTCTATGCAAAATGTAAATTTCAACTCAAATTTAGAATAGAGTGAATAAATGATCGATAGTCATTGTCCTCTATATTACAAAGCCATCCAAACCATAATGAGATATAAATGTACATATTTATTAACTTATGACAACAAGAAGTTAGAGGCACAAAGTTTAACATCGAACCAACATTTATTATTTTGCCACCCAAGAAGAATATCCCAAAATGACTATTTAATAATTATTCCTAGATAATTTTGTTAAAAACCTACCAACATTATATATATATTCTAACCCATGAGATCGATTTGCATAACTTATATGATTCCCCACTAATATATAATAATAAATAAAAATAATTGAGGGCTTAATTTCTTTCTATTATGATATCTTTAAGGATTTGACTGCTTTCTTTATTCAATAATTAATAATGATGCATGCATTAATAGATTGATTAACTAATTATCGTCGGTAGACACTAAAGAAGTGAGGTCTTCAACTATTTTATAACTAAAATCCAATTTAATAAAGAGGAATTTGAGTAGAAAAATCATTGTGAGAATTAAATAATTGAAATAGACATGTTGAGTTTATTTTTTGGAGACTATAGAGCACCGACAGAGGCAAAGTACCAACCCCTCCTTTTGGCTATGTGGTGCATATATATCATTGGTACCTACTTTATAGAGAGTGATAGCAACATAGATGGATGTGTAGCTTCTTGTTAATGAATTCAGTGAAATTTTGTATGAGGTGGACCTGAAATAACTCGTAATTTATTTTAATATTAATTTAAGCACATAGTAACAATGACAAACCCTACGGAGATCAAAATATAGAATTTTTAATTAGTTATTATGATAATACAAATTATTATTGTTATAAATTCAACATTGCCTTATAAAAAAAATTAGTTCAGAGTTCAAAGTTACTTCTTTTGTTTTATTAATATATACAGACTCCAATACGACTATTATTTGATAATTAGATCTAAGAGAAATATGTTCATGTGGGCTCTGATTAAATTTGTCTCGTGATATATTTTTGAAATACTAATTTTTTAAAAAATTTAGCAAATAAATAACTAGAGTTATTAATTAATGTGCAAAATTTTAATTAGGTAAACATGAAAAGGTAAAGAACTTAAGTTACAACTCAAAAATTAGTTGCTCTATCTACACAAATCTTTACATATATCCTTCTTTTATATCCTATTTAAAATCTTTGCGAGGGATAAAAAAGTCAAAATAGGAAGACGAAAATTATCCGAAAGCCTGGCATGCATGCCAAATGAAAATTTCTCTTTAACCACACACAATATGATAGCCAAAAAAAAAAAAAAAAAAAAAAAAAAAAAAAGACCTCTTGGAGCAGTGGCTTAGAGGTCGTCTCGCATGCTTAAGATGTGAGGTTCAATTCTCATCAGGCATAAATTCCATCCTCCTACTCCATTCGGGCATTGTCAGTTAGGTTTTCTGTGATAGGAGCTTCCGGTTGGGGCCCAAGTTAATCATACCGTGTAAAATAAAAAATGATAGCAAAAACATGTTGACCAAATATAGTGGAAAATAAAATGCAAAGGGGGATTGGAAATATATAACATAAATAAAATGACAGCTAAAAAATGGTAAGCAAAGGCAGTGGGGTGGATGCATCAAAATCACATGCGAACAATATTATAAGAGCAAGTGGGTCGATTGATTAGACCATTACATTAGATAGATGCCTTTCTTTCTTTCTTGGTTCTTCAATTCGTTGTTGTTTTATAAATCTACAGTTAGCACGTCGCTACTAGCTGTGTTTTCTTTTCACTCTTTATTTAATTTAATGTTGCCACTTAATTAGTATCTACTCTTTGCTCATGCCGACAATTTTGGGACTTTCTAATTACATAGGAGAGTAGTATAATTACTAGTATTAATAATTAATTAGTAGACTATATATACTTATTTTTTTGATTGAAATTGTAAATATGTTTTAAGTATTATTAAGAGTTGGCTAACATTGGTTAGGATCGTATTAGCGTGATAGATTCAATTTGATTGGGTCAAGTCAATAATTTTGGATTAGATCTAATTCGAGTATATCACTATATTTATTGCAAATTAGTGTATAGGAATAAGGGCATGTTCTGATTGACTGAACTGAACTGAATATTTTATGAGAGGAACTGAACTGAAATTAAGCTGAAGAGAACAGGCCCTAAGTCGGATCAAATTTCTTATTCTATTAAAATTTGGTTGTTGATCATATTTCAATTAGGGTTAGTTTAAGTCTAGAATATATATTTAGAGCGGACAAGTTTTGTCATACTCTTGTTAGTAGTCTTTCTCTATCTAATTAGTTAGTAAAGTAATGGGTAATATTGTGATTTGAATTAATCTTATCTTAAACGTACTTCAATTCATTCCTTCATAATTGTTTCCTCATTGTTCATTTAAGACTTTTGATTGTCTCTTCTTTTTAACCCAAATTGTTTGACTCATTTACTTTTTCACGGTCGTTAAATAACACGTTTGAGCTTTAAAACTTAAACTAAAAGTTATTAAAATTTATTTAAAAGAAAGTTAGATGAATTATAAAACTACATTATGCTAAAACAAATAAATTTAACAAAATCCATCGAAATAGTTTTTCTCTTATAAATTAATGGGACATCATGTGGCCAAAGTTTTTAAACTCATACTCTCAAAAAGACATATGGAGTAAACTTAAGGGCAAATGAAGTATAAACCTATTTGTTTAGTCAATTTTAATTATAATTAAATACTTCCTTATTTTAAAATATACTTTCAAATGAAACTGTAATTCTCTCATTTCATTTTAAAATGACACATGTTATTATGCTCATTTGCCAAATACATGATCCGTTTTAAATATTAATCTCTTCAATATCAATAATAAAAAAATTAGAAAATAGACATAGACTTTTTTCATAAGTTATGTAATTGTAAACGAATTTAAAGTGACATATATGAATAGTGTCTAAGTCAAAACACGTCAACTAATATAAAATAAGAGAGTAGTATAAAACACATTCTCTCTGTACTAAAAATCATTCAAATTTAACTTTTTCTTTTTAAAATATGCTAAAGATATAATTGAGACTCGAAACATTTTTAGTAGTTTACTACTTAGAGAATTATAGTGGGACAGTAGCTGTCTTTACTCAACGTAAATCAGTGGTATCACGTTGTATGATGTTGTACAGACAAATCACTCATCAATATGGTCTATCAATTCTATATTAAACAAGGAAAAAAAATTAGTTAGGATTAAATTTTTGCATAAAAAGGGTTTTAACTTGTAGAAGTAAAATATCTCCGTCAAATACGAAGTGATTAAAGTGGATGCATATATTTCGTTAGTGTGGGATATAGAATGTTTTATCTACCTAACTATTTTTTCAAGTTAGAAATTAACAAGAGTGGACGATACAAGCTATTCTCAAACGGGGAATGAAGGAATTTATTAAATTATAAATAAGGACATATACATTTTTGAATAGTTAATTAAGGACCTGTTCACTTCAGCTTAATTTCAGTTCAGTTCAGCTTCTAATTTTCTTCTCTCATAAAAGATTTATTTCAGCCCAGTTCAGTTCAGCTCCAATCATTTCAGTTCAGTTAAGCTCCAATCAATTCAGTTCACTTCAGCTCAATTCAGTATATGTGAACAGGCCCTAAAAGGTACTCTTCAATCCCCATTTATCTTTTATCTAGTAGATAAACAAATCTAGTAAATCGGGATGGCAAGTTTGTAATTAAAACCAAGTGAAAATGTGTCAGCGTAATAAAATATTTTAAAGAAAGCAATGTAGGCAAAAAGGTGGATAACATTTGTTCTCTTCATCTTATTTTTACGAAAATTTATTAAACTTTATTTTTGCTTAAATAAAATTAATTTTATTGAACTGAAATTATTTTTACCTAATATTATTTATAAAAGGTGAAGAAAATAGGGCACATAAGTGATGTATTTTAGTACAATGTATTATATGTTATATATGACAATTTTAGCATTAAGGTTCTCAAATTAAGGCCACATTCACCTTCATGGCTTTATACTTTACATGGTAACTAGAATGTTAGGTTCTTTTTCTCTTGATTTATATTTTTTCCAATAAAGAATAAAACCAATCTTCAAGTTGTGTTCTAAAACTTTGAGCAAATAATGCATTTTTAATTGATGCTTCCTTAAATTGCATTAGTATATGTTTATATATATGCGACAAGAGATTGTTGCATGTGGTAGCCGGATTCAACGTTTTAGTGGAGGTGATGTTCTTAGGAAAATGATTGATGAGCAGTCTTTTTTTTAATTTTATTTGGGGGGGTCACAAGAGTGATGACCTTTATATTCATAGACCATAGTATTGTCTTGTTAAATGATTAAACGAGTAAATAATCAATAATGTAAGGCTTTATCGTTCTATCCTTCTATGATGTAGTTTGGCATCTTCGATGTAAAATTTAGGCTAGTAGCTCCTTCGTTCTAATAACTTCAAATTTTGGTAGATCATTTATTTAGATTTGAGGTCATGGAGATGAGATGTAGGGTTAGAGTACAGATCATATGTACGATTGATAGATACTTTAATGATCACTAAATTCATTAACCGTAAAAACTTGTCGAATCATATTTTTATGTGACTGATAAAGTCACATTAACAGATTATCATGACCAGGTCAAACCAACTCAAAAACTGTGTCAAATAGTTCTATCTAAACTCATCCCTAATGCAAATTATTCGGCCGGTCCAACCTAGTTAGCTTTAATCGATAGTTAATACCTATATTTTTATCCTTGCTCCTTAGTGCAAAATTAGGTTGGTCCGAGGATGATTAGCTTTAATCAATAGTTACATACTTTGTAAGTATATTTTTTTCCTTCTTTTTATTTTCAAAAGAGGTAGGCCATAAATTTATGGTTTTCTTGTAATTAAATGTGAAAGGGTGAAATCTATCTTTGCTCTGATTTGTACCATGCATTGTATTGGCCACTTTCGTGGTTCAATAATTTATTATGTCAAACCTTAATGTTTACGAGATCAAACATAAATTGAAAAAAGAATAACCATTTAATTGTCATAGTGTTCAAGGCAGGTTACCTTAAGGAGCTATGTATGTGTTCCAATTGGTGACAGTAAAAAAGGTACCAAAAAAAAGTTACTGCACTTTGTAGTTTGTAGACATAGTAATAGTATACAATTTATGAGGCTACTTATAATTGGGTGTAAACGAAGAATTTGAAGTTTTTAATGGTGAAGTAAGGAAAGATGATGACAGTTGTAAAAGAGAATTTTTTACCCTCATTTGTTAATATAAAGGTGTCTTTAATTTGTAGGACTTAGAAATTCATTGGTGTTTCTGCAAATTGTTCTTCATGCAATTAATATTTTGATAAAATGAATTCCAGTTTGAATTTGTATTTTATTTTAAATTTTCTACCATAGTATACTATGACCTTTTATGATATACTACAAAATACATCTGTTTCGGAGTACTCTTTTACTTACCCAGTTTCTAAGTAATTGACACAGTTAAATTTGACACACTTATCAATGCATAAGTTTGACCTTAAATAGATGCAATATGTGGTTAATTGTTAGTAAAAAATATGTAAAAATTAATAAAACTTTATATTAATACCTATTTAACAATAAATTTCTTGTTAAAATTGGTTTTTTTTGTTACGTTACTAAAACATGATGGTCAAAGTTAATACTCTGTATAAGAATGGTGAAAAAAAAAGGTTAAATGTGTCAATTATTTAGGAGCAGAGGAAGTATTTGACAATGACTAAATTAGGGCCTGTTCACATTAACTGAACTGAACTGATTGAAGTGGAGCTGAATTGAACTGATTGGAGCTGAACTGAAATGAATATTTTATGAGAGAAGGAAATTACAAGCTGAACTAAACTGAAGTAAATTGAACTAATTAGAGCTGAACTAAAAGTGAACTAAACTGAAATTAAGATGAAGTGAACAGACTCTTAATCTAGCTAATAATCTGAACTTAAACTTTGAAACATCATTCTTATAATTCCATCAATTTCTTTTCGTTGTGTTTGTTTCACTTTTTGCATAGCTTTCAATGCACGTATTTAAACTAATGTCATCTTTAGATATGAATAACTAAACATTCAAAAAATTAATATGTGGAATCTACAGATTATTCCACATTATTTATTAAGGTTTGGTTTGTCAATAAATTATTAGATTTGATTTACATCAATACCTTTAAAAATTACAAATAAAAACAACAAAAAGAAACATATAAAGTATAAACATAATTGTAGAAAAATTCAATGCAGAGATTGCTAAGGGTTTGTTCACTTTTACTTAATTTCAGTTCAGTTCAGCTCCAATCAATTCAATTCCTAATTTCCCTCTCTCATAAAATATTCATTTCAATTCAATTCAGTTCAGTTAAGCTCCAATCAATTCAGTGCAGTTTAGTTCAGCTACAATCAGTTCAGTTCAGTTCAGTAAATGTAAACAGGCCCTAATAAGTTGGATTATTTATCACCTGCTCAAACTAGTCGAATTATTAATAATCACTTAAAAGTACAAACTTAAGACTCGACTATATAACCATCAAATAAAACATAAACGTATGGTATCCGTTCCGTGACTACAGTAACAAATTCAAAACTTACTATATGCACCATTGGGAAAACAATTTTAAACCATTGTAGTCAAAACAACAGATTAATTTGCATGAACCGATGCTTAGTGTTACTCCAACATGCATGTATATAGTAATATTGGATAACAAATTTATTGACTTACTTCATTGAAGTTTGAGACACATGAACATGGTCCAACTAGATAGCTAATCAAGGTATATAGCATTTCTATACAACCCTAAACAAACTCTATTTAACTAAAATTGTATCAATAATAAAGAGGGAAATCTTACACATTAAAGTATTAAACTACTTATTTAATTAGTACTAATGCATTTTTAATTGTACTAATTAATACCAAGTTTTTTTTTTTTTTTTTTTAAATATTTAATATTTTTATTTTTAAGTTGGCCTAGGGAATGGTAAATTTGTTGCCTTTTTGCCAATTAGTTGGCCGGCCTCATTGGATACTTCACCTCTTTTGTTTTGTGCCATTATGATTTGTTAATCATAAAAGTCATAATTCATGATTGAGTAACCTCCTCGTGACTTACACGTGGCATATAATTATGTAATTACCTTTTTTTTCACATACAAATATCATATTAATCATAGTTAAAGTTGGTATAATTTTTGCGTTAGTGCTTTATTCAACTTAATTTAATCGTCACATTAGCCTTAGAGCCTTCAGTAGATAGGGCATGTTCTCATTGACTGAACTCAGCTGAACTGAACTGAACTGAACTGAGTTGAACTGAACTGATCTGAACTGAACTGAATATTTTATAAGAGAAGGAAATTAAGAGCTGAACTGAACTGAGCTGAACTGAACTGAACTGAACTGAATTTCAACGTAAGAGAACAGGCCCATAGTTTGATGTGATAAGTAATTGTTGTGGATTATGGATTATCTACTACTCATTATATTTTCGGAGTAATAGAAAGAGAGGTATAATGAGATATATGAAAAAAAAATATTTTTATTACTTCATGTGAGATGATTTGCTCTGACTATTTGAGATACTAAGATCCTAGAATTTTATACTCCATAACACAAAATGTAACATTAAGGGTTTGTTCACTTCATCTTAATTTAATTTAGTTCAGTTCAGTTCCAATCAGTTCAACTCCTAATTTTCTTCTCTCATAAATATTCAGCTCAGCTCAGTTCAGTTTAGTTTAGTTCAGTTCAGCTCCAATCAGTTCAGCTCTAATTAGTTCAGTAAATGTGATCAGGCCCTAAAATTAAAACAAGGGAGTAACTAAGGCAAAAAAATTTCGTGGTAGATGATTTGACCGAGTGAGATCCTAATTATTATTATTTTTATTTTTTTTTTGGTAAAATACCATTTAAAAAAGTAAAGTTAGGTTATTTTATTACTTTATTATGAAAAGTGCCGTTAACTTAACAAGCAAGGGTACTTACGTAGCTTTAGCCAAATGATAAGCAGAAACATAAAGGTTGTGAAAAAACACACCATCTCATAATTTGCTTGTTATACGTGTATTTAATTAAGCAAATGCCTAATTCTTCAAACAACTTCAACTAATAATTATTATGGGCTTATTAAGTTATTATGGCGTTTGGTTTGAGGATTATAATTTTTTTTACATTGTTTGCTGAATTAAGAAGTTTGATAGATTATGCAAATGTAATTAATTTTAGGTAATTTGAGAACCTAATAATTAATCATAATTGGGCCCAACAATATACTATGGGGTTTGAGATTCTCATTGGCCATTTATAGACTTGTTAATGATCCAATATAGTTATAAGCAAGCTATATTTATTGGGTAATTAGATGACTTTTCATCATAGTTTGATCCCTCTATCCAACAAATATGAGTATCTTTCTATTTACAATTTACTCAAATCCTCCCCTTTGTCAATTTATTTATTTATCTATCTCTTTTTTAAAAGAGTGGTGTCAAATTTGAAAAGCTTCAACTTATGCAACTACATATATATATATATTTTTTTTTCGCATAAATAAAATTCACTTGCATCTAGTTACATTATCATATATGTAAATTAATAAGTTATGAACTTTACTTATAAGAATTATTGTATTGGTGAATAATGTTTCTTTGTCAACTTTTATAAATGATGGGAAAAAGAATTGGTAAATCTTTTCTGATAATGAATATAATTTCTGGTAGAATTACATTGAAAATCAAGGTGACAATGAGAAGTTAATTGTACATATTCAATAAGTTATAAGCCCGATTACAACATGGTATGACAGTTAACTTATAAGGCTAGTTTATACGTAAAAATGTTGTGTGTATATGAGCTATTAAACATTTGAGAAGTGGAGAAGTTAATTGGTCATTTGACTAGTTTGCATTAGGAGCTACATCTCCCATTCATCCATTGTCAAGCAGATTATGTTTTCACATTAAGTCATCATCACATTCATATATTAAGGGCATGTACCCTTTTTGGACAATAAATTGCCTCATTTTTTGTCTTTCAATAGGGTGAGATTCAATACTGGTAGAAGACTTACCTAAATTTATACTACCTCCGTTTTTTATTATGTGCAATAAAAGTATAGTATTTTATATCTCACAAATAATAGTCCTTTGTTATACATAATAAGAAACGGAGATAGTATATATGTATATACATGTGAAGGTTGTGATGATTTCAAAAATTAATTATTTTAACTATCTATTACAAATTTTCACATGTATACAATGATAAATTAATGTTAATGATAAAATATTAGATAAAAATAATTATATTTGTCATTTTATTATTTATTGATTGTGCTATATCATTATATTTGTTTCCTACAAAACATTATAATAGATGACTAAATATAAAATAAATTTGATAATATAAGAGATATAGGGCCTATTCTTTTTAGCTTAATTTCAGTTCATTTCAGTTCCTAATTTCCTTCTCTCATAAATAATTCATTTCAGCTCTATTCAGTTCATTTCAGCTCCAATCACTTCAGTTCAGTTCAGCTCCAATCACTTCAGTTCAGTAAATCTGAACAGGCCCATAGTCACGAATTTTACAGGTAAGGTCACAATTATTGACTTTGTAAACTTTTGGAGTCTGTGTAAAAAAAAAATGTCTGAATTGAGTAGATAGTGTGACACGTGTTAAGTGTATGAAAGTGGAGTCGAATGACACATATACTCTATCTATTTTATAAATCTCTTACTTTCTATCTAGAGTCATTCCATGAAGTTTTTCTCACTTTTACTTTATTCATTTATTTTTTGTCAAGAAAATACCATTACTTGACCCCAACTTAAACCACTTTAATTTTGTGACCAATTTCTTTTTTAAAAATTTTCCTTTTACGCTATAAAGTAACATCATGTTTCAATTCACATTACTTAGCAATTCATCACATTACTTTATTTATTTTTATTAGTATATGAATAATGGAAAAACTTTACGGAATAAAGTGAGTATTTTGTTAAGAACCCCTTGTAACAGATTAGTATAGATTTTAGCAACCTTCTAATACTTTATAAATTTTTCCCATTTTAGAAAATTATTATTGTATATCCGGGCTTGTAAGCTTACATGGCTTAAGAGAACTAATACCTAGAAAATGATGAAGTAGTAAACAAGTGGTTTGATGTGTGTTGATTATTCCTTTCTTGCTTTCAACTTCTCCGAACGAAATTTCTTTGATGTTTTGCTTTCTTTGATTTTCTTTGACTTGATATGGGCTTCTCCACTTTCTAAATGGGCTTGCATCTTTTATTTCCATTGACTTGGGCTCTTAATGAGTACTCATAATGTCCAACAAATTAACACATACTCAAATACTCAATGCTAGTACTTGTTAGTGCATTGCCTTAACGTTTTCTCTCCAAAACTATCAAATATTGCATTTATAGCAAAGGGTTGGTCAAGTACCAATATGAGAGTGATAATGTGCACCGTCAAGTTTTAGCTTGAGCTTAAGCAATGAGCAATTTAAGCTTTATTCAAATACGGAGTATAAGCTAGTTTGCTGATAACTTTTTAATTTCATAAGTATACAATGATGTCTCTATGTACTTTTTTTTTTTTTTTTTTAAGTAATGTACTAGCGAAGTAGCGAATAGCCCGGACGTTGCCCCGAGTTATTATTTTTGTAGTTGTATGTGTAATTGCTAATTTTCAAAAAGGCATTTAATAATTTGTGTGTGTTTTTAATACTTATGTAGTATAGTATTAATTTATTTGTGTGCAATAATAGAGCATAAGTGACAATTAGCCTAAATGGTTAAATTGTGATCTTTCTTCTAATTGGTTGACTGTTCGAGTATATATATATATATGTTTTTTAATTTAGTTGAAACAACATGGAGTATTGTTGGTTGCGTGAGTGATGTGGCATATTGAAGAATTGAGTGGGTGACGTGGCACATTAAGAAATAGAATATGTGACATGGTGTAATAAGAGATCTACGTGACACATAGGCGTTTTTAGAGAGGCCTTTTAATATCTAGTTGAAGTTCATCAAATTTACACAAGTCCTGAGTTGAGCTCACTAAACTCGAGCTTTGACAAAGTTAAGCTAAAACAACTCACAAGCACCTTAGTGTAATATCACCACTACCTAGATCCGCTCTTAGGAGAACTAGTAGTATGTGGATGCGAAGGGACGCACTTGTAAATGTGGTGTGAAAATACATGGATATTTCGAGGATCAAGAATTGTGAGAGAATAAAGGTGAGATATAGTGTGCCTAAGTGTATGTCAAAATAGTCAATTGAGACATATACAGTTATACCTATCGAATAATCTAAGGTTTCGACCATGAAGTGTGTTTTGGAACTAACATCTATCGAGGCAAGATGTATCATCTAACTTTGTCGGGTTAGGCCTTGGTCGAGCTGAGGTCAAATTTCAACTTTCAAGCTAGAAGCTTAATCTCAATTTACTATTTTACCATGCTTAGAGCATGTTCTGATTGACTGAATTGAGCTAAACTACACTGAACTTATTGGAGCTGAACTGAAGTGAATATTTAATAAGAGAAGGAAATTAAAAACTGAATTAAACTGAACTGAAAATAATTTGAACAGAACAGACCCTTATTACCCTGTATCGGATAAATCAATTTTATTTGGGTCATATTTGGATTGGATCTTTAATCGAGTCAATTTTTAACAAGCCCAAGGTATATTCTCATGGAGTGCGCTAATCGAAAGGGCTGGGGATGAAACTTCATCTATGAAGTAAAATCAAATCCCTTGTTAAAGAAGAAGAGAAAGAAGAAGAGAGCAATTTGATTAGGAAGAAATGGAGGTAAAGCAAGAATCTGGGTCTCCAAAGAAGAAGCCTCGCCCGCTTGTGCGCATTGTGCTTCTTCTCATGTCACATCGTGTTCTTGTCAGGTACTCTTGATCATTTTGCTACTAATTTTGAATCTGGGAAATGCTCAATTTTTAATTTTTTCAAAACCCCAGTTTAATTTATCTCAATTTGTTGCTATTTTCAGTTTAATTTGCTGTATTGCTGGAATTATTGCACTTTTACTATTGCCTGTTCTTGCCAAAAATACTTACATATCAGAAAATGCACTCATGCCAGGTTAGTGTTTTTGCTCAATTCTTAAATTAATTTAATTGGGTTTTTGTTTATGTGGATGATCTTGTTGGTTGATGTAGTCTCGATTAGTTTTGATTGAGTGTAAATTGTGTTCAATGGTCATTTTTGTTAGATGTTTGCTCTTCAAATTGCTCAATAGTACACAGAATTTCGAAATTTGGACTTTATGTACACCCTTTGGATCTTAATATGTTGCTAGAAATGGGTTTTTTGCCCCGGGCAATGATTGCTGGATGGCATACATTGATCTGTTTCATTCAGTGAGTAGAAATGTGTACATTTGGGATAGTGAGTGATTTGACTTTAGGCAAAATTTAAGAGAGATTACTAATGTTACTTTTTGTATTAATCTGGTTAATCAACGAGTAATAATGTTGTACATGTGAACATATCGCGCTTGTAAAGATTCTTAAAGAGGTTTTATATGGTTTTAACTTGTTCTGTATATAGTTTTGGATGAATGGTTGATGGGAATAAGTGTTTTTACTAAGTACATAGTATGTGACCTATTTGTGTTTCCTAGGTTCTGCCAATTCCATGCTTTCTTCAGCGGATGTATTAGATGCTGACAAGCTTGTTACAGAGATAATGAGATTGAGCTTGGACGGTGATACTGCAGGCATGTATGTGTTCTCTATATTTCTCTTCATATTAATCTCATCTAGTACGATTTCCTACGTTCTGAACTCCTGTGCAAAGCTTTAGATGCTTGAAATTGATTCGAGTATTACCTGGAAGTGTCTAGTTTTACTGCATACTTCAGCTGTCCAAGCCTTTGCTCTGTAAATTGAGTTGCAATGGATGATTTAATGCCTGAGCTTTTCTGATGTCATTCTTGCTCCAGGTTTAAGGCATTTCATTGAGTCTTCTGTGAGGCCTTTGGCCTAAGGCTTATATTTGGATATAAAGATAAACTGAAATTTAAAGTTCATTCTTTTCACTTTCTTCGTGCCATTTGTTGGCCAATTGTGTTTTTAATTTTTCACTGATTCTTTCATTTCAGTGAAATCCCAAGGCTACTAAAGAAGCGTGTGGGAGACTTGGGTGCAGAAGTTAGTCAGTTCCAGTTCTATCCACAGACAAATAAATTTCATCCTCTTCATTTCTTTTCTAGTCATGACAGTGACCTGGATCAAGATAACACTACCTGTGTCAGTCCAGCTGTTAGTACTGTTGGTATAGTTAGGGCTCCACATGGTGACGGAAAGGAAGCTATTATCCTGGTGACTCCTTATAATGCTGTGAAGCCTGATATTGGTGAAGCTTTATCATTAGGTGTAGCATACTCTGTTTTTTCTTTGCTAACGCAAGTTACCTGGCTGGCAAAGGACATTATCTGGCTTGCTGCAGATTCTCGTTATGGTGAACATGAATCAGTTTCTGCTTGGTTGAGGGAATATTATGCGCCAACATTTTACCACTCAGAAAAATCACACACTGATATGTGCTCTGCAAGCAATCCTGATTGGGAAAATGTGGATAATCAGGTTGTTGGTGCAGAGTCGCATGAGAGCTTTAGACGTGCTGGTACCATGGCTGCTGCTCTGGTGATCAAAGTTAATGGGAACAAAGATGCTCAGGATAGTCTTAGTATTTATGCTGAGGCATCCAATGGCCAAATGCCAAATCTTGATCTTATAAATGTTGTGAATTATCTGGCAGTACATCGTCAGGGTCTGTATGTAATGGTAGGGAAACATTGGTCCTTATTGGAGTCAAAATGTCTGAAGATAATTGGTGGAACAATTGAGTTTCTAGGAAACCTGGCTAAAAGCTTAAATCCCCAATGGGACTTTGGTATTCCTGTTAACGAGTATGTTGAAGGTGCCGCTACCCTTACTAGTTCATTATATGCTCAGGTGACTCCCCGCTTTCTTTTTATTCCTCGTTTTGTTTTCCCTCTCTTCCTACACCATCTGTCTGGCCATGGGTTTTTGTGTGTCCAGCAGACTAATCATTTGTCATTTATATTATTTTACATGTTGGTCTTGTTATTTATCTTTCCTTGTTGTTATCATTCTTATAATAAGGCGCTAGGTGTTCCAACTGGTTCCCATGGTGCTTTCCGTGATTATCAAATTGATGCTGTCACATTGGCGATTGCTCCCAAAGCCTCACCATATAATAAGGGAAAGCGAAGTGACTTTCTGTTGCGGAGTGGCCGGTAATGTGTTTCTACAACTCGTTTCCCTAATTTTATTCTTTTTATTACCCCAGTTGAATGTTATTTTAGTGGAGTGCTCTGGTAGACAACTAATTAAGATAGGCTTTTTGAAAAATCTTCTATTGCTTTGCTGGAAACAAAATGTTGAATGCCTGGTAAAAGTTGTAATTCTTGCTGTAGTGTTCTGTATTGAATATTTGTGAAATTTAATGCAAATTATGTTAATTAAGCCGGACTGCAGCTTCACAGGGTTAGCAAGCTTACAAAACTGAGGACTTAAAGATCCTTGACATATGGTTTGTGATTTGCGGTTTGTGGTTTGCTTCAAATTGTATTTTATACAGTTAAAAGGCACAACTGACATACAATCCGTTAACTGTTCAAGCTTGGTGTCTGCTGCTATAGATGTTCAAGTGTTTCAAGTCTTCTTAATCCTTGCATAGAATAGGCGTGCTTTTGCCAACATTGAAATTATATTTCTAAAGCTGGATGATCATTCAACTATTCTTGCTAGTTTTTTAAGCTGACGACATATAGGTCCATATTTGGTGGTTAGCATGTGAGATGAATGGAACCTAAACATGTCTATTACATCCTTTTGAATATATTAGCTCAAGTGACACTGCCAGCTGCTTTGGGTTTTTGAGAATAAATCACTTTGCTGTAGCTGAATTCCAATTTTTCATCAATATACATCTGATACCTGATTGAGCAGCCCATACAAGTGTTTAGTGGTTTTTTTTCCAACTGTTGGTCTTCATTTGAAACTGGACAGTGGACATGACTAGCTTGTTCCTTGTCGGAGCTGCCTGCTGAGCTTTTGTGTTTAATTCTCTTTTCTACCCTCCCTCTCCGATTCCTTTTGTTGTGTGCCATCAAGTGAAGTTTAGAATGAAAAATAGTGATATGTCCCTGCCTTCATATAAAATTCAACCCTTGCTTTAGCCAGCAATATTACTACTTTTAAAATAGACTGATATGCAAGGTGCTTGGGGACGTCGAAAAATTTGGTAATACTGTCTCAGATAATATATGCGAGAAGGTGTAAAACCAATCATAATATCAAGATTTTTTTCTCCTGAAATTCTGATTTGGGTACAGAATGTTTAAGAATGTTTAAGAATGTTTCTACTTACCTGATTAAAATCTTCTGGAGATAAAGCTTACACTCACTTCACTCACTAATGCAAGGGCTCCATAACTTCACTCTAAACAAATAAAGCGTAATATGTAAAGGAATAGAGTCAATCAAACATGCAATGATAATCTGAGGCTTTGAGCTCTTACTAAGTTACTTGTCATACTCATTGAGAAATATTAAGCTAGACTTACATGGGTTTTTATGGTATTAGATGCCTAACAGAGATGATAAAACAATCTAAAGTAAAAAATTTAAGAATGTCTAGAATCAGTTATAACTGAAAATTTAATTTTGGCATCATTTTTATTTTCAGTTTTCTAATTTTTTGAAAACAAAAAACCAAAAACAGGAAACAAGAAAAAGGTGTTTCCACTTTTTTATTGTCAGTTTTCAAAATTATCATGATTTTAATAAGTTTGGCCAATTTTTGATTCATTATATGACATGTATCATATTATTTTGAAAAACAAAATACCAAAAAACAAAAAACCACAGCGATACCAAACGGACCTTAATTGATCTGATTTTGTTTTTTAACTCTTAAATATAACTTGGCAAAGTCTGCAATTATAATACCGAGAACTTTCTGTGGCAACCTAGCTCAAAATGCTTACTAGACCTTCTGTATGATTATGTGAGACCCGGCATGTGCGTGTCAGCCTCATTAAACACATGAATATGCTTGGCAGCCCAATTATTGAATCTCCATGACAGAATCTGATTTAAAGCTTCCACCCATATATGGAAATACTCGATTGTCCTCACTGTTTTAATCATCAACAGGTATTAGCCATAGAGCAGTTTAAGGAATTGAGTCTTGAGAGATGTAAATGCAACACATCATTCTACTATTGGAAAGATATTTGGCCATGAAAGCTAAGATCTGCTTTATAACTTTGCACTAAAAAACAGCCCCTCATTCACTTGTCTTACCAATTATATCCTGTTTGTGGCTTTCAAGAGATAGTTCAGCTTCGTACATTTTGTTTTTCCTTTAGCTTTATTAATTCTGAGTTTTCTTAGCTACTAAGAAGATGGACTTGCATTCTTGTTTTTGTGCTGTAAAAATGTTCAAGTTTACCCAAATGTATCTCCCACAGTAACTACTTTAACGCAAAGAAAAGCATAATTTCTTCCCCTTTTGCCTCAATTGTTGTTGATCTGTAGGCTTCGTAGGCTATGACGTAACTTTCTTGCCTTTATGCTCTAAGGAGTAAGTACTTGCCTTTCTGCAACCATGACATCCCTATCTAATTGCCACAACTGGCCCAGAAGAAGGTTACAAGCATCCATTGGTGTCACATCACACAAAACCGTGTCTTTGTCCGCACACCAAAATTAATCCAATATTGCCTCTTGAATTCTACCTTATTCTCACTATCTAACTATTGTATCTTAGGATGTGTCATAGTATGTGAAGTTCTCACAATCTATTGAGAGACTTATAAGTTTTCCCACCAATTTAACACCCTGAATATGATTTTCCATCGAAGATTTTAGATCTCTTTGAACCGATGTCTTGCATCTCCACAAAATTTCAAAATTCTCTATGATCTCCTTCCACCTCATTCTCATTGTAATTCTCTTATTTCTCCTTCATAATATCGCCAAGCTAGCAATCTCATCATCTCTATACTCAAATCCTTTTGTTCGGGGAAGTGCTTTTGGTAATCTTGAAGCTAATTTACTTTGTTGGGACCATTTAGTTTTTCATATTCTTGAAATTTACAACTTGAAGGTTTATGTCTTTGTTTTGTTAGAAAAAAATAAAACCACCTCTTGACAGTTTTGGTAAACAAATGCCTTTGGCTTTGCTTTCATGCCTATTTGTTAGTTTTTAACTTAATCACCTGAAGTAATCAAACTTTAGCAAATGACTAGCAAGCAACGGCTTCAAGAATTTTTAGCTTTTAAAATGTTTAATCCTGTCAAAATTCAAGAAATCTATTGTTTTATTTCTTGCAATTCGTAAATTTTTTGAATTAATCAAAATCTGCATATTTGGCCACATTTGTACCTCCTTGCTGCAATTAATCAATTTGACTGTAAAGATTTTGCCTCTATGCACGTGGAACAAGTTGCGTATGGGGCCTTTTGTTTTTTCCCCGTTTGTCCCAAGACTGCATTATATTCGAACTCTAATGCTGCGTAATTGTATCCTTTTGGTCAATCCAAGTCCTTGAAGTCAAGGAACCATTCTGTCTTAGGATCCAATCCAAACAAAATTCCAGATTTATAAATTCATCATAATATAATGCATCGGCTAATCTGAGTATATGATTTCATCCTCATACACTCCTAGCATTTAATCGTGGTGAGGTTTATATTGCTGAGATGGTGTCTTAGAACAGAATGGAACAGAGAACCCTGTGGCAGGTTCTGGCCACTTCTTCTAGACCCTCTGGTTTGTCATTGAAGTTGAGCTTCTTTGTCCCGTAAATCTCCAGTCAGGCTATCTTCTTCTTCTTCTTCTTAGATATTTTAGGCATCCTAGTCACAAAAGGTCCTAGAGAGAGATGCTGATGGTTCGAGTCTGATGTCACTTGATAAATACCAACGTTGGGCACACCGCACACCAACACAAAATAGCATGGAACAGTGTGGGGAATTGTTTTTCAAAAGTCTAATACAGGAATTCTTCATAAAAAAGTTAAGGCGTGATGCATTAATTTGAATATTTTGTTTATAAATTTGAGTTAAATCTAGAACCTGTTGTAGTTAGAGAGCAAAAGCTTGAAATTACTTGACACAACTAATTTCAAGCCTTTTGCAGCGATTGTCCTGTTGAAATTTAAGAATGATATGAAAAAAATCTGTTGCTCAATGTCTTATTGTCTTCTTTCTTAATGCAGGTTGATTGGAGGCACAATTAGATCAGTAAACAACCTACTTGAAAAGTTTCACCAGTCATTTTTTCTCTACCTTCTAACTGGGCCCAGCAAGTTTGTTTCAGTAGGAGTTTACATGATCGCTTTTGCACTCCTTATTGCACCCTTACCGGTTGTTGCTGCTTCTCTATATTCTGATGCTGTCACATGTCATCCGAAGTCTGACACGGTAAAATCTTCAGCAAGCGATAGCTCATCTGATACGATGAATAAATCTGGTACTTCATGGAGGTGGCTTCACGCAGCGAAATCTGTGTTTGTCATACATATATGGGCAGCTGTTGTAGGATTACTTCCCTATGTAATTTGTCAAATACCCAACAGGACATCAACTACATGCAGTATTTCCTGGATTTTGCTGTCATTAGCTAGCCTTCAAATCTTTTACAAGGTCTTCGGCTCACCTTACTCCAGCTTCAAGCCATCACACCTGCATAAACAAGAATGGGCTGTCTTAAAATCTGTGATGATCTCAGCATCTTTCATCGGTTTGTCTCTCATGTCTGTAGTGAACTTTGCAGCTGCAGAAATCGGGGCCTTATTGTTGGTGCCATTTTGTTTGATGGCTCAGCCCTTAAAACTAGACATGCAAAACCTGAGCTTGAAAGCTTTCTCCAGAATTGCTTGCAATATAGTCTTAGGGTTGTCCTTGTTTCCACCATTTACTTTCTTTGTGATAAAAGGCTTGTCCGAAGGATTCAGTAGTATCAACATCGGTGATTTTTGGACCTGGGCTGAGTCACTTTGGCTATGGAATAGCGCAACTTATCTATATTTGCTGTTGGTGCACCTTCCATGCTGGGTGTTGTGTATCCATATCTTATTACATCCTTGTTAAATTTCCTTGAAAACTTTTCCACTAACTTGCTGACTTGTTATTTAGAGCCAAATTTTGCCCTAGTTTTAGCCTTTTTTTGCTATCAAATTTCAATCAACTCACCTCAAGGCTGTAATTTTAAGATTTTGCTAACTAGGTGTTGTACCATCTTTATTCGCCACGGGGCGAAATTGTAATGTTAAAGTTTGATTTCAATTAATATGTATGTATTTTTTTTTTTCCATTTTGTTTAGCTTCATGTAAAGCCTTTTCTTTTCTCCTTGAGTTGAGCCATTTTATAATATTTACCTCAGGATTCATATTCAGTTATTCACTATAAACTAATGTCCTCTCATGCAAAAATGTGATTGTTAATAAATGTCTGAAACATTACTCAGCCACAAAAAAAATGTCAGCAGCCTTAATTTTTGGGTGGTTCTAACTTCAACATTACGAAGGTGTCAAAAATTGATCCAACATGAAATAACCTAACCCTACATGTAATGACACGATCTAGAATTTGATCTACATGGTTATAATAACTTAGCATAACTCAAATCCGACGTGACATGACTTGAACCTGATCGACGACTTGCACTGATTCAACGTAGTTGTCAATGTCTAATGTCTTGAGTGTTTTGATGTCTTGAGTGTTTTGTTGTACTCTTTTCATATTTTATTACTTGCTCCATTCACAATTTTAGCACTATTCATAAAACCTATTTTGACTAATGTTTCTGATTTATACATAAGAGAAAGTAGTCTTGTGGGTAATTATTCATTTTCATTTCTTATAATTTATGGGAAAATACAAGTTAATCTGCCAGATAAACGAATTTTTGTTAATCTGATGACATTTTTGTAAATATATTGAAAAAGCAGGATTATTTATTCAGTACTTTTGGTGAGTTGTCTAATTACTATTTGCCTTTTGCTTTTACTGTTTGGTGAGGAAATTACACATGTACCCCTCAATTAGTACATGAAAAGACGCATATACCCCTCCACTGCTACTTGAAAATACAATTATACCCCCAGATAAACAAATTGAATGGGTATCCCTCATAATTTATATTATTGATAATTAACTATACTACTAATCAAATATTTACATTAGTTTATAACTATGCGTGCCCACGAGAAATGGAACGAGTAATAAAATATGGAAGGAGTATTGCCGTTTTCGTTATATGATGTTCTTGTAATAAAAAAGCAAAGTCAATACTGCCGAATTATCAGTCTTGGCGGGCAGACAGGAAATTCCTTTCTAATTGCACAATCTTCTTGATTCACATTATTTCTTCTAGTATCAGGTATTTTTTCAAATTTTTCATCTATTTTTATTTGTTATCGTATTCGAATTTTGTCTTTGAATTGCTCTATTTTCTGATTATTTTGTTGTTTGTGTTAATTTTCTCTGAATGTTTTAGGGTTTTAACTTCTCAATTTGATTAGTTTGGGAATTGTGTTCATCCTCAATTAATGATTTCCGTAATTTATGAGGCTAACGTTTATGTTTTCTCAACAATTATTTGTTTGTCCAAATCTTCCTAAATCTAGCGGAAATGTGAAGTTTTTTATGTGATTGATTGTTTCAACTATATGTTTAAATCATAGTGGTACAGCAGCATGAAAGAGATGAGTTCACAGCATAATTGCAAATTTTTTTTTGAGCTTGTAAGTGTGAATTTGGAGCAGATTTAGGTTCCAAGTTTCTAATTCGATGTCGATATCTAGGTTACTTGTTGGTGTTAAGACAATAATTATAGACCGATAATTTATACCATTGTGAGCTGAGTGATAATTTCACTGACTATAGTACTATACTAATTGTATGAAACGAAGGATCCGTTACAGGAGTTGTTTGAGTATCTGATATTGTTGAGGGTATTATGATTTCTGTGAATCCATTGATGAAATACAAGTTAAGTTCTAGGCGGATATATATGATCATATTAATGGCTTATAAAAACACTTAAGCTGTTGTGTGCTTTGATACCACGAGAATGAATACGAGGAGATTCATGGGAAATTTACTTTCTCAGTCCGTACCAACCCATATCGAAGTACTATTTGATTAGTTGTGTTCCTCTCGCCCCTTTTCTTCTTCAACATTCAATTGAAACATTTATGTATATGGGTATCAATGAAAGTTAATCTCTTGGTATTTTAGGAAATTCTACAATTTTTCCAACATCCCCTATTGGATGTGACTTATTATTGGATGAGGGAAGTTTATGAATAGAGTGGGAATCTGAGAATCAGTAAATTTTTAGAAAATTGGAATTATATTTAGGAAAATTTGTAAATTACCATCCAAAAATAGAAACATTTTCGAAATAACCACCCATTAAAAATTTTATTTTAAATTACCACCCCTTAAATTAATTAATCACGCAGATTACCACCTTTTTAAAATTTCCGACTGAATTCAGATGTGTGGGGCCCACAATCGTGACTTCCCTCCTAATTTTTGTTCCTTTTTGTCAATTTCACTATTCTACGCTATTGAAACTACTCCTCTCTCAATTCTCTCTGCAAATTCACCTATCTCCATAAATTCTCACCCATTCTACAAATTAGGATCCTAAATTGCAGATTAAAACCCTAAATTCGTTTTAGTTCATCCTAAAAAGTTGCTCTTGACTAATTGGGGTTTTGCTTGAAGCTTGATTGCGAAAGTCGCCATTATTAGGGTGTTTGCTGGGGACCAGTTGTTGAGTTCATTCACCTGACAATGCTTGCTGTCAATGGCGACGTCAGAGGTAAGTACTTAAGTACACAAATTGCAAACACAATTTTCCCAGAATTAGCAGCAATTCAATGACAGAAAACCAAAATTGGCCGAAGAACATGAACCCTAATTAACTAAACACCCAATTTCCCCCAATTACAATACAATAAGAACCCTAATTTACGAAGAAAATAAACCCTAATCAACTAATCACCAGTTTTCCCCAATTTAACAACAATAAGAACCCTAAATTTAAAGAATGAAAAATTTACCTGATGCGAATTCACCTATGAAGTTTCTTGAGGACGCTTCTGCAATTACAAGCAAATATGTTTGGGGTGAAATTTGTGGAATTTGGGGAGAATTTGGAGTATAAATCGCAAAGTAGGGTGGGAGATGTGTTATATAGGACAAAATCGAGGGGGAATTCATTTGGGAAGCAAGAACTAGCCGTTATTAGCCGCTAGGAGGGCCCCACACATTTGAATTTAGTCGGAAATTTAAAAAAGGTGGTAATTTAAGGGGTGGTAATTTAAAATAAAATTTTTAATGGGTGGTTATTTCGAAAATGGTTCTATTTTTGGGTGGTAATTTACAAATTTTCCTTATATTTATTGATGGTTTGCTACTTAGCTTAGTTCTTGCACACCCATTTTCTTTTTCTTTATACTCCCTCCGTTACGATTTACTCGCAACAAAGAGGGAGTTTGCGGACTCCTAGGCAAAAGATGGTAAGTGTAACTAACAAAAAATAAGGGCATGTGTTTAGTATTAATCCAACCCAAAAAAAAAAAAAAAAAAAAAATCAAATACAACCACTTAGCACCTAGCAGCACCACCACCACCACCTAGCAGCAAACCACCACCAACACCTAGCACCATACCACGACCACCACCACCACCACAATCAAACCTAGAACCACGATTTCGACCCACCACCATCCCTAATTGCGCCCACAACCACGATTTCGATCCACCACCGCCTCCGATTTCGACCCAAAACCCCGATTTCGACCCAAAACCACGAATGTGACCCAGCACCACCCACGATTTAGCCCGCAACCCCGATTTCGACCCAGCTCCCAGCACGAACCACGAACCATATACAAACGAACCACCACGTACCACCCACCACGAAGCCCGCGAACCCTCAACAAATCCATGGAACCTAGAAAACAATCACATCTGGAAAATTACCAAGAGAAGGAAGAGATCGACAACCCTGATTTCTGGGTAAATAGAGCACCACAACAACCCCGATTTCTGGGTAAGGAGAGAGAGAAGGCGACGAAAACCAAGAGGATATCGATAGTGAGTTCCGGCGACAATAGATCGCCATGGTTGCGGTGGAGATCGGGGGAGATGAACAAAGAGAGAGAAATTTCTGGGTAAATAAAGTGGAGTTGCGGTGGTAGTATGGAGTGGTGGTGGTGGTGGTTGCCAATTAAGATGATGATGAATTTGGATGGAAGGAGAATGATTTTGGTAGAAATGTTTAAGTTAATTAATGTTAGGGTTTAAGTTAATAAGATAAAATTAGAAGTTTAATTAGGGTGTTTAGAAAAAAAAAGTAAGGGTAATGTTGTAAAATCACACAAAAAAACTTACAATAAAGGGAAATAAATAAGTTTGTTGCAAGTAATGTGTACCAGCCATTTTTAGTAATTGTTGCAAGTAAATCGTAATGGAGGGAGTAATATTTCTTGTAAGGAACCAACAAAAGAAAACTATTTTATATTTGTGTTTCCCTTAAAAAGTGGTTTCCATGGAATATCATTTTTCCCGAAATATGTATTATGTCAAAACAAACAGAGCCTAATAAGTATCCTTGTTTTTAATAGTGGTAACTAGTGAGAGCATAGATTGTCATTGGCATTAGCTAGGTGTTGTTGCTTTGAGCTACTCATAAGTCATAAGAAAGAACAATAGGCTTAATTAGAATACTATTAGAGATCAGACCACATCATGTACTCAAAAACAGCTTCTACCAATTTAAAATAGCAAAATTCATGCAATTTGATATACTCTCGACATCTAGGTCATGATGGTCTAATACACTAAAATTTGGGCATCTCAACGAAAATATATAAGAACAGCTAAAGAACTAAGCTAAGAAGATGTATAGGAGGAGAGGAAAGGGATGTTCGGAGTAGGAAGGAGGATGTGAAATTCTTTCCTCTTGAAAGAGACATGTTCTTAACTCTTGGAAAATCCATTTTCTAGCTTTGCAGATATTGTTTTCAACCCTTAACAAACCAAAGAGTGGAAAATGAGCAAATTATTTTCGACAAAACTAATGAAGCGTTAGTGAAGTAGGTTTTCACATAATGAGCCCCCATCATTCTGAAGTTGTAAATGTACTACTGAAGATGAATGGGTGATTGATTAAGACTTCTTTGCTTTGTAAAGTAGAATCTTTCTTTGCTATAGAAATCATCTTTTGGACATGACATTTTTTTCGAAGCACTTCGTACATATGTTGTTATGATACGTTTTTTGTTAATAAATATAAGTTGCTCCTGGGGGCAGATAGAGGATATTTATATAATTATATACTACCTCCGTTTCTTTTTAGTTGACACGTATTCCTTTTTAGGAAGTTTCTTTTTAGTTGACACGTATTCCTTTTTAGGAAGTTTCTTTTTAGTTGACACGTTTCCTTTTTGGGTAAATTTTTTACTTTGCATTTACAAGCTACCCCACTTGCTTTTTCATTCTCTATCACTCTCTCTCCTCTCCTTAATATATGTGCCTAAATCAAACGCGTCAACTAAATAGAAACGGAGGAAGTATATATTATCGAAAAGGGTGGTACTTTAGAAGGTTTGCTTATACAAAGTATAAAAAGTGCTTTGTTTTGGATTTCAAATTAATTTATTTGGTTTGTTAATTCTTTTATTTGATACTAACTAATAAGAAAGTATACCTTCTATCTGAAAATGATAGTCATGTATTGTATTGTTTGAAATGTCTACATAAAGGTGTCACATCTTTTTAGAATAATAGTGGATCATGTTTGGAACTTCCATTTGGAATGAAGAGGGGTTGTGGTGTAAGGTATATAGCTATTTCATGTCTCTTTTTGTAGAATCTTATTAACTCCTTTAGTTTGATGACTTGGGACAATGTGATGACTATTTCTGGATAGCGAAAGACCGAAAGTATTCACTGGGCACCAAAGGCTTGTCAGCTAATTTTGGTTATTTATTTGAAGGGGAGGGGCATCTAGATAATTAAGTAACTTGCAATTTTATTTGGTTTGTAAATTTACTAAATAGGTTTGACATTTTACTTTATTTTTTTGAAACCAGGTTTGACATTTTACTCATCAATAGGAAATTGCAAATCAAGTGAAGTTTGGGAGGCTGGAAGTTTAGCTGCAAATTTCAAATATTTCTTAACTCCTACATATTTGGTGTGCTTTAATGGCATCAAGGCGCAGCGTGAAATATTCTCACCTTGCCACTGATGAAGATGGAGTAAACGATTACAATGATGATGGCCGTATAAAGGGAAAACCATTTGATCCTCGGTTTGATTACACACCAAAGTGTCTTGACAAAGTTCCATGGAAATCAATTTTTCTCGCACTGTTCCTTCTCTTCCTTGGCTCATTTCTTCTCTTTCTATCTTTTTTCATTTTCACTGGTCATATGGGAGGGGAGCGGTCTCAAGCATATGGTCTCCTTGCACTTGGAATTCTTTCCTTTCTTCCAGGTATTCATAAAGTGTTTTCTCCTTCACCCCCTGTATTTTTTGTCTTATCACTTCCTTTAGCTAAAGTACAGTATTTTACGAAGTCTTTATGTATTATAATAAGAGAATCATTCTTGTTTTTTTATTTTTTGGTTTTCATGGTTACATCATTTATAAGTAATCTCTTTATGGATTCCACATGAGGTTCTATTTTTTTGTCTAAGGAATCCAGAATTAAAGAAAGTTAAACAAAATATGATGTATGCTTTAAGTCCTAATTTGTAGCAAAAGAAAAACAGTAGCCGATGATCTAGTTTTAGCCTATGATATCAACTTCTCTTTCAAACCTTTCGAAGTGGTGACTGCTGCCTACTTCTCCTGCCAGTATCTTTTGCTCTTTAAAAAGATTGCTTGCTGGTGTCCATAGCCCATAGTAGCTTCTCTTTTTTAGCAGGGTAAGGCTATGTAGATCCAAACCTGCCCTTACCCTGCTTAGATCTGGATCTGTACTAGAAGTATTGAGGCAATGATGTTGTAATTGTTGCTATTGAACTGCAAAGTCACACTAGCATAATTCTTTTTGCTAGTGTTTTTTTTGTTCATCTTAAGGAAAGGGGATTCTGGGATTGTGTTAGTGATCCGGAGCTGAATCTGAAATAGAGTTGGACGTATATCTGTATATGCATGAGTTTTTGAACTAAATTGGGAGAAAAAGGCCTGGTTCTGGTTCACCCCTGCTCAGCCCTTGAATTCCTCCGCAGCATACAAACAGGCAACAGGAACTTTTATAGATTTGAATTATTGTCACTTCACATTTCTAAAATATTTGCCTTCTTAAAAAAAAAAAGGATTTAGACTTTTGAACATGACAAAAGTTTCATGACTTTCCCATCCACGGAAGTAAAAGGGGTGGGGATAGGAGAACAGGATGAGCCTTTTGTGTGATTGCAAATGTACTACTCTTTTGATTTTATGCAGCATTTGTACATGATTATGGTTAGCAATGTTGAGGGTTTTTCATTCAAATTGACTTTGTTTGGTTAATATTGTTCTGTTTTAAATTGTTGGTGCAGGCTTCTACGAGACCCGGATTGCATATTATTCTTGGAGAGGTGCTGCCGGCTACCGTTTTGCAGCCATTCCTGACTACTGACTCTTATCCTTCAAGATTTGCACCTCCGGCTCATGTATCCACTTTGTATCTCCTATTCTGTTTCTTGATGCTATATTGCATAACTGTTGTATAGACTATAGTGCACTAACTTTTAGGAGTTTTGTACTTACAGTAGCATCCTGTATTTTTACAAGATTTTATCTTTAATGCTGGTGCATAACGCAGCAGTCTTTTTTTTCTGATTACATTTTAAATGACACTCAGCCCTAATAGAAAGTCATGCGCACTGGGTTATATATATAGTTTGTGCTCTTTTGTATATTTGAATCCAGTGGAACATTATCTCGGGGTGCGTTAGGGGAAGAGGGTTTCGGAGGGGTTTTAAACGATTTGTCCTTGTATGGAATATGGACAAGGGTGCACAAGTCTTTTCTTAGGAGAGGGTGTAGTGTGGCTCAATTGGTGTACCCCGAATTACAAGAGTAGTATTCCTGAGATAATTGTTATGGTAAAGAGTGGAAATATGGTATATAAGTCCCTTACTTTCGGTGCTTTTGCATCACATGTCTGGCTTGAAGCTGGATTTGAAACTGTCAAGAGTACATTGCTATATGCTGGTTGGAGCACCATATGTGTTCGGAACCAGCCAAGATTTACCTAATTTTAGGTAATTGAACAATAAGTGTACCAGCCCATCCTTCAAACTCCCTAGGCATGCCGCATGGCGTCGATGCCTCGATGGCAGCATGGTGCCCTTATCCCCTGGCCTTCTAGGAAAATAATACTTGTGTATTTGTATGTTTTTTCTATTCCATTTATCCCTAAGTGTAAAGTTCCTTTATGAGATCAATAATTATGAACAGCCAAAAAAAAAAGTTAAGTTTGTGGCTGCTGGGATTCGAGCCCAGGTCTCCACGGCCACAACGTGGAATTCTTACCACTAAACTACAGCCACAAGGTTGTGATATTTTGTATGATAAATACATATAAAATATGTAATATCTACATTAAGTTTTAAAAAAGTGAATCAGAAATTGATAAATCAAAGCTTTCATAGATACAACCGACTAACAATTCATTAACCATAACCATCACATGGTAATTGATAATTGGTAAGTTAAATTATTCAAATTTCAAGAAATTTCACTCCATAGATTAACCAATCAATGAGCGGAGTCGATGATGATGATGGCATTCATTATTTAGAAATAAGTGGATTCCAATTCCAAATATATTTTGGATTTTCACAACAATATGAAACATATTATAGGAGTAAGGCCCTATTCTTTTCACCTTAAAAAATAATATTAAGTAAAAATAATTTCATTTCAGTAAAAATAAGTCCAGTTTAGCAAAATTAATTTCAGTTTAGTAAAAATGATTACAGTTCAGTAAAATTCAGTTTTTTTAATGAAGAATTATAATAGATTATCAGTAGAAATAATTTCAGTTCAGCAAAAATAATTTTAGTTCAGTAAAATTAATTTAAGTTTAGTAAAAATAATTTAAGTTCAGCAAAAATAATTTCAGTTCAATAAAAATAATTTCAGTTCAGCAAGATTAGGGTGAAGAGAACAGGGCCTAACTACTATCCTCGAGACCTCAACTCACTATTCTGAATTTTTTTATTTTTAATTTTTTTTATTTATTTTTTTTATTGAATGAAACGAGTTAGTAGGCTAGTTGTTTTTTTTATGATTTCTAATACACATTTTGACAATAATATTTTTTTTAGAGTAGATATTATAATAATTTTTTAGAAGAATGAAATATGATTACAAATGATCAATCATACATCTAGTGTTTGTATGAACAATAATATTCAAAGCGTTTGGGCAAGGAAATAAAACGAACCAAAAAATAGTCCTATGTTTCTTTTAGTTGACACATTTCTTTATTAGTTAAGCAATAGAGTTTCTTTCATTTGGATAATAAATGAGGAAGGAAGGGAATTGGAGGGGAAAGAAATGGAGAGATAAAAGTGTAGGAAATTGATCCCTTTAACAATGGAGAGATTTGGAAGGAAAACTCACCAATTTTCCCTCCCCTTCCCTCCCTTTCCCTCCCCTCCTCTTCTCCTCCCTCCCCTTCTATTCCTTCCCCTTTCTTTATCCAAGCACACTGGAATTCAACCATTAATATCTTTAATTACCGACAAGCAAAACTAATAAAAAAACTTATATCTTTTTTTTTTTTTTTTTAAACAGCGGCTATAAAGCTTTAAAGCGAAACAAAAACCTACCCATTCCCAATGGTATACTTCCAGCTCATGGGTATGGATACAACACTAGTAGACTTACAAGACTGACACGAAAGTTCATGACCCAGACTTACGAACGTGGAATTAGAACTACAAGTACAATAGCTAGAGTTCAAAGCGAACTTCTTCCGGTAGTGAGGAGGTTCAGAAATGGGGGGATTAACAATCTTTCTCTTCTTTCCAATCTGGGACCTGCAACTAGAAAACATGTTAGAAGAAGTTTTAGAGGCAGCACTACTCGGGATCCTTGTACTTGAACCTCGACTTAGCCTCCGTGAATTAACCTTGGATTTGCAGATGATGTTGGAATTGATGGAGGATGTCCAAATCTGTCAAGAATGTGTATTCTCGTGTTTGTATTGATTGTTAATGTGGTATATATACACAACCTAAGCAAGGGCCTTAAACTAAGCCCATAACTAAATACAATAAATTATATACGGGCTCAACACCCCCCCTCAAGTTGGAGCATGCAAATCACAAATGCCCAACTTGCCAAGTAAATACAAAAATTGGTTCTTGCTTAATGCTTTTGTGAAGATGTCCGCTAGTTGATCAGTCGTCTTCACATAAGAAGGTCTAATAACCCCCTCCTGAATGGCATCACGAACATAATGACAATCAACCTCAATGTGCTTAGTGCGCTCATGAAAGACCGGATTCTGCGCAATATACAACGCAGATTGACTATCACAAAATAAACTCATCGCCTGCGGATGCGAAACTCCTAAGCTGTCAAGAAGAGCCTTCAACCATTTCAACTCATCGGTGGCCTTAGACATTGTACGGTACTCGGATTCTGCAGAAGATTTAGCAACAGTATCCTGCTTCTTAGTCTTCCAAGAAATAGGAGAATTTCCAAGAAACACCAAATAACCTGTAATCGATCGTCTCGTAAGAGGGCAACTAGCCCAATCCGCGTCACACCAACCTGTCAACTGTAAATCACAATCTGTGCGCAATAAAATTCCCTGACCAGGACTACCCTTCAAGTAGCGTACCGTTCGAAGAGCGGCCTCCCAATGATCACGACGGGGCTGGTGCATAAATTGGGACAGAATATGAACTGTGTATGCTAAATCAGGTCTAGTGAAAGACAAATAGATCAAACGTCCAACAAGACGCCGATACATCTCGGGGTCATCAATAAAAGGTGCCTCTGATTTTGCCAGAGTATGATTTTGCTCAATCGGAGTACCCGCCGGACGTGCCCCTAATAAACCAGACTCTGTAATAATATCAAGAGTATATTTCCGTTGGCACAAAAATATGCCTTCCGGACTACGAGCAACCTCAATACCCAGAAAATATTTCAACACCCCCAAATCTTTCATATGAAAACAATCACTCAGATATGCCTTAAAAGCAGAAATCGCAGAAGTAGAGTTGCCAGAAATCAATAAATCATCGACATACACCAGAACACTAAGATGGACATTCCCTTGATTCAGAGTAAATAGAGAATAATCAGAGTACGACTGTTTGAAGCCATACCTTGTGAGTGATCCGGCTAGTTTGGCAAACCAACAACGGGGTGCCTGTCGAAGACCATAGAGCGACTTTTGAAGACGAAATACCATTCCTGGTTTGCTACCATGGAACCCGGGAGGTGGCTTCATGTATACCTCCTCATCAAGGTCACCGTGGAGAAATGCATTGTGGACATCCATTTGATGCAATTCCCAATTCTTCGCAGCAGCTACAGCTAAGAAAGTCCGAACTGTGACCATTTTAGCCACGGGAGCGAACGTCTCATTATAGTCAATGCCTTCAACCTGATGATTACCAAATATGACCAGACGAGCTTTTAATCGTTCAACAGTGCCATCAGAATGATACTTGATTTTATAAACCCATCTGCACCCTAAGGCCTTTTTCCCTGGAGGTAACGGTTCCATTACCCAAGTCTGATTGTCTTCCAATGCTGCAATTTCTTTTTGCATTGCCTCTCTCCACCCTGCATCTTTCATAGCCTCTTTGAAATTACGGGGTTCAGTGCCTGCAAGTACAGCTGCAAGAAATATACGATGTCGTGCGGAAAAATGATCACAATTCACATAGTGTGCTATAGGATAAGGAGTACCTGAGGAGCTTGGAGTAGGTGAACTAGGAGTACTCGTTGCTTGTACAGTATGTGCCACATAATCTTTATGCCAACCCGGTGGACGTCGCACACGACCCCCACGATCAATGTCAAGTGAAGAAGAGCCACCCCCGCTGCTAGCAGCCCCTGCCCCCTGCCCAAGGCCGCTGCCAGCAGCTTCTGCTTGCTGCACAAAGCTGCTGCCGTGGCCAGCAGCTGCTGTCTGCTGCTCAAGACTGCTGCCACGGCCAGCAGCTTCTGCTTGGTGCTGAAGGCTGCTGCTAGCAGCGTCTGGATGCTGCCCAAGACTGCTGCCAGCAGCAGCGTTGCTGTCCAGACCAGCAGAGCCAGCCACAGCCTGGCTGCTGCCAGTGCCACCTGCCACAGGTGGGTTGTGGACTGTACTGCTAGCAGCAGCAGTCCCTGTCCTGACCTCGGCAGTGGTCTGATATTCTCTGTCACGGCTTACTTCACTCACCTCTAAAACCGCTTCCAAGTCATCCAAAAAATCAAGATCGACTCCCACACCATCCGCATTCGAATTTTCTTTGACAAAATTAGTTTCGGAGCCAGCATTCAAGGTTTTGTCACAAGCGAAAGGAAATTCGTTCTCAAAGAACTTCACATCACGTGACACAAAAATCTCACCCGTTTCAAGGTCGTATAATTTCCAACCCTTCTTACCATGAGGATATCCTAAAAACACACACCGCCGACTTCTAGGAGCAAACTTATCCCCCTTGGATTTTTGATTATGTGCAAAGCAAAGGGAGCCAAAAACACGTAACTCATCAAAACTAGGTTCTTTGTCAAATAGAATCTCATATGGTGTTTTGTTTTGTAGCAAACGAGAAGGAGTACGATTAATCAAATAAACCGCCCCAAGAATGCACTCCCCCCAAAAACCAATAGGCAAATTCCCTTGAAACATTAATGCACGTCCCACATTCAAAATATGTTGATGTTTGCGTTCAACACGTCCATTTTGTTGGGGTGTCCCAACACAAGATGTTTGAAATAAAATGCCATGTTCCGTAAAGTACGGAACCATACAATTGAACTCAGTGCCATTGTCACTTCTCACCAATTTCACAGACACACCAAATTGACGATCAATCATAGCAAAGAAAGAACAAAATGCGGAATAAACCTCGGTTTTATTATTTAATAAATAAACCCAAACACCTCTAGAATAATCATCAACCAAAGTCAAAAAATAATGTGCACCACAAGTAGAGGGAGTTTTATACGGTCCCCATAAATCACAATGAATTAATTCAAAGATACGAGTAGCTTTGCTATCACTATTTGGAAAACTATCCCTATGTTGTTTGGCTTGAGGACACACACCACAAGCTTTAGTCAAAAATTTATTTGCAGAACTACTACTAAGAGGTGGAAGCAACTTAACCACTCTATCCGACGGATGCCCAAGTCTTCTATGCCACAACTCAAATTCTGACACCGCAGGAGCTTGAACCGCACATACTGTAGGAATACGCCGAAAAAAGTAGAGTCCGTCCCTCCGTTCACCGGCTCCAATCAGGCTCCCCGAACGTTGGTCCTGTATAGCACACAAAGAATCAGTGAATCGTACAAAACAATTTGATTGATCAATCAATTTAGACACCGATATTAAATTGCATTGTAAATTGGGAACAAATAAGACATGCTCCAATGTTATAGTGTCTGCCAAAAGAACTCGACCCTCCTTCAAGGCCATAGCTTGTTCCCCATTCGGAAGTCCCACAGGTGAAGGAGAAATCAAACGAACATCCACCAAGCAATGTTCATTTCCGGTAACATGATGCGATGCCCCCGTATCAATAATCCAAGAAGACAAACACTCACCTTGCATACGGTCTTGTTGAAGAGAAGCCATATTAAGTAAAACCCGAATGTCCTCGGGTTTGAGATCTTGTAGGGAAAGATTATCCCCACTGCCAGAGGCTGCCCCTGTCGAAGCAACAACCCCTGTCACAGCATTGGCACGAGCAGACCCCTTCCCGGAAGCCGTGTTAGAAGAAGTAGCAGCAGGAGGTGTGGAAGAAGAACGAGCAGACCCCTTCCCACGCTTGAGTTCATGCCACCAGTCAGGATACCCATGAAGAACAAAGCAGCCCTCCACATCGTGCCCTGTTTTCTTGCAATGCGAGCAAAATAGCTTGGATTTATCTCGACGATCGGGTCCCTTCGAACGCCCAGCAGAGACAGCAAAAGCATGAGCATCTCTTGCTGCCTCGGTTTGTGCTCTGCCTTGAGCTATGCCCCGTGATTCTTCTTCTTGAAGCAGTGCTTGATAAGCACGAGTCAAGTCAATGGGTGGCTGCTGCGATAACAAATTGGTTCGCACAGCCGCATACTTCGAGTCATCCAAGCCAATTAGAAATTGATGCAGCACTTCCTCCTCCCTGTCTTTTGCGAATTTGCCCGCAACATTGCAAGTACAAAGCCCACATTCACAGCCATGTAAGGGTTTGAGTCTCGTGAGATCATCAAACAAGCACATCAAAGTAGTGTAATAGTCCTCAACCGACATACTACCAGTTTGTCGACAATCAGTAATTTTCGACCGTAGTTGTTGCAACCTTGGTCCATTAGAAACACAAAACCGTTGCTCCAAGTAAGTCCACAAGAGTTTTGCTTCTTCAAAATAAGGCAGTGATGCCGCTAATTTAGGTTCCATAGACCTCAAAATCCACGAGACGATCATTGAATTAACCGTCTCCCAGTCCAAGAGCTTCTTCTTTTCTGGGGGTTTCGTGATTGTACCATCAACGAATCCAAATTTTCGACGAGATCGGAGAGACAACGTGATTGCCCTCGACCAAGCCAAGTAGTTGTCGCCTTTCAAAATCACGTGAGTGATGAGGTTTCCCGGTTGATCTCCAGCACCGAGATAGAAAGGAGATGAAGGATCAAGCTTCCCGTCTTCCATGGTTGATGCGTGAGCAAGAGAAGAAAGAAAGCAAGGGTTTTAATTTTAGGTTAGGCTCTGATACCATGTCAAGAATGTGTATTCTCGTGTTTGTATTGATTGTTAATGTGGTATATATACACAACCTAAGCAAGGGCCTTAAACTAAGCCCATAACTAAATACAATAAATTGTCAAGAATGTGTATTCTCGTGTTTGTATTGATTGTTAATGTGGTATATATACACAACCTAAGCAAGGGCCTTAAACTAAGCCCATAACTAAATACAATAAATTATATACGGGCTCAACAAAATCCTTAAAATTACTGGTTTGTTTCAGGTCATGTAACACATATTGTCACAAAATGTATATCGAGGATCAATCAAAGTGGAGTGTATTATCCAAATATTACTTTTAACCAAGTTTGTTAGAAATTTATTTGTTTAAATAAAAATAATGTATCAAGCATTATTATTGTATTTTATTTGGCCTTTAGTGACGAGCGAGAGTTCATAAGTTAGAATTTAATATTGTTAATTTTTTTCGAATGGTTCATAATTTAGAATATTGTTCCAAGTTAAACATCCTTTACTACTAATTTTTAATTAAGGAGGGGGTGATACATGGTGGGATGACAATCATGACATGTATTGACATAAAGTTTTAGAAATAGTAAAAATGAATTGTCAATTTAAAAAATTTTAATTCCGTAAAAGCTGAAATGGTTAGGTTCGCAAGTTCTTAACAAAGTGGTTGATTAGACAATACAATCAAGTAAGTTAAACAATCTCATAATATCAATCTATCTTTTTCCGTATAATTATGAACTCTTAAATAGTTTTACTCCAATACAAAATGCAGTAGAGAACTTCTGAATGATCACGACCTGTTGTTAATTTCATTTCATTGTTGCTTTGTTCACTTTGCCTTTTTGACCAATAATAATTGTCCTTCCCACTTAATTAGGGGACCTATGCCACACACATATACAAGCTCTTAGTTTTCGCCAATAGACCAATGTATCATAAAGGTTATCCATGTAACGAATTTGGTCTTTTATCTCAATTTTTATTCCCATCTTCATCGAATAAAAGATTAAATATTATCTTATCTTTATCTCACATACTATTTCTTGACCAACAATTGAATATAAAAAAAGTCCTAAGAGAAAATGATGAGTATAAGAAAATTGATCAAATTTATGGAAATTATTAGTAAATTTTATTATAAACGATTATATTACACGAGAAAGGGAAACCGGATATAAAAACCGAATTAATCATCTCAATTACAAGGCCATCATAGAGCTAAAACACAAAGACATAGTAGAGCATATTGTTAGTGGACCATCTCAACCAAAAGCTTAAGCTGATGGTTGAGGCCCAGGAATATGTTTTATACTCTATCACATATAATAATTAATTAATGAGCAAATTTAATAAAATGTTCATTAATTAAATCAATTAATTAAGGCTCAATTGACTTAAAAGAGGTGGTGGTGGTGCTTTCCTTCATGCTCTTTCTGCTCATCCTTGGCTTCCTTCTTCTCATGGTGCTCATGGAATGCATAGCCACCAGCCCCGACTGCGGCAGCCGCCGCGATTTCCTCCTCAATCTTGTGCTTGTGAGCATGCTCTGGGTCTTTCTTCGCCTTATGCTTCTCATGCTACAATTGTCACACAAAACACCACAATCAATAAGTTTTTCACTATAAAAAGTCTATGATAAGAAATTGAATTTATATTTAATTGAAGAGATTAATCCTGTAATAATTAGTCACATTGTGGTATCAAATTCTAATACCACCTTCTAATTAAATAGTTCACAACAATTTAAATATTAGATAGATGTAAGAGAGTGTACGAGTCTATGTCAATACGTCCTTGATCTATAATCGAGATCATTTTTTTCAAAAATAAACACGACTAGTCATTGATCGTTCCAACCTCTGTTCAATAACAATAGTCAAGTACACTGATTTTGAAATCTCCGAATAAACTTGTCACTAGTCCTCAATCAAATAATAATAATAATAATAATAATAATGCGTGATCATTTTATCATTATACCCTTATTAAGATTGAATAACGTGAAAATTATGAGAATAATTACGTAAAACACCACGTCCAAAAAAATTAAAAGTACGTACCAGAGCAAAGGCACCAGCAGCAACAGCACCAAGCTCACCCATATGTTCCTTATGCTTGTGGTGTTTCACTTCCTTCTCATAGTCCTTATCGTCGGACCCGATAACCGCGGTGGTAGTGGTCTCGGTGTATCCACTGCTGTAGGCGGTGTCGGGGTAGGTGGTGGAGTCAGTCAAGACAACAGCTTCCACAGGAGTGTTGTTCTCATCATCATCCTTCTTGTGGTGGAAGAGGTGGTGGTGGTGGTGGTGTTCTCCAGACATACTTGTTTTTCCTTAAATAAATAGAGAGAATTTAGAGATTATAATAATTTAGAAAAACCAGGATTAGTGTATTTGATTTGTGAAATGGATGATTTTATTAGTCTTAGAGAAGGTTCTATTTATAATGGAATAATGGACTAAGTACATCTATCTAATAGGATAATTAGATATTTTTAAAAAATAAAATAAATTAAAAAAGTAGGTATGTAATTGCGTTCATTTCGCCTAATAATCACTGTCCCACACGGTTTGCTTCCCCACATAATTTTTGTGAGTGTGAACAATATCTCTTTTGATTTTTTTTTTCCAATAAAATTATTTCTATATTTTTTTCAACGGATTTATTAATATTAGTATATTACTAATAATTAAAGGGAGATTTTTCTTTATCTAATAAATCAAAAGGGATTTTGTTTTTTTTTTGAAACAAAAGGAAATAATCAAAAGGATTTTGTATTTTGAAACAAAAGGTAATAAATCAAAAGGGGTTCTTATCTATTAAATCAAAATGGATTTTTATTTTTCTTTTTATCTTCTTTTTTTTTTTTTTTTTTTTTTTGAAGGAAAAATGGATTTTTATTTAAGAAAATTAAAATGGATTTTTTTTTAAGGAAATAAAAAGAAGAAAAATCCATTTTGATTTTATTAGATAAAAATAGATTTTTCTTCTTGATTAAGAATATTTATACGCTAAATATTATCTAGAAATATCTGAAAAGATAGATAGGTATGGTAAAGATATCATCTTATAAAATACAACTAGTATATCCTAAACATATGGTTATATAAAGAAAAATATTCTGTGTATATTCTCTATCACTTTTTTTTATATAACAATGTACTAAGTTTATAATAATGATTTATGTCTTAGGTAATATTAAAAGCATAATCCAAAATCAAGCTCTGGAGAGTGGAACATGTGGCGTCCTAAGAGTTTCCCAAGGTAAATTAACGAATACAAATAAATTTTGATTTAAACATTATTTAAAAAACTTGCATATATAAAATGTAGCATAAACTTTTATGGGGTACTAGTCAAAGGCCAATAGAAAAGGAAAAAAAAAAAGAGTATATAGGAACTTACTGAATTAATTAACCTTTGCTTGGATGAAAAAAAATCTGCTTTTTATTGGTTTAGTTCAAAGTTTTGTTTTTGTTATTCAAGGTACATTTTGGTGAGGGTATATAAAGAGAAAAAACGAAAGCTAAATTAAGAAAATAGAAATGGAGATTGGAGACAGTAATTTTAAGGATAAGAGAAAAAAGAGGGAATCAAAAGAAAAAATAGTAAAAAAATAAGTAATAAAGGTGTTATAATGTTTCATCATAAATAAACCATCTTTGTTTAGCCATTAACCTCATCATATATTAATAAGTATGTGATGTACGAGTATAAATTTTAGAATATATATTTTAGAATGTTGAAACATTTTGTCCCCATAATAATAGAAATATCGATAAATCTAATATATATATATAAGGGGAGTTTTTTCCCGAGATTTTAGAGCGCCACGTAGGATTTTTATTTTTTAAAAATTATTAGAGCGCCACATAGGATCACGTAGGATTTTTATTTTTTAAAAATTATTAGAGCGCCACATAGGATTAATATTTTTAAAACGCTACAATAGGATTATGCCACCTAAGATAAGTTAACGTGCCACGTAGGATTATAAATTATAGTTATATCCAATAAATAATTCAAGTGCCACATAAACATAATTGACCAATGAGATTTTAATAGTTACATTAATTAAATACGAAATATTATCTTTTGAGATTAGGAATTTTATCTAATATTTAAAACAAATACGGAGAAAATGATACATTACGTACAACTAATAAAATAACAAATGTAATCACATAAATATGAAATTTTTTTTTTAAAAAAAAAATAGATCGAACCGTGCATCGCACGGGCTTCATCTAGTTTATTTTATTAAAAAGCAAAATAAATATATTTATTTTTCTTTGAATTATTGTACTTATCACAATAGCAATTTTGTCCAACTCTAATGAATTTGATAACTAGAATAAAAGTTCAACTTGATGATGATTAAAAATTTAAACATCTAATGTATAGTTTTGTCCTCAAATAAGAACAAGATTAAAAGAATTGAAGCATAAAGGATTAATTAGTGAGTAAAGAAAGTAGATCACTAATCATGATAAGATTTCACCAACTAAAAGCATCTTAATGATAATGCTTTTGTTAAGACTAATAACTAGTGATCATAATTCAAGATTCACGAGCTAAGCAAACAAAGAAATATCAATTCAAGTACTACCGATTTTTTTAGGTTTTTGAAATATTTTATATATCTCTCAAATAATAATAACCCAAACTTGTAACTAAAAAAAAAAAAAAAAAGCGAAGGTAGTATTTGTGTTGTTCTTTTTGGTTGACCTATAGTTCATAAAGTTGTTCACTCTTTCGATTTAAGTTTATAATCGAATCCTTACTATTTTGTTTGTTACATTCATTTTATGGCTGAATTTAGATACAATTTTAGCCTCAAATGACCCACCATGCACTTGAGACAATTCTATTTGTTTATTATCATATTCTTATTTTGATCAAATAATATATATTTTTTTAATATTATATTCAATTTTCTATTTCTGCACATGAAGTCATAATTGTCCTACATTCTTAATTTTAAGAAATACATTTAAAACGTCAATTGTATAATATGAGTAATAAAAAGAATTAAAATTCCAGACGTGGAACCTCTATAAACGAATGGGTATTCAAATTTAGATTATAACTCTATAACAAATAATTGCGTTTGTATAAATGCATTTTTTAAAGGGTTTTAAAAATAATGAAAATTACAGAGGGTTATAAAACACCAATTCAATTCTGGTCTAAATCAATCATATATGGACACTTGTAATCTCTTCAATGGTCTAAATTGTGAAACAAATTCTTATATGAATGATGTGACATGCCAATTAGGTCATTAGTCAATGCATACTACAATGTTATGAACAATTGATTTAGTCATGCATACTAAGGAGTACAATGATATGAACAATGAATAAATAATAAAATTATCGCTAAATAATAAGGTTATTAATTCAAATAACGATAATGAGGTTATTTAATCGTATATAAACAAAGGCGGTTTTTATTTTTTTTATGAGTACGTAAATGAAGTTATACTCTCGAACTATAAATATAAAGATATTCCTAATTTCCACCATTATTGATTATTGCCAACTTGTCATATGATATCTCTTGTTTGGCCTGGCCTGGCCTGGCCTTTCCACTATGAATAGTGAAGAATTTCTCTTCACCTTAAAAAAATAATATTAAGTAAAAATAATTTCAGTTCAGTAAAATTAAGGTAAAGAAAACGGGGCCTTAGTTGGCCAAATATTTTTTTTTTTTTTTTTTTTTTGGAAATATCTATCACACATAAATCCTATTTTATGGTCTTAAATGTAGCTTTCATTCCAATCTCCTCATTCATGGAATAGAACAAGTCATATAGGACAAAATTTTAAAAGTGGTCGGCCACATTTTATTTTTATTATTTATTAATTTTTATTTTAAAGGAAAGGTCGAGGACTAATGTTTAAGAGCAGAGGTTGATATGAGTTGTAACTAAGTAATAAATACAATAAACTCATAGACGCTTACTGCTTACAAGCAAGTATGGCCGTATGAGAAGATTGGTACATCTACGCTACTTGTGTAAATTGTTGAAATTAACAAAAAAGAAAAATAAAAAAACCAAAGAAATGTAGGTATTTTATTAGGCCTAAAAATCAAACCAAGTATGTAGCTGGCCCGTCCCAAAAAGTATAGGTATTTTGGACTTGACCTGGCTGATCCGATTTCCAAAATAAAAAAAGGGTTGGGGTAGGCCGCAAATTTTTCACGCCTATACTTTTGAACATTTATTAAAAAGATTTAAATAATTGCAAATTTTAAACATTTAGTAAGAAAATCCGAACATCGGAAATTTTGAATATTTAGTAAATATGAACAATCGCAATGTACCACGCCTTTTTGAACATTTAGTAAAAAAGGCCGAAAATCGCAAATTTTAAACATTTGGTAAAAATATCTGAACAATCGCAATGTACCACGCCTACTTTTGAACTTTAATAAAAAAATATGAACAATTGTAAATTTTAAACATTTAGTTAAAAAAAATCCAAACACTGCACCACGCCTATACTTTTGAACATTTAGTATAATAATCTGAATAATCGCCTGATATCTAGCTATTCTAGATGGAACAGGGTTCACAATAGACTTATTAGGGGCAGGTGACAAAAATAGTCCATTTTACTAAAATTTCGGCCCGTCTCAATTTTGGCCTAGAATAGCGAGTTTGAACACGACTTTTTGGCCCAAAGGCTTAACCCAGTCCGCAATCACCTCTAGAATTTATAATACTTCCAAATTCGAATGTTTCTAGTAGGTTCTTCTAAAACTACTCGAGCTTATTATTATTATTATTATTATTACTACTACTACTTTAATAGACATAAGCGTAAATCTATAAACAACGATTATCATACAAAGTTAATTGACCTCAACAACACGAACTTTTAACAAGGTGAAATGAATATTCATTAGTTTTGTAGGTCTTGTAGTAGCATTATAAAATTCTTCATCCAGTGGGTATTATATGATACGATAAATATCAAAAGTTATATGATACGAGTATGATTTATTTGTAGTATATAATAATTCTCAAGAAATTGCTCTTGAACACTTCTAGTGATGTGGCAGTGGGGATAAGGCATTGGACCATCACATTTTAAGAAAAATATCAACTACATCATCGTAATGAATGTGGTTAAGAATTTAAATACTATTATATATATTATAATTTATACATTTCAATTTGCATTTGGATAATATCTACCAATTAACGCGGATAATACATTAATACCTACAAATTCTTAACAAATTTTATCAAACAAATTTTTTCTTAACCTATAAGTAATCCAGCCTGCCTATTTAAACGTTACAATAGTAAGGTCAATAGTCAATAAATTGTGCTAATAATATTCTCTTAAAAATTTGTTTATAACTATTAGTCTAGTTATAAAGCCCTCAAAACTCAACTAATACACTATGGATCACCACCACCATCACCATGGTCACCACCACCATCAACACGGTCACCACCATCATGACGCCGATGCCGAGAAGCAACTAAAGCATCACAACACCCTTGAGCGTATTGGAGAGACGGCTGCCGTTGCTGCTGCTGCTTATGCTTTGGTAAGCTTTCTATTTGTTTCCTTGTTAATTAAGGGCTTAAGGATGCATTATTGAACATGTTGAAATTTCACCAATTATTATTGGCTTATTAATTCATTGTTGTGCTCTTGTCAAAAAAAAAAAAAAAAAAAAAAAAAATCATTGTTGTGTTTTGGTGGATAATTGTTGTGTATTTTGGTTGATACAAAAAAATTGACATGAATAATTCAATTTTTTTTCTTTTCTAATTTATATTAATTTTTATTATTTAAATTTGTAGTTATTAATTTAAGGACATCGTCTAGAAGCAATTGAATTGTTACGTTTGTTTTACATAGATTGACTCAACACATTAAACGAAGACGAAACAAATTTAATATTTTAATTTCATCGATTTTTAATGATATAGATGGGTGAATTTGAAAAGTTTTTTCTTTTACCTAAGGCATTTTTTTTTACCTATATGTTAGGTATAAATCCACGTTTGATTCCTAGTATGAGGTAATTGAAATAATTATATACACTCGTATAATTTGACGTTGTTAGTGTTGATTTGTTTAGGTTTTATGTATAGTTATGGGATTATTCTATGAAGTAATATATTAGATTTAGTCACTTAAATTATACAGAGTATATTATCTTTCAAATTGTTGTTTCCATTGTATGTAATTTGTGTTTTTTTTATGCCAATGTATCAATCTATGAGTGCGTAAAATAGTGCAAAATTCAAAGTGTAACTACTAAAAATATTGAAAAGTACCGATTTTGAAGTGGAGTAATAACGAATTGAATTTTTATTTGTGATATACAGTATGAGAGACATGAGGAAAAGAAAGACCCAGCCCATGCTCACCAACACAGAGTGAATGAAGAGATTGCAGCCGCGGTTGCGGTTGGTGCTGCCGGTTTCGCGATTTACGAGCACCACAAAAAGAATGAAGCCGAACATGAGCTACAATCTTCCCACCACCATGGTCATCATCATGATCATCACAACCATGGTCATCATCATGATGGTCATCACCATGACCAACACCACCATGGCCATCATCATGATGGTCATCACCATGACCATCACCACCATGGTCATCATCATGGTCACCACCTCCATCATTAGTTTATCCATTGTTTTGGGCTATTGGCTATATAAATTTCCCTCTAATTATATTAGACCTTTATGTGATGTAAGGCTAGGGTGACTAGTGTTTGATCTCTTTAATTTGTTTAGGGTTACAACTGAGTCGAGTTAAGTCAAGTCGAGTTTGAGCTTGATCAAGCTAAGCTTTAAAAAGATGGACGAATGAAATAAACTAAAATTATATTTAAATTGCAAAGATTTTTTTCAAGTTCGAGTGAGATTTAAATAAGTTACTAATTTTAAAGTTTTAATGCAATAGAAAGAATTGATTGACTGGCTGGTCAATTGACTTGTTCATTTCATCATGGATATCTCGTTAGTTTTTATGTAATTTCAATGAAGCTTTTGATTTGTGTGTTAATATGTATATATAGGAAAACAAGTTCCTATAGTATTACTCCGATATATTAGAATCGATATTGCTATTATATAAAGGCAAAAGTTAACGAACGCCCTGGAAGCGTTGGATAAGATAAAGTAGAAATATAAACTTAAAATGAACTTTAATTACATTGTCGACGCGTGATTTGGGAATTAAATAGTATTTTAAATGCTTATCTAATGCCTCGGGGGCGTTCGTTAGCAATATCAACAATCATCAATAATGAGAATCAATGTTATTAAATCTTTGCCCTAAACTTAATTGCTACGAAGATTAGAAGATCATTTTATTAATTAACCTGGGATAGTGCGTGGATCATCCATGAAGACATAGTTGGGATTTATAATTATGTGCCCTTTTATCTTAACCAATTCAACAATAATCAATTAGGCAAAATCAATTTTTTTCTTCAATCATGCATTAAACCGTAAAGCTGAAGAAGGTAAATGAGAAGATTCTATAGTGACCAAAGTCAACTAATTGATATTAACCATCAATGCAATTTTTGATCTTTTAAAACAAAAGTATTTAGGGCCTGTTCACTTCAGCTTAATTTCAGTTCAGTTCCAATCAGTTCAGTTTAGTTAAGCTCTAATCAGTTCAACTCAGCTCCAATCAGTTCAGTTCATTTCAACTCCTAATTTCCTTCTCTTATAAAATATTCATTTCAGCTCTAATCAGTTCAGTTCAGTTCAGCTCTAATCAGTTCAGTTCAGCTTCAATCAGTTCAGTTAAGTAAATATGAACAGACCCTTAGACTTGAATTTTAACCACAGGATATAATAAGCAAATGTATTAAAATTAGCGCGTGGTAACTCCAACATACGTCTGACCAAGAAATTTATATAACAAGCTTTTGCATGCATGGAATGTTCTTTCACAATGAAAGTTCTAGAAGAACTTGTGATTTCATGCCTAAGTTATTTAAAGAATTTAGGGTGTTTTGTCGTGTCATGTCTAGTCAAGTTATACCATGCCTTATTGTACTTCTCCTAAATAAAGATGGCTCAGGCTTGAAGCTTGACCTACAGTAACATGTCGTATTTATATCATGTTCGTGTGTTATGTTGTCTTTTCATTATAAAGATTACTTGTTGAGTTGTGGGTTGTGAATTTTATAAAAATGTCTAGGTTCAATTAATCTTCGGACTTTATAAATTGCAGCAAAATATCTAAGATATTTATGCTATGCAAAAAGTCTAATGATTAAATTGAATGCCTGGCCCAATTTATTTGAATATTAAGATTGGACAAATGTTCAAGGAGTGGCCCTGTGGTGTAGTAGTTTAAAATGATTACAATTTGTGTAAAATTTGAGTCTCACTTTCTTCTGAGACTAGCAAAGTTTTCTATAAGGGTAACAATTTATTCTAATACTGTATAAATGTATTTAGTCTTGTTTCTAGTCAATAGCTTTACTTTAGGAAACTAACTAAATTAGAGTTGACTAATTTAAAAGTAAAGCTATTGACTAGAAACAAGACTAAATACATTTATACAGTATTAGAATAAATTGTTACACAATTTATTCCCTTATAAATTGAACCTGCACTGCTGAGGTATTATGGCTGCAATCATTATTGTCTGAGCTTAATGTTAAGTTGGCTACAATACCAAGCATCTATTGTGACAATTTGAGTGCCACAAACTACTCAAAAAATCCTGTTTTTCATTCTCGTATGAAGCACCTCGCTCTTGCTTTTCATTTTGTACGAGAACAAGTGCAGCTTGGGGCTCTAAGGGTCCAACACATTCCTGGAGATGATCAACTGGCAGATGCCCTCACTAAACCACTTCCTTTGGCACGCTTTACTACTTTATACTCCAAGATTGGCCTAGTCGCGAGACCGTCCATCTTGCGGGGGTGTATAAGGGAATAAATTGTGTAACAATTTATTCTAATACTGTATAAATGTATTTAGTCTTGTTTCTAGTCAATAGCTTTACTTTTAAATTAGTCAACTCTAATTTAGTTAGTTTCCTAAAGTTTAGCTTAAATTATGCAAAGTGTATATATCCTCTTAGGATTATCTACGGCAACTTGTTAATGCCCCTAGGTTAGCTTTGTATAGCTATATATATATGGTGTAACTCTTAATGAAATACATCTACAATTCATATCTCATTATCTCTTATATTTTCTACTTAATAGATTGCCCTCTTGTATGTTTTTCCTATTTCCCTTTTTATTGTTTTATTGTTTTTATAATGAAAAAAGAGTAGCTATTTCAATATAAAAATTTTAAACTTTACAAATTTTATTTAGATTTAGGTTTATTTAAAAGTATTATGGATACAATTATTATTGGTGTACCTGGTTGTGAAGGGTTATATATAAGCATTAAATACATTCTTGGAAATAATATAAATTTAGGAATTCATGACAAAAACACACGTAAATCAGTGTAATTAGTATTTATATTTTGATGATTTCTTAACTTTTTACGATTTTCAAGTGTAAATTTAATGCTTTAGGACTTTATTATGCTTAATTAGTTAATAATTCATTTATTATAAGTATAGATAACAAATAATGTAGTATAATTTATTAATTAGTTAACATAGATTAATTATGGAGTAATAATTATACATAAGGCCCGCAAAACGATGTTGATTACTCTTATACTAGTATTAAGAGTATAATGGAAACAGTAAATCTTTAATACTTGTATATGTACTCCGTAGTATAGACTAAGGGCCTGTTCACATTTACTTAATTTCAGTTCACTTGAGTTCAGTTCAGCTCCAATCAGTTCAGTTCAGTTCAGCTCTAATCAGTTCAGTTCAGTTCAGCTTTTGATTTCCCTCTCACATAAAATATTCATTTCAGCTCAATTCAGTTCAGTTCAGTTCAGTTCAGCTCTTGATTTCCCTCTCACATAAAATATTCATTTCAGCTCAATTCAATTCAGTTCAGTTCAGCTCCAATCAGTTCAGTTCAGTTCAGTTTAGTTCAGCTCCAATCAGTTCAGTTTAGTTCAGTTCAGCTCCAATCAGTTCAGTTCAGTTCAGCTCAATTTAATAATTGTGAACAGCCCTAAGCTTTTACACTTTATAGAGTTTCAAATGCTAGTATTATGGACAACGGTGCAATATAGTTATTAGAATGAAATACTTAAACTTGTGACCTTTAACTTCTCCAACAACTAGCTAGCAATCTATACATTGATTATATTGTGACCTATAATTTAATTATTTTAATAACTATTAGTCAAGTGATCTCTATTGATATATGGTACATCTATATCCGCTCCTGAGTAGGGTATATCTACCCTGCTTCCAAGTATTCCATATTATCTCTAACAATTCTTATTTTGATGGTTACCGTCTCACAAAACGGCTAAAATTGAATATACTTTTAAAGAAATGGGAATTATCATCTCATAGAATATAATACTTTGTATAAGCTGATTAATTATTTAACCACGTAAGAAAAGAAAATTTGAGAGACCTTATTACTCTAATATATATAATAAGTAACCAATCCATATACGTAGTAGTATATTTTGTATAATAAAAACATCATTCCTTAAGCAAACGACACCATACATAATCTTTTTGATAAAAGTAGTCATAATATGATGCAATCCCAAATAAAACTAATTACATATATATACACAAAAACAACACACACTGAGGAGATGATCACTTATTTTCCATACTTATTAATTACACAAGTACGTACACATAAACTCTCAAGCCGCAGAAAAAGAACGTAAACCATCATATAGAAGTACGGTATAATAACGGCCTCAGAAGAGGTGGTGCTTTCCATCATGTTCTTTCCTCTCTTCCTTGGCTTCTTTCTTCTCATGATGCTCATGGAAGGCATAGCCACCGGCTCCTACAGCCGCGGCAGCTGAGATTTCTTCCTCTAGTTTGTGCTTGTGAGCATGCTCTGGATCTTTCTTTGCCTTGTGCTTCTCATGCTATATACAACATTACGATTCCACAAGAATTAATTAGTTGACTAATAATCGAGGTTATAAAGTACAAAAAAAGTGTTTTAAGTATTATATTATGACACTACAAATCAAAAAAATTATGCTAGTATTGATGAAGAAATCATATAATAGGGCAATAGGGCATTCCTCACTTATTTACATGATTTTCATTTATCAACTGTAAAACTCAAATCAAATTATCAGATCTTATCTAAACTTAAAATTTCCAAAACAAGTAAAAATAGAGTAAAAGAAATCGCCTTAATAACCAATCATTAATCTCTCACACACACACAAAAAAGGCTAATTTACCTAGTTGTGTGTGAGATCGATTAAAACTCAAAATCGCGATATTTAACCTAGACTCTCCTATATGACTCTGTCGCCGTACCTAGTAAATTAAGACTACACATAAACATATAATAGCTAGTCATTGATATATAGGTAACCATAGTAAGATGGCTTACAAGAGCAAAAGCACCGGCTGCAACGGTACCAAGCTCACCCAAGTGTTCTTTGTGCTTGTGAGACTTTTCTTCTTTCTCATAGTCTACGGGCTTGTTGTCATCTTCACCATCCTTGTGGTGGTTAAATAGGCTGTGGTGGTGTTTCTCTTCTGACATGACTATATTTTTTAATTTGGTATATTTGTTTTTCTAACTCTATGTAACACAACTAACACTTTATGTTATATGATATGAGATTATGTTGGTACCAGGTCACTATATATAATGAAATATTTTCTATGATGGTTTCGTATTAGACATAAATTTCACAATTTTGTTATCCTTTTTAGAATGGTGGGTCATGATGTATATACACGATTATACGAAGTATATGTTACATCATTTTAGATTTTTGTAAGAATAGGTCTACAAGAAATTTCATGTGATTCGGGTGCACATTTCACATCAATAAAAGTTAACCCTATTCATTTTGTTGTTGAATGAAGTTGATGAAATTAAAGCAAGGGTAAATATGAAAAAGTATAGGTAAATCTAGTAAAGTTAATAAAGGAGTTTCACTTGTTGAAACTTTAGTCAGCTAAATTATAATATGGATAGGAGACAAAAACTAATTATAACTATTTTAAATCCAAGGGGAAAAAAATAGCTTAAAACATGACAATATTGGTTTAGGATCGGAATCAACAATCATGTACATATTTTAATTGACAATTGTACAACCAAACAAAGTTTGTATATCCCTTGACCAAATACAAATAAGTTCAGGTTTTGTAAGGTGAAATAAATGCATCCTATAATAATAGACATGGCAACTAAATAAACTCTTGATCGTAATTAAGTTTTCTCAAATTTAACAAGGTTTTGGAGCCCTGTTTTTTTTTCTTTTAGCTGCTCTGCTGAAATTTGGTCTGATATGTAGAAAGCTGTTCTGCTATGCTAAATCTTACTCTACTCTAGTAAAATCTACTATGATAAAATATGCTTAGCTCTGCTAAAAAAAAACGGGACTTAATAAAGCTTTGACGAAAAAGTTATTATCTCTCAAATGCATCAATTTGCCCAAATTTGAACAAGTTCACACATGACATGCAAATAAACCTTAGTTCAATACGTGTCCATGTCTTTTTAGCATACACTTGTCACAATTCAAATTAAAATCAACTATGATCAACCCACCTTAAGGCTACAATCACTTTCGTTAACCTTAATTCAAAATCTCATAACATAATATCTCAAATAAGTTCAAATTAATTCAGATAAATTCCGCGGAATAACACTTTCACGAAGAACAAAACATCCCCCCTATCATAATCCACCGACGAAAATAAGGGCAAATAAGGTAAAAATGAGGACATTGAGGGGCAGTAATGTATGGTTTCGTAGGATGTACAAGGGGCCAGATGAGATGATATAATCGTGGAGTGGTTATCCTTTTCTAATTTACTGTTGAAATGCCATATTTCTTGGACACTTGGCCCAACTAATGAAAGTCATCAACATCACTAATTAGGTTGCTATCAATAAAGGATATCATTCAATACTTGCTATAATTTTGGTCGGTTTAATTGGCACCTTTTGTTTGAAACCATTTGTTTGTGATTTTTTGTTAGTTGAGAGAATTTTGGTACTTATATCTCTCACTTAAAAATATTATCTTGTTTTTTAAATCACATGTACTATGCTTTAGAAATTTAGAATTGTTTTGAATGCTTGATTAGCCCCTAAATTATTGCATATTTATGGATTATTGTTAGCTCATCTGCAACCATTACAAGATCTTTATTAAAACAATTGATGCCATAATTAAACAATTCTTTACTAGACTTTCAAGGAGTTAGTGGTTGAATCATTCTAAAAAATAAAAGTACAACAATTTCTTATTTTTAACTTAAAATTTTAATCAATTATTTAGGTAAAAGAATAAGGGTCTGTTCAATTCAGCTTAATTTCATTTCAGTTCAGTATAGTTCAGCTCCAATCAGTTCAGCTCCAATCAGTTTAGTTTAGTTTAGCTCCAATCAGTTCAGCTCCTAATTTCTTCTTTCATAAAATATACATTTCAGCTCTATTCAGTTTAGTTCAATTTAATTCAGCTCCAATCAGTTTAGTTCAGCTCCAATAAGCAATTCAGTTCAGTAAATGTGAACAAGCCCTTAGCATACAAAAAATAGTCCAGTATAGAGAAAGATAATACTTGTAAATATCTGTCAATAACTTAATATTAAAACAGACACCAGGATTGACACATGTCACATCCTGCTACTGTTTTTCCCCTCCCCTTTTTAACTATTACTCTTTGTGTGTGTGTGTGTGTGTGTGTATTTGATACAACTATATTATTATCATTCCTAATATTTTATATTCTCTTCATGATAAAAAAAGTTTCCTTTTTATTTGGTGTTTATAATTTTTCAGTACACATTTACCTTAAATATTATTCCAACTCCTTTTTAATTATTTGATAAACAAAGTAATGTTATATTTTGCCAATAAAGTAATACTTTGATTCTTATTATTAATATTAAATAAATTACTTAAAGCATCTCTTCTATTTGTTAGATATAATTATTAGTTTTTTTTAAATAAAAAAGTAGACTTACCGTGCATGGCACAGGGCCTAAGCTAGTTTGAGAATAAATTCATTCTATGATCATGATTGTCATTTGTAAAATAACAATTATAATTAAGAAAGTGAACATTCAGATTTAATTAATTTGAATTATTTTTAAATGTTAATATTAATTAAAATAAATTTTATTATTTCATGGAAAAAAATAATTTCATTTTCTGATTTCTTAAGTTTATTAATAATTAACCTCGTGTCAAAAAAAATAAAAATTAAACTGAATTGTTATTTGACAACAGAATTACTTATGACGACAATGTTAATGACCATCTTACTATTATTTTAGATTGAAATTACTTAGACTATCAGACAAGCTACAACCCACAAAATCAGACAAGCTCACACCATTACCTAGACTATCACCACGAGTGATACTATGATCATTGCCACCGCCACAACCACCACCACCGCCACAACCGTGCACCAACAACCTCTAATTTATGTGATTAGATATGACTATATGAGAGGTAAATTGTGATTAGATGTCATGTAAAGGCCTTTCTTAGGCTTGGTTGTGAATTTATGATATAAAAAATTTAGGTGATTTAAATGGCTACTCGACTAGACAGACTAATACTTCCTCCGTTTTCTTTTAGATGCAACACAAACTTTAGCGCGGTAATTAAGAAAGGTGGGGCCGGGCTACATGATATAATAAACTTTAAAATAGGATCAGTGGTTGTTAGGATGTAATTTAGTGCGCCACGTGCTTTAAATAAGGGATATAGTATAGTTTTTCCCTAAAGTAACTTTCCTTTTATAGTGTGTTGCAAGTGTTGTGACATTTCCGTTTTAGGAAAGTGTTGCAAGTAAAAGAAAACGGAGGAAGTAATAATTAAATCCAAAGAACTCCAACTATTTACGCAAGAGTGTTCCAAAAAGAATACTTCTTCCTCGATCTTTTTAATTTTTACTTGCCGATGCATTATTTCAGTCTATCACAATTATCAATTTGTAAACACTATTAACATTTGATAGTATGAAAGTATAAATGGAGACAAATTTAATAAGAATTCACTTGACTTTATTTTTTTAGGTATAAATCATCACACTAAAGCTAGTCAAAGTAAATTATATGTATAGTGTAATTGTCAAAGTATTGCAAAAATAAGGAGGAAATATATAATAATACAAAAGAAAATTTGACAATTACCACCTATAATTGTTGCTATTTTAGCAATTATCACCTTGTGGGGCCCACTAATTACCTTTTCCATTCCTTTCTTTCTTTCTCACTCGATTTCTCATCTCCTGTATTGTAATCTTCTCAAAATTGGGTCAATTCGTGAAATAATTAACATGAATATGTACTTTAATTTGAAGTATTTCCCCAATTTTGAGAGGAGTACAATATAGATGAATGAGAAAATGAGAGAGAAATAAAGAAAAGTAGGGAAATAAGGTGAGAAATTAGTTAGTGGGTCCCACATGACAACACACTTCAGTTCAGAATCAAGTAGGTGAGAAGTTTTGATGTTTACAAAATAGTAGGTGGTAAAATTCAAAAAAAAAAAAAAAAAAAAAAAAAAAAAAAACTCTGTAGGTGATAATTGCTAAAACAACAACAATTGTTGAGGGTAATTGTCAAAAATACTCCCAATACAAAAGGTTTACTTAACATAGTACATCTAATCCAAATTTAATTAAAAGGATTAGTACAATTCGATGACCAACTATAATTTTTTATTGCTTGTCTAACAAAAACTTGAGGACGTCGTCTATGCATGTGAAGTTGCATGACACCTTCTCCAAATGGATCATATATATACGTACGTCACATATGTAAATTCAACGCGTTAAGTGTAATTAAGCTTGCGAAATTGTTGAATTTTCATCTTTGTCACACGTAATTATAAACTTAACTAAGAAGTAAATTAATATCACTTGGCTATATATAGATTATCCAACAAGCTTACAGATATATGTATTTTCCATTTATAATCATAACCAAACTCGAGCAAATTCTTGATATCTTTCAACTTCTTATTTAACACTACAAACAACTTTTCATTAGCATCATGACTGGTCTCCACCGCCATCACAAAGAGGATGCAGCACATAAAGACCCGAAGAAGGCAATGAAGCACCATAAACACCTTGAACATCTCGGCAAAGCTACTACCATTGCTGCCGGTGCTTATGCCCTAGTAAGCGTTGCTATCTTTTGGTTAAGCATACTTAGTTACATTTAATATTTGTGATCAGTAATAATTTGGATTTTATAATTAGATACAGCCATTTAATTGTACAATATATACCTAATTAATAAATAATTTCAATAAGCTTGTTATAATTTATTGAATAATGTACGTTTTTTTTTTGGTGCAAGTATTGAATAATGTACGTGCATGGTTGATATAACAAAGAATTTTGGAGTATTATTATGAAGATTAGAGGGTCTAGAGAGGAAGGGGATCAATATTTGCGTGCAATTGTTAGCTTTAGAGAAAAAGAAACCCACAATTTTACTACTTTATTTAAAAAAAAAAAATTATTCTAAGTCAACTAAAATCAAATATATGAAATTTATAGTGACAAATGTACGGTCTAGATTTAATAATTACAAGGGTTACAAAAATATTACTGTATAATTGCAAAATTGTTCCTTAAAAATAATCCTTATGCATTAGTGACTTATAAAGTCCTTTTGATATCATACAATTATTGTTTTTTTTCTACATTGAACATGTTATTATTTTAAGAAATTAATCATCTTTTCAACCCATAAATTTTTGCAGCATGAGAAACATCAGATCAAAAAAGATCCGGATCACGCCCACAAGCACAAGGTAAAAGAAGGTGTTGCCGCCGCGGTTGCAGTTGGGGCTGCTGGATTTTCATTCCATGAACATCACAAGAAGAAGGAAGCCAAAAAAGAACTTAAGAAAAACAAGCACAAACACTAGTGTATCAAATGCCCTAGCTTATAATAACTCTACGTAGTATACATAATAAGCTTCCATTATTTTATTTTTGTCTATAATACGATTATGTGTATATCTTTGTAATTTTTTTTATATGATCATTTATTTAAATTCTTTTTGTACCATGTGATGATTTATTGTCTCATTTTTGTGACTATCAGTCTATCACCGTGTATTCTCTATTCGTATATATATCATCAACTCTTCTCATTATATATTATCTATCAAATCGTGACTTGTGTCAGCGCAATAACATACTTCGTATGTCATATGATAGTCATAAAGTAGTACGTATAATAGTAATAGATTATTTGTGCTCCGATCCTTTGATTTGTAAGAGTCCAAGGGATACCTTAATTTATAGGCTCGCAAGCTAATAGAATTACTTGAGTCTGTGTTGAATATGTTAAATTTAAGGTTCTTAACTTGTGTTTAAGTTTTAATTAAGGGTATGACATAAGAATATGAAATTCTATAAATTTAAGGGTATGAATTGTGGTTACGAGATTTGTTGAAGAAGATTATTGTATTTTAGCTAAGTATATATTTAGATTGATATGATTGTTGTAATTAGTTTCCTAAATATATGCCTTGTATTATGGCTAATAATATGCTGGTAACTTGTATATATTGGGAAGTCAATGAATGAAATCCCTTGAGGAAAATATTCTTTCAATCAATATATCAGAACCTCCGAATAGCGGGACCAAAACCCGATGCCTTACCACTTGGCCACGCCCCACGTGTATTTCTATTCTACACTACTTAACACTAATATTTTTATTAATTGTTCGTCAATTCCAGTCCAAATAGCTACAAAAATGGGTTTGTTCCGTTGTTAGTATTTTGATACGTGTAGGTATAGAAATCAAATGAATTTATTGATCATTATATAGATTTCCATTAAGATATTGTGTGAAAGTTCTTTTATTCTCGACAAAGAGTAGAAGGTTTTTTTGATTGAGTGAGTAAGTTAAAAAAAAAAAAAAAACCGTTTCTCTTCATTATTTTTTTTTTTATCAATAACTCAATCAAAATGCAATAAAAAAAATGTCTATTATACTTAAAAGTTTGTTTTTATATCAAAAAGAAGTATAATCTTACCAAGTATGTCGTATTGATTCATTTATGTATTCTTAGACATACCATTATTAAATTAGCTAATTGTAGGCATTGAGCACGCATTTTATTTACTTTATTAAGATTCTAACTTACAAAAGAACTGATTTGTTCTACATTTTTGCATACTGCGGATGGTTTATCAATAAGCTATTTCCTCCGTCCTTTATTGTTTGCACAATATCAAAATTCAGTTATAGTGCAGCTCTCTCACATCCAAATCTAGGGTAGATGGTGAGCTCAATTCTTTTGACTAGTAACCAGAATTTGGATGGTATGTATGCTAATTGCAGCTTGGGATAAAGTGAAAAGCAACATCAATCTTTTATTTAAAATAAATTAAATAGAACAAATTATTTGTCAAAATTAAATAAATGATAAATTTAATAAGAAATAGAATACACCATTTATATGATACACATGTACGCATGCATTAAGGTGCGTTCTTTTCAATTAATATTAACTTATCAGGATTAGTCTTATTTTTTTTATAAATCTAGTTTATTGACTTAATAATCTTATCTTATTAAAACTTATCTCAATTCAAGTCTATGGTTAAAATTCAAGTCTAAGGGCCTGTTCACATTAACTGAACTGAGCTGAACTGAACTGAGCTGAACTGATTGGAGCTGAACTGAACTGAACTGAACTGATTGGAGCTGAACTGAACTGAATTGAGGTGAAATTAATATTTTATGAGAGAGGGAAATCAAGAGCTGAACTGAACTGATTGGAGCTGAACTGAACTGAACTGAACTGATTGGAGCTGAACTGAACTGAAATTAAGTAAATGTGAACAGACCCTTAATTATAACTGGCTTATCAACTCTTATTTTAGTGGTAAATTTTATTTGGGTAATACTTATTAACGTACAAAAACAATCCGTGCTAATTTTTTCTAAAACTCATGTTATCTGAAAAGATAAATACTAATAAAGTTTTTTTTTATGGTTGGTGAGTGCATGGAAGAAAATTAAAGACGTAAATATTGATAGGTATGTATATAAAGGCAAGATAGAGATTGGAGTTTAAGAACCCAGTGAATTTTATACAAGGTGGGTGATGACGACCTATATATTTAATTAAAGGTGCTTAGATGAAATAGCCAGAAGATTCCATAACTTCTCTCATCATTCTTGTAGTCATAATATTCTAAAATGTTCACAAACAATATTTCTAGTTGCTTCCACTGACAATAATTCTTTCAAATGTTAATTAGATAATTCTAGAGAAATCATGAGCAAGTACGTACTAACATTGTTTGATTTTTACGAAAACTTTTAGATTATGCACATATGCTTCCGGCCATAATTGTAAAAACTTGATATTTTGAAAATATGTATTGATAAATCTAATTGGCTTCATTATCATGCAGTAATAATGTTTAATGATTTTAAAACAACAAAACTTTTTTTTTTTTTTTTGGATTTCCCGACCACAAAAATATGTAGCTGGTAAAATCACAAAAAATAAATATGTCGTAGTACATAATTGAATAGAGAAGCCATAATATGTAACCAAATGCCTTGTACAATATAATATAATTTTTTATGAGATAAACAGAGCCACAAGATCAAATAATGTAGTTATAATTTAATCCCAAGTCTTGAATACAAAACCGACCTCAATATTTTAAGTAACTAAGCTATATAATAATCATCCACTGATCCACAATATGACAATACCTTGCACGCACAATAATATGGGGTTTGCTTATTGGCTTGGTTGTGAATTGTAAATTTTGAATTTGTGATTTGAATCATTCAGTGATATAAAAATTAGTTGATACAAAAAAATAATGAAAAAAAGTCCAAAAAAAAAAAACTCTAACTACTTAACGCGGATAATTTACATTTTATCTGGATGAGTACAATTGGATGACCAATTACGTCGTTAATACTTTAATTATCTAGCTTAAGGATGTTGTCTATGCATGTGAACGTGCATGGCAGTTTCTTAAACATGAACATTTACATACGTAATTTTCAACGCGTCAAGTATTAGCTTCCAAATTTGTTGAATTTACATCTTTATATCACACGTAAATATATACTTAGCTAAGAAGAAAATGAATATCAGTTTCTTATATATAGATCACCAAAATAGCACATAGATATAATTGTTTCTCGTATATAATCATAAATTCATAACAAACTTCGATCTTAATATCATTCATTCAACTTCTGAGTCTTATCTTTACATTACGAACAACCTGTTATTAGCAACATGACTGGTCTCCACCGTCACAACCACCACGAGGAGGAAGCACCTAAAGACCCGAAGAAGGAAATGAAGCACCATAAACACCTTCAACATCTCGGCCAAGCTACTACCATTGCCGTTGGTGCTTATGCCCTAGTAAGTGTCGCTATCTTTTCATTATTCCAACTCATTTACCTATATTATATTGGATGAATGAATTATTATTATTTTACAAAAATTAACGTATGTGTTTTCCCTTTGAAAATATGTAGCATGAGAAACATCAAGCCAAAAAAGATATGGAGAATGCCCACAAGCACAAAGTGAAAGAAGGGGTAGCCGCCGCGGTTGCAGTTGGGGCTGCTGGATTTTCATTCCATGAACATCACAAGAAGAAGGAAGCCAAGGAAGAACTTAAGAAACACAAGCACCATCAGCATAAACACTAGTTTAATACTCTATCATTAGATGATCATTTGTATAATATATGTTATAATTTTATTTGATTGCTGATTGTGTGAGCCATTATATATATTATTTTATTTGTAATTTGTTATAAATATGATACGAGTAATTTAATCATTAATTACATTCTTTTGCATCATTTGATATACATTATTGCCTTATTAATTGCTGGGCCTACTCTTTTCTATTCCGCATTATCAACTTTTCTCATTTTACATTATCTATCGATCTACAAATGAACATGAGTTACATGACTATTGCAAATTTGCAAGTACAAAAAAAAATGGAAAATGATTTAGGCACACCAAAAAGTGATTCAGGCACATACATATAAATCTATTGCAACAAAGTTTTCTATGCTTCTTTCATCACGTGAAAATGTGTCAATATCAATAATAGGTGAGCACGAGCACTTCTGATTTAATTTGTATGGGGTCCAATCCAAGGGACCTTGTATTGGCTCCCGATAGCCAGGTTTGTTATTTGAGGCTTGAGTCCCTACTACTTAAATACATCTTGGACTTTATTTCTAAGGTCTTCAAGTTATGTACCTTCAGGCCAGTTTTGTCCTAACAATTAAAGCCACATGCATGATGGCTTGGCAAATTGGATATTTGATCTGATTCGATTCTGCCTATTGGATAACTAAATTTTTATTATTGATCAGTAAAGTTTGATCTTGAAAATTTGAATATGTAATCTGAACTATCCAAATGTAATAAAAATGGATTGGATGTTTGTTTCTTTGGATTAAATATCCTTATTTAGAAGTTTTCAGTACTAAAATTATACAAGTAATAATTGGTAAATTTTTAGAGTTTACTCTTAGTAAGTTTTTATTCTATATAATTGTAAAATCAAATATTATGTTGATTGCAAATTTAAAAGATTGGTAAGAATAATTCCACAAAAAGAAATTATTGTACTCCGTAGTTTGTTATCATGTCATGAGACAAAACACACACACACACCCAAAAAAAAAAAAAAAAAAAAAAAAAAAAAAAAAAAAAAAGAAGGTAAAGGGGACCTAATATATCAAGAACTTGTGGCATTAAATTTGTTGTGGCGTTGTTCAAAAAAATAATATATGTTTTTTTGGCAAAGTCTTCAATGAATCACTACTCAAAATCATGTGAATAACGAACTTTAGGTATGTATTGGTTCGGATATATTGGGTAATTGTAGCGTGAAAGGAGATTTCGGTTTTTTTTTTAAGAGAGATCAGATGATATAATATTTTTGAAATTCATTCAAAGGTACGGAGTATTCATTATTGAAATATTTAGAGAGTATAAATTAAGAGTTACTTTTTATGAGTACTTGTCCCACAACAAATAGTGAAATTGTCAAATTATGCATCTATATATATAAAATGAGTTAAATAAAAATCTATGTCCCACAAGTAACTTTCAATAATAATAATGATAGTAATATTATTAACACACTAATTACAATCAACCGGATATAATCGGTTTGGGGATAAGGAAATTAAGATACAAGCCAAACATATCACTCACTTAATTACAGCAAACAATATTGAAACTAAGACAATAACATGAGGCTTATATCACTTAAATATACCAACAACATACGTGTTTTAATTTTCCTCATGACAAAACAATAAAAAGAGTACCAAAATAAAAACCACCTTTTTTTTTTTTTTTTTTTGTTTTGTTTTTATGTGAAAATTAAAACATTTTTTTTAATAGCATAGTATATTAAACTTTAAGGGGGTTGATTTAAATTAGAAGAAATGGTGCTTCTTCTCCTTGCCCTCAGATTCCTCGGACTCCTCTCGGTCCTCCTTAACATCCTTCTTTTGGTGATGCTCATGGAAAGCAAAACCCCCGGCCGCGACCGCGCCTACAGCTGCTACTTCTTCAGCTATCCTGTGCTTGTGTGCATTCTCTGGGTCCTTCTTTGCTTGGTGCTTCTCATACTATAATTTTTATTTCAAAACAAATATAACAACAATTAGTTTAAATTTGAGCATCAATAATCATAATTTTACGACTAATGATCACATGATAATAGGGAAGCATAATTAGTTAAAATTATAACATACTAAATAATCAGACAGCTTTTAATTTTCCTCTTAGATAGTTACATATGAGTTTTAATTTGATCATTATATTGCTTTGATCCTGATGATACAAGGGTTAATAAGTTACATTATTAGTTCAAATAAACTTGGGAAAAGTTTGCTTAGGTTGATAATTTTCTTATAATAAGAGTGATAATGACAATCAATTTTATCTATAAACTAAAAAACATTTTTAAGAATTTCAAAAGTTCAAAACGTTAAAATCAAGTACATAATATATTTTTGTAAGGTGAGATTATTGCCAAAATATTTTTACTGAACTTTTTTTTTTTAAAGGTGAAATGAACACGACCTTAACTAATATAACATATTTATACCATTCATAGTAATTTATAACATATTATTGAAAATGCTAACTTAAAGAAGTTATTGTAGAAAAAGTAAAAAAAAAAAAAAAACAAAAAAAACATGGTAAAGAAAAAATTACCAAAGCATAAGCACCGGAAGCAACAGCACCAAGGCCACCAATTTGTTCAAGATGCTTATGTTTCTTCTCTTCCTTATCATAATCCCTAGCTGGCTCTTCACTCGTCTCATCACTATTCTTGTAGCCACCTTCCTCTCCATACTTCTTCGTCTCACCACCATATTCGCCACCGGTGGTGTTGTCGGATCCATACTGGTTACCCTCAGTGGACCCATACCCACCACCACCAACACCACCGGTACCAGTGTTGTAGTCTGAGGAGCCATAGCGGTTGCCTTCTGTCTCACCACCATAGCCACCACCACCTCCAGAGCCATAACGGTTGCCTTCTGACTCACCATAGCCGCCACCACCACCACCAGAGCCATAACGGTTGCCTTCTGACTCACCATAGCCACCACCACCACCACCACCAGAGCCATAGCGGTTGCCTTCTGTCTCACCATAGCCTCCAGAGTCATAGCGGTTGCCTTCAGTGGCACCATAGCCGGTGTTTTCGGAACCATAACCACCTCTCTCCATTTTGTTTAAAAGAGTAGCTAGGGAAGTGTAGTAAATTTTAAGGGATATAGTATCACTGAGCTTAGCTTACTAGGGTTTGGTATATAGAGAGTGTTTATTGTTTGGTTGAATGATTGTGTATGATCATGTTTAAGGAGGTATTTATAGCAGGTTGATGAGTAGAAAATCTACGTATAATACTACGGAAATACCACGTCAATACGTTTATACGTACGTATTTTTGGCAAGTTTGAACGTAGAGAATTATTGTGTTGCAAATAGTACGAGATTTTCACGATTTAATATGACAATGACATGCATGCAACTATGCAAGTGATTTCCTTTTCTTCTTTTTAACTAAATTTTAAATATTTGCTTTGTATTTTTGGAAAGGTGTATTGACTCATCAAATAAAAACTTTGAGAGTACGATTTATTTCTTTCATGATTTCATCTATTCAACTGTATGTAACATTATCCAGTATAGACTAAAGTTAACCTTTATATTTGGTGGAGTTTAACACTCTATATAAAAAAAATAAAAATAAAAAATAAAATAAAATAAAATAAAATAAATTACTTACATGTATGTTTATGTCTATTATCCATCCCTAAGCTAGTCACTAGCTAGGTTTATAAATTAGCTTAAAAAAACTAGAAATAATATAAAAGTGATGAGTTGAGGTTGTTGGATGAACGCATATTCGATCTCACACAACAACAATTAGAAGGGGAGTGGAAGTGGAACTTAACCATTTAGAACTGAAACTCAAATCAATATTTGCTCAAAGAGACCTAAATCGGGTGGAGCACGAAAAGAAATATAAAAACTAAAATTAAATATAATTAAGGACTTCAAGTCTGAATAAGTTTTAAAACTTGATTAGGAAATGAGTTTAAACAAGAACAAAGGTATATTGTTCACGATCTACTTGTGTTTGCTCTATTTGTGTAGTTTCACTAGAAAAAAGATTATTTATTTTTGAAACATAAAAAAAAGGATTATTTAAGTATTAAAGAATCATTTAATGTTTAGATATCTACTGCTCACGAATGTTGATTGAGCTATTTTTTTTTTTTGGCTTGATTTTCATATTTTCAATAGACGTATACTATTTATGATTAGTCATATATGAAATAAGTTCGTTAAATTACGAGATTGACTCAATAGATAAATAATATATTTACAAGCCATTCACATACATTGAACTGACTTGAACAAAATGTTGAGCTTAGTTGAAAACTAACCTTTGGGCTTAAGCTCGCCTAAACTAAATGAACATGAACCATACAAGACAATATTTGGCTAGGTTTATTTGCACCCTGCTATCTAGCTTATCTCGGTTAATTACCCTCTTTTTTTAAGAAAGGAACATTTAAGCATGAATAACAAGTGCTTCTAGAGTACTTTTAGAGAACAAAGCTAGCTAAGACGTTTTAGATAGGATTTGTAACATTTGTTAAGCTTCATTTTTTTAATGTCAGTCATCTCCAACTTAGCCGATTACCGGTGATCAATCTATTAAATTAGTTAAGGTGATCTCTCGATCAAGTAGTTGTCTTCCTCCATTGTGTTTGAGAACCATCTCAACCAAAAGGTTAAACTGATTATTGAAGTCCAAGATCAGTGTTTATACTCTATTACATTGCAAGGTACATTAATTGAATAGATCTTTCTTTAGAAACATTTTATATTTCAAAGACTTGTATTGGAACCAATAATATCTCCATTGTCTAATTAATAAGGAAGTGTTACAAACAAGGATAATTGACAAAAACTTCACAGGAACTCAACGGATAAATTCACTGGTATGAGTGAGCTATATGATGTCTTGGACCGACATCCACTATTCACGTACATACTTAAGTCTTTCTTTAAAGCTTCTAGCTATGTGGAATCATCATTCTTCGTGTACGACTTTTCAAACCCACAACGCGTCTTATCCTTATCAGCTAAACTCTTTAAAATGTATATTATATTTTTCATTTAATGTTGCAATTAATTTGAGAAAGGGATCAATGCATAATCCTTTTTTATTATTTGACCGATTTGTTTGCCACCTACGAATGTGTGAACTAGATCGGAATAGGGACCATAGACGCTTCATGAACTCATGGAACAAATCTTTCGTCGACAATCTCCATCAATTGAAACGATTTATCAACGGTCGTAAAGTTGAAGCTAATGAGGCAATTGCTATCATACAAGATTAAGTTAGTTTGGTACGTTCCTATTCACAGCCAAGTGTACCCCTTATCTTTAACCAAGTATACACTGTTACACTACCAAATGGATGTGGATATATGATTGAATTTTACTCCTTTAATTTTATACTCTTGAGTTGTCCATTTTTTAAATTTAGCCAAATTTAAAGATATGAAATATTAATATGTAATATACTAATATTGACAAATTCAACTGAAACTCTTGGCTTTCTCATTCACAACTCAAGAATATATATAGTTACACAAGATATTCCTAACCCTAACATAATTAGGAATAAGATAGAATATTAACATAAATAGGAAATCTAAAGATATGATACAATATTTCCTAATATTATCTTAACATCCCCCCTCAAGGTGGAGCATATAGATCTCGAATGCCCATCTTGCCAAGTAAGAATTCAAATTGCGCCTTTCCTAACGCTTTTGTAAAAATATCCGCCAACTGAACCTTCGTGGAGACATACGATGGCTTAATCACACCTTCTTTAATGGCATCCCTAATAAAATGACAATCTACCTCAATGTGTTTTGTCCTTTCATGGAACACCGGATTATTAGCAATATGGAGGGCCGATTGACTATCACAATACATGTTCATACCTTGTTTTTGTTCTACACCCAAAGACTGAAGAATTTGTTTCAAATGTTTGAACTCACATTGCAAACCTGTCATTGCCCTATACTCGGCCTCTGTGGAACTTGTAGAGACTGTTGGTTGCTTCTTAGTCTTCCAGGACACAGGAGACAACCCAAGCAAAACGAACCAACCAGTCAATCACCTACGTGTCAAAGGACAACTCGCCCAATCTGAATCACACCATCCTTCCAATTGTAATGCACTATCTGATCTCAAAAGAATACCTTGACCTGGACATTTCTTCAAGTATCTAACTACTCTCAATGCCGTCTCCCAATGTTCCTCTTACGGACATTGCATAAATTGTGACAAAATATGGACAGAATAAGCCAAATCCGGCCTCGTGACCACCAGGTATATCAGACGACCAATCAATCGCCTATAACGTTCACCATCTGCGAACTCTTTCCCTTCTGCTAAAGCAAGTTTATGATTTTGCACCATTGGAAAGTCTGCTGGCTTTGCTCCTAGAAGCCCTGTCTCAGAAATAATATCTACAGCATACTTACGTTGACACACATAGAAACCATGTTTGCTACGTGCCACTTCTAGCCCCAAAAAATATTTCACGACACCCAAATCTTTCATTTTAAAGCATTTACACAAGTATGCTTTAAAACTCTCCAAAGCGAATGTATTATTTCCTGCAATTATCATATCATCTACATAAACCAAGACCCTTAACTGCACTCCACCTTTCGAAAGAGTGAATAAAGAATAGTCGGAATACGACTATTTAAATCCATATTTCTTCAAAGCTGTAGACAATTTTTCAAACCAACACCTAGGAGCTTGCTTCAATCCGTATAAGGACTTATTCATCTTGCAGACTTTATCTGAATTGCCTTTTTGAAATCCCGGTGGTAATTTCATATAAATATCTTCCTCTAAATCACCATGCAAGAAAGCATTATGTACATCCATTTGTTGTACATCCCAATTTTTAATTGCTGCTACTGCTAAGAAAGTACGTACCGTAGACATTTTAGCCACTGGCGCAAATGTTTCATTGTAATCGATCCCTTCTTCCTGATGATTACCAAACACCACAAGTCTTGCTTTTAATCGTAACAAGTTACCATCTTCATCTCTCTTTTCAGTGTAAACCCACTTACTTCCAAGTGCTTTCTTCCCCGGCGGAAGATTCTCCAAGGTCCAAGTGCCTTGATCTTCGAGAGCCTTTATTTCTGCGGACATGGCTTCTCTCCAACCTTCATGTTTCATTGCTTCCTTGAAAGATCTCGGTATGCGTGCCTCTGTTACTGCAGCAATATAATTTCTATGTTTTTCGGAAAACCGATCATAATTCACAAAATATGTTATAGGATAGGGAGTACCTGACGAGGATGAGGCCGCGGATGAAGATGTGACTTTATTTTTCCGAATGGTGTGTGTAACACAATCCCGCAATTTTGTCGACCGAAATTTCATTCTTTTCCCCCGTCCTAGTTCTTCTTCACCCGTATTTTCACTCTCCACGTCATCCCCCCTATTTTCAACACTCGGTGTGGACTGAACACCTTCTGACCGCTGCTCGGGGCTGATGTGAACATGCTCGGGGTTGCTGTGATGTTGCTCGGGACTGCTGTGATGTTGCAGCACAGAATCGAGCTCCATAGCCCTGCTGCCAGGCCTCCCAGCAAGCTGGGCAGACCACTCCGCGGCCTGGCTGCGGCTGGGACTGCTTCCCCGCGGCCTGGCTGCGGAGTTCTCTGTTTGGAGCTGTGGCGTGGCTTGCTGAGCAGAGGACTCCGCGGCCTGGTCGTGGCCATGCTCCTGCTCCCGCGGCCTGGCCGTGGAACTCCCTGCCGTGGCCAATGAACCCCCTGCTCGCACTTCCTCTTCACAAATACCCACTACCTCTCCACCTTGCCACGCCTCAATCTCATCATCATCTTCAAACAAATCGGCCATGGGCACTCCTTCCGAATTACCCTCACTATCATGCACATCCTCCAAAGACGGATACACCCGTTCATGAAACCTCACGTCGCGAGACACAAAGTACTCCCTCGTCTCTAAATCAAACAATTGCCACCCTTTCTTTCCAAACGGATAGCCAAGAAACACACATTTTCTACTACGAGACTCAAATTTATCCCCCTTACTTCGTTGATTATGAGCATAACACAAGCAACCAAACACCCGAATAGAATCATAAGACGGAATTTTTCCAAACAACATCTCATAAGGATTTTTATTTTGAAGAACCGGACTTGGAGTCCGATTTATCAAATAACAAGCAGTCAAAGCACATTCACCCCAAAATTTAATAGGCAATCCCCCTTGAAACCGCAAAGCTCGAGCCACATTAAGAATATGTTGATGTTTTCTCTCAACTCTCCCATTTTGTTGAGGGGTACCCACACATGAAGACTCAAAAATAATCCCATTTTGAACGAAATAATCTTGAAGATGATTAAACTCAGTACCATTATCACTTCTAACAACCTTGATAAGTCTATCAAATTGGCGTTTAATTAAAGCGATAAAATTGAGAAAAGTAGATTCAACCTCAGTTTTATTGCGAATTAAATAAATCCAAACACCTCTAGAGTAATCATCAACAATAGTTAAAAAATACTTCGCCCCACATGACGAAGGAACTTTATATGGACCCCACAAATCAATATGAACTAACTCAAACAAATTACTAGCATGATTCTCACTAATAGGAAAGCTATCCCTAGTCTGTTTTGCACGTGGGCATACATCACAAACATTTTTATTTTTCCTAACTAAGTTACTCACAGGAGGAAGTAACTTCAAAACTCTTTCCGACGGATGACCCATACGTTGATGCCAAAGATCCACCACACAATCCACTGCTAGCACCTTCACTTGCGGCACACCTCGGAAAAAATAAAGTCCATCTTGTCTTTCACCCACGCCAATCACCATCCTCGTCAACTGGTCCTGAATAACACAAATTTTGTTAGTGAATTGAATTGTACATTGCGACTCATCACTGAGTTGAGTAACTGAAATCAAGTTACAATTCAAGTTAGGCACAAATAAAACATTATCAATCACCAAACCACCATCCAAAGTGACCGAACCCAATTGATTCGCGTTCACCGTTTGACCATCCGGCAAACCAACCGGACAATTCTGTATTGTCTTGACATTTCTCATGAGTGATATGTCATTAGTGACATGATTAGAAGCTCCTGTATCCACTATCCATAATACATTTGTATTAACTTCCAACCGAGGCTTAAGAATATCAATGATTTGCTGTGCTTGTTCTGTTGAAACACCTACAAGGCCTTGAGTTGGACTTGTTTGTGAGGATGATGTATTTCCGGAATTGGAATTTGTTCCTCCTTGTACTGCATTTGCACGGGCAGCAGCAGGGGTCCCACTCGACGAAGCATTACCACGGCCATAGCTACCTTTTTCGCCACGATTGCTAGAGCCACCTCGACCACGTCCTCGTCCTCCTTTCCGATTCTCATCCCATCCTTCCGGGAAACCAATGATCTGAAAACAACCCTTCTTCCAATGCCCCATACGGTTACAATGGGTGCAAAAAGGTCGATCACCATCTCCCGATTCATCTTTAGTACGAGACTCCATCTTAAACGCCATCACGTTTTCCCTCGGTTTCACATCCCTAGCCCGCAATCTCTCGGTGTTGATCACCATTTGATATGCATTATCAACTAGAGGCAATGGAGATTGTGCTAATAATTGAGCACGAATTGCTTCATAGGGATCATCAAGTCCCATCAAAAAATAATGGAGATAATCCTCCTCACGAATCTCTGTAACTTGCTTTGCAACATTACACTTACATAAACCACAAGTGCATTGGGGAACACGACAGTAGTGAACCAATTCTTTCCAAATTTTTGACAATCGACCGAAATAATCAGTCACAGACTCGGAACTAGCCTGTTTACATTCTCCTAACGATTGCTTCAACTGGCAAATACGAGTCCCACTCACCACACAATAACGTTGCTTTAGGTGCTTCCACAATTCACTAGCAATATCAAAATCCTCAATTTGTGAACGTATGCTATCCTCAAGAGTGTTTATAATCCACGAAACAAGCATGGAGTTCACAGCAATCCAATGTTTCTTCTTCACCACATCAGTCGGCTCTAATATGGTGCCATCAATGAATCCAAACTTGAACTTTGTGATCATCGAACGCCGAACCGCTTTAGCCCATTCATCATAGTTTGGTCCCTTCAGTTTTACAGGGGTGATAACCACTCCCGGATGATCACTCGATCCTAGAGAATAATCAAGATCAACCGATGGTGATGGTGGTGGAGTTTGATCATCTTTTGCCATCTCTCACGACCCTCTGTATTTCCTCACGAAAAAAATAAAATTTCTTCTTTTTTTTCCTTCTCGTAACCTAAGCTCTTGATACCATGATAAACGCGGGCCTGGGTCGCACCCGCAAACCAATAGAGAGAGTCCACTTTACAAGTCCAAGGAGGTTCCATCCCAAAACCATATGGCTATAGGAGGAGTAGCCCCTTAGCCTTATAAAGTCTTTAATTCTCTCTTCTTCAACCAATGTGGGACACTTACATGTGGTGACACTTGAGAGGTTTATTCTTCAACACTGATAAACGCGGGCCTGGGCCGCACCCGCAAACCAATAGAGAGAGTCCACTTTACAAGTCCAAGGAGGTTCCATCCCAAAACCATATGGCTATAGGAGGAGTAGCCCCTTAGCCTTATAAAGTCTTTAATTCTCTCTTCTTCAACCAATGTGGGACACTTACATGTGGTGACACTTGAGATGTTTATTCTTCAACACTCCCCCTCACATGTAAGGTCCCTTTAACTCAAGGATCACTTGATCCAATTTAATTTGGCCTAGAATACTTGATGCCATTTAAGGTCCCAAACTTTGGGCCTGGCAATATACTCAAACCATTATTAGAGGTCCCATACCGTGAACCTGACTCTGATACCATGACAAATTCAACTGAAACTCTTGGATTTCTCATTCACAACTCAAGAATATATATAGTTACACAAGATATTCCTAACCCTAACATAATTAGGAATAAGATAGAATATTAACATAAATAGGAAATCTAAAGATATGATACAAAATTTCCTAATATTATCTTAACAAATATGCACCATACAATGAATCCAATGATGGTTAGTTATAATTCGTTATTGTTAGTTACAAGTAGTTTTCAATAAATATACGCATGAAATATTTTATATTTTGGTTATTCAAAATAATTTATGATATCATTAAAATTTTATACGGAGTATTCATGTTCGGGGTCTTACCCCTCGCTCTTATGGACAGTCCAACCCTAGTAGAGTAGGGCTTCAATTAATGACATATTGTTGTATAAATAAATGCAAGAAATTAATTAAATGTTAACAAAAATCAACAAAGGAATATTTTATTTGATTTACTAAAGAAAAGTTAGTGTTAACTAATCCTAATATATGCTACGTAATCAATATTGAAATATAATATTTTCCGTTTCAATTACATAGTATATCTCTAACGACTAATTATATCCACATACAAGTGAAAAGATGGAGAGTATTATGATCTCGGTAATTTTACAAATTATAGTACTATGATTAAATTAAAACACAAGAAGTTTATATATTACTTCCTACACAAAAACGCAAGGGATCAAAAAATAGGCCTAATAGTTCACATTACATAACCCCCGTGACATCACTTAATGACTTGATGAAAACTAAATTGATTCAAGGCATATTCTAACAACATAAGTTTTAGTAAAAGCCTGATTAATATATTCATCTTTTACAAATTAAATTATAATTTTTGTAAAAAAAAGTTAGCTATCACATTATCGTGTGAGAAAAGTAAATTAGTCAGCATGAATCATGCATTAATGGTCTAAGGTTTATTTTGTAGGAGTAGGAATGTAGGATACAATACCTCTTCAATAATAACAATAATGGTAAAAGTAGCGATGAAACAAGGAAAATGTGACACGAGGTTTCGTATGATCCTGTGCTTTAATATCCAAAGATATTTTGAAAACTTGAAATTAGATAATTTTAAGGGCAAAACAAACTAAATTTCTAAGGGTAAAACCCTTATAATACTGACGAAATAATCCCTTTTAACACTAATTAAGTAACTCCCATAACACTAGCGAAGTAAACTTTACGGTGGCACATATAAAACTGTGTGGTATTCCTCTAATTTTTGTCAAATCTCTTTAACACAAAAAAGACATAATTGGACGGTGGTATTACCCAATCTCATTGAACTTTGGTGACTGGCCCACTGTCGGCAACATCTGATCTTTCAACAAATTAAAGCAAATTGTAATTGGTATAACTTTGTACACTTATCTTACGCGTTACATCTAACAATATTAAGAAAGAAATTGTGAATTCAGGATTTGGATAGGGACATACAACGTCATTGTATTCTTAAAGAAATAAAAGGTAGTTTTCCTCAAAAAAATAAAAATAAAAATAAAAATAAAAAATAAAGAAGTTAAAGGTAGTTGTTTATGCTGTATAAGGGCCTGTTCATATTTACTTAATTTCAGTTCAGTTCAGTTCAGTTCAGCTCCAATCAGTTCAGTTCAGTTCAGTTCAGTTCAGTTCCAATCAGTTCAGTTCAGTTCAGTTCAGTTCCAATCAGTTCAGTTCAGTTCAGCTCTTAATTTCCCTCTCACATAAAATATTCATTTCAGCTTAATTCAGTTCAGTTCAGTTCAGTTCAGTTCCAATCAGTTCAGTTCAGTTCAGTTCAGTTCCAATCAGTTCAGTTCAGTTCAGTTCAGCTCCAATCAGTTCAGTTCAGTTCAGTTCAGTTCAGTTCAGCTCAGTTCAGTAAATATGAACAGGCCCTAAGTTTAGCTTTATCGAAATTGTATCACCTTTTATTCGAGGTTATATAGCTATTAGCTGTTTGATTACTCTATAACTAACAGTTAGTGTTTAATTGATTGTATTAGCTAATTAATTAGCCATTTGTGTGAATGAACAATTTTGTAAATTGATGTTAGTATTTAGGGCCTGTTCATATTTACTGAACTGAGCTGAACTGAACTGAACTGAACTGATTGGAGCTGAACTGAACTGAACTGAACTGATTGGAACTGAACTGAACTGAACTGAACTGATTGGAACTGAACTGAACTGAACTGAACTGAATTAAGCTGAAATGAATATTTTATGTGAGAGGGAAATTAAGAGCTGAACTGAACTGAACTGAACTGAACTGATTGGAACTGAACTGAACTGAACTGAACTGATTGGAACTGAACTGAACTGAACTGAACTGATTGGAGCTGAACTGAACTGAACTGAATTGAAATTAAGTAAATATGAACAGACCCTTAGTTGCTTTATGATCCTTTTTAGTTGAAAAATGTGGATGTAACTTAGGGCAACTATTACCTAGTTCATTGTGAGCTATTAGAGCAATGAGAATAAGGACTTGTTTAATTCACCTTATTTTTGTTTATCTGAACTGATCTGATCTGGTCTGGTTTGATCTGAATGTCAGATTTGACCAAACTTTGACCTTAAATATACGATAATCTATATGGAAAAAATAAATCAAGTGGGGTGTTAGCTAGTTAGATTCATAATAATGTGTATTTGATTAATATATGATTTTCATAATTTGTTCCATTACGAAATTAAAGATATTTAGCGATAAAAAAAACTGCACATAAAATGATAATCTAATATGAATTTACCTTTTCTGATCTGATCTGATTTTATTTTTTTCTGAAACAGGTAAAAATAAGATGAACAAAACAAGGCCTAACTAATGTTCGGTCACTCTTAGTTTTTTTTTTTTTTTTTCAAAAATAGCCTTTTGGGTTCAAAATTCTTTCTCAACCTAAGCTTTTCTTCAATTAAAATTCTATGGTAGTCATTCTTAAAATTAGAGAATAACTGTGAACAACTTTAGGATATAATCATATACAAGTATAGCTAGTCGTTTCTTCATTATATACACAAACCTCTATCTCTTCTTAAAACTCATGCAACTTGCTTTTCAGAGTATGCTTTTAATTCAAACCTATCTCTCATATCTCACTCCACTAACCAAACACTCTTTTTAGAGGTTTGGAATAGTTAAACTTCTCTTGAATTTTTGCTATCATGACCGATTAAATTTGGTATACTCTGTGTTTTTAAACTTTTTGTTGTTACCCTTAATTACAATATATTTTTACAATGAAAACATAGGAAGTAGAGAAGATTATTATTTTACACCAAAGATTATGCATTATTTGAATGATATGCATCATACTCTTTATATATCAAATAATTTAACATTAAAGAATGATTATTGTTTTAAATCTCATCTTCATGTGTCAAATAAAAACACTTGAAAGTAAGAATATGCTAGTATAATTTAGGCAAAATTGGCCTCAACACTCTGAACTATTAATTTTAATCTAGGCCCTTAAGACGAGAATTGTGGCCGGAAAACTCACTAAAGTTGCTTTTTGCACCCAAGTTATTAGTTTTTGGTGTTTTAGCTACTAAGCAAAGTATAAGGTGCTGAGTGCACTTAAGCAATAGTTCAAAGTGTTGAGGCCAATTTTGCCTATAATTTAAGGATTCTCTTTTGGAAGAATATGGTACATCATATAATATGATCTAATAACAAAGTTATGCAGCGTAATAATAATACATGTTTAAACTATTTGAAAAATTAGATCATGTTATGTAAACTTAACATATCCTTTTCTAAAAGAAAAAATAAAAAATTCATAATAATAATAATAATAATAATAAAATTCATAATAATAATAATAATAATAATAAAATAAAAAATTCATAATAATAATAATAATAATAATAATAATAATAATAAAATTTAACATTAAAAAAAAAAAAATCAAGGACAGTAAAATGTCCAAACTATATGGGCCTCCCTGGTTGCTTTTCTCCCATATAGGTGGATCATTACTCATCATTAATCTATTAGAGTTTGGTTTGTTATATTTGTTAATATTGTATATTTGGAAAGTTTATCTTGTTTAGGAGTTTTAGGCAAGTTAGGTATTCTATTGTATTTTGGTATATATTCGTGATTAATAGAATACAGAAGGCTAAGCCGTTTTCTCCAATATTTCTTGAGTTTAACATGGTATCACAGCCTCTCTAATTTCTAGAGATTTTCTTTCGATCCTTGGTTTATTTCTAAATTCCGCAAATTTAGTTTTTTATTTTTGTGTGAGATTTGGCTTCCGATTTGTTTTTCTTATTGAAATTGTTTCTTCAATTTCAATTTCGTTTTTTTAGAACGATTTTTTTTAGGGTTTCAGTCATCCCTAATTCGATTTCGTTCTTGGTTTGTTTGGGTGCTACGATTTGTGGTGCTCGAATCTGTGTGTGGTGCACATTTGTGTGTGTGCTGCGTGTGAGTGTGGTGCGCTGCTTGGCGTGCTGCTGATTTTTGGTGTGTGCGCTGTGCTGGTATGTGGCGTGCTTGTGGAGTGTGCTGCAGCAGTGTGTCGTGGTGTGGAGTGTGGTGTTGTGCATTGCGGCAGTGTGGTGTGTGTGTTGCAACAGCAAGGTCGTAAGGCAGTGAGGTGTGTGTGTCGTGGTGTTGTGCTTTCTGTGTTGTGGTTTTATTTTCACTCTTAATTTGGTGCGATGTCGGGTAACGATGACACACCTCCTCCTCCTCCTAATCCTCCTTCTAAGTATGAGCCGTTCACCGATTACTACCTTCATCCTAGTGAGGGCTCTCAATTGGTGATTTGTCCAATGTTGCTTACCGTCGACAACTACGAGGAGTGGTCGAGGTCAATTCGCAACAACCTTCGGTCCAAGAACAAGCTCGGGTTTGTTGATGGCTCTATTGTTCAACCCGATCCCAAGCATCCAGATTTTCGTCAGTGGGGTATTGTTAATTCTACTGTTGTTGCTTGGATTTATAATACTCTTGATGTTTCTATTCGCTCTACTATTATTATTCCTGATGATGCTAAAACTTTATGGGATGATTTGCGTGATCGTTATTCTCTTGGTAACGGTCCTCGTATTTTTGAATTGAAACATGATATTGCTGATTGTAAGCAAAGAGGTCGTTCTGTTGCAGTTTATTATGGTGAATTGAATAAATTGCAGAATTTATTGTCTAGCTATGTGAAATTGCCTACTTGTACTTGTTCCGCTACGAAAGAATATGCTAAGTTGCATGAGAATGAATTGTTGCATCAGTTTTGTCTTGGTTTGGATCCTAAGAAGTTTGGTTCTGTTGTGTCTACTTTGTTGATGAGTGATCCTTTGCCTTCTATGAATGCTGCTTATGCTAAAGTTGTTGCTGATGAGCGTAAGCAATCTGTGTCTAAGGCACATGAGACCTCTTCCTCTACGACTGTTGGTTTTAATGCAACAGGTACGGCTTCCGGTCTAACTACCGAACGGATTGAGTGTACTTATTGTAAAAGGTCTGGTCATGATAAGGACAATTGCTATCAGCTTCATGGCTTCCCGGGTGGGGGGCGTGGAGGTCGTGGTATCCAAGCTCTCACTTAATTATGATGAGATCAAAGTGTATCCTTGACAATACTAGTATCATAATCATACTTTCAATTTTTTTAAAAAATAAAGAGAAAATATGATTAATTACATTGATTAAGATATACTTGTATTATGGTTTCCCAAAAAAAAAAAATAAATAAATAAATAAATAAATAAATAAAATTATGGAAGATTTTGTATTGCCACATGTATTACAAACATTATAAAAGTCTAATCACTTGCTAAGCTAATCTATGTCTTCAATGTCCAAACCCGTGGATCCACCTGTATTATTGTAACGAATACGGCAAATACAATTGTTGGTCTTAATTTCTTAACTGTCAACTGTATCTTCCAAATTAATTAAATAAAGAAACTGTCAACTGTCAAACTGCATGAATACTTCTCAAGTGGTAGGGAACTCAACAATTCATTTGAAAGTAGAGACGTGATGCCACGTCTATGCACTCCCAAAATATCATACTCAGTTACTCACGATTAAAGTTGTGCGTGGGTCGGGTTGGGTTGGTACAAGGGCAGATTAGGCACGACACAAAATCGGCTTGGTATGACACTAGTTTGTTATAAAACTGACATGACACAAGAGGCATGTTGATGGGTTATGTAAGGATATTAATTCAAAGTTGAAATGAACTCGGCATAATAGGGCAACAAACATGTCAACCAATGTATTTCGACCAATAAGGGATCGACAATAGTCCGAACATGACACAACATGTTGAAACAGTTTGGCTTATGATCATATGAGACCCTTTTAATAAAAAATAAGCAGTTAAGCACAACACTAATCTAGGATGCTATTGTGTCTAATGTATTTCGACCAACAAGAGATCGACAATAGTCATAACATGACACAACATGTTGAACAGTTTGGCCTATGGCTATACGATCTCCTATTATGAAAGATAAGCACAACTCAAATCTAGGATGCTATTGTGCTAAACGGATATCCATATGACCCACATAACAAAATCAATGCATATCAACATCTATTTCGTCATTTACTCACCCAACTAACTTCTCTTTTACTAATTAACAAATGCTAATAAGAGAGCTTCTAGAATCAAGATACCAGATATTTGAAATATCTTCTTTTGTTGAGTGGATCAGGAACTTGTGCTTCACAATAAGCCACTAAAAGTTAAAGTGAACTTACCTATGAAGTCTCAATATAGAGGCAATGTAGGACATGTTCATAAAAGTCATTGTAAGCATAATACATACATACATATATATAAGCCGGTAGTTTTTGTGAATTTTTTTCTAATAATTTATTGTCTAACTTTTAAAAATTGTGCTCTTTACGTCTTTAGGTTTAGTAAATTATTTTACTAGAATAGATATAGAGTAGAAACATTCGTAATAACTAATTAACTATGATTATTCATCGATATATCTTATATGAGATCTTTTACAACATTAGTAGTTTAGGCATTGTTTACAGAATTACAGCCCATACCTTCATGCCCTTTGCCCAATTACAATTGCTTTTTTCTGTAACATTATTATTCGTAGTTTATTACACCACTGTTTTGTAAAACTTGTAACAGTTTAAATTTTACATTATTTATACAAACTTTGATCTTAAATTCTCTACTAATATTGGATTTAATATTGTTTATTAAAAAAAAAAAACAAACAAACAAACAAAAAAAAAAAAAAATCCTAGGGGAAAAAATAGTATACTTATCTGCAAATCATTTGATAATTGATTACAAACCAACGACGAGGGAAAATCCTCAAACAACTACCATCTAGTCATCTACCAATCTCCCACAAAAAATATACAAGCTAACTCATAAACAACTATATATCTCTTCCTTCTTACGAAAATTCAAGATAACTAAAAGCATACAGTATTAAAGTGAACATCTTACATAAGAAGATGGAATGAGCCATCTCTGCTTCTCAGTTGTTAATTGCTTTTACCACTACTTCACTACTTGATTACCAAACTCAGCTGCTAGTTTCATGCCCACCAAGACTGTCTTAGCTTCTGAAATTTGCACACTAAAGCACACAGAGCTGACTATCATCCTGGAGTACAACATCAATACCCACCCCAACCGAGCTGTGTAAATCAGCATTAACATTAACCTTTACCCACTGCAGAAAGTGCAGAGTAGCAAGACGGTGCAAAAAAGGTTTTGTTGAGATCATGTCGACAATAAGCCTATCATAAGCAGCAGTAGCACTGTAGCAGAGGGGGTGTACCAATCATGCTATCTAACACCCTTGCAACGAGCTCCCCTAACGGCCCAACATAACACCATAACCTGCTTTCTCGTCTCCTCCTCTAACTCCTGAAACACCTCTAACAGACACCAGTTTCCCAAATTGCTACAACAGGACAGCACAATAGAGCATAATCCATCAAATGGGTTATCCCAACACACTACACACTCACTCACCATGAAGTTGGCACACTTATGCAGACCATAATCAGAAGTGAAAGCATATGCAGTAAGATTGTACATTTATACCTCACAGAAATCATACAAATCCACAGCTCTGAAGTTCTGTGCTTGATCAGTGCTGCCCTGAATTTACTTGACAGCTGACATATTGAATCTCTGTATCAACTACACTAAATCCTTATCAAAGATGCCAAAAGCAGAAAGGAGTATTGGGCCAGCATCAGCTCAATGTTCTAATAACTCCCCCCAGGTCAGGTGTCAAAAGTGTCATGCATCCGCCAATCCCTGACTTGAAATAGTATGACACTAAAAAGGCTGTCTCAATATCAAATTTGATCCGAATGAGGAATCAAATCTGAATGGTAACTGCACTAAATATTTAGCCTAAAGCTCCAACAAAAAGATTCTCAACTGTGATTTGGACGTCAGGGCATAACGTCGGTCTAACCAAAATATTGGGTCGAACTTTTGGAGTCATGGCCGAAGTGTTCTTGTAATCCCAATCTATCCAAAAATGCTCAATGTATTCCATTGTACAGTCATACATATAGCTGGTGTTAAATGATCATATCCGAATCACATTTCGTATCAATCGAGTGCTACACGAATGACCATAGCAAATGCTTGACAAAAAGCCACCATACAACAAACAATGCACACCTAGTTTAATGATAGCTCTCCTTACATCTATGGACTCGTTGCCTGATACACATTCGCTAAGAACTTTGTTCTCACTTCCATGACATAAATTGAACTCAGCTTGCTGTGACCAAGTATCATCAAAAGTCCTCATAACTTGAAACCAGGTGAAATCAATGGGATCTTTAACATTTTTCATGTTTTTGCAATCTTGAATTAAGAAGCTCCAAACCTTTGGAGTGATAATTGATGTACATTTGTGAAATTCTTGAGTAGTGTGATTAAAAAACTTATTTTGAGTTTGAGTAATGTAGTGGGACTTAAATTTATCCATCAAGGAGCACCCACAGCAATTCACATCAGGAGCAGGTGAAAGATTTCGCAACTCGCCATTCGCAAGAGAATTCCAAATTGGACAGCCAATAGATAGTAAGGATTGTCCAGCATCTATCCAGAAAGTCGCAGCAGAAGCAATCAAAGATGGCTCAGACAGAAAAAGATGGTGTGTTGCACCAGCAAGCAGCAAGCTGTATGCTGCACTAGTTCTGCTCATGCCAATGCTCAGGTTGTCCATTTCGACACTCAAATTAGCACGCATCTTGTATGTAGAAATTAATGTAGTGTATGCGTTCAAAGAGAGATAATGAAAGGGTGACAACTTAACATCTACAGCAAAATCTCCTTTAGGTTGCTCCAAATGTTGATTTAACAGGCCTTCAGAAAAGAGTCCTTCGAGCTTCTCACAGCATGATACAGGATCACCTACCTCCATATACTCCTCTACAGTACTGTCCAACATATCACTCAATAATTCAACCGCTTGTTCCTTGTAATCATTGTCCAGAGTTTTTGAGCAACCTTTGGTAAGTTTGGCACAAAATATCTCCTGAAAAAGTAAGACATATTTCAATCTTTCCTTGGTAAGCAAGATTGCTTCTAAACAAAGGAATATTGACAAAGGCAAAGCTCCTATGGGAAACCAAAGGAGGTGCCACCATGTTCAAAAGTAAGGCAGTATTATCGATTGTGGAGGCAAATTATAGCATTACATTAGAGAAATTCAAACAAACTACTTGCCTATTTGGTAAAATACCAACAGTTCGACAAGTTATGAAACATCCAGCTATATATGACTGAATTAAGTAATTCATTGGTTGACTACAGACAATCCAGGTACAGAGGTACTACACCAAACACTTGTATAGTTGTATCTGATAGGCTTATGGTTATAACCATGCTCATGCCTCATACTCCTTAGAGCAGCTTTTAGATTAATGCTTGATTATAAAGTATGGATAATTTTTTTTTTCATCTTCAATTCATTTCTAATGATACATCCAGCATATAAATATTACATACTTACGTGCTCTCTCCATCCCTAAACGTCGTCTTGTTTGACTAATCCTTTAACAATAGAAATTAATGCGTGGAATTTGACCCATAAATCGTAGATATACATATATTGTGATTTTCATTCTATCCTATCAAATTATAGAGAACTCAACTTGCACCATCTGTTAGACTGAATTGAATTTTTGGCCATCCATAATCTTCACCATAACAAAATCAACTCACCTCCTTCATAAGTGAAAGAAGCCATTACAAAATGAAAAAAAAAAAAAAAAAAAAAAAAAACCCACTAATACCTTAGTCATTTGTTTCTAATTTTGTGGTGAAAGCACCCAGTTAGAAACTACAACCAATTTAAATGGGGGTGTTTACTATCTTGTCCATCCTTCGCAAATCAATTTCCCATTTCCTTTGGAACTCAATTAGACCAGTTATTCCACTCATATTTGACCAAAGGGGTAGTCATGCAGACGCATTCTAGCATACTTTCTTCCTAATACCAAACTGTACTGTGAAAGTTGGCTTGTACTTGTAGTTGTTACTTTTACTTGTGCTGGATCACTCCTCAAACTGCTCAAGTTTCCTATTGCCCATTACCACACCAAGTCTTGGAAAACCTGTTCTGAGTTCCACTTGGGTTTCTTCTTATTTACTTCCATCCTATGTGTCTCAACTGTCTAAGACTTGCTCTAAAGTAATTGTGTTGAAATTTTCTTCATACTTGTGTTAATTTTTTTACCACTCTCTAATCCAACGGCTACATAGTACATACTTTGTCCTTGATTATCACATCTCCCACCCCCCAGGATCCAATCCTCAGTGATAGATGGTAGATAACAACGTCACTTGCTTACATTTGGGGCTTGACCAAAGTAGAAAAAACAACTGATGCGAAGAAATATCTCCTCACAACAGAGACAAGGGATTTTATGTAAGAGACCATTACATATACATTGCCTAAGGGCCGACATAGAGTAGAAATAATATGAAAGACAGAAGAAGTAGATACATAACCACTCATGTTTCCTGATGCTCCTAGAAACAAGTACTTATTCTTCTTTTGACAACTGACACACTTGCTACACCAAGCCCTGTAAAGGTGGTTACATCATCTATATTTAATATTGTATATATCTAAAAAGAGCCATATTGCATGTCCTGCAAAATCCTAAATGAGGCCCTACCTAGATGTGTTGGACCCTGAAAGGATTTACTGACCCTCAGTCCTCACCACTAAACTTCCATTGAAGGGGCCTTAACTTAGAAATAAATTCATATCTAATGTCAGAAAACAAAAACCCCTAAATCTGTCGATTGAAAGACAAATTCACAAAACCTTCAATCAAGACACTAAAGCATTGGTTTGAGGTGAAGTACTAATCCATCACCTAATTACTCACCAATGGTAGACCAAGCTGCTTGTCAGTATTATTTCCCAGCTAGATGTGAAATAAGTCTCCATCCTTTCATCTTCCCTTCTCCTTAATTCTTTACTACCAGCTCCTTTTTTAGATATTTTCTTTTCTCTGATTATTATATCTCTCAATCACCTTCAAAACAAGGTGTAATCCTATAATGTCATGAAAACTGTCAAAACTAGAGAATTTTTTACTAAAGAATTTGAACACCTATTTTCATGTGAACAGGTCTTATTATTTTCACCACATAAACAAGGTCACTTATTTATTAATCTGACCTTTTCACATAATAAATTTCTTTCACAAATATCACTGTAGGCAATTAGTAGGATTTTAAAGAGCCATGCTATGAACTCATGATAAATTTCTGAATCACCCAATGAATCCATGTATCATTGAATTATGCATCATGAAAATCAGATCCATGGCTTTACACCTGCAGTCAATCCTTATCCATAATCTAGGCTAACATGTCTCTACTCGCTAAGGTGAATTTAGACTCATTGTACACATGCATGTTATTAATGAGATGATAACTTGGACAAACAAATATTTTTAGGAGCTTGTCTTGTAAATCATGTAATACAATATTTCAACGATGTATGAGACAAATCAAATGTAGGTAAAAAGGTTACTGAAAAGGAAATGTATACTTCATATAAAAACGCAAGGAATCCTTAATGATAGTCCACTTGTATAGCATTTCGGGTAATATCTGAGAAACGCAGAGATAACATACATATAACATTTTGTGTACTGGTGATTCAATCACTGAGGTCAACCATGCCATACATATGTTATCTCTCTGATTTGGCATCCTTAAATTTCTAGAACCAGTACTAAATGACATGCTCGTCGTTAGGCATAACAGAACAAACTCAACAAAGCCATGCAAGTTTTATACAAATTGTAGCAGCAACCTTAGAAAATAAAAGTGCTTCTTGAAAAATAGACCTACCTCCAGAGCATGATCAACATAATCGTGAGGTACTGCGCTACACCGTTTACAACTACACAAGAATTTGTATTCCAGCAACAACTCTGATTGCCTCAGCGCCTACAAAATTGACAGAAAGCAATTATAGCACAGATTTGCAAAGATCCAAAGAATATTAGGGAGAATCTGTGTTCTAATAATTTTTAGAGAAGAATAACATGAATCAGCAAAACCAACAAAAATAGAAGATAACACGACAAAATACGAATTTTACATCTCAAATTTGTTTGTTACTTGTGCTTTTGGCTTTTGCTGAGTGAATTATCTACATATAAAAAGGACAAGGGAGGAAGGAAATAGGCAGCTTATGTTTGTAGAAATTGGGTAATGAGAGGTGACCTAAAGCCACCAATTTTGGAGATTTGTAACCAGAAGTTACAGCTTGTAAGAAATCCTTTCTGCATTGATCAAATAGCCCCCCTTATTCTCTCAAACATCTCTTAGTATTTCTGTGCTTGTGTTCATATAATCATATTTGTAGACGCAGAAGCCGGATCAACATCATGACAACGGCATTCTGGAAACTGGGTTCATAACATCTTTGTACAGCTGCGGCAGCAGGGATTAGTAATCTCACTATAAGATTGTACCAGAAAATACTCTCTTGACCCAAAATATGCAATTACTACTCACAATTCACAAACTCAGAACTCATACGCACTTTGATTAGTAATTTTACTGCCGTGTAAAAAGGATACTTTGTTTGAATCCCAATCATGCTCATCAAATAATTTGACACTTTCACCAAAACACAATACCGGCTTCTTAGTCAATGTTACATTTTCATCAAGAATAAAAACATGCTACCAAAGGCCTATAGGGGGCGCTGCATTCCTCCAGTTATCACCTCATCTCTCTAATTATATTGATTGTAGGGGCACAGGCTTCAATTCCTAGTGTTATACTATATGAGCTATCTTACTGGAACTCTACATTTCATCTCAAGGACCTGTGTCAGATCTTTGATAATCCAACATGAGAGTAGACATTTTGATACTTCATTCTGGGTCAAAAATATGGCAAAATTCAATGAAATCAGATTCAGACACTTGGACTTGAAACGGTTTATGATACAAGTACCCAAGACAGAGTAATATAGCATAAGAGAACCTTAATCTGCATCATACATTCATTAAATTGTAAATTTGCTACAGGAAAAAAAAAAAAAAAAAAAAAAGGAATTCAAGGTCTTAACCTAGCATAGGTTTCTAAAATATTTCCACCCAATTTCCTCTTGACCTCACACCTTTTCTAAAAACATATCTTCTAGATGATCAAGAACTGGAACCACAAAGAAGTTTCCAGCACTCAGTATTCCAATGCTGCAAGATTATGGAACAAGCTTTCTGCCTTTGCTGATTGATAAAATCTAATATCCTGTTTCGGATCCATGATTACAGCTCAGACCTAGAGGATACTGGGAAGTACTTTTCTTTATAATGTATCTTTAAAATAGCATAATGATGCACAAAACATAGCAAGCTCCTTTGCCACAGTCAAATGCTTCATGTTTCTTTACTACAGTTATTCCCTTAATCCTTTCCATGCATGATTAAAACCAACCTATTTTTTTACAGAACTCTTCCAAATAAATGAGATGGCCATAATTATTACATAACAGCCCATTACTTGTCCATATAGTTTATTCAAAAACGGAAAAACCCATGCCCCTACCCCTCTGAGCTCTGACCCCTTTCCTGATACCAACATCCCTTGCTAAGATATATGCTGTATAAGTGCATATAATGCTGCCTCTATATCTTCTTTCCTACCTGTTGCTTCATCTATCTAACAAATGCCTATTCTCCCTGCATTTTTTGTGTCAAGTTCATTGCATAATTCTTCCTAGCTTATGCATAAAATCATAAGCCGCTTGGAACAATTAACATGTTTGTGATTTCGTTATTATCAAGTTCTAAATTTGTTCAGGAACCTAAAATTAAGTCTTTCAGCATTTTCAATATCATGAAACTGTTTATCCCATCAACCAACCTTCTCAAGGATGCAGGATCCACTTAATTATAACTTCCCTACACTCTTTGCTAGACCATCCCATACAACTGACCAAAAATATATTGCAAAAGAAAAGTTCAACACACATTGTTTATGACATTCCCTTAAAACATAATTAGCGCACTCCTAAGTGAATACCACAAAGATATTAGAAATAAATCTTTGAATACAAATATAAACAAATTCTCATACTTAGAATTCCTCTTTGTTAAATAACTGTAGACAATGTCTTTTACTTTAATCAAACTGTTCAGCTCTTTTGCATACAATATTCAATCATACTATAATTTTGCCACATGTTCTTCAATGCCATTATAAACAGTATATTAGCCGTAAAAAGTTTTGTTATTCTATTATTATAGGATTACAATGCCAAATACGTTATTTAATTTAGCCATTTATACATTATTAACTCCCAAATTTGGCATAATCAACAGTACTAGCTTAAAAGTACCACTAATCTATCTTCAACATCACCAAAATATGATATGTCATTCGTCACACCAATGCATATACTTTCATTCCAAACAAATGCAACACAATATAGGAAGGAAGAAGTGATCATCAACAACGTTAGGAGAAGTGTACCGTAGGCTTCAACAAATCGGTATATGTGATTGTCACCTCCTCCCCTCTTTGAATTCCCTTAATACTTCTAACAATTATTCTCGGACCATAATTCCCAACTCCTACATCTCATTCAAATCAACAAAATCAATCAACATTCTACAATAAACTCAATCACCAAATACAAAACCTTTTTCCATTAAAAAACTAACCTTTAGCCAAATCACAAGTAGCCCAATCACCTCTATCTTCCATCTGCATATAAAACCACAAAATAACACTATAATTACACCCCAAAATAAAATCAACAACATTATCACAAAACCCAATTCAAAAACACCAAAACAAACAAATACATGAGCTGCATCACCACAAGGGAAAATCCGCATTGCCGCCGACGACAAATCATGATCATGAGCACCCTCCTCCGAAACCGGAACAAACCGAAAACACGAATTGGGAGAACAACTATGATTGATCCAAGAGAAACCCAAATCATAAACCCCAATTCCAACCCTAACACCATTAATATTAATTTCAACAGCATTAGTAATCACCAAACACAAAACAGCCTCCTCCAACTCACAATCATCAAAATCGGAATCTCGACCATCCCTGATCGCGCGCGCCATAGCCATAACCCTAGCTCCAACCCTAACCCTAGATGAACCCCGAAATTGATCTCGATTAGTGAGGAGACCGAAGAGGCGAGGAGAGGGGGAGTGGGAGTGAGAAGAGAGGAGGTGGAGGAGGCGGAGAGAGAGGCGGAGGTCGGAGGAGTCGGAGTGAGGGAAGAGAGAAGGGGTGGAGTTGAGGAGAGAGAAAAGGTGGTGTTCGCCGGAGAGGGAGTGGAGAGATGCATCAATGGCGGAGGAGCAGCCGCCATTGGAGCAGTAGTGGAGGAAGGTTGCGGTGGTGGTAGTGGGAGGAGAGGGGAGAGGGAGGGAGCAGGAGGAGCAGTGGGAGGAGAGAGAAGAGTTGTAGAGAGAGAAAGCTAGAGGTGGTAATGGTGGTGTTATGTCTTTTGATATTGGGATGTTTTCTTTTGCTCTCATTTCCATGGTTTTTTTTGGGGTTTCTGGTTTTTGAGTTCTTGTGTTCCCGGGAAATACAGTTACTACTACTTGTACATAGGGCTGGGAATCCCTGACCCGACCCGACCCGAAGTTACTGAGAGAAACCCGACCCGACTCGGACCCGAACAACCCAAATTCGACTTGATTTGACCAAAATTTCATACCAGTATATTGTAATAATATTAAGTTTTAAACTATTTTTTATAGTTTCTAAGCACAACCCGAATTTGACCCGAAAATATAACCCGAACCCGACCCGCTGACCCGAATTGCCACCCCTACTTGTACATAGGAAGTCTGAAGCACTATTTTTTGTTGCCTTGTTGGTACAACTTAGCAATAGAGAGTAGAGCCCCTTTAATTAAACGGAAATTGATTTTGGCACGTCACTAATTGATGGCCTTTATGTGAGAAAAATATATAAAATTGTGCTCTTACATAGAGGTGTGTCAAAATCAATTGCGCTAGTGTGTACCAAAATCAATTTCCATTTAAAGGTTTAAATAGGTTCTTTGTCAGGTTATTGGGTCGGGTTTTTTTAAACCATAGGCAATGATAGGGCCTCATTTAACATTTTGAAGGTTTGACAAATTGAAAATTAAGGCTATTTGTTACTCGTATCCTAATATTTATGTGTACATATAAAAGTAGAAAAAGAAAAATATGGTCAAATTGAGACATCCCTTTGTTTCTAAAAGTTCTTCGACTGTGAACATTTGTCAATAGTATAAATTATTATTACAATGTTGTCAATAATGCCTTACTATGATTGTAAACTTTTAATTTCACATTACTTCCTCCGTTAACTATTATTTGCAACATATACTATAAATGGATGCTAATTATTATGTGCAACAAATGTTTTCTGTCCTTAGGTTACCATTTCTCTCTATCTCTCCTCATCACATGCACCCAACTTTTTCTCTCTCCATTTTACAATCACAAACAAATTTTGTCTAGGAGTCCGCAAACACCCCCTTTGTTGCAAATAATAGTTAACGGAGAAAGTATTATTACTTTAGTTACCCAACAAAGAAGTAAAGGCAAAGCACAAACAGCACAATTTGTGTCTGTAAAAACCCGTTGAAACAATGCAGACTACAGTTATTTTGATTAATTATGAACTAGGTAGGGAACAATTTTTGTGTCTGTAAGAGTTGTTTGAAAGTCTTGAAACAATGCAAGCTACGGTAATTTGAATAATTATGAACTAGGTAGGGTATTTGGCGCTTTCAACAATAGCTCAGGCTTTTAAACACTAGAATTATTTGCATAAGCTGATAGAATTGTGAGCGTTTGAGGGCTTATTAACACCTACCAATTATTCTATGTAGCCACAAGAAATTCAACCTCATTCCAAACTCAAACAAAAGAAATGCTGAGATATCGTGATACTCGTTAATTTTTACATAAACCAAAAAAATTGTCTAAGCTGGTTCATGGTTACAATATACGAAGTATAAGGCAATAATTTCATTTCTCGGAATCTCAAATGCAATTTCCTCTTTTTGAGTGCTTATCTTGCTAGATCAAAGGCAACAATTACGTGCACATACAAAGCTGCCAAAGAATCACTATATATCAGGCAAATCTCAAAATCATGATTTCACTGCCAAAGAAGTCTCAATGCGTTGGATTAGCTTATCTGCAGGCAATGCACCTTCCTGGATTTATTAACAGCATACAATGCAAAGTGTTAGATTATCAGAACTAAGACAAAAACTGGAGCTAAGGTCCACAGTAAAATGCAGTTATATAGACCAAACGACATAGCGATTGTATGTTGTAAACAAAACATAGTAGCAACTCAACATCTGGTTTAGCAACATTTGAAACAAGGTGCATAGCAGTCAATTAACTAGGTACTAAACATAATTTACTTAAATTTAAAAAATTTCAAGATAACAACACATACACAACGGTAAACTAGCATACAAGCTGCTTATGAAATGGAAAATTATCGATTCCTCCAATTCTCCCCCAATCATAATTTATGGATCAATGCTTTTTGGGTTTCCTATATTACTTGTTTTAGAAAAATGGTGCAGCAATTAACATGCCCCTTAAGCCTTGCAAGAGTTGTAACGATTTTTAATAAAGCTCTCTGTTAAAATTGGTGGAGAAAAAATAAAGAGAATGACAACCGAGATTTTAAGTGGCAAACCTCTCCCTAGCCAAAAGAGAGGGGAAAAAACCCCACAAACTCGACACAAAAATTCTTTGAGCAACTTCCTTTAATTATCTCTCACAACTCACCCACATTTACAAATACCCCCAAGCCTTCTTCATATAGAGGATGGAGATCTAGACTCTAATTAACTTAGAAAACTATTCTAACATCTAACAAGTTCTAGAATACAACTAACATTGAGAAACATAAAATTCTATCCTAATACTCCTTCCGTATTTTATTACTTACTCCACTTTCTATTGTGGCCGTGTTTTATTACATGCTTCATTTCTTTTTTTTCTTCCCTCTTTTTACGATGTTATCCTTTTATACCAAAATATTTTCATCTTTCTACTCACTCTCTCTTACTTTATCCACCTTATTCCTTACACTCCACTTATTTACACTTACTCACTTAGTTGAACCACCTTTTTCAGTTTTTCTTACACCCACCCTCCCATTTTCTTAATTTGTCTAAATAGAAAATGATAAAATTAAACTGAAACAGAGGTAGTAGTTCGCTTGAAAAACCAGAAAACCACAACTTCCTTGCACCACACAAAGATATATGCCACAGCCTCCATTGCCGTCTCTAATCTCTATGACAGTGATACCCACAATGCTTTTGCATTGTTTCTTGCTTCACTTACTTTGTTCGTTCACAACTGAATCAGAAACCCACCGCATGTCATGGGACCCATTCAAGTGTTGACTTTCAGCCTAACAGTTTCTTCATTCTACATTTGAGTGCTCCCTAATCCAAGAGCTACAACCTTAAAAGTACTGTATTGTAAAACAGAGAGGTAAGTTTCTGGAAGTTCCACATTTGTCTCATCTTACATGAATAACACCAGTCTGCCCCAAAGATCAGAGTGACACAAGCGAGGTCTAAAAAACTGCTAAACATACTCTGCCACCCTCCCCTATTCTCAAATCCCTACAAGATCTCTAACCCAGGTTTCAGACCTGGAATTCAGAGGCAGCACCAATTGTGCTGACCTCTTGACAAACCAAGTGGCAAGGTTGCTGTGCAAGAAATATCATCTTAATGATTTTTAACAACAATTAAAAAGTGAACCTCCCAATCAAAAACAATAAGCATAATTGACTTACAAAGCGATCGCAAGGCTTCCCATCCTTGAATAGAATAAATGTAGGCAAGGCCTCAATCTTGTACTTGTCAGCAATTTCTGGATATTTCTCCGTATCAATTTTAACCACCTGGATTTTGTCTTTCAAAGTGGTATTCACTTGTTCAAGAATAGGAACCATAAACTGACAAGGACCACACCTGCAACAGGACCATCACATTAACTTCTAATTAAAACTTTTGTACACAGAAAAAGTAATATGTTCATGCACATAATGAAGTCCCAAATCAGATAAAGCTAGCATAAATTATACCCAAAATTTCATTTGGTTGGAGAAACACGTCAACTACAAGTACATACTTACAAGAGTAGGATTTAGGAGTTGAAAAAACTATTAAAAGTGTTGTAATTGTACTGTAAGATATTCTCTTTTAAAACTGTTATGCTTTTAGTGCAAGAAAATTGAGGGGTGATTTCTCAAATTGGATAGTTTTCTGATCTTAGAAAGCATTTGAATTGATTTCTCAAATTGGATAGTTTTCTGATCTCAGAAAGCATCCAAATTAAAGAAAAATTTGACTTTTAGATAATCTGTCAGATTATAGATCAGAAGTACAACCCCCCCCCCCCCCCCCAAAAAAAAAAAAAAGGTCCAATAAATAAAACCAGATACATCTGAAGTCTCAGTGGTTAAGAATTTTGGTTCTACTCAGTTAACAAGATACTGATAAATAATGCTTTAGTTGAAAATTTTGGTAGTAAAAGCATTCAGGCATATACACTTTCATAAATGTCCAAGCAGGCATTTTAAAACATATGTGTGGATCTAAGATTTATCAGTCTGGACTCTGGAGCTATCAATTGTGTCAAAAGACATAACCTTTTATTTCTTTTGGAGGGATATAAGACAATGCATGAAAACAAGGCCAGCTATTGTCTTCATCCCTTACCAGAATAATTCTTCTCACTCAAAACGAGCAAAAGCAAGTTAGGCATTATAATAAAACTGAAAAAAAATATTATAGAAATCAATCACAATGATGAGTAAAAAAAAATTAAGTGAAGTAACTACCATGTAGCGTAGAAGTCAACTAAAACTGGTTTGTCAGAGTTGCTGAGCAACTCATCTATTGTAGTAAACGTCTGCTGCTTTGCTTGTACCTACAGATTTAGAGACCAGATTTCCTTAACAAATATAATGCATATGCACATTACAAAATCAAAAGTGTTGCAATTAGTTTACAAAAATAAGAAACAAGCCAATTAGAGGACACATAATACAGTGATTTACTATGGACTCCTCCCCTCTACTAACTGCACAGCTAGGTTCCATGAATTATAAGGAGAGTGATCATGATTCAAAAAAGTCATCAGCACTTACAAATAAAAAAACATTGGACTGATCTCTTATAAGGATGAGATTGCAGGTGGTGAACAGGTCAACAAAACCAGCCACAACATAAAAAGTGAAAGACTTCCCATTCAACAATGAGCATTAGAGTATAGCCCATATTTCATATTTTAAATGGGATTAATAGTATGAATCTCATCCGAGGTAAAAACCATCCATTATAACCCAAAATAAATTCCCACATGCAAAGCCCAGGACCTTTACATTGGCCATTGGGCAGTTTAAATTTTATGGGCAGCTTTGACTAAAGACAGTCAAATTGAATTAAACACAAGCAAGGGAGTGATGATGGATTGGAAAAGGAAGGCTTAGCAGGTGAATTTCCAAAGAAGCTCTTTAAGACATAGCCTATCAAAAAGGTATTTGAGTCAGGTCCTTCATCAAAAAGGCAATAACCTAGCGAACTATGTTAACACGAACACAAATAAAAGGCAACATATATATAATCAAACCTTTGAAATCCATATTAAAAGCTGCATTTGCAGCTTTATACAAAAATAACAGCTATAGATCACTCTCTCTAACTTGTTGATTTATGTGAGTTTCTAATGGACTGAGTGTACAAAAAAGCTTCAACATTATGATAAATAGTTAAGCAACAGAAACCCTCCCTCTCCTTGTATATGGTGTTCAGTGGTTCACATTGGATCCTTGCAAACTATTTTTTTTAACCTTCTTTAACAAGCTCAAGGAGCTCAAAATTTAAAAAAAAAAAAAAAAAAAAAAAAATTTAAACCCAAGACAAATGCTGTCTACAATTCAGACTCAACCATTATAACACCTACAAAGCATTGCCATGGAAAGCATAACAGAACTGGAAACTTAATGGCAGATGACAACTTTACGGTTAGATTAGCAAACTGATATCAAACGCCTAAATTTCATAATATGGTGGCTGAGTCACCACCCTCGATAAGTAAATCATGAATCACTGACAAGAGTGGCAACAAAAGGTGATCATCATCTCCTGCCAACAAAAGCTGCACATCATCTCAACCATATTTACTAATCCTGGTTGATGAAGCACCAAAGCCTGATACTTTGGACACCATTTGAAGTCACAGACACAAGAGGATGTTCCAGCACATAAGGACCAAGGAAAAACAAACAATTAATACTATAGATTACTAAACATGGCATCGCCTAAGCTGCTAATTATCAGAAATCCTAAATCTTTTTCTTTCCACAATAGAAAATTAAGACAATTTTGTGGCTTGAGTTTCAATATTCAGTTATATATTCCAAATTTTCAACATTTTCCTTTTAAATGACAAACAACTTCCAACCCAATAACCAGATGTCAAATTATCAACATGTCATTCAATAAGTTGCAACATTAGTTTTTATAAGGTTAAATTCAATTGTAGGTGACTTCTCCCCACTAATCTGCGCAAATGTTCATCTATAAAAAAAGAGGTACGAATATACTGCATCCCTCCGAATATAGTTGTCACGTTATTAGTTCAAATCATAAAAACAACGCAACTATTGATTCTGGAAGGAAAGAGGGTACAATACTAGCATTCTGCACCACTCCAGAGAATTATATAAATCAAATTAAGTGGAAATTCATAAGTTCCCAAAACAAAAATTGATGAATATTAAACCCTAGGAATCCAAAAAAAACTAAATTAAGCCAAAATAAAACACCAATTACAATGAAAACGCGAAGAATCAGACCAAAAAAACACATAATAATTGCAAACATTAGCAATAGAAAGAAATTAAGATTACCAGAGGAAGAACCCTGGAAGGTTGATGGGAGAGAGAGCGAGAATTTCCAATACTAAGCTGACGACGAAGCTGGCATGGAAATTGTTGTTGCAGAGAAGACAAAGAAGAAGAAGAACACTTATTAGCAGTTCTTGTTGTTATTGAAGAGCAAATGAAATTGCAGGAATGGTCGGAGGTTAGGGATGAAATGGTGGTTGAAGGTAAAGAAATCGCCATTGCAGGAGCAATCGAGGTTTTTTTAGAGAGAGAAAGTAGAGAGAGAAGGAGTGAGTTGGGGAAACGAAGACGTTGAAGATGACGATGTATAAAAATGCTTGGAGGGAGTCTGCGAGGATGATTGTCTTACCTTTGTGAGTGAAAGAATGAATGTGGCTATGTTTATGTACATGTGGACACCAAACTATTCTTTTGTTTTTAAAAAAAAAAATTAAGGAATTTTTTTTGCAAAATATTTTACAAGTATAAATAGTAAGTATAAAAATAGAGCGATTTCCGTACATAATGTAAATAACATAGTACATTTGTACTATTAAACTAATTCTCAATTTTAAGGTTTGATATTTTCAACGTATGGGTTTCAAGGTTCTAACTATAGAACCTCTAATGGTATAAGTGCTAATACAATGTTAGAGTGAGGCCAATGGATGACCTGGTCATTGGTCATAAGGAGAGAGAGAGGAGTTTTAATATTAAAAAAATGAAACAAAGAAAAAATTGGATGAGAGAGTCATGACCTAGTCTTGAAGATGACCAAGCTCAAATTTTGGTCATGAAAATGTTAATGACAAGTGGCAGTCTATTATTGGTTGAAGAAAAAGGCAAACTTATTTTGGGGTATGATAAAAGTAGGAAAGAGAAAATCATGACCAAAGTTATTTTGGGCAACCATTGGGAGTCTTTGGTCATGTGACTTGGTCATGGATGAGTGGAAAGACAAAGAAATTATATAATAATTCATGACCAAATATTTTAGGTTATCCATTGGGTATGCTCTTATATGTAACTAGATTAAAATCCCGTGCAATGCACGGTTGTTAAATATATTTGACAATAATATTACAAAATATAAAGTATATAAAATATGTTCATAAATATTATTATTTAGGTATATATGGAATATGATTGTTAAACTGGAAATAAGATATCATAAGTTATAAATAGTTTACTTACAGATTTTACAAAAAAAAAAAAAAAAAAAAAAAAAAAAAAAAAAGCAGCGAAAAAAGCGGGAAAATTTTTCACAAGGTAATGACAAGTGTAATGAAAGTTTTCGCTTTTAGTATAGGTTAATAGATTTGGTAGTACTCGTAATTTGCATAGTTTTACACATAAGGTAACTTTATTTATTTTTATTTTTGTTCGTAAGAAGTAAATATCACCATTAGACCGAAGATATATTTGTATATTAGCCATGAATTATCAATTCGTAACTCCTTAAATTCTTACTTCAATACACATATTAAAGTGTGTTGCATCCCTATTAGTGCTATTACCTTTAGTAAAGGTTTTGTCTAACAAAAATCTCTTTTTATTTTTTATTACAGAGAGCCATATAACTACTAGTGATTTGATCATAAATTTGTCCATTTGATACTAGGTCTTGGGTGCCACACTGCCACCTCCCTAAGTCCCTATATTTTAACCAAGTTAATTGACTTCATATAAAATAAAAAACACAATTAAATAAATTAAAATTATTCTGTCCAAAAAAACTTTTTTTTTTTGACGGGCTGTCCAAAATAAACTTATTTGTGTATAATATCATCTGAAAAAAAAAATAAATAAATAAATAAATAATCGTTCTAAAATTTCTAGGGATTAAAAACTTATATAGTGTGAATTAATTCAACACAAACATATTTATAAATTAGTCTACATTACTGGACTTTAATAAGAGAAAGTAAATCGAACGTAACAACTAACAAGTCCTAGTGTTTTTCAATTATGCATCATAAATCACAAGTTAGGTGCCAAAAGGGCAGCAAGAAGTACACCCAATATCTTCTAATCTTCTATTGCCCATTCAACAGTTACAGATTCTGAGAAAATGTCTCAGCTTCAATTTTAGAAGATGTTTCATCTTATAGGAAAACTAACATTACAAGCTTTTACAACTGGATCTGATGAACGTAGCCACAAGGATGAAAAGGGTATCATAACACCTATATGTGAAACAAGACTGTGAGTCGATCTCTATGAATACACTACGTCTAAATTGCATCCAACTCTCACACACATAACAGCTTGTTACAAAGGTAGGAGAAAAAAAAATGGCGAAAAATGTTACAAAGATGATCACGGCTGCTGGTTGCAAACAGATTACCCATCACTAGCCCATATTAACGTGAAAATGATGATTGCAAAGGTGGAGATAGTAGTCACCAAAGGGAATAACCACATAATCTTACTACTTACTCCCTGTCTTTCCTGACTTCCTAGCTCAACTTCATTCAGAAGTTTCTGCACTTCTTGTATGTCGGAGTCTTTAGCAGCCTGGATTAGCTTACCTTGTATCTTTTCTAGCTTAATTAGTCTTTTCATTCTAGAGACATTCTGAGATGACCATATGAAACCTGTCATTTTCCACAAGAGGATACCAACGTAGATAGCTACAACACAATCAACACTGTAGTGATGACGCTCCCTGACTTCTCTCTGAGCACTGTGCAGGACTAAAAGCCACACGAGGGCTGAACTAAAACCTCCATAAGCTTCCTGCATTAATTTCAATCATTCAAGAAAGTTCATATCCAGCAGTTATATTGTGTATATTAACATGGTAAGGGCAGGAACAGGGACTGAGAAACAAAAGGAGAATAGCTACTCAGTAATTCTGAAAGTTGAATTTTAGTACTATATTTACAAGCATCTAGATGATGTAACAAAGAAAAATTGTTATAGGTGCAAATAGCCCTCTCATTTTGTTGTTTTTAAGGTCTGTTAAATTAGTTCACTTCCCAGGAAAAGAGTATTATAGAAATGTATTCTATGAGAAAAAATACGTAACAGTAAATTATAAGGGTAAAGAAAGTGATCATCATACCGTCCAAGCCATGGCTGTCAGTACAGCAATTAGCATGTGGCCACTGTAGACTAGGTCATTGCAACCGCCTCCAGCCTTCTTCAGTAGAGGAAACCATGAAGAGCCCTCAGCAGGAGTTGGGCGCAGAAAATCGATAAGAAAGCTCATTGAACCCCAGTCAGGACGGTAGTCACCAAGTAATTTACCAGGATCAGCTACAAGACATTAAATTGGATTTAGACTGTCAGCAGCAACTTGCCGTAAAAGATAATGACAAGGCACATGCCAGCTGTAAATCAAAAGGTTGAAAGAATTTGATTACACAAGCCATGTCTCTAACTTCATTTCTGATCTACATCAGCACAATTAAACAACCACAGACATAGACTAGCACCAAGATGGCAAGACCCAATGTAACTTGAAAGTCAGTCACCATAACCTGATAATGGTCATGCTTCACATCTGATGTTCCTATACCCTCTCCCCCTCATTTATTTTGGCCGAGTATATACTTGATTACTGTGATAGTTATAAATGGATCAGCATATATTGCAACATTTACAATAAACAGCCAAGACAAATGAACCAAAGCCTTTATATATCTTTTGCAGTAGCTTTTGATCCTGCATAATAATAAGGATTGACTGTAAATTATGCACAAGATACATAGGATTGCACGTAGAATTCTGGGTCACAAAATTTATCCAACTCAGAGCACTTGAAAAAAGGAATGTAAACAGTTAAAGCCAAGTAGAAAAGTGTTCCTAGGTGAAAGAAGAGGATGGACAAAATTTTGACCAAGTAAATGCAAAATAGAAGGACAGAGGAATAAATATGACAAAAGTAGACTCACCATAAGCATAATCCTTATTTAATAACTGGCGAATAGCATTTGCATCAGAAGCATAAGGGACATAATATTTCTGTGCCCAACGATGAGGATGCCCAGGAACTTGAAAACGAGCTGCAGCACACCAAGGCCGAGCTGATGGAAGAATTGTTGATGCAAAACTGAAGGTGCGCAAAAGACGGCCAATTGCCATTGTGAACACGTACCTTGCTCCAAGCCCAAAGCCAGGGGCTTTTACAGAGTCAAACAACACAGAGAAAGCAAGCATAATAAACAGCATCAAGAAGTGATGCAGCCCAACTATGTGTGCTCTCAAAATGTCAACCACAGTCTGGGGAAGCTTTTCATTCAAAGCCAAGAGTAGCCACTGGCCTGTGTCTGGAAGAGGAGGTGTATTTCTGTCATAAGTCAAAACAAAAATAGTTTAATGAATTGTAGATACACGGACATGGAGATGTACACACTAAGTTACCCCCAGAAAGAGGAATGTATGCAATAACAACAGGAGACATGACATACAATCACAATCTTTAAATAATTTAAGGTTGAAAATTTTAACAGAATTGAAAAAAGATGCATTCTCAATTTCCAAAAACATGAGGAATGTTTGGTAAAGTGTAGATTGGGCTTTCCTTTACGAATCATCCCCATCTAGCATCATTAGGAGGTACTAATTTTTTATTTTTTATTTTTTTATTTATAGTTCGTAAAAGTGATTTACATACCTAATTTTCAACTCCAACATCATTAAATCTATAAGTTAACATGAGTTACTCTATTTTTGTACTCTTTCGTGCAGTCACTTTTATAGATGACAGCCTTTTTTTTGTATGACCTCTAATTTTATCCATTTACAATCAAATTTTCCTAGCACTAATCAATTAACTAATACTATAATGTATTTTTGTCCATATGTTCACAAATTTATCAAACAACCTGTAATTTGTCATACAGGGTCATCCTTTCAGAAGATTTCAGCCTTTTTAAACGTCAATAATGCCAAGTTCTAATTTCAATCCCCCTTCTCTCTCAAGAATACCCATTTCCATAGTTGTAAATCTCTGAGCCTCGGGATTACTGACAAAGACACCAACTCACCAACACATACTACAATCCCCCAACACACACATACACACAAAAGAAAAGAAAACAGCTCTATAATTGATAATATATGTACAAAAATCCATCATTAACACAACACATGACAGCTAAAAAGAATTTTGAGTTTCCAAAATTCAAAGGGTGATTGATTGACTATACGGAATAATCACTTTTGGTTCATGTAGCCGACCCCACTAGTGGGTTTAAGGCTTTGATTGATTGAAAATTCAAAGAGTGCAACTGCTGATAAGAAATGGAGTAATGGCTTTGTTATCGTAGTGATTTATCGGAAACTGCCTATCTTCAGGATTGGGCACTAACTCAAAAGACTGATCAAGAATTCACAAGTACTCCATAATAAACTGCACAAGCATGTTGTGGAAACAAATGACTACTGAGAATAGCCCTTATGCAAACCAGCACGATAAGGCTATGCATCTGAACAGTGAACGAGCCCTTCCCCCTTCATTGTGCGGCACATCTTTAAGAGACATTGAGGTAATATGGAAATTCATGTTGTAATAAATCTCAAAAATGAGACATGCCATAAGTTAATGAAAATCATCTATAACCAACACAACTAATCCAAGCCAATTCACATTCTCCCCTTATCCTAGCCCATATTTTGGTAAAACTAGTTTCCATTGGTTAACTCCATCACTTATTTTCGGATGAAAGAAATTAAGATTTTCGGATTATTGATATCTAGTCTCATCAGAACCCCTATATTAAAGTTATTCTTCTCATTTGCACACTCATCCAGCTACCACCAGTCTCACTCACATGAGCTGATAAGCACACATAAACACAATGTCAAATCTTGGTCAATTAACATAGCAGAAGTTTTGCAGCTACCAATCATCATAATTTATTATTCATACTCCATAGTTTCTTTTCTCCAATATCAAGTAAAATCTTTCCAATTAGGGTGACTACCCCTCAACCACTGGCCATAAAAAGCAACAAAAAAGAATTATTGTATTGAAAATAGAATAACAAGTGGAGAAAGTATAACATAATGCTCTATGATTTAAACTGCTTTCCTCCCTATACCCCTTCACAAAAAGACCAAGTAACAAGAGGTTGGTTGAACAAATCCTTAATTCCATATCATGCTCGAGATGGAAAGAAAATAATGACTATGATCATATACATTTCACAATTGTTGCTTGTAGACAACAATTTGAATTAATGATCAAAAATCACCAACTCGCCGTGATTTACGTTATTAATCAAATTCTGTGCCAAACAGTATTTACTTAGAACACAATACCAGCTAAAGACTATCAGATAAATTTAGCAAAAAAACTCTAGAAGCACGTCCACATTCAGCATTCCTCAATTAGCTCCTCCAATCTAAACTACTTCTACATTCCCTTCATAAAATCTCAATCATAAAAAGGAAATTTCTCATAATGATACTATCTGCAGAATTCACAGATTTAATGCCCCTATAATTAAGCCCAAAATTTCCATATTAAGCTCTGAATCCAACATTAAATAACCTGTTCTCTTTCCCAAATTATCAAACCTTCAATTAACTTAAAAACCCACCAAAAACACCTGAAAAATATTATGCATAGCATAAATTAAACATTAATTACACCGATCAACGCGTAATTTTATCAAACCTTCCATATATACTTAGCCTACCCTTCAAGTAAACCAAAATGGATGAAAACCCAGTTCAGATCACACACAAAAAAAAACTCACAAAATCCACAAAAAATTAAAAAACAAGCAAATTAACTCAAGAACTAAGCTCAATCTAGAAGAGAGAAGAAAACAGAAGAATACCATACCGATGCCAATCAAGCCCAAGCACGGCCGTGACAGAACGAACAGAGATAGCTTCATAAAGAAGAGCACAGAGAAGAAAAATGGCGGACCCCACAAACGGAAGAACAGCGCGAAACTCGGCAGACCAATGCTTGTAAGAGAAGATTCTAGAAAGAGCGATGAGAGAGAGAATAGACCAAAGAGCTGGTTGAAGACGAGAATGCCATAAAGGGGAGATTTCTCGAAGATAATCAATGGTGATGTACGCCATTGCTGCTACTCCGAGGCCGCCGCCATTGAGCCTGATCGGCGGCGACCACCGCATGACGGCGGTGGGTGTTGCGGAGGAGAGAGAAAGTGGGAAGAAATTGAATGTTTTTAGTGAAAGTCACAGCTCTCAGACGATCAGTTTGACCATGTTTTTACTGATTTTATTAATCTGTTTGTTTTGGAAAATTTGCAAATTGCACTCCTTTAAAATTCGTATATTGTAAATTATAGCCATTTAAAAAAAATTTGCAAATTGCACTCCAAAAGTTCGTATAAATTGTAAATTGCAGCCCCGATCCAACTTTTTCATCAGTTTACATGTCGAAAAATGTTCAGTAAAGGTTTTAGAGGCCATCTTAGTTCTTCGGGATCCGAATTGAGCTCAGAATTAGAAAAAAAAAAAACCAAAGTGTCTCATTTCACAGTTTTCCATAAATCGATAAATTTTTTTACACAAAACGAGGCACCAACGTTATTTTTTTTGCTAATTCCGAGCTCAATTCGGACCCCTTAGAACTACAATGGCCCCTAAAACCTTAGCCGAAGATTTTTCGACATGTAAACCGATGAAAAAGTTGAATCGGGCTGCAATTTACAATTTATACGAACTTTTGGGCTGCAATTTGCAATTTTTTTTAAATGGCTGCAACTTGCAAAATACAAACTTGAAATGGCTGCAATTTGCAAATTTTCCGTTTCTTTTTACTAATTTTATAAACTTGTTTTTATTTTTTTTTACAAAAAATAATCCCTCAATTCTTAAATACGGATTCGTAAAAGGTGAGTAAAACTATCCAAAGATCCGATTCGATAATTTAGGATATCCGATCAGAAATTTTCAGATATCGGATTCAGATATCGAAATATTTTGGATATCAGATAATGTATATTTGATCCAAATATCCAAAAAAAAGGGGTATTATTATACTTTTTCTTTAAAAACAAACCAAAATAAAAAAAATGGAAATTTTCACTTTCATTACCGGTCAAACACCCCTATTTCACTTTCGCTACCCATCCAAATTTTATTTATTTATTTATTTTAATTTTTTTTTTTGAAAGACCATCCAAATTTTATTTTATTACCACATAAAAAAATATTTAAAAATTAAAAATAATAAAAATAAAAATAAAAATAAAAATAAAAGCCACTAAAAAAGAAAAAAAAGGGAAATTTTCTTTGGTGAACTCTAACTTTTTAACTTTCTAAGTATTAAACGTTTTAAAATTATATTATCAATGGTAAACCTAAATTTTTTATATAAGGTCAACTATAACACTAATAATAAATTTTAACTAGATATATAACCACTGTTAAAACCTGTTCACATTTACTTAATTTCAGTTCAGTTCAGTTTAGTTCAGCTCCAACTAATTTAGTTCAGCTCCTAATTTCCCTCTCTCGTAAACATTTCAGCTCAGTTCAGTTCAGTTCAGCTCAGCTCCAATCAGTTCAGTTCAGCTCCTAATTTCCCTCTCATAAAATATTCATTTCAGCAATTTACAATTTTTTTCTGCTGATCCGAGCTCAATTCGGACCCCTAAAAACTACAATGGCCCCTAAAACCTTAACCGAAGATTTTTCGACATGTAAACCGATGAAAAAGTTGAATCGGACTGCAATTTACAATTTATACGAACTTTTGGGCTGCAATTTGCAAAAAAAATTTTAAATGGCTGCAATTTGCAAAATATAAACTTAAAATGGCTGCAATTTGCAAATTTTCCAAAACAAACAAATTAATAAAATCAGTAAAAACATGGTCAAACTGATCATCTGAGAGCTGTGACTTTCACTAAAAAAATAAAATCAATAAAAACATGGTCAAATTAATATTTTCCTTTTTGACTTTTTTATTTTGTTTTATAGTTCTCGTTTAAAAATAAAACAGTATCACTACAGTACAAAGAAAAATGCAGTTATCACCAATCATAGCAGCCTTAAGTAAATTTTGTTATCTTCAAGCAACAAGTCCAATTGATAGTAATTGTGTCCATATATACCTTGGGTAAGCTACAATCATTTACATCAAAACCAAGGCTTCCTACATAGGAAGATTACAACTTTATCAATTATAAGTCTGTCTATTTACCATCTTCACTACAGAACAGCTTCTTCACCTGTTGAGATTCAGTATAACTCCCTGGATCATGCTATAGCTCATCATAGCCGTACTCCGAGCGATAAAAATCTATGTCACTGTCACGATCCAAGCTGTTAAATAAAGAGAAAAATAAAAATTTCCCAGGTAAGCATGCTCTCATATCAAAGTAGTGAAAAAGAAATCCACAAGTGCATATGATCAGAACTTTGGAAGCCTGTCACAGTTTACAGTTGTCCATCCAATCTGGGATTTATCGTTGTTGTATATCATCATTTTGTTCAACAGTGAAATATCTGCAAGCATCAAAACAATAAGAGTTACAAGCATATACATGTAAATTATTGAGTAGACAATTCAACGAGTTAACAATAGCTTCACCTCCAAGAACATTGAGATTATCCAGCCCCGCCTCAGCACCATTCAATATCCCCAAGCACACATTGCCAAGTTTCTGAAAACCCGAAAAAAAAAAAGAAGACTTCAATATCCTGTTATACTTGTAATCATCATAGAGAAAGTGAACAAAACTACTCACATTGACAATAAGATAAGCCTCTGGTGACATTTCCAGCATTGCATTATTTGGTTTCGAGAATCTCAATGCCAAAGGCTTGAAAAACTTTTTGACATCATTGATGGATTTGAAGGGTTTTGTACCTTTCCAACATAGTGGAAGTGTTTTATCCTCAGGAGCCATCTTTAGCTCCTTTTGGTTGATGTTTTTCTTAATCTGAATAAAAGAAAGTTGTGGGAAAGATAGTTAAGTTGGCTACACGTTTTTAAAAGTGCATTTAAGATTTCAAGGTACAAGTGATGAAGTGATTGTAATTCTCACCATGGATAATGCAGATTCGTAAACTTTACTACTTAAGTAAGTATAGGTACTTCCACTGTCAAGAACAAAGGAAAGACCACCCTTGAAAACGTTTTTCCCATCAAGGAGCAGCTCTGCAGGTCCTATTGAATAATAGTTCCTAAAAAGCATCATGATGAGGTTAGACAAGGTGGAGAATATTTAACCAAACATAAACTATATAGCAAAAAGTATGCTTACCCAACTTGTTTTTTCAACATCGGTACCCAAACAGTTCCAGAAGGAATTAGTGTGTCCCCAAAAAACAGGTAACCTCCTCCTTGGTCACTCAAGCAATGGCCAAACACGTTTTTGGTCACTTTTAAGTCGTTAAGTTGAGACAAGATGCTGGATTTTCCATTTGCCAGCCCAAGAACTCCATCCACGAAAGGAGGTTCGGTTGAACTAGAGAGATCTTGATCATAGCCACAACTGAAGAAATAATCATGGAGTACAGGGTTCATAATTTTCAGATAAGGATATTATATAATTCAAATTTGAACCACTAAATTACACTCCTTCCAAGTTCCAATCCAAAAAAAAAAGTGCTGCGAGACTGATGCACATATGTTTAAAAAGTTTTTGGGAAAAAAATAAATAAATAAAATAAAAATTAAAAAATTCAAGTGTATCTAGCATCTATCATAAGCTCGTTATATACGACAATCACATTCAGTGAAAATTTTGAGAAGCAAGGGGAAGTAAAGTAAATCCAAGCAAAAGTTTACACTTTTAAAACAATTACTTGATATTAAAAAATCTTGAATCAATTTATTTAGGATTGGAGACAGTAAATATTTATCCAGGATATGAGGAGGTTGTTTCATCCGTACAATCAAAATTTTACTTTCAGCAAGAGATATAAGAAGTACTAACCCAAATACTAGAGGAGTATGTGTTGTGGAACCATTCAAGTATTGAAGGGGGAAGTTGTCCCTCACCAATACTCCAATTGATGAACCATGATCAGCATACTCAACTTCATAGTCACATTGATCGCTAGGATTGTGGCAAGGATAGTTTGAAGAATGTTGCAGGACGGCACACAGGGAATGCTTACATGGGAGAGCATTATTACCCTGGGGCTTGTAAGGCTTGTGAGGGCTCTGCATGGAGAGATATATACTACTTCTGTAAAGGGACAATGAGACAGTGGAAACTAGAAAGTTCTCAATTTATCATTTCAGATCTGTTCCAAAGAGGAAATTACCTTGGGACAATTCACACACGGTGCATCACAGTTGACCCATGTGAGATCGCTGCCAGTATCAATATCAAGATGATAAGGTCTAGGAGGATTGCCAATATTCAAGGTAGTATAAAAATACCTGCAAACGTTTTTCAGACATTGAATAACTTTGATACTTATGAAATAGATTTTAGTTCAGGATTTATGATTAAATGCTCGTCCAAATTTTAAAATAAAAAAACCATGAGTGGATAAAAAAGGGGGAGGGGGGGTTAGGAAACACAGGATTAGAAGCAGCAACAGAAGCAATATTCACGTCAAAAAGAGAATGTGATATGTTAATCAAGCTAACTATGAAAGAGGTAAGAGTGGTAAGAGATACTAGATTTCATAGTCTTCCTGAAATATTTCCATATTCGGAGCATAAGAATTTAAAAATAAATTTAAATAGAATAAAAAGAAAAATATAAAAGGCAAATGTTCAACACAAAATTACACTGATCAGGAAAACATTCCCTTCAGCACGAAAACAGCAGTAAATAAGAAGAAACATCAATTAAGAGGAAGCCCAAACAGAAGGAAAAAGTGTGTTCTGTCAGATATTAAAAGCCTTTTCAATGTTTCCCCTTATTCTTGGCATCAACATATCAGATAAATATGAGATTTGACAATGATGATTATTAAGAATTGGTAAAATATTGTAATAGCAAGTCAAATGGGTTCTCTCACTCTGCTCCCAAAAGCATATAACAGCCCGTGTGTTTGTCCAAATACGCAAAAGCAGTGCCAAAAAAAAAAAAAAAAAAAAAAAAAAAAAACAGAACCAATGAAGCATGTATCCGCAGCCTAGTATGAAGCAGCTATAGCAGAAAAGCAAAAAGGCAGATCTAACATGAATAATGGAGGTGATCAAAGCCATGCTGTGATGGATCATGTTGTATCTACCCTCTAAACCTGAAGCCACTTGAATTGAAGATTAGCTCTGTGTAAGAGTACAGCAGTGTAAATGACACAATCAAGAAGCAAAAGGCGAAACTGAATATATTAAGATGAAATGCAATGCGGCCGAAGAACACTATCAGGCACATGAAGCTAAGCAAGAATGTGTGAAAACGAAGCTTTCCTTTCTCCTTAGAATACATTGATGATTCAGCAATACATGAAGCAAGTTTGTTACTGCAGTAGGATTTTGGCAAAACTCTAATATATAATGTTTTAGTTGTTTTTACCCAATCAAGAATGAGTAGGTTCATTTAAGAGATTGATACTCTGCAGAAATATGAGTTTTTTAATTTATTTATTTTTATTTTTTAATTTTTTTTTTTAATTTTTTTTTAAACATGTCTTTCTTATTTACAGCAAACCATGAACATATATGCCCTGGACTGAGAATGTAAATATCACCCAGAAGATTAAAAACACTTTTCCAGGTTGAATCATGAGTACCGTGGGGAAAAAAATTATTCAAGCAAGTTCGAGATTCACATAAAGGAACTTTCCATTGCTCATCTTTGCCATAATTGGTAAATGGAATAGACATTTTGCATACCTTACTTTGGAAAGAAAGGGAAGTTACTCATGAATCTACAACTATTTTTCATGGATAGGAGCCAATGAGCCACTCATGAATCAAATTATGGGCTATAAAATCCTAGGCACCAGACAAAATACTAGTTCATAGTAAGGAAGCTAAAATCTTAAGATTGAAACTTAAAAAATAATCTGAAGCAATTGGTAGTAATGGGATGTCCTTTTCTAAAGCAGTGGATAGTGAAGCTAGAGTAGTGGCCACTAATTGCTCCTGAGAGTCCTGACAACTATGTCAAATTTAAATGTTTCAAACTCGTACAAGAGAGTATATGTTTTCCTAATACTTCTTTTATGATTACACCCCAGACAATTCAAGAGGACAGACTACTTAGTGCTAAGCAGAAGTATGATGCATCACGTCTGTATGAGACTGATGATGACCTGACTTTAATTCTCTGATATTTTTTCTGAAGTATCATATAAAATCAATTAAAAAATTTTAAATCATAACTGTATTTAATCAAGAATTCTGCTTCCTAGAGTGCCATGCCAGCAGAGTTAAGTTACTAATCGCTGCTTCACTAACAATATTGGAGATAGTAAGGAAGAGAAATTGGAGAAATTATAAAAATTTCATTAGAAATTTAGGATACACGGAGTATAGAGTTTCAATGATACAGGAAAACTAAAAATTATGATGAGGCATAAAGTTTTGTCAGCACAAGGAACAATGATCATTAATCAATCTGTCATAAGTTGACTTGACAAGGTGAATGGGTTGGGCAAAAACTTTGCAATTCGAAACGCATTTATTTGAAACTTCCGAAAAACCTGTATATTTTGCACATAACACAATTAGACTTGTGTGTGAAATATACACAGTGACTCGATTTTTGCCCCTAGGTGATACTTATTAAGGTTATATGGAATTTCAAGTTACGAGAACCATCACACATAACACGTTAGACATGTGTGTGAAAGATACCCCTGGGTTATTGGGTAATAAATTATGATTATTGAAGTAATAATGGAGCATTGTATCATGAGAAGTCGAGAACCATCTTATATAACATGCTAAACTTGCAAGTGATATATATGCATAAAGAACGTGGCTTGTCATGCTTTGGAAAAAAATGTGACATGTAAAATTAACTTAATTTGATCAAGAATGAGTTAACAATCAGTTCACACCTTTAGTATACTTTGGAATGAAATCTTTTTTGATTTAGAATGATAAGTAAATTAATATGAAATATAATGTTGCCAGAATCAAACCCTGCTCATCTCAATCAACCCAAAAACCATTACATTTTAAGGTAATAGAATCAGATTTGAGAACTTTACAAAAATAAATAAATAAATAAAAATGGATTTTTAACATTATTTTTTTTTGTTGAACTTAAACATCATTTGAATGGTTAAAATAATAAAATTACTACTATTTGTATCATGACTTGCTGTTTGCTTACTTAAGTTGTTTGCACTTAGACATCTTGTTTGTTTAATTCTATATTTATATCTCACTAAAAGATAGAAAAAAGTTGTAATTCTTTGTTGGATGAACCTAAAACCGAACACATCGAGTCTTTGAACAAGCATTGTTCGAACCAAATCCGTGATTACCCATACCCGAAAAGACCAAAAACATCCGACACGAACCCAATCCGATCGACCTATATGCCATCTTTTGCGTTTAATTTTGCAAAAGAAACAACTTGAAAAAAAGGTAGGAAGACGGAAAAGGTGGAAAAGGAAAAGGGTAGGAAAGTTAATCAACAAAAAGATAAGTCAAGAAAGTTTATCAACACAACGAGAAGTCAAACATTAGATAACTCTCATAAAAAACAAACAAGTCAAACCAAAAAAAACCTGCAAAAAATTACTCAAAAACAATCAAACAAAAGATTCAATGGGCAATCAATTCACAATAAAATGAGATTCAAAAGTCATAATTAATCATCAAAATGATAAATATAAGTATAATTAGAGCTAGAACTAGAACAAAATCATGACAAAAATGCAGTCAAAATTGGCTAACTAATATAAACTGAAATTTACAATTCAACCCACCAACATCACATTCAAGATTAATTATGCATCAAGATCATAAAACAATTAACAAAATTCAACAATACAAAAAACATTAAAAAAAATTAAAAAAAAATCATAATAACAATAGAAAATAAGCAAGATTAAGAGAAAGAAAAGATACCCATCAGGATAAACGTTTCCTTGAACACGAAAAACAGCACTTAGATGATCAAAGCTATTGATTGCAGAAGAACCACCATGATTCTGGGGTTCACAGAAAATACCCTGAAAAAATGTTGCAGTAAAGAACAAAAATACCAGAATTACTGAAACATGAATTTTTGATCCCCACATTCTTGTTTTTTTCTGCTGAAATTTTGAAAGTGATAGTTTTTATGATGAGTAAGAAAGTTGTAGTGAAGAAGTTTGGTGGGAGTGTTTTGGGGTTGTTTAAGCAGAGGAAGAAAGAGCAGGGAATTGAGCACACCGCGTGTTCGACGAAATTACAGGTAGAGAAATTTATAGAAAATTGATTGACCTTTTCACCTGTTCACGCGGTAGGATATCATCACTCTGGTTGATTCAAAACTAGTTTTTGACCCCGGTTTCGGGTTTTAATTATTATTTAAAGTATTATGGAGTATTGTGTCACGAGAAATGTCGCGTGCAACACGTTATACTGTGTGTGAAATATACATAATAAGAATGTGAATTAGTTTCGAATAAAAAAAAAAAAAAGGATGTGATTGACACAAGTACTCAATTGTGATTATTATACCAATATGGAGTATTGTGAATTGTCACACATATTTGTGTGTGATAATACACATTAAGAATCGACTTACTTATTGACCCTGGTAGCCGAGTGATAGCTATTAAAGTAAAATGAACTGCACATGTCAACTAAAACGTGTGCAAATGCACTATTATCATGATTTACTCACGCATGACTGATCAATCATTCATTTTAAAATTTTATTCACAAGCCTTGATACAGTTTAGAAATTGGAATGAATTGTCTTTTGATTTGAAATGCTTTGAAAAGTAAACTGAATATCATGTTATACATCCGAAACATAATTTGAAAAGTAATATAGAGTGTTGTGTCTCAAGAACCTAGGTAGATAACACTTTAGACATGTGTGAAATACACATCAAGAACATGACTTTAACTTAGACCTCAGTTCTTAGGTGATGATTATTTAGGTAATAGAAAGCTTCTTATCGCGAGAACCATTGCACATAGCACGTTAGACTTGCATCTGAAATATATGCATAAAGAACGTGACTTGTTATGGTTCCGTAAAAATGTGACATTTAAGATTAAGAATAAGCGGAAAATTTCTTCATACTCCTTAGTACTATTTAGGAGTGAAACTTTTTTTTATTTATAGAATTTTGTAAATTAGTATGAAATACTGTGTCAACTTGTGTATAAATGAACAAGATTATCGTGTGATATATGATTTTAATAAAACATGACATTTATTCACATGTTTTAATACCATTTGGATTGATAAAATTTGTCATGCTTTGAAAAAATGTCAACTTAAGAATGAGTTTTCATCAATTCCACCTTAATACTACGAAGTATATTGCAATGCAAGTTCTATGTTGTAGAATATAATCTCTATGTTTAAAGATCTATAGATTATTAGGATAATTTGCCTTATGATTAGAGCTAAAAATTAACTGTTCTTCAAACAACCTTAAATTTATGCTCAAACAAAATAGAAATCAAAATTTATATGAAACAGAATTTGATTACATGAATTATTTATTTCCCTGGTGAAAGAGAGGGCAAGCACCAAAAACAATATGTATACATAATCAACCACCCCCCCCCCCCCCCAACCATTAAAAATAAAAATAAAAAATAAAAAAAAAATAAAAAAAAAAAAGGTTTCAGCAACAAGCTAAGCCATTCCGTAAATTAAACCAAGACGCGAATAAAGTGCACATGAGCAGGATGAAAATATTTGTAACTGTACATAACCTCTAGCACCAGCAGAAACCTATGAACAAACACGGCCACAAAAGTTTCCGATCTGCAAAAACAACCACTGAATAGGGTTCAAATATTCATCTTCTGCTGGTTCTGCTGCTGCTGGAGGTACTGGCATTTCATGAGGTAAATGCCGATGAAATGCATCAACTGCAGCAGCAACACCATCTTCATTTTCTATCAGCTTAGCAAGCTCCATCACCCGTGTTTTGACCTGAAACATTACAGTGTGAGGCTAATTTGTATCACCGACTTTAGGCAAGAAACCAGAAAATTAACACTTGATATTACCATTTGTATATTAACCCCCAATAATTGCTTATCAGCCGGCAATTCTATTACATTTCTTTTTTCATCAGTAGAAAGAAAAACTTTCAGTCCAACTTCAGTAGTAGATTAATCAATCAAAGCCTTAATCCCATAAGTGGGGTCAGCTACATGAACCAAAAGTAATTATTCCGTATAGTCATCCACAAATCTTCCTCCTCCATCCCTTACGATCAAATACCTCATTTTCCTGCAAATCCATATGCTTCATATCCTTCCTAACTCCTTCCAATCAAGTCATTTTCGGTCTCCCTCTACCTTCTTTAACCTTTCCATGATCCCAATCTTCCACTCTTCTGTTGTAGCTTAATGCTACAGAAATACATATCAAATTATATTCATACATACACCACTATCCTAATGTCATATTTCTTCCTCAGTGTTTAATTTCTTCACAAGTACTACTCCAGGCAGAACAGTTGGTTCACAGAATGTCAATCGCAACATAAATAATCCTAGAAAGTTCATGATGTCAGGTCCACAGAGAGCGTTTAAACATCTCCACCTCAAATAACATATGCCATTCAATACAAGACAGCTTGATTGAACATGGCTTGTATCTATTCTACGTTCAAATACAAAATTGCTGTTGGAATGTATAGATCAGTAAGTGCGAAAAACAGCAATTGACACATATAGTTAAAATGGAAAGTACCTCAGGTTGGAGCATAAATCGTATAGCACTTGACAGAGCGTCGATGCTGAGCTGAGCAATAGGAATTGATTCAGGTCCCAAACCTTTCTGATGAATTCTATCACCCCAAAAGAACTGATCGCCAAAAAATGGTACTACAGTTGTTGGGCACTGCAAAAAATAACATAGGCAGTCAAATTACTTTCTCAACTACATTGGGGTTGTAGCATATAAAAATATGTCTTCAGCATCAAAATCTGACTGCCAAAAGGCAAACATCAGAAACCATACATTGCTGTTTATTATATCCAGAATATTACAAGTATTACTTAAGCAATTAGATGACGAGCCCGATAAGAGTGGGCTCAATACATGACTCAATAGTCTTTAATGTCACTGGAAGATGGAAAACAAAGGATTTAGAACACAGGCAAGTTCATCTTTTCCCAAGGGTGCATGAAGCAAGTGATTTTTAGGCATAAATGGCATAAGATATTCACATGTTCCAGAAATGAGCAACAAGCAAGCTGAAAAACTTACACCAGCTCTTAGTCCAGTGGCGGTAGTTCCGGCACCACCATGATGAACCTGTTTATTTGTGGAAAATAATTGAATTAGCGTTGATTCACTGAGAGCATAAGGCAGACACTAATTATTTTATCCATATACAGTAACATTGCATATGATGTAGCATAAACGGAAAAGCTATTCAACCACAACCATTGCAAGTCACGATCCAAGTTGGTAAATCTTAATTTAAATTAAGACATGAAGCTAGATTTCAATTATTTTCCCAAAATACAAATCCAGACATTATACAAGCAACTAACATGAGAATTAGTATAACTCACCACGGCAGAACATTGAGGAAAAAGCCAATCGTGGGGGCAGTTCTCAAGAAGGAAGATATGATCCGGAACTTCTGAAACTGCATGACACAGACTATCATTAGCAGATATAAAATTAAGACTTGGAGGTTAATAATCTTTCTTATTTGGTTTGTTTATTAGTCCTGGACGGGAAAAAAAAAAAAAAAAAAAAACCGTTATCAATTTATTTTTAATGTCCAATTCTGCCCATGAAGTCTTGACTTTTGAGTGCTAAGTGCTGATAGATGAGAATCAAGCCAGAAATATGAACTCACTCGTAACAAAAGTGGTTCACTAGAAAGGTTTTGGGCTAGCATTATAAAGCAAGACTATAAAAAGCCTTTAGTAGATAAGGAAAAAACTTGTAGAAAGATGTAAAAGAAATCAAGGAATGGAGTTCTAACATTAAACATCATTTTCGAGTGTGTTCTGGGGAATAAAGGGGTGTTGGATAACCATGAGTGGTTAGCTTAAAGCAAGTCCAATATATTCAATCTACTTCACCACTTCTTTCCTTAATTCAATTACATTCTTGCTCTGAGTCTTTGTAAATGTTGTTGCATTGCTTGGGACCATTTGTTGTATCACTTTGTACTTTGTCAGTGAAGTACTGTGCATTTTACTGGCATACTGAGCCAGAGCAGATGTTCTAATTTTGTGTTTCCTCCCTCATTTTTGTGGAATTAGAAAATTGTAAGCTTTCCTAATCCATAAGGTAAATGGAATCGATCTCTTATTTGAACATTAACACCAGAATTATATAATCATGAAGCCTGGATCTGTTACAGTACTTGAGACAGCTAGATCAAGTCTTATAAGATTTCCACAAGCACCGACTTCTAGAGGAAGCTACAGGAAAGGCAGCAGTGCCAATAGAGAAGCAGAAGAAGACAAAGAAAGCAAAGGAGCAGCAGCAGAAAAGAATAGAAGCAAGTGGTGAAAACTGACATAGGCAGGGCTGACTGGCAGCAACAGCAGTAGACATAGAAATCATATTGGTGGTGAAGAAAGCCAGAAAGTGTAGCAGCCAAGATGACACTTTCAACTTTTCTCCCTTGGGCATAATCTATGGTAAGACTTTCAGGTTACATATTTATCTAATCCACTAGCATGTCTAATTTTATTCTTTACATTTTACCAATAGTCAGTCCTAAATCTACACGCCTCCCACCCATTCAACCCTCCAAATTAAAAGATGTAACATTGATATCCCTTTTTTACGAGAAACTCCTTTCTCGTTATTACTTGGATAGATTACTTTTTAACTCTCTAATTTTATGAAATAAATCTCTCTCTAATTTATAAATTAAAATTAAATGAGCAAATCTTGGTAAACATGTGATTTACTTTTCATCAAATTTTTTTTAGATGCAAATAAAACTATTCATTACAGGCCTTTTTGTTTACTCGTTAAATAGTTATACCTCCATTCCTTTAAGTTGCTTTCGCTCTGTCAAAAAAAAAAAAAAAAAGGTTGCTTTCGCTTTCTGTTGTCGTTCGTTTCTTTGAATTGGTTGCACTTCCTCTCTCATCCATTTTAGGTATACTTTCTACACTTTTACCCCTCCCAATCCCGCATGCTTACACTCTCTTTCTTACTTGTTAAGAAAATGCACTTACAAACTTGTTACACTTATTCACTTACAACACTCTCTTTCAAAATCTCTGATCAAACAGTAAATGTTACCAACTCATATAATTAAAGTAATACTAGGTTAGTATTGATATTGTTTTTTTTTTTTTTTCACTATTGTCTTTTATATTTATCAAATTGATTTGTTAACAAGACAAAATATATAATATTCACTTTGTTACTCAATAAATGTCTTTTATAAAAATATCTAGGAGTTAGAAAAGCCTTCTGGTAAGCCCAGTAAGATAATCAATTAATATAGCAAAAAATGCAAGTAGGCAGTCATTGAGGGCAGAGATAAACTTCATCTCTATCAAGTCAAAATTAGAGTTGTGATTGATACAAAATAAAAATGTCGTCTAACAAAAGTGTTTTGAGGGATCTTTTTAATGATACAGAAGTTTTAGCAGAGCCACTGGATAACAAAATATCAACCCCCCATCCCAAAAAAATAAAGAAAAAAAATACACAGCCAATGTTGAAACACAGACCGCAAGTGATGACCAACACCTCCAGACGGCATCACAACAACAAGGCTCAATGGCCCATAAATTGCGGAGAACAACCACTTCTCCCACTATGTAGCAAAAGGAAAAGCAATGAATTGAGTATCCAGAAATATCATCTACTCCAGAAGAAGAGCAATAGTATAAAAGATGTCAACGAAACCAGTCTCTGTATCTACTCCATAAAGGCTCCTAGTAAAGAGTTTACCACTTCAGCTTTAAAAGCCTAGATATTGATCACATCCAGAGAAACTAATCTAATGAACCTAACATGGTACACTGTGGGCTTTCAAGTTCATGCTAGTACGAAAATCTTTAAGCTTTTATTCTTCGCATTTATCTTTCTGCCCTTTAAAAAAATAGACATCAGCTACTGTGACTCTGAACTACTACTTGCAGGATTTGTACAGCTGTACAAAGGCTGTCAAGGATGGAATGAGAGCATAAGCTGGTCCTCTGACCTAGAGGCTCAGTAGTCAGAATCTCCCCAACCATCCAAAAGAATCCAAGACAGACAAAAAGACGATAAAGTAGTCACAACTCACAATTTAACAAGTTTCTTATTTATATTACAAAGCAACAAAACAATGGAAAGACAGTTAAAATTATTGCAGACAGAAACGATCAACTGACAAGGAAAGATGGCCAGGAAATGAACACTTACAAATACCGAGGTCTCCCCAGCCACGATCGAGTATTCCACGTTGTCCAGTATCTTTTAATGCTTCCAATATGATACTGGTCGTTTTGCTGGGATCTTCAAGAGGCTATACATGATAAAAGACTGAGTAAGCATGCAGCAATAAATGCTAAAGACAAAGTGGTTTAGGGTAAGTTGTAAAACTAATACATTATCAAGCAATTCATAGTGCTTCTAGTTCTTAGTTAAATTAAGTAGGGAACTTTGGTTCTTTTTTTCTAAATCCTTTAATTTGGTGGGATTTCGGCTATCCAAATCCAAGCTGTAGAAGGCTGGAAGTTTTCAATTAATAAAGAAAGTAAAGTATGAATATAAATCATGAAACCTTGAGGGTACAGCTTTCACATGACATAGAGAAACATCAACAACTAAGGGAGAAAAATCACAGACGAAGCTGCGAAAGTGGCTTTTGTAACGAATGAATAGAACAGATTGCAGCCATCGCAATGTTTTTTTTTTTTTTTTTAAAAAAAAATGAACACATTAATGGATTTAAGCCTTATTTTTGCTTTTTTCTATTTTAACAAGTATTCTTTTAACACAATACAAACCAACCTATAATACTCCCTTTGTCCCAGATTACTCACATCATTTTGACTTTTTGCACTATTCACATACACCATTTTGAAGATCTTTTTATGCTAATACGAAATATGAAAGCAGATATTAATATGTAAATGGTGTTGGGTTCATTTTAATGTATATATTCAAACTTTTCATTTTTTCATAATTTTTATTACTAGTATAATAGTCAAAGTGATTTGGCAACATGTCCAGTCAAACTGATGCAAGAAATATGGAAAAAAGGGAAAATACAACTGGATTGTATATTTGGCTATTGAATAACTTGAACTTTAAATGCTCCATCACTTTATTATTACTCAATACACCTTTTTTGTATGCACCATTAGTGTTCAATTGTTAATATTTGGATGATAAGTTTGATAAGAAAGAAAAGTAGGATCTTACAATTAAAGGCATCTCAATACGAAAAACGGTACATACAAATAGGGACGGACAGAGTATATTGAAACAACCCATATACATTACCCAATCCGAATGCCCCCGCCACATTATTTCATTTTTATTTGGTGTGTGCACATTTTCTGCTGTAATACACGTTTTTGATCTCTTTCAATTGGCCAAATCTGACATTAAACGAAATCAAGAGGAAAAAAAAAGTTCTAATGAGGTGAGTCACCGTTACAGACGTGTCAAGAAGGATGTGATTTTTATTGCGGCATTATATAATGGCATTTTGAAAAGTGGCGAGTTTGACATAACTGTTAGTGTTTAGAGAAGGATTAAGGTGGTCTTACCATACTCCCAAATCCAATATAGATGGGTCTCTGCCCTTTCTTTATCCACTCAACAAATGCTCCCTTTGGTTGATACTTAGAACCAAGATTTAAGAAACAATAACCAACAACATCAACCAAGGGACCCCAATCTGCAAAATATATGTACATTAGAGATTTAAAGGCATGAAGAAGTCCAACCAACAGAGAAGACAAGAAACAAAATTATAGTTGAAGCAGATATCTTGTTATTGCACCAATGGCTTGAAAATGACAGTAAACAATCAATACAGTTGTACCTTTTGGTTTTGGAACGAGATGAGGACTCCACATGTATCCTGTAGGCAAATGAGATATAGATCCATGGTACATGCTAAAGTATGCAATAGGAGGAAGTTTCAGCTTCCTTTTCCTGAAGTCGTTGATATAGCTCCTTATGCCCCACCAGATCATCAAGTCAACAAGTATGTATGACAACTGTTCAAGAGGTGCAAACAAAAAAAAAATGTTAGAGAGAAACCATTTGGGGTAAGAGAGGGCCAGGAAATAGACCGATTAAAGTAACATACCCAGTTACCATAGCTTTGTGGTACACGAGCCAGTGGGTGTGGGAACTCATATGTTGGCCTGCCTATTATAAAGAAGTGTAAGGAGAAATTATAACATATTACATTTTCAAGAGCACATGAAAAATAGCTACTCCCTCCTTCCACATAATAGTCTTCTTTCTCTTTTGCACAAGCTTCAGAAAACTAAAAATGTGGGGTTTAATTAATTAACATTCAATATATAAAATAAGCTAGTGGGGTTTGGTTAATTAAAAGTAACTACTCCTCCATCCCATAATACATGAGAAGTTAGACTTTTTTTCACTATTCATACATTAGGTTTGACCATAACTGTTTACTAAAATAATATTAACATTTTGTATTATTACATAAGTTGTTAGATAGGTTTAAATATAAAGTTTCATAACATAATTTTTAAAATTAGGTTTCATTAATATTTAATTATATAAAAATAAACTCAAAATAGTGCATTGGCATGTGTGCAATGTTTGACTGTGTCATGTATTATGGGACAGAGGGAGAAATAAATAAGATAGGGGGGTTTGGTAGATTATAGAAGAATAAAAAAAAATAGATAAATGTGAAATGGGACTTTTATTTAGGGACAAGGTTTTTGGGTGAAATGGGACTTTTATTTAGGGACAAGATTTTTGGGTGAAATGGGACGTTTATTTAGGGACAGAGGAGTAATTAGTAATGATATGAAGATTTTTCATTTTTCATGTAAAAGTAAACATGTTTACAAAGAAGTATTGACAGACTGCCTGAAGTAGTGAATTGCATATGCATGTCGATATTAGTAAAATCCCTAAATTCCTTTTAACACATGCCTCAATATGCTACATCAAAACTTGATTTGGAGTTCAAATATAAGGATGTTCCCAAGAAGATTCTTGTGCTCATTTCCAAATGTGCAACAAGAAGCCTGTAGAGAAAGCATTGCCCATTTTTTCAAACCCCACTGATTTTGCTAAATTACCCACAATAATAGCTGCTAGAAATATCTATGTCTCACCAAGTGTCCTGAATTACCTATTTCAAAGCTGTTTTGAAACATGGAACCAGAAATTTTCAAATTTGGCTTGGGCTTAAAGGACAAGGTAGATCCAATAGAGATTTAAAAAAATATTCTTCTCTCTTTTGTTAAAGTATTACATCTTCAAGCAGATGCTAAAATAGAGACAGCATGCATTGAAACTTTACGAAAATATAAGCCCCCCCCCACCCCCCCAGTAGACTACTTCAAGAAACCCACTTGTGGGGGCAGAGACAATGTACATCTGATTTAATAAGTTAATTCAGGTGAAGTGTGATAACTTACGTCCATGGCATTGTGAAGAATATGTGTAGAGGTACACCAAGAGCTTCTGCAGCATGCACATGCCCTGCAATAAAAACCAACTTATCGTTAGAGTGCCTTTAAAGAGAATTAAAGAAAATTATCAAAAGTGCCAATTTGCCAACAAATGAACCCCGTTATGACAAATTGACAACTGCTCACAATGCATAGACAGCTTCAAGATATGTATACAACCAACTCTTCCAGGTACACTTTTGCTCACATCCAATTATAGACTATGTTGCTCAAAGCAGTTGATATATTTTCCTATATATACTATATCATCTACTACATATCTTTTATGTATACATGTTAAAAATGAAGTTTTATTACAATGGTTCATAAGTTGCTACTGGCTAGTAACCTAGTAGTATTTTATTGATATTTCAACCTTAAAAGTGACAACTAACATTGCACTAAATACTTTTTTTAATTATTAAAGTGGCACAATAAATATATAAAAAAAAGTTTTGCCGATTGGATAGAAAATATAGAATGGAGGGAGCACAAATATCTACGCAAAGTTCAAGACCTAGTTATGTGGTTCCAAAATTTTAAAACAATGTTGGTCAACACTCATATATCAAACTCCAGCAATAACTTGATAACTGGGAAAGTCACATTCATATATGATATGTCAACACTCATCTCTCAAGCCTGTCAATCTGTCATGAACTTACCGTAAGCAGGAGGATTAGCAATGATTGCTTGAGCTCTAAAAGGCACGCTAGTCTCTAAATCTGGTTCTGTACATGCAGGAAGAAGTGATTCTATAATAGCCTTCAATTGCTTCCGTTGAATTGAAATTTCTCCTGGGGCAGAGGGAATAAGCCCCTTATTTCTTGCCATATCTGATTCCCGGAAAGCAATGGAAAAAGCTATCTCAGTGGTCTAAAAGATTTAGATGCAACAAAAAGCAAGCTACCATGTAAAAAATGGGCGTGATAATGAATGACTAGCTACAGCATCTATGCAATGCCATCAAAATTTCTAACTATTTTCTAAACAAATAGTTATGTGTAGAGTCATGCAACGTTGATGTAGAAACAAGTTGTATACTTGTATATAGACCACAAAATCAAAGTATAGTATTCAATTTTATTAGATACATGATTCACAAGAAATTGGAAAAATTGTATGATTTGGCAATTATTGAAAGGCCATGCAGAATGCAGACAAAGGTTAAGGCTACAATTTCTTCTTTAGTTAAAAAGTCACTATTGTCTACACTCAGTACCTACAAATAATGGAAGTCTGGTAATACCTCAAAGTAATGATACTTCCCATTCCACAAATGTTTGACACAATCACATATCACAGAGCAAAAAAAAAAAAAAAACAATTGTAATTTTTGTAAAAACTAAGAGTATCAAATGGAAATTAGTGTGGTTTTGAAAATATTCAAGATGATCAGTGTTGACAATAGTGTAAAACAATGGAGGATGTCTAGCATGCATTACTTCTCCAATCACAAGTAAAATCCAGAGACCATTTGAAACTCGCTGATATGCAAAACACCACATTGTTTACAAACCACAATTATAATGAGGCAAGAACATGAAAAGTGAACTATTTGGATTGAAAAATAATTTGAGCTTTAGACAAGCTAGTCTGTGTTATAATCAATCTAACTTTAGCAATGGCTCACGTGTATAATCTGCCACCATGGTCCTATGGATCAGTAAATTATAATGGATGTATAAAACAAATATTTAGAGAGCTATTGACTTTTGGTCTTTTGCAATCAATATAAAAAAATCAAGGTCAATCTATAATTCTTTAGGAGAAAAATTCCTAGTTGATACTCAGCTCACAAAATGACCCGCAGAGGCCAACTGTAAAACGGTAATCAGCAGATAAAGCAATAAGGACATAGATGAAAAAGCTTATGAAGCAGAAAGAAAGTAAAAAAAGAATAAAAGATTTGAGACAACTTACACCCTGCCAGAACTCGAGGATCACCACCTAAGGGATAGAATTCAACACCAGCAGATTTGACAAAATCTCTAAAGTTAGTATGCGTAGCCAACCGAACACGATGACCAAATTCCTGCAATGAACTTTTAGCCCCATAAATTTGCAAAAGACAAAAAGTACACTTTTTCCCCTTTGTTTTACTTTACAAACAAGGCCCACATTTACAAGGATAACCATGCATGAAGATATGCGACAAAGTTTAGTAACAGCATACTTAGTCTCTCTTGACAAAACACAATACCAATATAGTTACTAATATAGCAAACTACGATCAAAGTGAGCAATTTCAGCAAAGACTTAATTCTGCAAGCTTAGAAGCATGAATAAGTGCAATTCCAGAGAAGAAAAAGATATTGTCTCACATCTCATTGGTTCAGTGACAGGGGAACTCTAGGATAAGAATACTCACACAGGTAAATCCAGAATAATCATGTCACTTAAGGATGTAATGTTGGATATTCATGCAACACTCCAAAGACTCCCCCAACTCCTAACCAAATAAAATTCTAAAGCAGTCAGTCTCACAAAGCTCTGACTAGTCCCTCATCCTTCATTGATCGCACAAAGAAACTTAATTTTCACCAGAAGGGCAAAAGTTAGTTCGAGGTGCAAACAAGTTAACTAGTTAAAGGTCACTCCAAACATTACTTCTAATCCCCACACACACACACACACACACAACAAAAGTCCCTTTCAGTTTTCAGATGTATGGAAGTTCATTGTTAGTTAGTACATTTTGTAAGCTAAAAGTGTGATCATCAACAATCAGTTAAGAGAGCATCTAACAAAAAAGAGACAAATTTAATTAAAGCTTGTGAGCCTGCCTGAAGTCTCTTTGCCATAGCTAGAAATGGTTGAACATCTCCTCTTGTCCCAACAACAAGAAGGGCAATTTGCAATCTTGGTACAGATTTATTGTGATTAGGAACAATTTCATCAGCAGGAAGAGAAGCACTTTCAACAGAATGAAGCTCCAAAAGCTCAGAAGTTACAGAGGAATTCCTAGATAAATCCACCTCCACTGTTCCGTCATTTTGTATTTTGACTAAGTTTGCGATAAGCTTTTCCTGAGATTAACGAGAACAGTAAACTTCATCAATGATAAAACAATTCCATGCAATCTGTACATCTGAAAGCTACTAGTAGAGGAAACTATACAATGAGTGTCAACTTCTTTAGAGTACAATGAATGTAAACTTAGACACTTTGAAAATTAGCAAATTAATCAACATTATACCCATCAGCAGATCAGCTCATTACCAGAAATTCAGAAAAACTCAAAAAAGTAATAAAATAGTGCCTGCAGGCTGCATCTGACAAAGCAATATATGGTATAAAGACATAATTTACTATTTAAGGGGCTAAGGTGTTGACTATCTCAAAGCCTTTGGGTCAATAACTAGTCAAGCGAAATACAATTGACAACTTTCTGAAACAAATTCCTGGAAATTGACAATATTCCAATTTAATAAATAATAACCTTTGATTTAGATACTCTCGGTTTAAATACAACTACTTTTGAAATATGTTCCACTTTGATATATTACATCAACAGAGTTTATTCTTCCATTAATCATCAATATGAAGACACTTTGTTGTACCTTTTATGTTAAGTAAATTAAGAAAAACGATAATTATTAAATTAGGTACATGGAATCCAATGAGCCTACCCTCCCTCTACATTTTGACAACATTAGGCATTAGCAAATTCTAGCTCTAAAACACATTGTCACCAAAACAATAGAAACAGATGCTAACTTCAGGTTCGAAAAGACACCTGCAGTAGCAGATATATTCAACTCATATTACCTTATCACGCTGTGATAGTCTATCCAATTTCATATCATGTCTTCTGCTGTCCTGATGACTCTTAGACTTGCTCATTATGATGTCATTTTTATCAACCAGTAAACTTTTATGGGCTTCAGTACAACGTGAAGGCGCTGTAATACAGTGGTCCAAGCCTGCCAGGAGAGAAATATTGAGCATTGTAAGAATATCAGTGCAGAACTGCATATATGAGTGAGATCACACTGCTTAAAGCTTAAGATACTTTTATAATAACAAATTATATAAATTTCAAACGTATTTTTCACATATCCAACTCTCACTACTGGACACTGTTTTACAATGACTAATAATATACAAGAGACTGCAGCCCACATTAAGTACAAGTTTAAAAGCACAGGGAACTTGAAATGTCACATACATGATAGCAACCTTTATAGGATTGTGAATGAGATTCATTTGATGAAAGTAGATAGCTACAACAGCAGTGCATCTTCACAAATTCCCAGATTGAACAATTATAGTTTATAACTACAGATACATCAAATTTGACATTTGGACCTCAGGATACAAAGTCTAAGTATGTACAACATAGGTCAAGACAATTGACTAGCTAAGTACTCTAATCAAATTACTAAAAACATAGAGTTCAAGAAAAAAAAAAAGGAATTAGAAAGTTGAAAATAGAAAGTTATAGAAGAATATACTCCAATACATTCCTATATAAGAAAAATATAAGCTAGAAATTAAATTATGTAGATTCGATATACTACTAAACTGAGGTACTGCATAACTATGGATCAAACTCCAAAGAAAGTAAGACTTTTTTATTGTTTTGTTAGGAAGGAAATTATTTTTACATAAACTTCAATACAAAACCAAGACAGCTGCCTTGCAGAATATAAATCATATACCAAGCTTTGTAAGATAAATGAAAAACTGATTAAATCAAATTGAGATTTGAAACGCATGCAGTTGACCTATAAGAAATCTTATTCAATTTTAATACGAAGTAGACAAAAAGGACATAAACAGAATTGACTATGAAGAGAGATCATCAAGTACAGTTCTAATGGAAGGCATTGGGCCACCTATTCCTATTCTAATGCAGACTTACAAGCCAGGAGATTCTAAACTACGCATGCTTGGTTTATCAAGCTGTGTATTTGTTATAAGGTACTTCATATAACAAATACATGCTCATAGGGGACATAAAAAAATAAAAAAATAAATAAAAAATTAAAAATAAATAAATTAAAAAAAAAAAAAAATGCTCCCTCTATTGTTTATTGATGTACTAACTTTCCACTTTGAGATGTTTTTATATGATGTACCCACTTCTATTATATTCGATTTTTGGTACACATTTTACCATCTTCCCCCCACCTCCCCCTCTCTTGCCCCACATATTTGCACCTTTCTACTCACTCTCTCTCTCATTGTATCCAACTCTTTCTTACCCACATTTTCACTCTTTTCAGTAATTTAATGCAACTTACTTACACTCACTCAATTCTTTTAGAAATAAGAGTATTTAGTAATTAAATACATCAAAAACAAAGGGAATGAAGGGTTTAATCATGAAACATTCCAAATTATAAAGTAACTGTTAAATTATCTATTACTTATGTTCATGTAATTATTATAATTCATCTTGGTCTAATACTTAAATAAAAATGAAACGACTCTTTGGGGAAGACCAATCATATAATATAGTCACTGTATTCGTTCTAGACTTTCTAGTATTTCTAAGGATCACAAATAACCATAATATGTTATGAATGATATTATTTTTTTACCGCTATTGGCTAAAAGGTGAGAAACAGTGATTAGCCAATTACATAATATCCAATACTCCTTCATAACACTAGAATAAGAGACAAGGGTGTATGATGTAATAGATGTAACTGTCAAAAACTTAATTATGCACTTGCTTTGTCTATACCCTTGTACAGGATGACCTCAACAATTTCTAGACTAAATTCTAATACAACTCTACAACAAGATTCCAACTATACTCAAATCTAGCTCCACAGCAATCATCTGACTAAACTCATATTTAACAACACAACAATATTCTCACCAAACTCAGATATTCCAACCAAACTCGAACTTAGCACCACGGCATTATAATTATTCCGACTAAACTCTAATTTAGCTTCACATATCTGACTAAACTCAAAATTAGCTTTAGCTCCACGGCAATATTCTGACTAAACTCGAATTTAGCTCCACAAATAACATTATGACTAAAGTCGAACATTCCAATTAAACTTGAATTTAGCTTCACACCATAAAAACTTTACTAATAAACTCTAATTTAGCTCCACAACAAAGTTTAACAAAACAATAACAAGAAAAATATACCTCTTTTTGGAGGATTTGAATGCATTTCTGGAAGTGAAGACTGCCTCAAATAATGCACATGATCATCTTTCTTCACATCATCATTTTCAAGTAAGACTTTCTTGTCTGTCTCAGACTCGGCAACAACTCGAATGTCATGTTCCTCACCAATGCTAATTTCTTCCCCAGTATCATATCTTTCTTCTAAATTACTCACCTGATTAAGACACCCTTTATTCTCCATTTCAATTATATCATACACAATTTCTAAAGCTAAAACCCCCAAAAAAAAAAAAAAAAAAAAAAAAAAAAAAAAAAAAAAAAAAAAAAAAAAAAATTATTGTAAAAATCTGATTCTGAAACTGCCCACAAAAATCAGAAGCAAACCCAATAAATAATTATCAAAAAATTGAAGAATTCAACCCAAATTTATGAATATAATTCAGAGGAAACCCAATTCAACCGATAAAAATTCAATTGAATAAAATAAAATAATTGAACCAATCAAACAAAAATCCCCTGAAACAGTAGATATGGCAAGAGTTTAAACCGCTAGTCAAAATCAAAGTATAATACTGTTAGGTGCAGCAACTTTTCTGCGTAAAATAAAATTTGTGCCCCCCAAAAAAAAAAAACAATCTTTATAAAAAAAATCCCAGAAAAGTGGGGGTTTTTGAAGTGGGTTTTTACAGAATTAATTAACACTTTTGTATGATTGAGAAGTTTATACTGTATAGTGTAGGCTAGTTTTAGCAATTGAATAATTTATTTGTTTTATGCTGCAAATTGCAATTTAATTTTTTTAACGGCAGAGAATTGGGGTGATGATAATTGGGTAAAAGGAGAACAATGATTGGGGGTATTGGACATGCCAACGACCACGTTTGTGTAGCACTGCCCGTGTGTTAACTTCTATGGAAATTATGACGATAATGTGCAATGCATTGTGTAGGCCCACAATAAAGATCCCCCCACCTCTTAGCTGTCAGATTCGGTGTGTTCAAGTCGGCTTCGAAACAGGTCTTATCGGGTATTCGGGTTGAGTTTGTAACGACAGTCGACAGGTCAACACTTGATAGTAGAGAGGCACATATATATAAATAGTAGGTTAGAACTTTACAAAATGAGTTCCCTCTTGTCAAAAAAAAAAAAAAAAAAAAAAAAAAAACAAAATGAGTTCCCTCCCATCTCTAGTTCTCTACCTAGGAAGCTTGAAGTTTGAAATATGCTGAGTTAATTTGTCAAGGTATACATGCAAAGCGAATTCAAGCATAGGTCCCATTGTGTTTGATCAAATTATTTTTTATAGGTTTAAATAGAACCATTGGAGTAAACTTATTACTCGTTTTTTTCATGGTTAATTCTCTTTTTCGGATATAAGACATTATAGTAGTGTCTTGATGAGTGTGATCAGGATTATTCTTGAGGCAATGGGAGGAATCAAGTAAATAGTTAAGAATTAAAATTTAAATAAAAACAAGATGACTAATATGTTGTTCACATTGTTACCTTATGTCTAATGACATACTCATAAGAGATTGTTGTCCATGACTTTTAGAAAAATAACCCAAATTCTATAAAAGGCTCGTTTTCAATTATCAAGGAAATTACAAAGACCCAAATTCTTTTATCGTATGCTTAGGTAAATGTATATACACATCTTTTTTCACTACCTCAACAAAATCTCTCCTTTACTTTAGTAACATGTTTGTTTAGGGGGATAAATGAAGAGGGATAGGGATTTGGGGAAAGGTATATTAAAATCCTATGTTTATTTCTAGGGATTGGGATTAGCGAGAGGGATGGGACAAGGATTAAATCACCTCTTATCCCTCAATTTCTATACCTAAGGGGGGTTGGAATACGAATGGGGGATAGGGATTATAGTTAAAATGACATTTATACCCTTAATGAAGAGAAAAAAAAATAAAGGAGAAAGATAGGGTTAGTAAGGGTATATACTTAACTTTGTTACTTGTTCTACTTTTATCCCTGACTTATACCAAATAAAGAATAAAACTTTATTTGATTCCATTCCATCCAAAATTCTCTATCCTTATCCTATCCTCTTATCCTTCTTATCCGTATCCCACGTACCAAATGCCCCGTAGATCCCCAGAGTAATACTCTTCGTATCCATTTAATTTCACATCCAAAATATAAGAAAAAAAATCTTGATCAAAATCCAATCTTCTCTTGATTGGAAATAGTTTCCTCTTTCAATTATTTTTACCCAAATTCTTATCTGTATTCACTTGCCAAAAACATCTCTTATTCAATTTTCAACAAATGGATATCTTCCATCCTCAATTTCTATGGGATGTGTTTCATGGCATTTCCAATGTAGAACCCTCCCTTCATGCCCTCCATAAGCCCATATCTTAACAAGTTTGCTTCATTCTTATTTACTTTTCCTCCATATTAATTTTTTCTATTATTGGTGATTGTGTTATACAGGGTCACGCAGAATGTTGTGTGCCAATGGTAGTAATTCATTTCGTTAATGTCTGTTATAAGATACCATGTTGAAGTATGCAACACATATGTAAATGCTGTTCACTGTTAAGCTTTACGTTTACGGGTGAAATAATCAAATCCAACTTATCAGGAGATATGTATGAAACCATAATTAAATCCAACTTAGGAGATCTGTATGAATACATGCCTGCATGTACATCATTCTATATTCTCTGAATTCTGTTAAAATTATATCTCTACACAAGGCGTGAAGAAAAGCAATTAACTGGAATAAAAATTCCTCTATACAGGCATATTATGGAGTTGCCCATTTTGACGAGACAAATCCTAGCTAACTTATACATTTACAAAATCAAACAGGCAACTCGAGAAAGACAGCCTGAATTTACATGAGAAATGAAATATCTCAGGCATCAGTTGCAAACTTGCAATTTGCTCTATCCCTAGTTCAACAGCTAAATGCCCCTGCAGAGAAAAGATTTAAGTTATAAATTTTTATTATTAAGAAAAAAACTATAAAAAGTACAATAATGGAAGACAAGCCTCATAAATCATAACAGCAAAAAACAGACAACATATTACTCCGTAGTCCAATTTCTTTGAAAATCCACCGCCTGAGTAACTTATAAAACACCCTGCTGCCTTAGCCAACAAAGAAGCTAAACAAGTTACCCTCTCCTACAGCTAATAACTGCTTAAAGCGACCTGTGAAAATTCATAGGGTAACCTATGCATCTTAACACATCTGAAAGCAGATCTTCTAAAAAGATTCAGTATGGGTATATACAGTGCAGTAATAGCAACAATAGAAAAAACAATATGTTACTGCAAGAAATAATTAATATTTAATTTTGGTAGTACTTGTAATAGTTATTGGTATCAAATCTGAAAAAATATTGGATTAATAGCGCATCTATATTCTAAAGGAACATGTAATAGTGCATTGATATCTACTTAACCATGATCCAATTACGAGGAAAGAACTGGCCAGCAAATCAACCTCTTTTAACGGATCAAATTTCTCGCTGAAACAGGTAGAGGTCCACCTGGGAGGAGGGTTTAAGGGGGATGGAGCCCCTCAAAGTGGAATGAAAAATTTGAAACCCTCCAAAGCAGGAACATGAGAGAGTAACCAGCTGCTCACCTCCTGATCCTCTTTCTGTTGATATCATACTAGTAATATAAGAGTAGCATATAAAGTTCTAAGGTCTAGAATACTGTGTCATTGTTATTGTATACTTTTGAAAACTTTCAGAATAGTATCTTTAATAATGAACCTGCTAATTGACACAATTACCACTCCAGAGACAAACATCAACAGTAACATAGTTAACTACACAGTTTGGGGGTTTCGTACTTTCGTGTTACACAAGTTGCATGACTTCCTGATCCTTTATATAAGAGACCCTTTCCAGCAGTTAGATGACTAAGATCCATATGCAGCTCATTCCCAAGTTGTTTCCACTTTTTTTAAAACCAATTAGCATTATTGTTAGAACCAGACATTTCAACTTATGTGCTTAGTCATTCCCTTTATGATTTACAGTAAATAAAATTCATCTCAATTCATCAAGAGAGCAAAAAAATCAAAGAGAGAGCTTATCTATACCTGACGTTCTGGAAGCTGTAAAATTATGTGTTTGTCCAAACCTCCAACTACAACCTGTCCTCTGGCCTAGAAAGTTTCTTGGACCGAAACTTTGATGATGACTTGATAACATCAATTAAAGTAGCATCCTCGTCTACTTCATCCTGCTCATCTTCCTCATTAGGAGCTTCCTGGTCTGATGAACTAATTCCATCCTCTTCCCCACTTGAACTCTGCTCATCAAATAACTTTTTCCCCTGGAGATTATGCTGCTTGGTTGGTCGGCCTCGACGTCTTAAAGATGCTGCTTCTTTATCTTCAGCACCTGAAAACACATTCCACGTCGTCAAGACCATGGATTAGCAAGTTTTTCAATTCTACGACAGCAGTTCTATTTTACCAATGCAGCTGCAAGCCAACCTCATTAGCATCTTAAAATGCATTAAGAGTTCCATTCTTTCATTTTATTTTATATTAAATTGCTAAAATAACAGAAAGCAGCATCATTCAATTTATCTGGGGGAACAGAAAAAGATTTCAATTAAAGCCCGTCAATATTTCGTACTACAATATTTTCATACTATTATGATATGTATTTATCTAGTCATTGAACTTTTATTTAAATAGAAATTTCCATCGTGCAACATATTGTCAACTTGATATACTTAACTAGTTACGTAACTAACAAGACATAAAAAAGAGGAAAAATCATATTAAAAAAAAAAAAAAAAGAGTACAACAAAAGAAATCGAACAAATAGTGAGTGCAGAAGGGAGAGGGGGAGATGATAGATTTTAGGGTTTAGCTAAAAGAAGTCGACCTAGAACAGGTTGTTTGACTCATTAAATACCATGTTACTTTAGGTTAGGTATTGTGTAAGATTACAATTTGACTATTCGGGAAGGTTAACTAGTCAATTGAAACTTTTCCAGGGTACTTGCCTCGAACGAAATTTCCAGGATAAAAAATCATGGCGAAATGAATCAGCAAACACCAGAAAAACAAGCTATCCAGGTTACATTTTTTCTGGAAACAGTGCGAAAAAACTTATTCAAGTTAATTAAATCCCAAAAATGAAAACAAGCTCGCCAATGGTAAGGGGTAAGATTGAGCATATTTCATCACGCTAGTGCACCCCATACTAGGTTAATGGTATCAATCGTACACTCAATTGATTTGGATTTATGGAAGCTGAGATCTCACATAAAGAGAAGGCTATCAGCAAGCGGCAAAACTAACAATACAATTACACATCCAAATTACACAACCACAAGGATGCAACAGATTCCCAACAGAAAACAAGAAAAAACAACTGAGCAAGATAAACAAAGAAAGTCAGAGCACATACAACGATAGAAGACCAAAATAAATGATAAATCCAAAAATAAAAGGAAAGAAGATGCTAAATCACTGAAACCTGGAAATTTCAATAGACACGACAAAAGAATAGAGAAAGGCCGGATAAAAAGAGTTTTAAGTCAAGGAAATGGAAGAATACTGGTAGACAGGGTTTGCACCCAAGAAACCTCAATACTGAAGATCTAGGAACAATGCATCATCTTGGAAAAAGTAGGCTTATTTGGAAATTACTTGTTTTTTCCATCTAAGCAGGCTTCCTTGTCATAAAAACAGCTCTCTTGCGGTTGAGTGTGTCGCATGATCATTTTTTAAAAATTTGTAAACTTCTTAGTGCTTATCCAGTTAAAATTTGAAAGTAATACTACCAATGAAGTTATTTTCACATAAAATTACAGCTCCTAAGAAGTGAAACAATGTTTGGTTGATCAAGGAAGTAAAATTTCCCAAGGGAAGTTCCACTTGCCTAGAGAAGATAGATAAGCAACTTCATTATGTAATTCCTATGTCAACCAAAGCCACTCCACAATGCCATATTATGTCAACCACAAGCACTTCTAAAGTTCTAACCTTTGTGAGGGACATACTGCGGCAACTAGCTTTCTTTATTAATGTGGGTGATTTGACACAAAAAATTACACACCCTTACTTTTACTGACAGTTCTATGTGGTAGAGTTGTATTTTTTTATCCTTCTCTACACAAGCTGACAAGTCTTATCCATGAATTTCAATTTCAGTAGTCCACATACTTTTAAAAGCACTAGTTCTTTAGCCTTTAAATCTCTTCTTTTGGCCTTTAAGCATCAGTAGTAACCACACCATACAAAGATCTTTCCACTTCAGATCTGGGAATTTTGTATAGCAGTGCAACTATGTTGAACTCCGAAGAAAGGGGAATATACTATATCTATTTCAAGACTTCAAGACCTAACTCTGCCTAAACAACAAAGATCATGTAAAATATAGCTTGTTATAGTAAGCTAAGGTCAGCTCATGTTATAACCTTATTAACTTATTAGTAACATAGTATACGAAGATCTAATTTCTATTCCAACTTGCAACTGAAAATGGTAATTTTATTATAAACCTATCTCAAAAATGAGCCAAGCATTGGTGTCTAAGACAAGGCCGAGCTCAAAATCCCAAATAATCAAGCCTCAATGAGCTTCAGGCGTAAATTTAAATTTTAGCAAACTCAAGGTCAGTTCATCTTGTACTCTGAGAGCAATCCTAGTTATTGCATTTGAAATCGGGTACATTGCAACTAGAATCTCAATTAAATTAAAACATTAAGTCCCTAACTAATGTTTACCAAAGGGCTAAAGAGAGGAATATATCAAATAGTTGTAGTTTAATGGATATCATCCTACATCCTTATAAATATACATAAGTAACAAATATACATAAGTAACATCACAGCCCATTACTCAAGTAAGATATTAGCCAGAGTGTATAGTCTATTTTAAACAGAAAGAAATTTTCAAAACAATGAATAAGATATCACCCAGAAATAATCTTTCAATGTGTAATCTATTTTAAATAAAATAAAAATAAAATAAATAAATAAATAAAAATAAAAAAATAAATGACACAATAAGCACAAAGCATAGCTCTACCTGCAAAACTTTCCATCTTTGCACATTTTTCCTGCAGGGTCTCAACAAACTGATGATAGGGTCGCCAACCACTAGGATCCTCATCTGTTTTTATATTCTCTGTTCGTCCTTGAATGTTTCTTAAGCTACAGAGATCAAATAAGTGACATATTGTATATGTCATTATTAAGGGAATTCATAGATAAGACCACAAAATAGAGCTAATACTTACATGTCAAGGAGATCTGTGGGTGGAAGTTTCTCAGCAAAGGGGATAACAGCACCAACTAAGAAAGACAGCCGCTGAGGTGGATCTGCAAAAGCATAATCTACACCATCCTTCACAATTTTCAGAATCTCCAATCTATGCTTACTTCTGGCAGCACCCACGATTGTTCCTGATAGCTGAACAGCAAGTTCTTTGCAATCAAGAAAGGACTTGTTCGCAGACGATTTATCATCACTTTTAGAAAGTTGGAGCATATGCCGATCATGTGCCTGTCCATTCAATATAAAATTGAGAATAATTGTGTTCAATATTGTGAATCATGTGCTCATAAAAAAGGCAATCTTTCCATTCCACGTTATTTGAAGACTTGTAGCTATATTCATTCCATAATATTCTGTCATTTAAAACATCAATGCACATTTATTTGTCCATTTGAAATACTAAGACACTATCAATTTAAAATTAAATAGACCAATGCGATAACTTATATCTCAATCTTTTTTCAATTGGAAAAAATTGGATTTTGCATTACATAATCCATTTGATCATTATTATTTATCACAAAGGAAAACATAGCCATGCGGAATGTTGTTAGGTTCTTGACAATATGTATTTTCAAAGCATTGACGTAATATAAATTTACTTTTAGATACTCATATTTATTAATAGTCAAAGTTGTGCATAGGCAAATGTGCCATGTCAATATGGTACAAATTAAAAAGGAGCAAGTATCTTCTATAAACTTCTGCATAACCTAAATGACAGTTAATAAGGAATGGAGGCTGCATAAAATCATCTTTATAACATACGATATATAACAGGATATAGCATATTATCCAATCCCATTGTCAAAGCTGCAGATTTCAGCCTAAATTTGCAATATAAGCTACATGAAATTTAAGCAAATGTCTTTTACAGTTCTGCCCATCATATCCCCTTCTACAAAAATTTATTCTTTATTTACATTAAAAGAAAAATATACAACCATGACTCTTTTCTGGAACAAAGTGAAGATTACAAATATATATCATTACAAATAATTCTAAACTCACTCTGCCTGTCAAAATCCATAAGAACAAAGCAATTCAATGATAAAAGGATAATAATATCAATTAGAAACAAATTAACAAAGTCTTACCCTTTTTAGTGCTTCGAGATATATACCAAAGATATTCTCATCTTTTTTCCTTAGAACAGCTATTAGCTGCTTAACCACCTCAGCTATGTTGCTCCCATGCATTACAAAATGAGATATAATCTCGGGAGCAAGGTACTCCTGGATCAAGATTACAAAGACATACTAATATGAACAGCCTTTTTCCAAGTGAAAGATACTGTGTGAACTGATAAATAATAGGTGTGGAATACAATATCAAGCAGCATACTAAGGAGCTGAGCAAGTTCTATAAAATTTATAAGTCTTTACCATGGAAACCACATCGCTAGTAACCAACTTCCCAGCAGCAATAACAACAGCATCTCGAGTTGTCTCTTCCACATACTCTCTGTTAACATCTTCATCTTCAGTCTCATCTGCAAGAAACACTAGGTTAGGAAATTTGATTCTCACAAGTCAATGTTTGGAACCAAGATCATACTACCTTATAACCCCTACCCTCTGGTGAGGCCCCTATAGAGGGTTAACTGGTTAAGTAAATAAGGGCTCAAATATGTACTCTTAGATTGCAAAAAGACTCTTAGATTTCGTTAGAATGGGTTAGAGACATGTTCATATGATGAGATGTTGGATGCTCACAGAAAGAGGGAAATTTTGCATAACGAAGAGGATATTTCTACTGAACTTGATAGCCTACTACTCCCTCTGTCCCTTAATACAAAGCCTCATTTCCTTTTTGGGTAAACCAAAATACAATGCCTCTTTCTATTTAGAGGTTGTATTTTTTGACATTATTACCCTCTTTTTAATGAGCTGTCATCTTTTTTCCATTACTTTTTTGTACTTTTAACATCAATTTCCAACACTTTCTCTCTCTATCTATTCAATTACTCCCACCTACTTTTTCTTTCTCTCCATCTCTCTCTAACCCCACATGCATATATGTACTTGTAATCATTAGTTTTAAAAAATTTACAACTTTCTTAAATTCCCGCGTAAAAACCAAAAGAGTCTTTGTATTAAGGGACGGAGGGAGTACTTCATAACAAGGAAGAGGCAGAATTTATGAGTCTTTTGAATTTTATTTTATTTTACCTATTGTTATTTCAGAATTGACCCCAATGCTACCTGTTTTAAGCCACATTTTGGTACAACAAACAAGTATGGTAATGCAATCTGCTACCTACTTCTCTGATGCTAGTCTATAAGTGTAAAACACTAATAAAGTCCATAAAGACAGCAACTCAATAGGTAGAAAACAGTGTAGTCCCAATTGAAAATTGACAGTTTATAATTGCTTATACAATGTAGTAAACTGATAACTCTTTGATATAATGTATACAGCATGAATTCTTTATCGCTTTTGGGTTTCGGCCTGTCGATGTTTGATTGTGACATATATGCAAAGAACCAAAAGTTTCAGATTTTTTTTCAAATATAGGAGATCCAAATCCAAAATCTGACATGGTATCCAATATGTCAGATTTCCAAAGAATTTGGATTACATATGGATCAGGTGTTCAGATTTTCAGATAGTTTTGGTCAGTCCTAATATTGTGTTGCATTGAATATCCAACTTCCGCTTTGATGTTTAATTTTGCTTTTGGGTCAAACAGTAAAATTAGAGGAAACAATTCAATGAGTTATCATGATATTATGTCCCACTAGGGGAGCTTAGAGGGTGGTTTTTCCTCCCCCTCCCCCCTTCAAAGTTTCTGGACAGTTGTGATTGGCTAGGCTATCTCTGCAGATAGGAGGTCCAGCCCAAGGCCCATAATTGTACCAACACAAATTTGCACTGGGTATGTAAATTTACACAGGTTATGTTTCTAGTATGTCATTAGATCAAATCACTAATTTATCAAACCGCTAGATATTGGTGACTAGTTAAGGAGTCAGAAAAGAACTTACTTGATACATCAAGCTGCTGTTCACAAAGTTTCCAAAATTTCTCAAGAGTAGACAGCTGTGGTTGAAATCCCAGATTTTCCAGGGCTGTAGCAGAGAATCTAGATTTTCTGAATAAGCACCAGAGCTCAGCAAGTATTGTACAAACCTAATTGATGGGATCAAGTGAAACAATAGTTTTGGCGTTAATAAACTACATGGGGAAAAAAGTTTTGGGATAGCTAATCAATTAGAAGCAAAAACAAGAAGAATTTTACTCTGCAAGCAAGCTGATTTCCTAGCTTCATCTCGGCTCCAACTTGAGAGGGCAGAAGAATATACTCTAGTTGCTTCAATAAAGTAGCACGCTTAGAGAGTAAAGACTTAACAGACGCCTCATTAACAGATTCAGAGCTCACAACAGAGTAGAGACACCAATTTATGTGAAGAAACATATTAAGCAGCAGAAAACAGTTCACCTGTGAACATTGATGGAACAGATTCAATAAATACCACAAAATAAGTAATTTGACATAAATTGCTCATTTGAGCTTTAATACACACCTCCTCATCTACATTTCTGAAATTATCAAGCATGGAGGCAAACTCTTCATATAAGTTATCAATAGTAACAGATCTCGACAATTGAAGCTCGTAAAGCCTTTTTAAGTTCACAAGAAGAGGATATTCATCATCACCATCCTGTTGGGGAGACAAATGGAGAGGAGGAAAGGGAAAAAAAATCAGACTGCAGTTTTTATATCCAAAACAGGAAAACTAATATTTAGAATGAGAATACCTCCACTTCTTTCATAGCAGTCTTGAGTTTTTCCACAAGCTCGTCTTCAAGTTCCTTTAGTTTATTGTTTGCAAATTCTTGCAGCTCTCCCTTACTCTCCATTGAACAAAAGTTCATAGCCTTAATGCAAGACCTAAGTGTGTCTTTATCTCCATGTTTAAAAAATGCCTCCTTCAACAGCTGAAGTACAGTCTTGAAATTCTAGATGACAAGACAAGTACAATGTCTTTTCAAGAACTAAAATTTCCTTCAAGTAGCATAACTTAACAAAAGAGAGCATATCACTAACCTGTTCCTGTCTCTTCAGAGAATAAAGCTCAAGATTCATATACAGAACGATTTCAATTAACGATGGGGCTTTTGCCTTGTCCACCACGTATTTCCGCAGAAGCTGGGGGTAGTTTTTCATCATAACTACAGTTACTTCCCGCTTACTGGTTTCAAATACTTCCTGAAACATACAGAAATATGTACTGACAAAAGAAGAATAGAGCCAAGAAAGCTAGTTTCTTTAATAAAAGATTAACTGGAAGCTTCTATACAGAATGGAAAACCTTTTGAGCCTTGGTATAGTATTGTTTCCGATTATCAGTCGCAGGCACAATCCTCTCCCCAACAGCCTTCTTGACAGATGCACAAAGGAGCCGGATCAAATTTGTTGCATCAATTTCAGTAAGCTCAATTGACGGATTTTCATCCAACAGTGCGGAAATTATGCACTTCCAATCCTATGAAAGACATATCAGATAAATTGTTTACCTTATCCATTAGAATATAGAAATGGCATTTAAGTGGTAATAAGGTACAACTTTGAAAAACACACTGATCCACAAATTCAGACTTTCATCTCTTACTTTCATGGCCGGCATGTACTCCCAGACATCATCAATGACATAAGTTATTAGAATAGGATCACTTGAGAATTCTCTCAGTATTTGTAACATTCTACTAAGAGTAACCAGAGAAGACTCGCTATCTGCATCAATATACCATGAAAAGAATAAACAAGAATGTTTCAACATAAAGTAAAACCCAAACTGAATAAAATGAATAAGAGAAAACCTTTTGGATGAGACTGCGAACTGTTAAATTTTTGCGCAATCAAGTGATCGTAGACCAGCTCCCCTATAGCACGCCTTATTTCTGGGGGCTCAACAACAAGCAGATCATACAAAGGACCCAAGTGATCGTCCAGTAAAAGCTGATGCCTGGAAGGTCATACAAGATACGTCACAAGCACAAGCAATTACAAGCTAAATTAAAGGGTGATATTCTAATTGAAGAAATGAATACCTCAGCAATTGTTTAACAAGTCCTATGGCACACACAGCCACAGAGACATCAATGTCATCAGCCAATTCAATCATCCTATTGGAGAATCTTTGGGTGAAGAGATCCAGGGATGGAACATTATCATCCACTTCATACAGGCTTTGCAATGCAATAACAGAAGCTTTCCTCACACCAGCACTCTTCATACATGAAAGCCAAAGAAATTGAAGAAGATAAAAGGAAGTCGAGTAAGACCTTGAGATAGAATACAAAGCAAAATTTCGACTTAATTTGTCTCTCAGCCACACTTATAAACAATTCTCCCTCCGTTCTTTTTTATTTATTAAATGTTCTGTTTTGAGCATTACCCTTTGGGATTTCTTCCAAATAGAACCCAAAGAGAAATCTCTTTTTTACGTTTCTTTATATAAAATACACAATATAATAACTTAATCTCTACTTTTCCAGTTAAAAATGTGCCCATCGTCAATTTTAAATTCATCCAATATTTCTGTTGCATCACCTAAGGCTCCCATTTTTTTAATCATCATAAAAGTAAATCTGTCATTTTCAAATACTATTATAAACAATTTCCACTTTGATTATTCCTAATCACCATGCACATAAAGAATAAAAGGAACGAAGAGAGTTAAAATATAAATAGATTGAAAGCACCTTGTCATTCAACGTCCATCCAAGATACTTCAGATATCTATCCTGCAGGAACAGTGACGGATACGACAAGATCCAAACACCCAAAGACTGTATGCAGAACACTCGGATATTGGGATCAATGTCACGATATCGATGCATAAATAGCCTACAAAAAGAAGTAAGCATGTCAATATAACCATATATGAGCTTGAGGATATAAACATAAACCAAAAACCAGATTCAATAATCTCAGCATCTATTCATCTTGAACCTGGAGACCATCTGACACTGCAATCAGCAGATGATTTGTCTAAAACTCTAACTCACTACTCCTTTTTGTTTTTAATAAACCAAAATCCAGAAAAAAAAAAAAAAAAAAAAAAAAAAAAAAAAAAAAAACCCGAACAAACACTTGGAGATCCATATAAAAAATGTAAGATCCAAAAACTGCCAGTACTATTTCTACCACTGGTGATTTGGCGGTATCAGCCTAAATTCAAGTGCATGGCTATAGAACAATAACTGACAAAGGGATGCGAAAAAGAACAAAGAGAAAAGTCGACAGAATGGGAGCACCTCCCACAGAGGTGACACAGCACAAAGCATAGGCTGGTGATGGCCATTGAGGTCAACAATTTAAAAGAAAAAAATATAAGAGTTACAAGTCAACCCTCCACAATCTTATTAGAGTTGGACTGAAAAAACATTCAGGTGTGCACACTTAGACTCCAAGCTCTGCTTTGTAAGTCTTCGGCAACATCTGAGTGTATTAAAGTTTGACATTATATCAGGCAAGCACCACATATATTAGAACAAAGTTGTTTTAACAAGTTTGTAAGCCTGAAAATGATATAAATGTAACGTCTAGAGTTCAATTTCGAGCTGTATAGAGTGAATTTTATCTTATAAATTAGGATTAATAATAGGAATCAGCATATCCAATCAAAAAAAATCCAAAATTTTGCATTATCATAAACCCTGACTATCAAATTTAAATTCTTCAAAATTATTTGATGTCCATATTATTACGGTGGTTGTGCTTGTGCACCAGCACTGAGAAAAAGAGCTAGAATAATACTCAAGAATCCTACCCTTTGAATATCTTGTCCATCATCTCTTCTATTGCAGTTATTTTTTCATGTGTAGTCAGCAATCTCTTATTGAGAGATTCGGCTCGAGGGCCTTCTGCTCTTTTCTTGTGTTCAGCATTTAGCTGCCTCTGAGTGGTTTCACGCTGTGATCCAAGCATTTTCGCAATGGTGATGAATGATGTGACAAGCTGAAGGCCAACCAAAGAAGCGACTTGGCGATAAATTCGAGGCGGGGTACTAAAAACAAAAGATAAGCAAGTTAGCGAAATAAAGTGTGGCTACAGTCTGTCAAACAACACAAATCAGTCTTAATATAACTGACCATGATAGAGCAATCACATAATCTGTACACTTTTCAAACAAAACACCATCGAATAATGGTCCACTCTGACATTCAATGATCAAATTGTCCCAAAAGTAAACAAGGTTATCTTTTAAGTTGTTGAAGTCCTTTCTTTTTGAGCTTTGGTAATCCTCAACTTCACCCTGAAAAAAAAAACAAAGAATTGTACTTACAGATCATTGGACTATTCAAACTTCAAAGGTAAAAATAAAGATTAATAAAGATTGATTCTTAGATCTTGATTTTGAGAAATAATGTGCTTAATTCTGAAAAACAGAGAGCTTGATTCTTACACTCAATTCTGAAAAACAATGAGCTTAATTCTTAAACTTATTTCAGAAAAACAAAGAGCTTGATTCTTAAATTTCTAGAAAATAATCTTGGTAAAAGCTAAATAGACTATAACAGTTACAAATTGAGGATACCTTTCTCGCAAGATTGACCAAATCAAGCACTACATTGTCAACATCAGTCTCCTCAAACGGGTCACCTTCTATGCAATACTTTGCACCACATGACTGCAAAATAAAGAGCGTATTAAGCTTATCTTAACAGCAACAAAGATATAGGGTATCAGCAACTTTCTTCCCCACCAAAATTAGATGTACAACTAATGTAGCTTGTGAATGTTCTCTGATTAGCCAAAGTGGGTACAACTAACTGCTATCTTCCAAATGACTGTGGATTTATTTAATTACCTCAAACAACATATTCAAAAGGTCTTGAGTTGCTGGTTTAGGATCCTTTTCATAGCGCTCAACCCAAATCTTGACCACTGGAGGTATATTTTTCCTGTTCCCTTTGATGGCCTCTGCACGTAACAATTATACCATAAATCATACACGGGAAAAATTATTGTTGAAACAAATTTTCTAACAAAACGGTCACATAGACTGACATAAGCACAATTTTCTACCACCCCATCGAAGCCAAGACCTTTTCAACAAGAGCGATTGAATTAATAAGCACCATATTCCTATGATAACTATGGGAGGTTGTTATATACACCCGGGTGTACCGTACACCCATGAGTATTTGTTCTCATTTTGATGATTGAATTTCATTTTATCACCAAATGAAGAGCAAAAACTAACCCTAGATTAGTTGGGTGTACTGTACACCCAGATGTATATAACAAATTCTAGATAACTATACATGGACCACAAGTCAATATGCAAATAGGCCAATGTTTTCCTTGATTACACGAGGACAGCGTACTCCTTGATACTTTAACACTTCATTTCTTGTCATTTTAGATTGACACATCCCCTTTACTTTTAAGTGGCAACAGAGATGAAAATAAGTTCCTCGTCATATCAAAACCCATGTCAAATAACTCAAATTCTTTAACCTCAACCTCAGCTCCTCGAATCCTCATAGAGGTCAATTATTTCATTTGGCATGGGTGAACAGTGTTCGAAACAAAGCATCAAGAAATACTTTGCAGCATATTACCTATCAAATAATGGTCCACTCTAACTAAAGCTAAGCATTATAAAAATAATCAAATCGCAACACTAAACTGAGAAAAACTGCAAACAACAACAAAAAATAAAGTCCAAAACAGCATTACGGATAAGAGATCATTTATCGCATTAATAGTCCGAAATAGCAAACTAAACCTAAATCAATACAATTCTAACAAATATATCCCAATTATCAGTACAACACCACAAAAATCGAAAATCAAAACCCTAAATCGAATCAAACTCACCAATCAAGCTAATCTCTTCAAAATTAACACTGGTAGAAGCCTCAACAGCGCGATTCCGCTTAGCTTTAGGGCGAACCTCCTCAAAATCGTCGAAAGAATCATCAACATCAGGATCAGTCGGACTTTGCTCAACAACAGGTTCTCGATTCAACTTCCCAGCCCTAGTTCGTTTCTGCAAAAATCCAATCCACCATTTCAGAAATCATTCAACAAAGAAGAGAGAGAAAGTGAGTGAGAGAGAAAGTGAGTGAGAGAGAGAGGAAGTGATGAACTGACCGAGCGACGAACTGATGCTTCGGAAGTGGCTGCGGCGGCGGCAGCGTCGTCCATGGATGAAGTGGTGGTTGTTTCGCCGGAATTACGGTTGAAGGAAGACGAAGGAGGAGAGAGAATGAGAGAGAGAGTGGTGTGGCGCTTAATTTAGAGGTGTGTGAAACTTGCTCTGCAATTTTTGTGAAATCGGAAAGTTGCTAGTGTTGCAGTTTTTTTAACACTGAATTAGCTCCCGCCATTTCTTATTTTCAACGAGCAATGCCTAACTAGTAAAAAGTAACTAGTCTTTAGCCTGTGCAACAATGTAATCTCGTACCAATGATGATTGGAATTACACTCGGCAGGGGAATTATGCTCAATCCCCAACAACAACAATTGGAAGGGATTGTAACCAAACCACCCAAAACTGATCCGTACCCGGATTAGCCCAAAAGGTGAACTAAAGGGTCCGTTCAGTATCGTTATGGGAGGTGATAGAAAAAAATTGGTTTCTGAAGCTATTAATCAAAAGTAAGTCGGATGAATTTCATTGGCGCCAAACAATCTTATTACTAAAATAATATTAAACATTACTAATAAACGCACCATTTTGTTACTAAAGATAATAACGTCATTAATGAAAATAGATTTTTTTTTTTTAAATAACAATTGAATAATACTTCATTGACGATATTTTACAAACTCCAAATCAAAAAATCATTATAAAAAAACAATGAAATTATTTTTAATGATCTTTCTAAAGATATCGCTATCGATATATTTTCAAAAATGTTATAAAGTTAGACATTTTTAATCTTACTATTGTTTGTGATTTATTTTTACTTTTTATTTTTTTTTCCTTTTATTTTTTTCTAGGAAGACAAGTGTTAGAAATTAGTCGTTACTGTTATTAAGAATATTTCAAACATACCAAAAAGTACAAATTATATTTTTATTACATACTACGGCTCTATATACTTCATCTTAAAAAATTAATATTCAGTAAAAATAATTTTAGTTCAGTAAAGATAAATTCAGTTCAACAAAAATAATTTCAGTTCAATAAAAAAATTTCAGTTCAGTAAAAATCAGTAAACTCAAAGAAGAAATATAATAGAAAATCAATAAAAATAATTTCAGTTCAGCAAACAAAATTTTAGTTCAGTACAATTAATTTCAGTTCAGTAAAAATAATTTCAGTTCAGCAAAAATAAGCTGAAATGAACGGGGCCTATGTACATATAAAGTAACCATACTAAAATAAATAGGTGTTGGCCTTGATACAATTATACAATTATCAAGTATTGTACGGATTAATTCATACATTGGAAGGTTTGATTCATTCGTTGAAAGGTATCAGCTAATTGAGAGTTGAAATAAAATCACAAAAGATTATGTGTTCGTTAATAGTCGTAAGGCCCTGTTTACCTCTTAAAACCCATAATATTCAGTAAAAATAATTTCAGTTTACTAAAAATAATTTAATTTTAGTAAAAATAAGTTCTGTTCAATATAAAAAATTTCAATTCAGTAAAAATCAGTAACTATAAAGAAGAAATATAACAGGATTCAGTAAAATTAATAATTTCAATTCAATAAAAATAATTTAAGCTTAGAAAAAATAATTTCAATTCAGTTAAATTAATTTCAGTTCAGGAAAAATAAGGTGAAGTGAACGGGGCCTAATTCACGAAATAATAATCAATCATTCAACAAACTATCACCACAATCAGATCTCCAAATTGATTTCAAAAACCTTAATTGCACATACCTTTCTCTAAGGTTGCATTGTCATTTGGTCATTATTAGTAGTGTTTTTGGCTCTTTAGAGCCACTTTTATTACTAATATGTGTTTTCTAGTGTTTTCGTAGTTTTGGTTGAGTTTTGTAGGGAATTGCACCTTTGGAGTACTTTCCCGGGATTTTATGGAGCAACTACGAGCATTGAAGGAGCACGGCCATCTTTCGTAGCCCAAGATCGGTTAGAGTAATCAAACCGGTGAATAAGGGCTCGACTTGTGTGAAGACGAGGCATTTGGACCGAATGATTAAAGCCCCAAAGAGGATATTTGGTTTGGGCCAAGTTACGAGCCTAAACGAGGAGTCCAAGCGGCCCAAGGGTGTCCGCCCGGTGGTCCGCCCGATGGCGCGCCCGATCGGGCAAAGCAGCCCTTCGCCCGATCAAAAAGGCGCGCCCGGTCGGGTGGTGTGGCGCCCGGTCGGGCGCGTGTCTCTGATAGATCTTTTAAGCATCGTTTAGTTTGTTTTAGTTTAGGATTCTTGCTTATTATAAATATGTTTTTGTTAAGCAAGTTTAGGATTCTTTTACACTTCCTTATTCTCTCTTTACTTTTGTAATTCTTTCTCTTAGACTTTCTCTCTCTACTTAAGCTTATTTTCTCTCTCTACACTTTATACTTTGTTCTTTACTCAACTCTTTATTCCGATTACTTTGGTAACGATTTCTTTTCTCTTAATCTCAGTTATTTTATTTTATTCTTTCTATCATGTTTTATTTTATTGCTTTGATTAGTTTAGATTTAATTATGTGTGAGTAGTTTAATTCTAGGGTTTATGGGGATCCATAATTAATATGAAGGGATAATTTGTTATTATTGATTATTGATGTTGCATGGTAATTTCTTATTGAATTGTTTTAATTCTTTGCAATTAGATTATGAATCGAGCAGATGTAATTTGATTGTGAATGTTTAGCAATATTGAACTGATGAATCGAGCAGATGTTAATTTGATATTAAAGGCTATTTTCAATAGGAACTTAGATCTAGTAAATTGCGAGAGCCTGTTAGATCTATGTTGATTAATAAATTGCGAGAGCCTGTTAATCATGTTATTTGTGCAATGTTAATTATTGATTGTTATGTTTTATCCCGGAATATTAATTATTGGTGAACCTATGACCCTAGGCCTTCTTATTATTGATTTTCTCCCTAAACTTAATCTCCGTAGTATAATTTCATATTACAAACAACAAACTGGTTACTTTAATAATTTAGATTATATTAATTAATTAGGAGTAGAAAGACTAGTTTCCCTGTGGATTCGACCCTACTTCCCTATCTACTTTAGTTAGAGGATTTAGGTAATACTTTTGATTAGGTGATACGACTCTAGCCTGTCAAAATTTGGCGCCGTTGCTGGGGAAACAGTTTTATTTTTATTTCTAATTGTTTTTGTAGTTTAGATTATTTTCCTTTTGCCTCAAAGGACATTAGTTCTTTGAGGTAGTTCTAATATCTGTCTTTTTAGTTCTTTGTTTATGCCCAGGTGTTCCAGATCAGGTTACATTCCATTCGATCCTGAGATCGAACGCTCGTTTCATAGACAGAAGAATTTTTATAGGCAGATCCTGGCAGGTTCTGGGAGTAATAATATTCCTGGAAATCCATTACCTACTTCTAGTGATTCGGAGCACTCTTCTGATTCAGAACTAGAGATGGGTACACCACCACCACCTCCACCTCGCAAGCTTAGCGATTATTCGCAACCACCCCTGACGGATTTCCCACATCTTTCCCCTACACCTGATCTCGAGGAAGTCCAGTTCGAGATCAAGCCCCAGTTCATAACGATGATAGAAAGAAAGCAATTCAGTGGAGCTAAGGGTGAAGATCATAAGCTTCACATTGCAGATTTCTGTCAATACTGCAATACTATTAGGCAGAATGGGGTAACGCAGGACCAAATCAGGGAGATTCTTTTTCCCTTTTCTTTATGTGGAAAAGCTAAATTCTGGTTTAATGGTTTGAATAGAGCTGCACTTGGTATTACTAACTGGGAGACTCTTGCTTTGAATTTTTATAATAAATATTACCCTGTAGAGAAAACAGCTTTATTGAGAAGTGCCATCCAGAATTTTGCCCAAGAGACAGATGAAGCATTATATGAAGCTTGGGAAAGATTCAAGGATCTGCAGAGGGAGTGTCCCCACCACAATTTGGCAAAGTGGCAGTTGATACAAGCTTTCTACAATGGGATCGGAAATTCTTCTAGAGCAATTTTGGATTCTGCAGCTAATGGGAGGTTTATGAACCTCAATGTTGATGATGCAGGTCAGGTTATTGAAGATATGGCGATCCATAATTCCCAATATGGGAATCCTAGAGGTTTTGCAAACAAGGGAAAACACCACGTCGATTCTGTATCCTTTTTGCAATCTCAATTAACCTCTATTTGTCAGAAATTGGATAACCTTACTACTGCTAATTCTAAAATAGCTAATGTTTTTGCAATTGATAATAATGCTAATTATGCTTTCTATGAAAATTGTGGAATTGTAGGTCATTGGGAACATGAGTGTAGGAGTTCCATGGAGCAGGTTAACGCTTTTCAGTCCATCAAGCAAAATAACCCATACTCCAACACCTATAATCCCGGGTATCGGAACCATCCTTATCTTTCCTACAAGAGTACTAATGTGCAAAATCCCACACCTCCACCTCCACAACAACCACAACAACCAGCACCACCACCTCAGCAGAAATATTACCATCCCAATGCTGGCCAGAAAAACCAACCACAAACTCCTCCACCACCTTCTGACCCAGCTTTATCAGAAATTAGAGCGATGTTAACTAGTATGCAAAAGCATATGGAGAGTAGAGACTCACAAATTGACTCGATTGTAGCCCACAATAAAGTCATAGATACTCAAATTGCACAGTTAGCCGCTGCTCTGCAGGTTCGCCCACAAGGAGCCCTACCATCGCAACCAGTACAACCCACAGATCAGGCGTTTACAATTACCCTCAGGAGTGGTTCACACTATGATGGGCCTCCTATGCCCAAAGAAGATGAACCTGTTTCAACAGAAATTGCTAATCCTGATTCCTTTATACCAAGGGATATTAATCCTAGCCCTGCAGGGCTAAAGGGTAGTACTAATATTTCTGATGTTATAATGCAGGGTAAAACTCCAGGGAAGGTTGTAACTCAAGACAGGAGTAATGATGTGCAACAACCAATTATCAAACTACCATTCCCAAATCGACATTTGAAAACCAAGGTGGATAAGCAATTTGGTAAGTTCCTTGACATGGTGAAGGATTTGCAGGTAACAGTTCCCTTTACAGAATTAATCACGCAAATACCTTCATATGCAAAATTCATGAAAGAAATATTGACTAAGAAAAGGTCTATTAGTGAGGTAGAGACTGTCGCTTTTACTGCTGAATGCAGTGCCGTACTACAAAATAAATCTCCACCCAAACTAAAAGATCCCGGTAGTTTTTCTATCCCTTGTCACATTGGCAATTTAATGATTGATAATGCATTGTGTGATTTGGGCGCTAGTGTTAGTGTCATGCCATTATCTGTGTGTTTAAAGCTAAAAATGGGTAAATTAAAGTCTACTAATATTACTCTACAAATGGCTGATCGTTCTTCTAAATACCCCATAGGCATTCTAAAAGACGTCCCTGTTAGAGTAGGTAAATTTTATATACCTGTGGATTTTGTTGTTCTTGATATGGCTGAGGATTTGCATACCCCAATTATCTTGGGTAGACCCTTCCTTAATACTGCTGGAGCAATTATAGATGTAAAATGTGGTAAATTGACACTATCAGTAGGGGATGATAAAATTATTTTTAATTTGAATAATACCCCTAAAAGCCCCATGCTAGAGGAGAAGTGTTATAAAATTGATGTGGTTGGTAATTGTTCTAATAAGCCCCAAGCTTTTGTTAAAGATCCCTTGGAGGCGGTATCGTGTGTTGCATCTTCTACAAGTACAACTAACCGATGGAAAGAGGAAGTGGACGCAATAGAGAAAGCCTTTTACTGTGAAGGTCTTGGTTTTGAAGATGAGAAGGTGGAAATAAGTACACAAGTTGCGGAAATTGAGCCTATAGTGAGAGTTCCACCAGATCGTGTTGTAATAGCTCAACAAAGTGATAAATCGAGGCAACCAATGGTCAAAAAGGGTTCTCAATCGAACAAGAGCAAAGAACCATCAGTTCAAGCCAATGAGGATCCACCCAATAGGGGGAATTGGTGCCTTACAGGGCGTGTTAGGAAGCCGAGTCGTGGTTTAAAAATCGCTCAACCGGGTGAAGAACCACCCGACCAGGCGATAGGCCAAGGGGCTTAACTTCCCGACATGTGGTAAGAGGGTCGTGCGGGACCTAAATAAACCAGCGCTTTGCGAGAGGCAACTCGTATTTTTCTTGTTTTTTTAGTCTTCTTTCTATTTCTTGTGAGAGGAGAGAGGAGAGAGTTTAATGAGTTTATTGAGTTGTACAAGTTAGAAGGAAAAGAGTTAGTCAAATTTGAAAAAAGAGAAGGAGTCTCTCGTACCAAACATTGCCTCGGGCCCGACCGGGCGAAGGACCACCCGACCGGGCGCGAGAGCAAGGGTGCAAAATTGACAATTTTTCCCCGACCGGGCGAAGGACCGCCCGACCGGGCGCGAGAGTTGACGAGTACAGACATTTTGACCGCCCGACCGGGCGGTATGGCACCCAACCGGGCGCGAGAACAAAGAGAATTTAGAGGGTTTATACCGCCCTACCGGGCGGAGTGGCGCCCGACCGGGCGCGAGAGCGGATCAGCAAAACTGCTCAACTTTGACAGGCCATAACTTTTGCGTTTCTTATCCGTTTTTGGCGTGTGACCTATCGTTGGAAATCTCTTTAAGTCTACTTTCCAATGCAATTGGAGTCATTGCATTATCATTTATATATCAAAAGTTATGATCAGATTAGTGCACCTGACTCAATTTTTATCTTTTTTTCCACTAACACTTTGTTTCTTTCTTGCCCAATTTTGTTCCAAAGAGATGCATTGCAATCCTGAGGCTTTGGTGACATTCATGTGGTGATGATGAAGAGTAGTCACCTTGAATACTTGCTTCCCCTTAAGACAATGAGGACATTGTCTGATTTAGCTTGGGGGGAGGTTCTCGTGTTCATATGGTATATCTTTCACTCTCTCTCTTTTTATTGGTATGCTTAGAGTAGTTTTACTGCTTTCCTAGTGTAGTTTTATTGCTTTCCTATAAGAAAAATACAAAAAAATTGAAAAATTAGAAAATCCAAACATACGTTCCAATGAATTGTAAATCAAGCTTCTCTATGCCCCATACTTGAGAAAATTTGTTTTGATTCTTGGTTATTGATGATAAGCATTGTGGACTTGTTGGTCATGATTTGAAGTTTAATTGCTTGGATGCCTAAACATGCGTCAATTTTGTCCAACTACTTGTGAATATAGTGCTTGACTAGTTGATTTGGTTAGGAATGTGTGTTAGTTCCTGGTATGTCAATGAATTTGAGTATTGGTTTGCAACTATGAGTAGTATTTCATGACTCACCTATTATGCACATGAGGAGGACGAAGACGTTCATTCTTTTAGGTAGCCTTCAGACGATATTAGATACATTTGTTCCCTTCTTGCTACCCATGTTGTTGCTTGTGCCCTTTTATTGTTTATTTAGCCACATTACAAGCCTTTTTAGCGCCATTGGTTACTAGTCCCAAGCTTGGCTTGGGGGAGCTATAGTTAGTGAGGTGAGGGAGTTGTAGTGTGCACATTATTTGCACAATGTGGAGGTATAAGAAGAGTAATTTGTTCTTTGATTTTTGTGATTGGAAAAAATAAGAATTTGTGTTTCAAAGTTGAAATTTCCAATGTGGAATAAAAAGAAAAAAAAAGCAAAAGAAAAAAAATTGTTATATGTTCAAATTATCTATATGAAAGTTGCCCAAGAAAAATTCAAAGAAAAAAAAAGTATCAAGTTTGAAAAAAGAATGAGTTCAAAGTTTGTTTTTTCACTCAAGTTCTACATTGTCATATTTTTATGAGTGAAATTGTAAGTGTTGGGATTGTTTATGTTGTTTGGAGTAGTATTTGGTGGATTCTTGTTGGAGATGTTGATCATTATTTATTTTGATCATTGGTTTAATTAGGATTTGGCTCCCTTTAAGCATGGCTTTTCTCTCACATGTTCCCAAATATTTCCTACCCTTTTCCCTAGCCTTACATTACAAGCTTTAAAAGACCTTTTGACCTTGTGCATAGAGTTGTGTAAATGTGAAAGTGTTGTTTATCAATGCAAGTTATGATTTGACATATTCCGAGTCGACTATTAGGTTAAGTGCTTATCTTTTTAAACACACGAGTGTGTGAGTTTGGGAGGGCATTGTTCACATAGAAGGGTGGTTGGAGAGCGATCGAGTACATCTTTTACTCGCCACATAAATGAGAGTTGAGTGTGTGAGCACTAGTCTTGAATTCTATATGCTCGTGTGGTTTGCTCTATTTGACAATTGTTGGGGAGGAAGAGTGATTGGATGAATGAGATTGATTGATATTGAAGCATGCTCATTAGATTTGCCTTGAATCGTCTGTGCTTGATTTGATTATTGGGGTGAGGAATGTTTTATATGTTCATTGATGATCTCTTTGCTTAGGGATAAGCAAAGGTTTGGCTTGGGGGAGTTTGATATGTCTAGTTTATGTAGTATTTTACCCCCGTCCCTTGGTCATTATTAGTAGTGTTTTTGGCTCTTTAGAGCCACTTTTATTACTAATATGTGTTTTCTAGTGTTTTCGTAGTTTTGGTTGAGTTTTGTAGGGAATTGCACCTTTAGAGTACTTTCCCGGGATTTTATGGAGCAACTACGAGCATTGAAGGAGCACGGCCATCTTTCGTAACCCAAGATCGGTTAGAGTAATCAAACCGGTGAATAAGGGCTCGACTTGTGTGAAGACGAGACATTTGGACCGAATGATTAAAGCCCCAAAGAGGATATTTGGTTTGGGCCAAGTTACGAGCCTAAACGAGGAGTCCAAGCGGCCCAAGGGTGTCCGCCCGGTGGTCCGCCCGATGGCGCGCCCGATCGGGCAAAGAAGACTTATATCGCAGCAGCCCTTCGCCCGATCAAAAAGGCGCGCCCGGTCGGGTGGTGTGGCGCCCGGTCGGGCGCGTGTCTCTGATAAATCTTTTAAGCATCGTTTAGTTTGTTTTAGTTTAGGATTCTTGCTTATTATAAATATGTTTTTGTTAAGCAAGTTTAGGATTCTTTTACACTTCCTTATTCTCTCTTTACTTTTGTAATTCTTTCTCTTAGACTTTCTCTCTCTACTTAAGCTTATTTTCTCTCTCTACACTTTATACTTTGTTCTTTACTCAACTCTTTATTCCGATTACTTTGGTAACGATTTCTTTTCTCTTAATCTCAGTTATTTTATTTTATTCTTTCTATCATGTTTTATTTTATTGCTTTGATTAGTTTAGATTTAATTATGTGTGAGTAGTTTAATTCTAGGGTTTATGGGGATCCATAATTAATATGAAGGGATAATTTGTTATTATTGATTATTGATGTTGCATGGTAATTTCTTATTGAATTGTTTTAATTCTTTGCAATTAGATTATGAATCGAGCAGATGTAATTTGATTGTGAATGTTTAGCAATATTGAACTGATGAATCGAGCAGATGTTAATTTGATATTAAAGGCTATTTTCAATAGGAACTTAGATCTAGTAAATTGCGAGAGCCTATTAGATCTATGTTGATTAATAAATTGCGAGAGCCTGTTAATCATGTTATTTGTGCAATGCTAATTATTGATTGTTATGTTTTATCCCGGAATATTAATTATTGGTGAACCTATGACCCTAGGCCTTCTTATTATTGATTTTCTCCCTAAACTTAATCTCCGTAGTATAATTTCATATTACAAACAACAAACTGGTTACTTTAATAATTTAGATTATATTAATTAATTAGGAGTAGAAAGACTAGTTTCCCTGTGGATTCGACCCTACTTCCCTATCTACTTTAGTTAGAGGATTTAGGTAATACTTTTGATTAGGTGATACGACTCTAGCCTGTCAGTCACACCCATCACAACTGTCCACTATACAAGTCCAAGGAAGTTCCACCTCAAAACCATATGACAATGACGGGAGTTCCTCCTTACCCTTATAAAGTGGACACAACTTTCTTGTTTCTTTAATGTGGGATACACATCCCAATACAAACTCTCACTTATACAACACTCAACTAATGTGGGGCAACACACTACTCACATGTGGGTTTTCTCATGGGTTCAACACTCCCCCTCACATGTGAGTTGTCCATAATATTGGCCCAGATCACAACACAAGCCAAACCTGGTTTTGATACCATGTTAAATATGGATCTGGGCCGCACCCGTAAACCAAGAGAGAGAGTACACTTCACAAATCCAAAGGAGGTTTTATCCCAAAACCATATGACAATGAGGGGAGTAGCCCCTTAGCCTTATAAAGTGGACACAACTTTTTGTTTTTTCTACGTGGGATACACTTCCCATATAAACTCTCACTTATACACTCAACTAATGTGGGACAACACACTACTCACATGTGGATTTTCTCATGGTTCAACACGTTTAACTAGCAAATGAAAAAAATTTCCTTGAGTTTAAATAATGTTTTCAAACCAATACCTTAAATTATAATAGTAATAAAAGTAAAAAGGTAAAATTAGTTGGGATAAAAAGAGAGATGTACACAATTAAGTAGCGAATTGCAATAATGCTTAAAAACTTTTAGAATCCTTCATGAAAAGTTACAATTCATATATGAATGTCAATTAAGTAATAAAGTAACATTAATAGTGGAATAGTTTGGTAATGAAGAGTTGGGAATTCTAAGGGATGTAATGGTTCAAATCTAACCTAACTATTAATGCGTAGTCATGTCATAAATTTTATGAAGATAAAGTATGACACACGTCGTCAACATGTTAATCCCATGAGTTTTAATAATATTATAGATACCTAAGTACCGTCTAATTGATTAAAAGCTTTGCCCAAAATTTGAGAGGTTTTGAATAAAAGAGAAGAATAAAGAAGTGAGAAAAGAGAAAGGGGAGGGAAAAGGAGGGTAATATATTAGTCCAAGAGGGTGGTAGTTAGTGGGGCCCACCATGATGTCACAGTTGAGCTGTTGGGTAAATTAGTAAAATTGTTGTATACACTCGGTAAAAGGTGCACCCAATTACATTTTGCTCATTTGATATTTTCTTTTGCTCAATTTAAAATCTAAAATGAGCAAATTTAAATCAATTGAGCAAGAAAAACACCTTTGGGTGCACCTACCTCTAAGTACACCCAGGTGTATATAGAAGGTTCTCGTAAATTGGTAATAAAATTTAAGTTTTTGAACAATTATTGAAGGTAATTACTTAAACTTGAACTATAGTAGGTGGTAATTATCAAATTTTCCATAGAGTGATAATAATACTATGTTAGGGATATTAAAGTTAGGGTTTGTTTTTTCATTTCTCCTCCTTTTTGGCGGTGAAAGTGGTGGTGGAATAGGGAAGCCTTTGTGGTTGACCATCGGGAAGACGGAGTAATGGTCATGGTTGATCGGCGAGAAAACAGAGGGGTAGTCGTGATGATTGTGGAGTTGATTCTTTTTATTTTTTTTAAAAAAGAAAAAAATACAAATATTTACATTTTTTGATACTTGATATACAAATACACATAAAGTGTATAACTATGCATTGTAAGACCCTGGTCACTTCACCTTTAAAAAATAATATTAAGTAAAAATAATTTCAGTTCAGTAAAACTAAGTTCAGTTTTAATTCAGTAAAAATAATTTCAGTTCAATAAAATAAGTTCATTTCAGTAAAATTCAGTTTTCTTAAAGAAGAATTACAATAGAAAATCAGTATAAATAATTTCAGTTAAATAAAAATAATTTCAGTTCAGTTTAATTAATTTAAGTTCAGTAAAAATAATTTAAGTCCAGCAAATATAATTTTGTTTCAGTAAAAATAATTCCAGTTTAGCGAAAATAAGATGAAGTGAATTAGGCCTAATAATGCAAAAATTTAGTACTCCATCTGTTTCATAATTATTGCAACACTTTATTTTTTCATCCGTTACAACACTTCTTTATTTGGTAATGACTCACTAAAATTTTACGAGTATTATTTCTCTCTCCTACCAACCCCACTTACATTTTTTTATTTACAAGTAATTATTCGTATATCCCACTAAAGATACTTTGTATATTAAATTCTCTTTTGTACCTTACCCTATAATTTTGCTAAAACTTTATGTTGATTCTACTATTGCAATTAAACAACAACAAAACCTAAAAATTGCCTATTTAGATTATTGGAACAAACACAAAATTGACAATAAAGAATTAAACAAGATGTGAATGACATGTGATGTAACAAATCCTCTTTTGTACCTCCCCTTTCCTTTGTTTAAGTTGAACTAAGCTATTCCTATTCACATGAAATCATAGCAATAATACCTTTCAATTAATCTTCGATCTTTCCTCAATTACACCTCCACACCATCAATTTTTCCGGTCAACTCCTCCTTGCTCCGCCGCCCAAAACCCCCTTTACTCAGATTAATGCCATTTATTGTTGTTTATTAGATAATGAGAATGAGGCAAATTGTATCTGATAAAAGGGAATCAGTAGAAATTCCAGCTTCATTTGATGTTGATTCAAAGAACAATCCAGAATCTTCTACTACATCATGGAAGAACGTTTTCTACCTTTGTCTTGCTTTGCGTATGATAAATTCATTATTGGTGCAGACTTACTTTAACCCTGATGAGCACTGGCAGTCCCTTGAAGTTGCGCATCGCCTCGTGTTTGGGTACGCTACTAGTTATTGGCCCGAGTGATGCCTCGAGTTATTATTTAAAATACCAAGTGTGGAATTATATGTTTTTTAACATTTTGTGTGGGTTTTAATTGCAGATATGGACATCTTACATGGGAATGGAAGAGGGGAATTCGCGGTTACTTGCATCCTCTTTTGTTTGCTGTTCTTTATAAAGTGCTGGCTTTTCTTCACCTTGATACTCCTTGGATAATGGTAATTTTTGGATTTCTTAGTTCCTTTGTTGTTTTTGTTGGGTTGAGTTTATGTTAAGATTGCGCCGAAGAAACAATGTAGATTGAACACTTTTATTCTTTTAATTTGTGATCATTTACTTAGATTGATAAAAATGGCAAATACTAGTAGTTTAATATTGTAGTGTGCTTATTGTTTTATCCGACTCGAGTGGGATGACATTTGGTGATCATTGCTTATATGATTGTTTCAGATGAAAGCACCACGGTTGCTGCAATCCGTTTTTGCTGCCATATGTGATTTGTACTTGTACATTCTCTGACATCACTTTTGGGAATCAAGTTGCAAAATGGACTGTATCCTTCTTAAAACAATATAGAAGTTTCTTTTTTGCAAATTAATGTTGTTCTGGTAGATTTCTATAGATGCAATTATTGCTGTCTGCTAGTTGAATTGGAAAATATGCAGGTCGAAAATGTTGTAACACGCAAATGTGGCATCTCCCGGAGTCCTGGGTGTTATATTGTGAATTGATAAAGTAGAAAGATTAACATAAAACTATTAAGAACTGTGGCGAATATTTTTAGGTTGTAGTTGAAGATAACCTTTTAAAACCAAATCTTTAAAAAAAAAATAAAAACGTTGTAAGAAAAAAAGACTATCTAATTTTTTTGTAGTGAATAACATTATTTACATGTATATCTGTTGTACTCGTTAGCTTAACGGTTTTAAACAGATTTTAACGGCTGAAGCACAGATTTTTGGTTTATCTCAGATGTCGTGCTGTGGTTTTAAACACGTTACAAAATGGTGATCATGAAATGACAAGTTGAAATTCCATTATTGAATGACGGAAATAGCCTTGATTTTAATAACATGGTTGATCAAAACATGTTTATAATCCGAGTTGTACTTAACTTGCAATTACAGCTTTTCTCTCACCTTACAAACTGGTTTGTGTTTTTCTGTTGTACAAGAACTCTATCAAACAGTTTAGAGACTGTTCTTACTATAGTCAGTCTTTATTATTGGCCATGCATGAGAGTTAGCTCTGGCAAAATGTCTTCAAGTTCAAGAAGGTGGGCTTTGGTTATTGCTGCATTAGCCTGTGCTGTTCGTCCAACCAGTGCCATAGTATGGCTGTATGTCGCTGTTCTAGAGCTGCTTGTGGCTTCCGATAGACTAAAATTCATCTTTCTTGAGGCTGCTCCTATTGGGTTGGTACAACTGCTTATCTTCTTCTTTTTTCTCACGATCTCAGTTTTGAGTGTATACCTGGGTTGAAGGTTAGGACTCAGGGGCTTTTTTAGAATGTGTACTGCACGAAGTAAATAACTCTCTAGTTAAGGTTTTGGAGCATGCATCACACACAATTTTTATGCACATTGAATTTCTAAGTTTTGTTGAATCAAGTTGGTTATGTCATGATATTATCTAGTGTTAATTCATTCTATACTCCAGAAGAGGTGTTTGGGGCGGGGGGTGGGGGTGGTAGTGGAGTCAAGAGAAAATGTTGCTGGTCATTTGTCTTCAAGTGCTAGTAGAATGCTAGAGCATCATATGTTAATGTGTTCAATTGTCTTGTGTTGACAATGGCCATGGCTTTCCACTAAAGTCTTGTATTGAAATATGCCATGGCTTTCCACCAAAGGATGGAATTGATTATGTTACACAATATGTGAATCACTGTTGTCACAATTCGGTGAAGAGGATGTGATGAGAGGGATTTTTCTTGGTAGGCTTTATCATTGCTACAAGGAAGATAGCTGTGAAATCTTGGTAAAGCATAGCATTCGATGCACAGAAATGTTGCAATTGTGATTGCACCCGCTAGTTAAAACAAATCAAAATTTGTTTTGCTCTTCCCTTGACAGCTGAGAATGACCTTAACTCTTCTCTGATTTTTTTAGGATAACTTCTGTGCACATAGAAAAACTTTAGAAGCAATAAGCCATAACAAGGTAATTAAAATCTGTTCCTTTAGTTAAACAAGCTTCCACGATCCAATTCTGTTCACTGCAGATGTTTATTTGAAGCCCTGAGCATTATTTCCCAGCTATGAGAAGGAAGAATCTAGAGTGCAAGCTGACAATCTATTTGTAGCGATTGAGAAAATAGGTTTACAGAGGCAGGGCTGTAATGGATCAGGTGTGGCCCTTCCTTGGCTTCTGAAGTTTAATTACTAGCTAGACCCTGAAATTTTAATCTTTGTTAGCTGATTTGGTTGATGGAAACTTATTAGCAACAAATGTTATTTCTAAACAGCTTTGTCATTTCCTACTTGCAATAACAGCTCTTTTCTGACAAATATGCCATTGGTAGAGAAGCTGTTTCAAGTATTTGTGAGCAGTAAAGCTAGGAATATTTAGCATATTACTACTTGTTCCTGTACCAAGCCACAGAACATGTAGTTGAAAGATTAAAGCTAACTTAGATTGAGTGTAGTAGCTAGTAAATTATAGCAGAGGTTCTGAACAAAAGAGAAGTGTGTAAAACTCCTCAAAATGTCTTCAGACTCAGCTTCAAAGGCAATGGCTTCACCTTCAGCTTCTTGTTCAAGGGTGTTGTGCCTAGCCTCAAGTTTTGTGTTTTCATCTTCAACAATGTCTTCTATCACAACAGTCGAAAATGATAGCCATTTCTTGCATTTAATAAGTGTTTGTGTGTGTGTGTGTGTGTGTGTGTGTGTGTGTGTGTGTTTGTGTGTGTGTGTGTGTGTGTGTGGCCGGATTTCGTGCTCTTATTATTCTTCAATTACCTTCTCAGGGCAGCGGTGCTTGCAATCACAACTCTGTTGGATCGTATGGTTTATGGGTCTTGGGTCATAGTGCCTTTAAATTTTCTGAAATTCAACTTTCTTTCCTCTGGCGGAGACTATTATGGAACTCATCCTTGGCATTGGTACTTCACTCAAGGCTTTCCTGTGATGATCTTCACCTTCTTGCCATTCTCATTGGCAGGCATCATAGACTCTAAACACTGGAAGCTCTCTGGTTTAATTGGATGGGTTATAGGCATTTACAGTTTGTTGGGTCATAAAGAATTCAGGTACATTTTAATTCATGTTTAGATATACGATGATTTTCTCACCTAGCTTTATAAGTTTTATAGAGGCTAATACGTTTGCAAACAGGTTTATCTTGCCTATTCTTCCAATAGCATTGATGTTTTCTGGGTATTCATTAGCAGCTCTTGAAGCACCTGACTTACCAGTGGGTAAAAACAAAAAGGCGTCAACCACACATACTAAATGGCCTGTAAAGTTGCGATTAGCAGTTTTCTTTTTGCTTGTCACCAACATCCCGATGGGCTTCTATATGAGTTTGGTTCACCAGGTATATTCATCAAGTAAGACTACCAATAGATTTTTGGGAGTAAATATTGGCCTGTTGGTCTTTTTTGTCCTCTGTTGTGTTATCTTATCTCCTTCTTGTTGAATGAGAGGGATGCCCCCTGGAGAAGAATAGATAGTGATAATAACTTCAATACTTGTATTTTATAAGGGAGAATGCAGCTTTTGTTGAATACATTACCTAAGACTCTAGACCCTATACCTTCACTGCTTCTGACTTCTGTGCTTCATGTCCCACTAAGTGCTTCAAGACCAGGAGGGGCATAGATATCCCCAAATTTTGTGTTTGGGTGAGAGATTGATAGTTATGATGATTCATGTTAGCCGACCCCAAATCATTTTGGGAATAAGGCTTTGCTGTTTGTTGTGGTGAGTGATTGATAGTTGTAGTTTTACATTCTACAAGGTCAGGACTTTGGCTTAGAGTAGTCATTTTGCAGTCCTGAAATTTCTGTTGGGTTGGATTGTACTGACTTTAATCCTTGGACAGAGAGGACCTGAAGACGTAATGCAATATATTGCAAGAGAATCACTCAATGGTGAAGTCAGAAGTGTACTCTTCTTGACACCATGTCATGCCACACCTTATTACTCAGCTGTTCACCAAAATCTGCCCATGCGCTTCTTGGACTGTACACCAAGGTTTAAACTTGCAATTGATTTCCGATAATGTACCTCATTTGCTGCATCTTCTGTTTCTAAATGGTAACATCTTCTGGTTTTATCATATTAGTGAACAAAGAGGAACCCCAGATGAATCCGACCGTTTCATGCTGGATCCACGTGGCTTTGCAACAGAACTTGCAAAGAACTGGTCTTTACCTAGCCACATTGTTTTATTTGATTCCGAAGAGAGGAAGTTGAAAGAATTTCTAATCTCACAATCTTTTAGAGAGGTAAAGCTCCAATTCTTAGCACTAGTTATTTAATCTGTGCTGAAGCTGAACTTAAGCTTTATTGGTCTGGCAGGTGAAGAGATTCTTCTATGCTCAGTTTAAAGTAGATCGTGATCTTCAATCGTCAATGGTTGTGTATATGTACACAGGGTGGTGATAGAACTGACATGCCCACAATCTTAATGCTATGCCAGTCCCTGCTTCTGATCACTATTTTTGGTATTTTCATACTCTGGCTGGCTAATAAAAGTGTTATCGTTTTTGACTTAACTGTATTAACATTGATTTAGCTGTTAAAATTTTACATTTTTTCATTAATTTATACCGATAGAGAATCACTACTGATTGCAGTTCTTAATTTAATTATGGTGATTATCACAAGTTTTCCTTGATTTTACTATCATTCCTAATATTCGGTGCTTACACATTTGGCTGCTAGGCTTTTGACCTGATATGAGTGTCAATGCTGTCTTCTTTGATCCACTTTATGTCATTGCTCATGAGTATCGCTCTTTTATGGCAACAACCAACAATGAGTTTCTTATTAAAATGGGGCAGTAACAGTGAGATGCATGTAGTTATTATTGCATGGAAGCTGTAAGAAGAGTTCAAAATGCGTTTATGTATCTATAACCTGATATGTTTTCACTGTCTGATGCTGGTGTAAAGGATCTCTGATGTTTGAGGTAAATGAGTCACCTAATGTCAAAGTAAATGATCCTCTTGAGTTTGACATGAAGAGAAATCAAATAGCAATTGAAATAGGGAGCAAGCAATAGTTATTGCTTTGCGTTGAATGGAACATCCAATCTAGTTAAATCATTCGTTCTGATCTCAACGCTTCATTATTGGAGAACTATATTTTGTACGTAGATGTTTATCTGATGTTTGTATGCAGGTAATTTGAGTAAATTTCTTTTCTTTTGAAAAAACAGATTTTTCTGTGAACAATCCTGTGGTCCGGATGAACTGTGATTGCAACACTAGGAAATAGCTTTGAGTCAGTAAAAACAGTACAAACTATTCTGTTGGTAACAATGGCGACATAGATCAGCAGTTTCATTGGCTCATCGTTGTAATTGGATGAAAGTTTTCAACATTGTGAATAACACACCAGTGACATTGAGAGTCCGGTTTTGATACCTTCAAGCTCCGATCACAGGTAAGTATCGCCAAAACCTATCAAGCAGTAAAGAGTCAGTATGAACGTAAAAAGCAAGTCTAGATTCAGCTTGAAGCTGTGAAGTGCTGACTGCTGAAATGCTGAGTGACCAAAGCAAGCCTCCTCGACGAGCCTATGATTGTCCTAGTCCTGAGACTTATCTTAGCCAAGTTATACAAATTAAAATCCTAGTTACTTGTAAAAGATTAAGATGACTAAAAATAGGCCAAAAAGCACAAAGAAAGCAAACTTAATTTGCTTAATTGTTGTTTAACTACTTAAAATAGCTAGTAAATGGAAGGCACAAAGTTTCGTCAAAAACCAATAATAAAGCTTTGCCAAAACCTCGGAGTTCAAAGTCTCACTCATTTGGGTAATTTTACAAAGTTTCTAAAAAGATGGAAATATATCTTGTTACAGAGTGGCGAAACCGTCTTTTTCAACTACTAGCAGTCCTAGTTGAACACTATTTTTAGTAATTGTTTGTTCATCATAATTTTTTCCTCTTAAGAACCAAAAAAAAAAAAGAAAAAAAAAAAAGAAAAAAAAAAGGGATTTTATTAAAGAAATTGAACAATTTGGTTATATAGCAACATAATCTTCAGGTTTACTTTCTCTCTTCTGTACTTAATGAGTACTTTATATTAAAGATTGATTATGAATTTATCATGCAATACATTTTATATTGTTATTAATGTAGCTCTTTGGTAATTGTTGAATAAAAAGTTTATGGTGTTCAATACTTCAATTCCATAGGAAAAAAAAAATGTGAATGAACTCAATTGGCTTATATTGTTAATTTTGATAACTCTAGATATGACATATATGAGGGTTGTTGGAGGGTATTATTGACATTTCGGTAGATCGATACCGAAGGAAAATTTCGACATTTGCAACGTGTAGCCGTGTAGGTATGTAGTTATGTATTACTCGAAGCTTGTAGCCGTGTAGGTATGTAATTATGTATTACTTGAGTAACTGATCATGCATTATAAGTTTACAACTGATCATGCATTGTGCTGCAGTTGAGGTCTCGGCGATTAGTTAGTTCTAGTGCTTTGACGATTATGCCATTGGATATCTTTTAGATTTACTCTACGTCTCTACTTAAAATAAAACATTTCCTTAGCTTTATTTCCCTTTATTAGTTGCAACTTATATTTATACTCATATGTAGCTAGTACTCCCTCAGAAGTCAGATCTTATTAGATAGTTAATCTTGCATTTGTTAGTTAAATTTGTAATTTTTTTTGGTGAGAAAAAAATGGTTAAAGTGCTCAAATATACGCTTTCATAATTTTGTGGAATAAAATAAAATCTACTACTTATTTTTAGTATTACTACTCAGATTACAGTGCAACATTTTTAAACACTTAATTAAATAGGAAATTATTTTCATTTTAATTTATTGGTAACTTTATTAAAATGCAAAGAAAATTATTAAAATCAGGCTGAACGCCTTAATCCCATAAGTGGAGTCGACTACATGAATAACAAAAAAAAAAAAATAAATAAATAAATAAATACATGATTAGCATATTTGGAACTTTATGTACACATAAACTACTTGTATATAAATCATAATATGAGCTAATCAAGGGTCAAAGGTACATGAATTGTTCATTGCGGGCATGTTCGGCACTAGCTTTTGAGCCTTTAGGTAGGTTTAGTGGTTTGAATTATTCAAACCACTACTTAGAAAAATTTATGAGTGTTTGAGAATGTAGTGGTGGGGGTAGAGTTTGGTTGAAGTAGCTTTTGTGAAAAGTTAATATTATTAACTTTTGTGAAAAGCTAGGTAGCTGTTGAATTTTTCTTCTATTGTTATAGAATTTTACAGCTAACAACTAGTTTACCAAACACTCATACTTAATTATTTATTTTCACAGTTAACAACTAGTTGACAACTAACAGCTACACATCCATCTAACAACCACCATCACAGCTAACAGCTACCTCTACAACTACATTTTGCCGAACACGCCCTGCATCTAGGATTATTGTGCATGGAAAATTTGGCTGACGTTTTTATGTTTGTATAAACAGGGTAGTAGTTATAAAGGGGTTAAGCTGTTCCGTTTCTTGTTCTGATCATAATTCTAGCTCAAAATGGCTCAAAATGGTACTACTTGTCCAAAGCCAATGCAGGCTACCTCTACCGGAATCTTCCAAGGAGAGAACCCTCTTGATTACACCCTCCCCCTTGTCACCGTACAAATAATCCTTGTCATTGTCCTCACTCGTACCTTAGCTTTCTTGCTTAAACCTATGAAGCAACCTCGTGTGATCGCCGAGATTATTGTAAGTAATATTTCTAATATCATTATGCTTGCATAATATATATACTGACCTAAAGGAACTATGTAACTGTAATCTTCAACTAACTGTGTGACTTATTGACAGGGAGGGGTGCTACTAGGCCCATCTGCCTTTGGTCGTAGCGAGGCATTCTTGCAAACTATTTTTCCACCCAAGAGTTTGCCAGTATTGGACACACTAGCCAATCTTGGCCTAATCTTCTTTCTATTCTTGGTAGGACTAGAATTGGATCCAAAAGCATTACGACGAACAAGCAAAAAAGCCACAAGTATTGCTCTTGCAGGCATCTGTTTGCCCTTTAGTATGGGAATTGGTACATCATTTTTCCTTCGGGCAACCATTTCAAAAGGAGTTAGCCAAGGTCCCTTCATTGTATTCATGGGAGTCGCGCTCTCTATCACAGCATTTCCTGTCTTAGCCCGTATCTTAGCTGAGCTTAAGCTCCTTACCACTGATTTGGGTCGTATGGCCATGTCAGCTGCTGCAATCAATGATGTGACAGCTTGGATTCTCCTTGCAGTAGCTATTGCGCTCTCCGGCACTAATAAATCTCCTCTTATATCCTTATGGGTTTTCTTGTGTGGTGCAGCTTTTCTTGGCTTGTGTATTCTTATACTCCCACATGTCTTTAAATGGATAACTCAACGTTGCCCTGATGGAGAACATGTGGATGAAATCTTCATATGTGGTACATTAGCTGCAGTTTTGGCAGCTGGGTTTGTGACCGATTCTATTGGAATTCATGCACTTTTTGGGGCATTTGTTCTAGGAATTCTAGCTCCAAAGGATGGGCCATTTGCCAGTGCCTTGGTAGAAAAGGTTGAAGATCTTGTGTCTGGCCTCCTCCTTCCTTTGTACTTTGCTTCGAGTGGCCTTAAAACAAATGTAGCCACCATTCAAGGGGCTCAATCTTGGGGACTTCTACTTCTTGTTATACTAACTGCTTGTTTTGGAAAGGTTGTTGGGACTATTGTTGTTTCGCGCCTCTGTAAAGTGCCTCTTAGTGAGGCTATTGCTCTAGGGGTTTTAATGAATAGCAAAGGTTTGGTGGAACTGATTGTCCTGAATATTGGTAAAGATCGAAAGGTACTAGTGATCTCTTATGTTTGGTTGTAGTTTTATACATTTGTTATATTCTAGTGTTAGTAGTAAATTCTTGTCTAACTTTTTGTCTATTCATTTTAGGTGTTAAATGATCAAACTTTTGCTATTATGGTTTTGATGGCCCTAGTTACCACATTCATGACAACACCAATTATGATGGCAGTGTATAAACCTACTAAGCGAGGACGCACATATAAACTAAGAACTGTTCAAAGAAAAGACCCTAGCAGTCAACTCAGAATCATGGCTTGCTTCCATAGTGGAAGGACAATCCCAACAATAATCAACTTAATTGAAGCTTCCCTAGGAAAAGAGAATAAACAAGGGCTCGCAGTCTATGCAATGCACCTCATGGAGCTCTCGGAGAGGCCTTCTGCTATTCGGATGGTTCACAAAGCTCAAAATAATGGCCTTCCCTTTTGGAATAAGGGGATGCAGTCAGACCCAAACCAAGTTACAGTGGCCTTTGAGGCGTATGGGCAGCTTAGTCGGGTCCAGATTAGGTCAATGACTGCAATCTCCCACTTCTTTGACATGCATGAAGACATATGTGTTAGTGCTGAGAGCAAGACGACTGCCCTCATTATCCTTCCCTTCCACAAGCACCAGAAGGTTGATGGCTCATTAGAAACTGTACGACATGAATATAGAGTAATCAACAAGAAGGTCCTTGAAAATGCTCCTTGCTCGGTTGGTATATTAGTAGATCGGGGGCTTGGTGGTTCTTCACACGTATCAGCAAGCAATGTCGATTCTACCATCACTGTTTTTTTCTTTGGTGGACCTGATGATCGTGAAGCATTAGCCCTTGGTCAACGGATGTCTGAGCACCTCGGGATCACCCTGATCATAGTCCACTTCAGGGCATACCCCAACATGGAAGGAGGTGAAAAGGTGGCTACTAATGTGAGTGATAGTAGCAGTAGCAGTGCACATTCCAAGACACTTGACGAAGAAGCCATCAATGGTATTAAACAAAAATTATCCAAGAACGGGTCAGTTAAGTACGAAGAAAGAAAAGTGAAAACAAATTCTGAAACTGTCGAAATAATCAAGGAATTTAGCCGTTGTCATATGGTTTTGGTTGGACGATCACCTGAAGGTACTGTGGCCGCTACTTTCAGTATCAATGTAAAGACTAGGTACCCTGAAATAGGCCCAGTTGGGGGATTGTTGATCTCTCAAAATGCCTCAACAAATGCTTCTATTTTAGTGATGCATCAGTACAGTTCTGGTTCAAGATCAGTATCCATAGACATGGAAGAGCCAAGTGATGGGACTGAAACCGAATAAGTGATTGATTCGATTAATTAATGTGCTTCATTCAGAATTGATTCTTTTACTCATTGCTTGGTGTCTACGATGTATATATGTATGTACATAATCCATAATATATATCAGACTTCAGTTGTAACATTTTCTGAAGCATTTCTTTGTTTATAGTCTTTTTCCAAACTAAAGTTATTGAATTAACTTCTATGAAAATCTCATTACATGTACGTAAAAGAATCTTGTATAAGTCATTGAGTTAAATGAAGCTTGAACTTTTCACAATCTCAAGCTTTTTTCTCATTAAATGGTGGGTTTTACACTTTGACCTTGAATGTATTTTCTTATATTCTTGCATCGGAGATTGAGTTGTGATGTCAAATATTATACATATGTTCAATCAATCATTTGTGTCGAAACTGTGAATTATTACTCTCCTCACTAAAGTTAGCAATCGAACATAGTATGTGTATAGAGCCATTACCCTTCTAAAAAACAAATAATCTAATACTTACTATAACTCGAACCCAAAATCCACCCTTCTAATAGCTTTTAACTTCAAAAGGAAACGAAGTCCATTTTTTTACAAGAAAAAGTATACGAATTTCAAAGTAATGATGAACATATAATATATTTGACCTTAGATGATGGTTTTTCCAGGTACATTAGTTTTGATTAATGACTCTTACCATATCCCTAATCCCTAAACCTATAAAAGCACCAAGTCACAAAAAAGAAGGATTTCCTTATTGTAGGGAATATTTCAAGCACTATAACCCCAAGCTTGAACCCCACTGTGATCATACACTTAAGTATGGTGGCGTTCCAAATGGACGAAAGCTAGAGCAAAAGAGTCGCCAACAAGTTTTAGGAACTTGTAAACCCAAAACGATCCAGGAGATCGTCAACTCCATAAGGTCAGGAACCAAATAGGGTTCGGGGATGAAGGTACAAATCCAATCTACAAAAGAAAGGACCCGCCTTATAAAATAGGCCTCTACTTTGTTCTACTCGTATTCATGTGCGCTTTCTGACTAACATGCAAACATTATATTAATCCTAATCCTGTTTATCTATGTTGGTTGAATATTAATGCACAAATAAAACTATTATTGGCGATCACTTGTATTAAAATCATATTAGCCTAAACCAAATTATTAATTATCTTATTAAGCGTGATTCCAAGTACGAATTCCCTTTAAACATGCATAAAAGGCGTGATCAAGCAAAAACAATAAAATATAATATCAAGCAACATAATAACTATCAATAATAATAATAATCATAATAAGGCATAATAAAGCTTAATAATAATAGCAAGATCCTAGGCATGATACTAACAAGATTAATAGCAAATCCTAGCATGTCACTAAACATTAAAGATCAAAGCTTTAAACCTAACATGGTACTAACATGCTATTAGAAACGATAAAGGCACCCTAAACATGATACTAGAAAGCAATAAAAACATCCTAACATGATACTAGGAATATTAAACAATAATAAACATGCTTTCTACATTGTGAAAGAAATAGAGAGTAATAAGATTACATACTTTGAAGCCTCGTACCTCTTTCTTTCACGTCTAGGGCGAAGGCAACTTCGAACTTGGCTAGATGATTTTAAATCTTGTGTATGCGGAATATTGTTTGTAAAAATCTAGTTTAGAAAAAGAGAGAAAGAAAGAAAGCATATATTGCTTAAGAGAGAATAGAGAGAATTGGGTGATTCTGAATGAATGAAAACGGAGTTTCGAGACCCTATTTATAAGGAAAATAGTCCAGAAAAGTATAGAATTTGATAAGGAATAAAACTACACGCTGTCGCCAGAAATACACGATGTCGCGAGGCGACAGGTTCTGTCGCCAGACGACAGACTTGTCATTTGGCGACAGCCTGGTTTTCACGCGCTTTCCACGCGGAATCCGATCTTTAACCAAATTTGATCTACGGGATCTGTACAGAAGATAAAAACGTATAATTAAAAATAAAAATATAATAATAAAAATAATAATATTTTATTCCAAATAAAAATCTATCTTAAAATAATTATTAAATCTAATAATATTAGAATTAAAAAGAACCCTCTATTAACTTCTAGAAATTTATAATTAATCCTAATAATTTTAGGAATAATAATTAACATTGGGCCCTCCTCTAGATCATTGGGCCGTATGTAAATAATTAATCGGGCCCAGTTTAGTATTTTGGCCATAACTTCCTCAATATTCATCGGAATTGGGCTTATAATATATCGTTGGAAAGGTCTTTTCGAGCCCCATCCAACTACACTATTATTGGACCCTTATTACGGACCAAACTAAACTGGTTTGGCTATTTTTAATAAATAAAGTCGTTTTTAAAAACAGAAAGAAGAGAATTTTAATAAAAACTAACTGCAACACTTGACTTTTCACACTTTCACCTCATTCGATTATGGTTCGACGTGAGAGGCATTCATCACTGGGTTTGGTTTTGGGGAGACACAAATGTGTGTCTACACTTATGAATAGTGCATTGCCCATATTTCCCCTAAAATTTGCCGAAAAATGTCGGAATATCACAAATTTGATGCGGTGGTACATAGAGGAAAGGGAAAATCACTAGAGGTGTATTTTGGGATCGGGGCTGGGTATCGGAGCAACAGGAGGGTGGCACTGCAGGTTTTGGGGCGGCATGTGGTGGGTTGTTTCCGTTTTGTGGTGGGTTGTTGTGGTTGTTTCTGGTTTTGGGTTTGGTGTTGTGGTGGAGGAATTGGTGGATTGGTGGGTTGATTTGTTTATTAGGATAGAGGAGAGAGAAAGAGGAGTGACAAAGGAAATTAAGGAATTAAAAAAAAAAATTTACATGTTTATTAGGTTAAAGGTCAAGCGGATCTGTTGGAGAAGGTGAGACCGTGAGATATAAAGGTTGGATTTTTGTGGGATTAAATGAAGGTTAGATTTTTTTTAGAGAAGACCGGGAAAATGTTGGATTTTTAATTTTCATTTTTCCTATACAAAACGTGTATCTCAATACAACATATTAAAACCACAATCATTTATGATTTTCCATATAGATCAATATTTTCAAAAACTTAAAGTTATATAACCTAACTACATAATCCCTATATGATTGATAACCGAGTAAAAAGAAACTAGAGCGAGGGAGTTACTAAAATGAGGGTAATTAGCTTAAGAAGACAAAATTAGCTTAGGTAAAGACTTAATTAGCTTAGGAAAAGAACCAAAATGCGTGATCACTTAAGCTTTACGTTTTCTTAAGCTAAATTCTGAAGAAAGGTCACTTGAGAGATAGAGAGAGCTCAATTACAAAAGAACACTTAAGAGAAAGAGAGAAAGAGACAGAGAGTAAGAGAGCACTTAATAAAGATCACTTAACACAAAAAAAAAAAAAAAAGGTGACTACTGAAGATAGATAGATTACTTACGAAGATAAGAAAAATTAGATTAGGATACCCGTAACTAGCCCATTAAGACAAAGGTGTGTAAGGTTTGGTGTATTAATAGCAATACATACATTCTCTTGATGAAAAGTATTAAGTAGTATTAATGTAAGTATAAACGGAAGGGGTACATTAAGGGTTTAATCTGATTTAATTTACTGAACTAAGGTGAACTAAATTGAACTGATTGGAGCTGAACTAAGCTGAAATGAATTGTTTATGAAAGAAGCAGGAAATTAGGACTTCCTAATTTTTATAGTATAGATTTGTATGTAGTAATTATTAACAAGGACTTCCTTTTATTTAAAGTAAGTACGGTTTTTAGTTATTTTTTTTGCTATTTATTCATTTTTATGATTTATTATATCATTTGTTTGGTCGACTCATGTTGGGAGATCTCCAAGCTGGTGGATTGGAAAATTAAAATTGTTGACATTCAAGAAAAAAAGAGGAGTAAGTATTATAGCACCGTAATTGTTTTGGGTGTTTTTGTCCCTTGGGAGAGTTACAACTCGAAGACTGGTCCTGCTGACTCTGTACCTGCAAAAACAACGGAGACACCGGTTGGGTGGTGCTCCGCCTCCAACGCTCAAGTTAGTAACTTGAAGGAGAATAAAAAGTGCGGAAATTTAGGTGGGGATCTGCTTGGATTCCAAGCTCAGGTGTTCTCTGATGAGAGAGAGAGTAGGATGTAATAAATGATAGTAAATTTCTGAATGTCCCCCATTTTGGGGGAATATCTCCCTATTTATAGGGTCCTTGGGAAAGGTGCCCCTTCCTAGGTTATTTTAACCTAGGACTGATGGGCTGCGCTGCCAAATAGCGGATTTATGGGGAATTGGGCCCTTGAAGGCCGCAACTCTAAGGGAATATCTGGAGAGGCCACGTGTCAGCTGGGGATTGGTCAAGGGTGACCTGCCAGCCTCTAACACGTGGCACCTCCTCGTTGGTCCACTTGTCAAGGGTAAAAATACCCCAAACATTTGCCCCTCACAGGTGGCACGTGGCAGGCCACGTGGCGCCTGTGACACGCGTCAGCCCATGAAGGGTGAACAGTGAAAACGGCTATTTTTTGACAGTGGTGACGGGGATTCGTGCCGTTTCACCCCCTATAAATAGGGATTTACCCCCCCTCCTTCTCCTCTTCACTTTTCACAGTCTTGACTTTGTAGAGAGAGAAAAAGAGTTTTCTAGAGAGAGGTGCTCTGATTCCGGTTGCGTTTAAGCAAGTTCAAGATTTCCGTGTGCTCTTTCAAAGTCACCCGGTCACCAGTTGCTTTGCCGTTTTCAGATTTTTTCAGAACTCAAAGTAAGGTAACCATCCGTTTCCTTCTTTAAGTTTTCTTCTTTTTCCTTTTTCTTTAGCCTGTATACACTCATTTCCGGCTATATACATTAACTTTTCAAAAAATAAAATGAACTCTCCATTTGCACACACGACACTACCTAAGACGCTCAGTCGGTCACCAGGGACGGCTGAGTCTAGAACCGGGGGTGCCTTGTCTGGAGTTTCTGGAGTGCTTTGCTCATCTCCGGCTTCTTCCCTCTCTGTGTCTGTGCAGGACACAATGGCTAGAACTAAGCAGACGGCTACAAAGCCCAGCAGGCGGCGCACTAGGGAAGTGCCCGCAAGTGAAGTTGTGAGGGAGGAAGACTACGAGGCGGCTGAGCAAAGTAACTCAGCTGAGGACACCCCGTCTACTTCCAGCAACAACGACTCAAGGGGAGACGGTGAGGAAACCGCCTCCTCTTCAGACCAAAGTAACTCAGCTGAAGAAGCGGCTGAGGAGCAGGAAGGATCCGGGGCGGAGGGAGAGAACCTTGCTGAGGCTTATCGCCAAACAGCAAAGAAAGAAGCAAACCCGGATCCTACTAAAACCCGGATGAAGCCTGGGGACAGGGCCCTTCTTGAAAGTAGCTTTGAGGCTTTCAAACAACAACACCCCTTTGGGGAAGACTGGGACATCATTGTCCCTCCGGCTGATGCTGTTTTAGCCTGGGGGGATGACATTGACAATGCAGACAATTACTTTGTCTGCTATGAGGCGGTAATAGAAGCCGGCCTCCGCTTTCCCCTTCATAGAGGCATCCGGAAGATCCTGAAGGGATATGACTTGGGAGTGTGGCAATTAACGCCTAACTCTTGGGTCAATATCCTTAGCTATATCGCCGCCTGCGAGCTCCAGGACATTGAGCCCAGCTTCACCGCCTTCGCCCATATGCACTACCTCAAGAGTGCCCCAGGCGGATATGGAGCGTGGTACACTATTTCCACGCTCCCGGAATATTTGATGACCTTGGACAAAGTGTCTAAGTGGGGAGGTTGGAAAGATAAATGGTACTTGGTCTCCTCCCCTCAAGTGAGGATAAACAAGATTCTCCGGCGCTACAACAAAGAGCCGGCTTTGGTGGGCCAGAAGTGTGTACGCCCAGCTCTTACTACCAAAGCCCGGGAGCAAATAATAGAGCCGGAGCTCTTCAAGACAACAACTGAGCCCTTGGGGGATGGGACTCACATAGTTGTTCCAAGAAACTGGATCCCCCACCCGGATTTCTTTGCGGATGAGAGATTCTTGTCCGCCTGCGGGTTGAGCCCTATGTTTCCAAAGGGTAGATACACTCACCCACCCGACGGTCTTCCGTCTGCAATTTAAATTTCATTGCTTTGAACTTTTTCTTGCTCAACTCTTTTATGTTTTTCTGCAGAGGAAGCAAGGAAAATGGTCGATCCGGCTAAGAACCCTCAAAAATCTGCGGCTCTGCTCCGCAAAGAGAATATTATGGCCTAGAAGGCCAACATTGAGGCCAAGGAGGCCAAAAAAGGAGGGGTAAGATAATTCCAACTTTCCTTGAAACTTTCCAAGTTCTTTTGATTCCAGATGACTTATGGTTTCCTTGTGTTTTTGCAGGCTTCAACTAGCATCCTCCCCCGTTCCATGACAAAGGTCTTAAAAAGACCTGGGGATGAAAACCTTCAAAAACCGGCTGCTAAAACCGGGAGGAAGGCAACCCCAACGGCCTCTGGCGTTAACGCCAAAGGTTTCCCTACAACCGGGGGAAAGGGCCCCGAAGCCATGGCAACTCTGAGTGAAAACTCAGAGAAATCAAAGAAAAAGCCGGATGCTCATGAAGCATCGAAGGATGGCGAGCCATCCAAGGCTGCAGGTGGTGCTGCAGCCGCAGGGGAGGAGCCGGCGAGGGTCGACTCCAAAGGTAAGATTGAAATTCCTTGGCCGCTTGACTTTATGCGCGTCAAGACTATGACTGACCCTTCCGGGGGGTCTGTAAGTAGCCGGCAAAGAATGAATGCCAAATACGCTGCTAGCCTCTCACCAAGTCCTACTTATGCTGCAGATGCTATTTCTGCCCCGGACCTGGCAGGGTTTGGAAAACGGATGGTGAGAACTCTCACCCAGTCGGAGAAGAACTCCATACCCAACCGCCACGAGGTCGACTTCGACTAGATTCTGGGGCAGCTGGCGGAGGTAAGTGAAACTTGCTCCTTATCTTTTTCATTTCTTTTCATTTCATTTTGTCTTTCAATTTTGCTAAGTGTTTAGGTTCCCGGATGACCTTGCTCAGGTTATGGTCCGGGTGGATGGGCTCCGGTTGCCTTTCCGGAAGAAGCAAGAAGAGGTAACTGATGCCAAGAGAAGGGCTCAAGCCAATCTCAACTCTGCTGAATATGCCTATATAAATTTTGATGTTGAGATTAAAGCCCTCGAGTTGAAACAGGAGGAGCTGGTCAGGACTTTGACGGCTGCTAATGATGAAGCCAACAACAAGATCAGCGACTTGGAGCTAAAGCTGAAAACTGCCGGCTCCAACCTCAAGGCCTTGGAGGGGGCTGATCAGGAGAACACTGCCCTAAGGGCAGACAAGTCCCGGCTGACTGCTGAGCTTGCCACTCTGAAGGGCAAGCATGCTGAGGAGCTCGAAGCTGAGCAGGCCCGGCTCATCAAAGAGAATGAGCGGGACAATGAGATCCGCCTCCGATACGCTTGGGGGCTTCTCTATCCTGAAGTAGACTTTGAAGTCTACAAGATGAGGTACAACTACGCCACTGAGGTGTACGATGCCAAGGTTCTCCAAGATCCTGCTCCGGCTCGCTTCAAGGAATGGGCCCTGGAAAACGGTGCTGAGGTTTCGGACACAGAGGAGCCGGACCTGGACGAGATTATAAAGGAGGTGAACAAGGACAGCCAGCCTGAAGAGGCTGTGGTTCCGGATGATGTTCCTTCAACAACTCCATCCCAGCCGGAACAGCCACCAGCATAGCTCCCCTACTTCTCTGCGGCAGTATGCCAACCTTTTGCTTTTCCGGCCTGTGCGCCGAGTAATTATGTAACTTTTATTTTTCCTTTGTCTCTGTATTCCGGATATGGATCCGGTTAACAATTATTCCTGGCCTTGAGCCAGTTTATTTAATGGAGTACACCAACCCAGTCGGTTTTCTTATACTTGCATAATTTTTCAATTTTTCAATTTTTTCACTTTTGCATATATACTCAATATATATACTTGTGGATTTGCCTATCTGATGAAAAGCATGCGGCAGATTCGAATCCGGCTGTCCTTGCCCCTGGGCGGCTGTGTGGTTGGTTTTAATCTAAGAAAGGATTGATTGCCTTGGAAACTTCTCATACTGTTAAAGAGTATGGGATGTTTGTAAGGCAATCAATCACAATAGTGATTGCCCCAAACCAAGTACACAGCCGGACAAATGGCAGACATACAACCTCTGCCCCAGTCGGTATCAAACCGCCTGGGTATTCTTTATAGCCATTACGCAAAAAAAAGGGTTTGCCCTAAAAGTGCGCAATTTGGAGAAAATTTAACTAAGTAAAAACTTATGATGGTGCTCCGGCTGATACTGGTAGGCAGCCAGAGCATTTACAACCAAATATTACTTAGTAGAAATAACACGGTCAGACAGCTATGAGTTGGCTGTTTTAACCACTCAATCTTTGCCGCCCGCATGGGTATGTAGAACAAGCAAGGTGGCTGTTCTCTGCGACGATTGCACCCGGAGGGGTGTCGCCGGACGCCTATATCCATATTGGGATAGACGAATTTGTGAAAATGGACAACCATCTGGCCCTTGGCCTCAGGTCTTGTTGTAGACCGGCTGATAGCCACTAAACGGTTTTGTGCTTAGCTTAAGAATCCGGTTGTTAGCCTCTTGTCATTATGGACTTTTGATTTCATATACTAAGTATCAAACTTAGTTATCTGGCCATTGGCCTCAAGTTATTCATATATTAAATTTGCTACTGAACCTTTCATCATTAGTATGGGTAAACCCAGATTGATAAAAAGACAATAAATGAAACAAAAAGCATCTCTCATTAATACTTCTTGTTACAAAAAACTTTACATTACTCAGAATTAGTACTTTTTTAAGTTGTCTACATTCCAAGTTCTAGGCAGGCACATACCGTCTGGGGTTTCCAGGCGGTATGTGCCGTCCCTAACTTCTTCATAGATCCGGTAGGGTCCTTCCCAATTAGGAGTTAGCTTTCCAAGCTCATTGGCCCTACCGGTTGCCTCCATTTTCCGTAACACAAAATCGTCCACTTTCAAAGGACGTTTGTGCACTCTTTTGTTGTAGGCTCGCGTCATTCTCAGACGGTATATCTCATGTCGTAGGGCAGCATTGCCCCTGCGTTCCGGGAGGGAGTCCAATGCCAGTCGCATGGCCTCCCAATTTGCCTCTTCATCATAGAGCATCACTCTGAGCGTAGGCTCATAGTGTTCAATGGGTAAAACGGCTTCAGCCCCGTATACCATGAGAAACGGGGTTTCTCCGGTTGATCCCTTGGCAGTTGTCCGGATGGCCCAAAGAACATGAATTAACTCTTCAGCCCAAAGACCACCGGCTTTTTCAATTTTCTTTTTTATGCCGTCTGAGATGAGTTTGTTGAATGCCTCAACCTGACCATTTGCTTGAGGACGGCCGACTGAGGCAAAGTAACTTGAGATACCCTGATCTCCTAACCAAATCTTGAGCTGAGGCGTCTCAAACTGAGGGCCATTGTCAAATACCATAGACATAGGTACCCCAAACCGGGTGATAATATTCTTCCATATGAAAGAGATGACATCCTTTGTCTTGATATTCTTGACTGCCTCTGCCTCCACCCATTTGGTGAAGTAATCCACAGCCACCAAGATATAACGCTTCCCGCCTGGAGCAGGCGTATAAGGACCCAATATGTCCATGCCCCACTTAGCAAACGGGACTGGGCTGTGGATTGCCGTCAGAGCAGTAGCCGGGCGATGTATTGGCTTGCCAAACCTCTGGCATTTATCACATTTCTTCACAAATTCCTTGGCGTCTGCCTCAAGAGTAGGCCAAAAATAATGCCGCCTGGCTCTGACGGCTAGGGACTTGCCGCCTATGTAGGAGGCGCAAAATCCCGCATGCAGCTCTTCGAGTACCTCCTTCCCCTTTTCTGGGGTAACACATTTCAACAAGGGCTTGAGAAATCCAGCCTTGAAGAGTTCTCCGTTCCTCAACTCGAAGTTTGCTGCTCTCTTTTTCAACTCGAAGTACCTCCTTCCCCTTTTCTGGGGTAACATATTTGATCATTGCCGGATGGGTCGCTTCATAAGTGCCCTCATACTGGCTAACAACCAACTGAGAATCAGAATGGGCGTCAATCTTTGTTGCCCCTGCTGCCTTACACATGCGGATTCCGGCTAGCAGGGCTTCATACTCCGCCTCGTTATTCGAGGCCTGAAACTTGAACCGTAGTGCATACTCATATTTATCTCCTTCTGGAGATTCACAAACAATGCCTGCACCACAGCCGTTTTTTGTAGAGCTCCCATCTACATACACCCTCCAAACCTGATCAACATTATCCGGAAGAACCGGACGAGTCATTTCAACAATGAAGTCGGCAAACGCCTGACCTTTCACTGCTTTCCTTGGTTCATAAGAGATTTCAAGACTTTGCATTTCAATAGCCCATTTCAACATTCTGCCGGATGACTCTAGAGTGGACATTGGCCGCTTGAGGGGCTGACCGGTGTAGATTACCACTGGATGTGCCAGAAAGTATGGCTTCAATTTTTTGAAGGCCATATATAGAGCAAGACCAAATTTTTCCACCATGGGGTACCGGAGTTCAGCATTTTTTAACACATGACTTATGAAATATACCGAGAGCTGCGTGCCGTCTCGTTCAGCAAGGAGAACGGCACTGAGAGCATGGTCTGAGACGGCTAGGTACATGTACAACTTCTCTCTTGGCAAAGGACTAACAAGCCTTGGCAAAAAGTGCAAGTGCTCTTTCAATTTTTGGAATGCCGCCTCAGCATCATTCCCCCATTCAAATCTAGTCTTCTTCCTGATTGCTTGGAAGAAATAAAGGCATTTGTCACCTGACTGGCTGAGGAACCTCCCCAAGGCGGCTAGGCAACCGGTGAGTCTCAGAACTTCCTTGACAGTGTGGGGTGACTTCATGTCAATTACCGCCTGTATCTTCTCAGGGTTAGCCTCTATCCCCCTTTGATCAATCAGGAATCCGAGAAACTTCCCAGACTCAACACCAAAGACGCATTTCTTAGGATTTAACATAACCTTATGCCGCCTGAGTGTGGTGAAGGTTTCTCGGAGATCAGCAAGGTGATCCGCCTGCTGCTTGGATTTGACTATCATGTCATCAATATACGCCTCTACATTCCTCCCAATTTGATTAATGAAGACTGTATTAATCATCCGTTGGAACGTAGCCGGCGCATTCTTCAAGCCAAACGACATCACAGTATAACAGAATAACCCCTGATCAGTGACGAAGGCCGTCTTTTCTTGATTTTTTTTCCACAGAGGTATCTGATGGAAGCCGAAATAGGCATCCATAAAACTCATCAAGGCATGGCCGGCTGTTGAATCAACCAGGCTGTCGATTTTAGGAAGTGGATAACTATCCTTTGGGCATGCCTTGTTGAGATATGTGTAATCTACACACATCCGCCAAGTACCATTCGGCTTCTTTACAAGCACAACGTTTGCCACCCAGTCGGGGAAATTACAAGGCCGAATGAACCGGGCATCTAACAGCTTTTTCACTTCGGCAGCTGCCGCCTGACTTCTTTCCTCACCGTGGTTTCTCTTCTTTTGCCGGATGGGCTTCATTTTTGGATCCACGGCGAGCTTGTGGACAGCGAGATCCGGGCTGATGCCTGGCATCTCTTCCACTTCAAAGGCAAACACATCTTTGAATTCTTTCAGCAGAAGGTGCAAGTCTGCACCCAGAACAGCATTAGCAACCGTCCCAACCTTAACAGTTCGCTCTGGACGGCTGTCTTCCAGAACAAGATCAATACTTTCACCAGCCGGTTGGGGACGGAGCTCCTCTGACCGTTCACCGGTTAGTGATTGCTATTTCTTTTCTTTCTTCACCACCACCAGCTCTGCAGCTTTTCTCTTTTTTCCGGCTGCTGGTGGAGGTGAAGGAGCATCCTTGACGTGGTCAAGGTCTATTGGTTCCTTCCCTTGGCCGTCTGCGGCCACAGTATCTTTGACGGCTGAGAGGTAACACTCCCTGGCCGTCTTCTGATCCCCGTTCAGGGAACCAACAGAACCATCATCCTTCTCATACTTGATAAGCATGAGAGCAGGGATGATTACAGCCTTGGCTTCGTTGAGGGTTGGCCTCCCAAGAATAATGTTGTAGGCAGTCAACTCCTCAACGACCAAGAATCTGACGACAATATGTCGTCCCTGGCCCTTCTCACCCAGCCGGATGGGTAGGTCAATTCTTCCGGCTGGATAGACCATCCCACCCCTAAAACCAACTAAAGGGTGGGTGACCGGATGCATGCTGTTGGAGTTGTATTTCAGCTTCTACAAGCACCGGAGGCTGATGATGTCTGACGAGCTGCCGGTGTCAATAAGGATGCGCCCAACTAGCTGGTTGGCGACCTTGCATTCAATAACAACCGGGTCGTCATGCGGGCGGCGGACGCTGCCCCTGTCCTTCTCAGTAATGAGGACATCCGGAAAGGTGGAGCTGGCAGACGCCTGCTCATCATCATCCTTATCCATCTTTCGAAGATGGCTTTTGGTGCCCCGGATGGTAGGGCCACCACAAGAAAATCCGCTTGCTATGGTGAAGACCGGATCCATGTCGGTTTCCGAACTACTAGCAGGCTGGGGGGTAGCCTTAGAGGACTGACCCTTGTTCTTCTTCTTTGTCCCGGCTGGGGACTTAGAAATATAGGACTTCAGATGCCCTTTGTCAGCCAGACGGTCCAACGTCCGCTGTAAACTGAAGCAATCGTTGGTGTCATGGCCAACCTCCTCATGGAATTGGCAATATTTGTTTTTGTTCCGAAACTGGACGGAACTCTTCATTGGATTCGGCTTCTCAATGGACAGCCGGTCCTTTACCTCCATGAGGATGGAGTTACAATCTCTGTTAAACTCGTACCGGGGAACGTACGGTTTAAACTCTTTCTTCTTCTTCTGGGACGGCTGCTCAGAATCACTGACCGCCCAGACTTCTTTTCTTTTCTTGCTCTCTTCTTTTTTCTTCTCCGGCTGAGCAGACCGGCTCTCTTTTTGCTTGTCAGACTTCTTGGAGTCTGACAGGCTACCAGGCGTACAGAGGTCGGTTGCTTGTATATAGCTTTCCGCCTCCCTCAGGGTCGCCTGTAGCGTAAATGCCCCTTTTCTGACAAGGTCGAACTTAAAAGTCGACCCGTCTCTCAGACGCTTGAAAAAGTCTGTGAATGCTACCTCGTCAGACAGCCCCTGGATCTGAATTCTGACCAGGTTGAACCGTCTGACATATGAGCGTAGCCCTTCTCTCTCTCCCTGCTTAATGGTGCTCAAGTCTAAACTTGTTTTCTTAGCAGGGATGTTCATTGAGAAGTTGGTGGCAAACAAGAAGGCTAGCTTCTTGAAGCAGCCAACAGATCCGGCTGGCAAGTTGCCAAACCATTGCTGGGCAATGCCCTTCAATGTAGCCGGAAAACAACGGCACCAGGTGGCATCGTCCCAACCTTGTAAACACATTAGGTTGGTGTATGCCATCAGGTGATCTTCAGGGTTGGTGGTGCCGTCATAAGCACCCACCAAAATGTTTTTAACCTTGGCCGGCTGAGCCGCCTCGGTTATATTGGCTGCGAAGGCAGACGGTTGTTCGCCTAGCCTCATCAGCCGGAGCTGCCAGTCCAGTGGCTGGACATTAGTATATGCCGCCTGACCTCCGAATGGAGGTGGCTGCATGAATTGGAGGCCATATTGCCCATACTGCGCCTGGGGTGCGTATGGCATAGACCCTATCATCAGCTGAGGTTCGGTGTTGACGGATTTACCACCTGTCCGACTCTCATGCAAGGACATAGAGTTCCTTGTAGAAGCTTCCTTGAAGCTGTCTGGAAAGCTTGAGGTAGAAGCTGACTCAGACTGCTGCTGCCTCCTTCGATTGATGACTTCTCTAGCATCGAAGGTGGACGCTTTTCTAGCCTCCGGCTAGGGTCGCCGGGGCATCAGAATCTTAGACCAGTCAAGCGTGGCGGCTGCCTTCTCCTTTGGATGGGGAGTTGGCTGCCTGTCCTTGACCGGCTTCTTCTTCTTCCCATCATTGGGAGTCTTTTTAGCCGGCTGACTCTTGGAAGAGCCTGCCTTGTTGTTGATCATCTTCTTGATTTTACCCTTGAAGGAGTTCATGAATTTCATGAGCTCGTTCCGGGTGACTGGAGCTTCTCCTCTGGTCTTCCGGGTTTCCCCGTCTGACCTCCCAGTGGGCCGGCTGCTTGGGCCCGCCTGATCCAGATTTCGTTCCAGCTGGTCTCTGGAACGGATGGATTTAGAGATGAGAGAACCATCTTTAGTCATATAGGTCTCCACATCACTGTCTTCTTCTTCCTCCTCCTCTGTGAATACCTCTGGCTGAGGCTGAGGTGGAGGCTGAGGGATTTCAAACCCTACCGGCTGAGTAACCGGTTGCAAGTCTTCCGGGTTACCCGTCTGAGTACCCGGACGTAGAGAGGTAGAATTGAGAATTGGTACAGAATTTTGAACCATCTTGAGGTACTCTCCCCACAGACGGCGCCAAATGTTTTGGGTGTTTTTGTCCCTTGGGAGAGTTACAACTCGAAGACTGGTCCTGCTGACTCTGTACCTGCAAAAACAACGGAGACACCGGTTGGGTGGTGCTCCGCCTCCAATGCTCAAGTTAGTAACTTGAAGGAGAATAAAAAGTGCGGAAATTTAGGTGGGGATCTGCTTGGATTCCAAGCTCAGGTGTTCTCTGATGAGAGAGAGAGTAGGATGTAATAAATGATAGTAAATTTCTGAATGTCCCCCATTTTGGGGGAATATCTCCCTATTTATAAGGTCCTTGGGAAAGGTGCCCCTTCCTAGGTTATTTTAACCTAGGACTGATGGGTTGCGCCGCCAAATAGCGGATTTATGGGGAATTGGGCCCTTGAAGGCCGCAACTCTAAGGGAATATCTGGAGAGGCCACGTGTCAGCTGGGGATTGGTCAAGGGTGACCTGCCAGCCTCTGACACGTGGCACCTCCTCGTTGGTCCACTTGTCAAGGGTAAAAATACCCCAAACAGTAATTAAAAATAAATACTAGTACGTATACTTACAAAAGCTGGTATAAAATTATATACTTCAAGGTATTATTTTAGTACCAATAAACCACTGTATTGATACCTAATATTTCGTTTGTTAGTATTGATGCATAGTTATGATGGTATCATAATCTTGATTAGCATTTTTAATTTTTTTTTTTTATTTATTTATGCACTAGCTTATATGTAGTATCGTATTTAGTGATGTTTATTTAAGAATTAAATTTCAAACTAAGCTACAAGATTTGCATTATATAAATAAGAAAGCATTTGATTAATTAAATGTTGTGTGAAGCATTACAATTAGATAATCAATATAAGAAGCCCTTCTTGCTTACAAATACATCTAAGTTATTTTATCAAATTTATAATAACCTATTTCACTCCCAATATTTATAACCTATTACAATCAGAAAGCTAATGCTCGTTGTTATTATCCATATTTCACTCTCAATATTACCATTCTCTCCCAATATTACGAGTAGTTTGTGTATTTTTTTTCAAAAAAAATGTTCAGCTTTGTAAAGGGGCCCACGTGTAAAGTCACTATATTATAAAATTCTTGGGATAATAGTGGGGCAAACAATTCTACACATACCTAGACTTGGCAATCCTGACCCACACCCGATGACCCGACCCGAATGACCCGTACTTGACCCGAAAATGACCCGAAACCCGAAATTGACCCGACCCAACCTATACTCGACCCGAAAATGGAGTTGACCCGATCCTGACCCGACCCGACCCAACCCAAAATTGACCCGAAGTGTTTGACCCGAATAGACCCGATACCTGAAATTGACCTGAACAGACCCGATACCCAAAATGTCCTAAACTAAAATCACCTTATAATTGAACTTAAAAGGTCTTGTACCAAAAATAACACAAATTGTTCATCTTCAACCATAGCTAAGCTCATACACTGAATTGATAGTTTTTATCATAACAATAACAAAATATATACTCCGTATAAAATTATTGATTTGAGCTTGATTCACAAATGAAACAACATGAACATGACCTGACTATATTTTGTCTTGACTCGAACATACTTGACCCAAAATTAACCCGACCTAAACATACCCGACCCGAAACTGACCGACCCGATACCTGACCCGAAGTTGACTCGGAACCTGAATCGACCCGACCCAAATGTTAGTTGACTCGAAATTACCCGACCAAGACCTGACCCGAATGACCCATTACAAGGTTTACACATACCATTTAGTTGAGTACAAACTACAAGACCAAGAATTACTCTCAACCATAGTCCATGAGTCTGAAATATCTACAACCATCACCTCATTTAGTAATTTCCTCATCCTCATCTCTATCTCTCTCATCAACCACTCAACCACCACCTCCCACCATGAGAACACCACCATCACCACTCCTTCACCATTACCACCAGCACCACTATGCATCAAATCACCACCACCACCACCACCACCACCGAACCTCTAATCACACCAATCACCACCATCGACCACACCAATCGCAACCACCGAACCTCCAATCCCAAAACTCACCAAATCCACCACCACCGAACCTCCAATCCCACAAATCACCACATCCACCACCACCAACCTCCAATCCCACAAATCAACACATCTAACACCACCGAACCTCCAATCCCACAAATCACCGCATCCACAACCACCAAACCTCCAATCCCAACAATCACCACATCCACCACCACCGAACCTCCAATCCCACCAATCACCACATCCACCAACGTTTTCCATTGAAGCGCACTCCTTGTTCTCAATCGTTCCAAGCAGCTTCTGAGGTAATTGGATATCAATTTCACAATTTAGGGTTTATTGTTGTAGACACCCAATTGTGTCTCCCAAAAACCAAACCCAGTGATGAATACCTTTCATGTCGTTTGATTATTGAATGAAGCTAGTGAAAGTGTGAAAAGTCTAGTGATGCGGTTGTTTTTATTAAAAATCTTTCTTTCTGTTTTTGAAAACCTGCTCTATTTATAAAAATATCCAGTCCAGTTTAGTTTGGTCCATGATAAGGGTCCAATAATGGTTTAGTTTGATGGGGCTTGAAAAGACCTTTCCAACGATATATTATTAGCCCAATTCCGATGAACAATGAGGAAGTTATGGCCAAAATACTAAACTGGGCCCAAACCGGATTTTACCGACGACCCAATGATCATGTGGAGGGTCCAAAGGTTTAATCCCATTCCTAAACCAATTAGGATTAATTAGAAGCTTCTATAAGTTTCTAAAAGATCTTAATTATCCTTTTTGAAAAGATAAGATTAAGGAATTTGAATTAAATAAAAACTTTCCTTTTATAAAAACTTTCCTTTTTTAAGTCCTAATTCTATTTGAATTTAAAAATGTTCAAAGACAGTAAGATATTATTTTCGTGCCTCACAATATTTATCCAAATCTTATATGGTTTGATAGATCTTAAAATTATCTTTCCAATGATATATTATAATATTAATTCCGAGCTATCACGAAAAAGATATGAAAGATATACGAAACTCTATTCAAAACTAACATCCTTCCACTATTTCGGCCATATCTTTTATCTAAAAAAATATTTTAATCTGATTTCAATTGGGTTGAAAAGTAGACTTCAATAGCTTTCCAATGACATATTATATGCCTTATTTCAACTTCTGGATCAAAAGATATGATAAAAACAAAATTCGCAAAAAATTGTCTTAGCGTCAAACTGTCTTATATGACCCCTGTCGCCCGGCGCTGAACCTGTTGTCTGGCGACAGAAAGTGTTTTATTCCGAATGAAAATCGATTTCTTTTCTATCAGTTTCCGGACTATTTTTTTCATAAATAGGGTCCTACACCTCCGTTTTCAATCATCCACAACCATCATGTTTCTCTCTCTTGAGCATCAGCTTATTCTTTCTCCCTCTTGTTTTCTAAACTAGCTTTTTTTTCTCAAATACACAATTCCACATTCATTAGATCTAGACACACCTAGCCAAGTTCAAAGTTGCCTTCGCCTTAGACGTTAAAGGTTGATACTTTATTAGGGTTTGGTCCCAAATCCAGTCTAAACTTTTTAACTTTTTCTTTTTAATTATTTGATTTAGTTCCTTGATCTAATATTTTATTGAAGTTTACTAATGCGTGTATTTTGTTATTAGAAAGAGGCACGAGGTATCAAAGTATGTAATCTTATTGCTTTATTCTTGTAGAAAGCATGTTTATTATTTATTAATTCCTAATATCATGTTAGGATGTTTCATTGCTTTCTAGTATCATGTTTAGGTTGTTTCTTATTCTTTCTAATATCATGTTAGTACAATGTTAAGGTTAAAGATTTGATCTTTATTGTTTAGTGACATGCTAAGGTTTGTTATTAATCTTGTTAGTATCATGCCAGGATCTTGCTATTAATATTGAGCTTTATTGAGATTGAGATAATTGTTATGATTATTATTATTATTGTTATAATTATGTGATTATTATTATATCATTGATATTGCTTGTTCACGCCTTTTATGCGGTTTAAAGGGAATTTGTACTTGAAATCACACTTAATAAGATAATTAATAATTTGGTTTAGGCTAATATGATTTTAGTTCAAGTAATCACAAATTATAGATTTGTTTGTGCATTAATATTCAACCAACATAGATTAAACAGGTTTATGGTTAATCTAATGATTGTATGTTAGTCAGAAAGCGCACATGAATACGAGTAGAATAAAGTAGAGGCCTATTATAGGGCGGATTCTTTCTCTTTTAGATAAGATTCGTACCCTCATCCCCGAACACCAGTCTTGGTTCCAAATCTATTGGAGTTAATGATCTCATGGATCGTTAAGGGGTGTAACCTTCATCCCGTGAACGGTTTACAAGTTCCTAAAACTTCTTGGCGACTCTTTTGCTCTCGTTTCCTTCCCTTTGGACACCACCATACTTAAGTGTATGATCACAGTGGGATTCAAGTTTGGGATGCTTGAAATATTTCCTACAATCGTTAATTTAATTTAATTTTAGTTTGAAAATTTGGTTCTAGTAACGTTATGAAAGATTATATGAGCGATTTTGTTGCTAGAGAAGAAAATTACGAGCTTTATTTGATAATTGAATCAAATGTGCCTTTTGTCCTTACAATTATGTGATTTTTCAAGCTTAATTTGATAATTAAATGAAATTTGGTTGCTAATGTATTGCAGAACCCTTTATGTTACGATTGAACTATCCTAATATGATGTTTAGGGTATAAGTAATTTGATTGTGTTAAATTCAAGTATACGTTGAGAAATTCCAATTTTTTGATGAATATTAGAGATGAAATTGATGTTGGGTTTAATAATTGTAGGGTTATAATAACTTGTACTGGACAAAAGGTTTTTGTTTTTTGTTTGACATTATCAAATTGTAGTTTGTTGATAGTACGGAGTATAAATATGAGTAGAAAGAATAAACTATTTTCACTTCCTTCGAATTGCCTACAGCCCTTTAATTTGGGTTATAAAAGCAATGGGAGACTTGTATGAATCTTATGATAGCATTCGGAATGCTTTTCTCACAATGCTATGGGCATTAAATAGAAACGAATTAACTCTAGTTGTGCTGAGACAACTAGCATATAAAGAGGATGATGAACCATTAGTGATTAATAGCTAAAGACCGGATCCGGCAGCTGTAAAAGGTAGGTGCAGGAATAGAGTCAGACTTGCATAGAAACAACATATAAGATATACCAAAGTATTGCAATAGTAATTGGAGGTTCAATGGAAGAGTTTCAGATGATTACCCCCATTTGATTGTGCACACCAATAGTGGTTAGAAAGGATTTATAGATGTGATATTTTTATCCTACTACTGCTATTATTTGAATAGAGCGACATTACAAACTACAATCAATTTAGATTTTCCGCACTTAATTGATTGATGTACATGCAAAGACCAGAAATCAATTGTGAATGAGTTAGAAAAGGCAGGTGATGTGGCTAAAACACAATACATTTGGTGATTTTTTTTTTTTTTTGTGATTATACTGACTATAATTTTTATGATTAATATATCAGTTATAGCGGAGGAGGGGGTGCGGCGGATTAAAAGTAGGCGAGATGCTGTAATAGCGTACTGAACAATTATGGTGGGTTTTAATCAAAGGTATCGAAGAATTTCGAGAAAAAAGAAAAAAGAATTTCCTTCAATATGTAACGATTTATTGATAGCAATTCGTCAGAAATGGAGAGTAGGTTGGAATGCTGGCGATGGATTTGATCTTTATCGCGTTCGTTCGATAGAGACTACGGGCAAGCGAGGCAGCCCTGCTAGCAACCTTGGCGACGACCTTATATAAGTAATCTAATATCTATAATTTCACGTAATTTGTTAGTTTATGAATAATTTTTATATAATTTATTTTTTATGTTATTGTACTTGTCATTTAATTTGAATCTATTAACTATTACTAAAATAGAAATGCTGATGTCATTAATTCTCTAAAGTGTCTTATGTGTCAAATTTTTATTAAAAAATTTCCCTCCAAATTCACGTATGATGTCATCATTTTTTTTTAAAACTTTTTTTAAATTATTTTGCTCTTTGATTTTATTTGCTATAAACTAGGACCAAGTAGGTATGAAAATAAAAATTCGAAACTTGATTTTGGCATCAATATACTCCATACTACTTTTGGATATTCCCAATAAAACAATATTTAGTAGATATAGATATTGTTTCTTTAGCTTTCACTCTAAACATACGAGAATGCAACATAAAATATGATGTAGCATTAGATAATAACAATTTTATATAAAAAAAATAAAGATTATGTAAATGTTATTTATTTTTATATATATATATTTATTCTCCATAAAACAAACTTTTTTTATTTATAAAAAAGCGAGGCAAGTCATGTTAAAATTTATGAACAACAAAAGATATAAAAGATTTATGAATTATTTATTATTTATCACCACCGTGCAACGCACGGGCACTAAACTAGTAGCGCCCATAATCTAATATCTATAATTTCACATAATTTATTAATTTATGAATAATATTTATATAATTGATTTTTTATGTTACTAGTCATTATTCCAGTATTCCAGATCTCCAAATAAAAAAAAAGTACATGATTGTAGTATTAGAAAATCTGAGATCATATTTTCAGATCTTTTGATTAATAAAAATAAATTACAAAAAAAAAAAAATACTAATCGAGTAATTACCACCTCTCTTCCAGACGAATTATTTACTGCATCAGCCTCAATGCCTCATCTCATCATCTAAACCTAATTCGATTTCTTAACTTCTTCAGTCTCCTCAATCTGACCTCCTCCGAAGCTGAAGTTCATCTTATTGAGATCACCAGAAAACTTCATATTAGTGATCTTTCAGTTTAGTGATTATCTTAAGACGAACATAAGCATAGCTCCGAACTTGAGGCTTTTAAACGCCAGAGAAAATATTCTATCAGCCTGACTTTCTTTTCGAGAAAAACAAATCCTCGTACTCAGGTTGCTGAAGTGAGCCTGAACAGCTTCGATCTCTTCTTTCGTCGCCGCAAAATCAAAGCAGAGAAAAACGGGAGTAGTTAGTGGGATAGATAGAATCAAGTTTAGGTAAGAAACATCGGAGGGAGATGTAACAAATACACATTTGAATGCGTTAGTAGCCATTGTTGTGCGAATTTGGAGAACGAGAATTGTGAATTACGAAGCAAATTTTAAGAGAGAGAATTGTGAATTTGAAGAGAGAGAGTGAAGTTGTATTTATACAGTAAGCAAAATCGTTTTCATCCAAAACGAATTTATTTGTATCCCGCGCTTAATTGTTTTCAGCCCTAAATGTAGGGATGACAACTTGATCCGAGTTCGATTCAAATTCGATCCGAATCCGTTTAAAATTAGTCCGAATCCGAATCCATTAAAACAAATCCGAATCCGAATAGGAGGAGGATCGGACTTGGACCCTACGTAAAGTCCGATCTGAGTCCGAATGCGAGAGTATGAGCATATGCTTTATAACTCGGGACAATTGTTTGCTTGTTTTGTAGCAAAATTTGTTATGTAACATAATTTAAATATGTTATGTTACACTTTACTTGGTATGACGATACAAGCAATTATAGGTATATATGACATTAAAAAAAATACAAAGCTTCGTAGCTTTTTGGCTTGTTCTTTTACACATTTTGAGATTCCTTTTTTTATGTTGAGAATTTTCTAGGCCTGGAATTCTATATTCTTTGTAAATTATCTTCTGATCATGTGCTCTATGTAGCTTGGTTGAATTCTTGTCAAACTGGTTGTGTTAATATGTTCTTTGGATACATGTATAATCTATGAATATAATCAATTTGTTTTGTTCTGGATAATTTGGAGTGGAAGTTGTTGCATGTTAAATTGTTAATTGTTTGTACATTATGCTCTGTTTTTTTTTTCAATAGTTGTACATTAAGCGTTTGAAGGTGAAAGAAAGAGAAATGAGCCAGGAGGAGGGGGAGAGAGAGAGAGTGTCTGGGAGAAAAAGAGAAAGATAAGGGTCAGAAGAGAAAGAAATAGAGCAAATAAGAGATTAAGGGGTAGGGAGAGAGGGATAGAGTGATAAAGAGGGGAATGAGTCGGGGAAAAGAGAAGGGTCGGGAGAGAATAAGAGAGTGAGGGAGGCTTACTAAACCGTTTGAGCTATACTAGAAGAGTGGATAGGTTGGAGAAAAAAAGGAACAAGAAGGTGAAAGAAAACAAGGATGAATTGAAAAGAGAAATGAGATAGAGTGATAAAGAGAGAAATGAGTCGGGAAAGTGAGAAGGGTCGGGAGAGAATGAGAGAGAGAGAGAGAGAGAGAGAGAGAGAGAGAGAGAGGCATACTAAACAATTCCAACTATACAAGAGAGTGGATAGGTTGGAGAAAAAAAGGAACAAGAAGGTGAAAGAAAGCAAGGATGAATAGAAAAGGGAAATCAGATAAGACGAGGAAGAAATATAAGAGATGATATATATGAAGGAAGAAAAGATAGGAAGAACTTAAAATCAAGTTAGTGACTACCACACAAATAAGATCTTGTAAACATCAATTTATCATGTTAATAACACCCCAAACTATGAAACGCGATCACAAACACGAATCTTACATATCATACCATTCGGGAGGCACGCGTGTAGTGTGTGCTCCAACGATTATAATCTCAAATATAAAAAGTGTAAAGCTATTCCCTCTCAAAATATAATCGTACATATAATAATTTATAAATAAATGATCGGCAAATAAAATTTAATACATATACAAATCATATTTCTCATTAATTTATACTTTCCGTATTGATTACAAACTCTAACTACTATATTTTCAGTAGAAGAACCACTTAAAAATTTTCTACTTCAAAAAGTGGAATAAACTAATGTACAATTCTATCATATATTTTACATTTAATTCATTTTACATAACTTTAACCTTTAATATTGCATTTCCTTATTATTACTCCTAATTATCAAAATCATTTTAAAACAAAGCTATTTTAAAATTACTACGTATTTAGGTACTCAATAAGCAAACGAGTGTGCTCTAAAATAATATCTAAAACAATAGTATAATTTTTTTAGAAAAAATCTTTAAATTATAACAAATTCTAGATAACTTTACTTATAACAATTGTTTTCCCATAGCTATTTCCCAATAAAAACTTTATCACAACTCCTTGTTAGTACTTAATTCATGTATCCTTGCTATTACAAACTCAAACAACAACAAGCACGAATTCTAGTTGTCTTCATTTTTGTGAACATTGATCCTTTCGATGTACTCCAGATTATAAAATTCATGTTATTTTGATGTGAACCTCTTATTATTTCAATTTATATATATGTTATTTTTAAAATAGTACATGTTATTTTAATAAATGCATTTTTTTATACATGATGTTAAAGTAAATAAGTGAATAACATATTATTTTAGCAAAATAACACAAGGTTTTAAGCAAAATAACGTTAGACTTAGGCAAAATAACTCAAGTATATTGGGTATGGAGTAGTGGAGCACTGTGATCCAGGAGTATATAATACTAATTGAAGAAACAGAAACAATAAAGGGTAAAATTGGCAATTCATTGAATTCAGGGGCGCATAAGTAATAGCACCACATGCTACTATTCATAAGTTACAGTATTTGGTTTTGCATTTTTATAAGGTTTAAAGATTGTACTTGTCATTTAATTTGAATTGCGCCTACTTAAGCATGCAATGAATATGCTTGAAAAACATAAGCATAAGAAATGGGATTTGACAATATACCATTAAGGACAAAAAAGTAGGGAGCCGACTACAAATTTTTAAGAAACATATAAATCGTTAATGGATCATTAAAGACAACCACAAAAGGGACAAATCGTAAGGCAACAATGATTAGATCCATGAATGTTACCATTTTATTATTATTGTACCAATATAATTAAACTTTTCTCAGTTTTGTGTTGTGACCTAGAAATTTTGAAAATGGTGATTAGAATTAATTTAGGCGCGTATGATGTTGTATTGTATTGTACACTATGTGTTCTACCTGAAAACCTAGAATTAGAGTTGTATTTATAGGCTAGAAGGTGGAAAAAAGGGGCCGAACAATAATTTGTGTACCGCGCTATATTATTTTATATCTTGGCGCCATACATTTAGTTAGATTCATCTCGACATCTACTTTTCAAAGATCAATTTTTATAAAAGTATAATTAAAGATATTAATAGCCAAAGTAATGCACCGACAAGCGTAAAACCCCTTATGGTGCAATAAAAAAAGAACGGAGGAAGTATATAACATATTGTTGGAAACTAAGTCTACTTTTCATCCCAATTGGAATTAGGTCAAAATATTTTGTAGATTTTTAAGATATGGTCGTTTGAGTGTAAGGGTGTCAGTTTTGGGCCGAGTTTTAGTGTTTTGCTCATATCTTCTTTATTTATATTAGAATTTGGCTTATTATATATTGTTGGGAAGCTTATTTCAAAGCTTATTAAAAAAAAAATTCAGATTTGGATCAAAGTTAAGGGTCAAAAAAAAAAAAAAAAAAAAAAAAAAAAAATCAAATGTTCTCAGTTTTGTGTTGTGATCACGAAAAGAGAAAATTGGGTTATGGTTTGTAGATTTGGGCTAGAAAAAGGGTATGAATGGATGTTCAGGATAGGAATAGATTTGATTTTGTGGATTGGTATAGAAATGGGATAGGAATTCAAGCATCTCTTAATTTGACATTCAACATGACCAAATAGCGATTGAAGGTCATTTATCATTGAATTTAAGTTTGGTGAGACATTTTAATTAGGTGTCTACAGTTATTTGAACTCACTTATAAATAAATGTCTGATTTTTCCTGATTTGCTATTATATTTGGTAAAGTTATTTATTTTATATATTTTTTATTTTTATGGTAAAGAGGAAGATAGAAGAAAAAGAGAAGACTAAGGGTCTGTTTTGATTGACTGAACTGAGTTGAACTCCACCGAACTAAATATTTTATGAGAGGATGAAATTAGGAACTGAACTAAACTGAACTGAACTGAACTAAACTGAATTGGACTGAACTGAATTTAAGCCGAAGAGAACATGCCCTAAATGGTTAGAGGGTTGGGGTGGGGATGACATGGTTGTCAGTCTTTAGTAAAATTAAGCACATACATAGGTTTAAGATGCTTTTTTTGTTTGTTTTGTGACTTTTCTTTATGCTCTAGTTTACCTATAAGGTTATAATACACTAATACCCCATGTATTTTTAATTTTTATATATTTTATAAATTATTTAAGTATCTATAAAATATTTTTTAAATGGCACAATTATTTGCAATAAAAAATAAGATTATGTTTTTAATAAAACTTTAAAGAATTTAAATTGAAATTATATTGCTGGAATTTGTATATATTTTTTTTTTTTAATTGTTGCTGTGGGAATCGAACACAAATTCTCCAGTGTAGTCTCAATCACCACTGCACCAAGTCACCAAAATCTAATTGGTAGTAAAGTGATCGTATCTGTATAATATAAACACAAAAATTTATTAACATCCGGTTTACAATAATGATATTGTAAATCGGCTTGTTTGGACTCCGCGTGCCGCTCAATTCTCCTCCCTTTCTCTCTCTATAATGCTATATTATTTGCAATGTCAACCAACAAAGGAAAGAACGTCTTGATTAATCTTTCTTCATCTTCTTACGACGATAATGGCGACGATTTCGATTGTGCTCCATCTTCTAGGTATAGCAATTTTCATTTGTTTTTTTTTTCAATGATAAATTATTTGCTGAATTTGAAGATATTTGTAAAATTTATTGAATTTGATTGATTTTTGTTGAAAATTTGGAAGAATGAAAAGTTTGAATTTGATTTAGTGGAGATGAATGTGAGTTGATTCACGATGAGGATGATTATGAGATTGAAGATGATGAATCTGAGGAAGATGATTGTATAAAAGATGCATGTGACTGCCATAGAACAGAAGATGATGATCATTCTCTAGCTCTCTAATCGAGTCATTCACTTTCTTCAAGGTTTTTAGTACTATTCTGTTTTGCTAATGTTTTAAAATTAGTTGTTTATCTTGTTTCTTCGTTGCCTTTTATCTTGAAAAAAAGTCACTTTTGTGAAAAAAGGGTCACTTTTGTGGAAAAAAGGGTCACTTTTGTGAAAAAATGGGTCATTTTTGCGAAAAAAATGGGTCACTTTTATGAAAAAAAAGGGTCACTTTTGTGGAAGAAATGGGTCACTTTTGTGAAACGTGGGTCATTTTTGTAAAAGAAAAAGGGTCACTTTTGTACGAAAAAGGGGTCACTTTTCGCAAAATATTCGATGTACAATAAAATTATTGTAAAACGGGGACATGCAAAAGTATTACAAAATCCATGTACGGAATACGTTACAAAATCCATAAAAATCGCAGGTTCCAGAAAACCCAAACATTTCCCGGTTTTGATCTTTCTCTCTCTAATCAAACAGTGTTTGTCTCTTTCATCACTCAATCATCCTCACTCTTTTTCCCCCTTTACTTTCAAACCTAAAATTCAATTCAATTCAATTCAATTCAATTCAAAGCCCTAATTTAATTTCCCAATCAAACCCCCAAAACTATAATCCCTAAGATTTTGGAGGGAAAAATGGCGTCATCTAAGGTGATGCCTTCTACCTCCAATTCTACAAATTCGGATCTCAATTCTCATCATCATCATCACCATAATCATCACCATTTTCATCGAAATCGTTCTTCTTCGCCTTCTCAAATGATTCCTGATTTCACCAATTCCGATCTTCAACACCGGATTAATGAAGTTTATGCTCCTGATAATCCGCCGGAATCGGCGTTGCTTGATGCTGAGATTACGTTGATTGATGCGGCGGGTGCGATTTCTGCGATTGGTTCTACTGCGGAGGAGACGGCGGCGGTGGTAGGGCGGCAGCAGGGGAGTGAGCGGAAGACGGTGGAGGAGGTTTGGAGAGAGATTGTGTCAGGGAAAAACGAGAGGAAGGAGTGTAAGGTTGAGGCAGTGGATGAGATGATGACTTTGGAGGATTTTCTGGCGAAAGCCGGGGCCGGGATGGAGGAAGAAGAGGCTGCGGCCGTGGCGGGGGCGGGGGAGATGGAGATGGAGGAGGAGGATGTTAAGGTTGGGGTGAATGAGGAGATGAAGATGGGTAGTGGTGGGTTGTTTGATTTTGATCATTCGTTGGTTCAGAGTTCTTATTTGCAGCCGGGGCCGATGCTGGTTTCGATTGGTGGTGTGATGGCGTATGGGAATGGTGGTGGTGGTGGTGTTGGAGGAGGTGGGATGGAGGTGATGGGAGGAGTGAGAGGGAAGAGAAGAGGTGGGCCAATAATGGAACCTTTGGATAAGGCTGCTCAACAGAGGCAAAGGAGGATGATCAAGAATAGGGAGTCTGCTGCCAGGTCTAGGGAGCGCAAGCAGGTATAATTTTCTATATTTTTGATGAAATTGAGAATTAATTGAACATATATCTTGAATTATGGAAGTGGGTATGTACTATATGTCTATATAGAAACCTAAATTATATTTGGGTGACAAATATGCATGCTATGTTAGACCAATAAATTTATGCCCGAAATTTATCATGAGAATTTCTACTTAGGTGGGTAGAGTGTTAATTTATTTCATGGTATGCTTTGGTACACGGAATGACGGAATTAGTATGGGAATACAATCCTCGATACGTGATTTTGTTGTAATAGTTCAAAATGGGGATCGCTTGTATTAGTTTGTAGTCCGTGGGATTCAGGGAATTAGGTAAAATTGGGTATTCCAAGTATGTAATGTAGAGGTAAAGAGTGTGAGTTGATTTTTTTGTTATTGCCATGTAGGCTTATCAAGTGGAATTGGAATCATTGGCTATGAAGTTGGAGGAGGAGAATGAACAGCTATTGAGAGAAAAGGTAGGATCTTGAAATTAAGCTTTTGTTGCTTGACATTTTACGTTTGTACTAATTCTCGTTCAAGTTGCCATGGTTTTGTTTAAGTCAAACCTTAAGTTGCTAAGCCATTCAGTAGTTAATCTAGACTCTAGAGATATTCTTTTACTATGATTTTTGGTATGCGTTGTTACATACCTGTAACGGTCATACTTGAGTATCTTAATTTTATGCTCCCTTTGTTCGTGAAAGGAGGACATGTCTAAGTAATAATGGTGTGATTTGGTATGATTTGGCTGGTTGCTGTTGATGTATCACTTGGTACTAGAAAGGTGGGCTGTGTCTAATGTAGTTTCTGATGCTTAGTATCTAATGTAGTTTGTGATACTTAGTATCAAATGTATAAAGTGATACACTAAAATTTTAAAAGACATATCTAAGTATCTAAATTTTTTAAGGACATATCTAAGTATCGGACTTTGTACTTGAATTCCAAAAGTTGTTGTTTGTCCTCCACTAGTTGTCAAATGCTTTCATAAGATATCAATAAATGCTTCTTAATGTCAAGTTGCTAATTGCATCTCTATCTTATAATAATAGGCCACAATTGAACTTGGTAAACGGTAATGCTTATGGTGAGTTAACATTTCTAAATTTATTTTAAGGAGTCGGTGAGTGAGATTTTGCCTGTTGATTATATATATATATATATATATATATATATATATATATATATATATATATATATATATATATATATATATATAATTTGGAAGCTATTTAAAAATTGGATTGAATACATTTCATTGCAGAATATGATGAAGTAGACTTTTTCCTGTTGATATAAATTAGCAAATAGTTCGCTTTGAATTTCAACCATGATTCAATGATTTATATCCATAATAGTTTGATATTAGGCCTTCCCAACTAAACCTAATCAGCAATGTACTGGGATAGTGGCATTTGAGTTATTCTAGCTTTTGGTTTTGTAATGGTCTGAGCCTGTTATGCCTGAAAGCACTTTATACAGCTTAGAATTAGTAAAAGACGGCCATTTTTTTCCCTGGAGAATTTGACTCTTATTACATGGTCCTATGACTCCTAGTAGTCTTTGCATATCTTTGTTATTTGTTTGGCATTTAGTACAGGAATTGTTGAGAAAGGAATTACCTTATTAAGCACCCCTGCTTCCTTTTTCCCTTCTTCAAACAATCTGGGTTGGCTTTTATTGATGTTTCTTGTCAAATTATTCGAGAACTTGACATTGATACTCTCTCTGTTCTTTTTTGCTCTACCCACTTTCTTATTCCGTCTATATAAGTTTTACAGTACCCACTTTTGTAAGAAAATTTTGTTTCTTTTTTGCCCTCCCTTGGTTCATTCATGGGATGTAATTAATCCATTTAACAATGCCTTGGTCTTTCACTCTCCTCTGAAGTAACTGTAATACCCCACATGAGTGGTACCTCTCTCTCATTCTCCTTGGTCTTTGTAGCTATAGTAAGTGGGTAAAGCAAAAAATAATAGAGTTCGTTTGTTAAATAGCCTTCAATGTTCTGAGGTGCATGCATATGATGCATTAGTGCATACCTAATGAAGTAGATTTTGCTTCCCTTTTCTCCTTTCTTTTGTGATTTGTTACTATTTATATCTTGTTTAGCTAGAGTAGCTACACAAGAACCTGACATTTATATTGTGTAACATATATCATTTAGAGTTACTTGATTTTAGTATCCCATTAGGTGTGTGCTGTAATTCATGGATCCCCATATGATGAATGTCAAGATTGTCAACATGATGCAAAACAACATCCTGGCAATCAGCCCTGGGTTGTGATCTTTCGTAACTTATTATCTAATACTGAACCTGTATGCCCTGTGGTTTATGGGATTGTGTTTAGACATTCTGCCTTGTTACTTCCTCCGTCCCAATTCACTTGTTATGTTTTTTAATTTGGGGTATTTTTATTTACTTTACTTGCTCCATTTCCATATAAAATAATTATTTCTCTCAAATTTTTCTCTTGACTTGGGTCTCCCACTCATCTACCTATTTTTTTCTCTCTACTTTTCATTTGCATAAAATCCTATGCAAATGGCCATGGAGCTAGTAAATTGGGATGGAGGGAGTAATATCTTATTATCTTATCTTGAAGTGGAAAGAAGGTGTAAATTGCATTATGCTCTTTTAAGCTTGTTAATGTGATTATATATCTCAGGGGTTGCGGGAGTTGAGGACTGAGGGTTGCTTCTACCCCTGTCTTCTGTAACAGCAATTGACAACTATCTTTGTCTCCATAACATGCTCTTCTGCTTGCTACACTTTAATGTGAAATTTGAGAAAAATTATCTCTTTCAATATCACCCAAAAACTAATCAACATAATATACTCCTTCCGTCCCATTGTAGTTTGCAAGCCTGCCTCTTTTGGCTGACCAAATTTTATTGCACTCATGGTTTTTCAGAAAATAATTTAATTTATGAACTTTCTCTCCAACACCACACTTTCTCCTACATTGGCTACATTTTCTTTCTCCAATCCCACCTTTACTCTTGCTATCCACTTTTCATCAATTGTTGCCAAAGGCAAGTATAATGAATATTGTACAGGCAAAGAGAGCATGTATTATTGGAATGGACATATTTTTTTAATTTTGTGTGTGGACTAAGGGACCTTTTAGATACAACTTTCAAGAAAAGTAACATGATCATGATGCAGATTAAGATTGTAATAGTGACTTTTGGGATGGATGAAATACCATTTTTTGCGTCTAATGATGGTTTTTATATTTTTTATTGTCATGCAGGCAGAGCGGAAAAAAGAAAGGCTGAAGCAGGTAAATATTCTAATGTAATATTTTTCAATATGAATGAAAGTCTAATCTGTTTGATGAACTTTGCCTGAGAATGTAATACTACATCTGTTTCTTTAAATTTGCAATAAAGGGATATTTAATGTGGGACAAAAAAATCATTTGTTACAAATAAAAAGAAGCGGAGGTAGTATTAGAATTTTATATTACTATGTGTCTATGTGTCATTTTACTGTTATTGCAAGATCTGAAACGAGTGCTATCATCATATATATATATATATATATATATATATATATATATATATGTATATATATATTTTAATGATGGCTAGCACTGTAAAATTTGAAAATCTGGTAGTTGCACATTGAAAATTGTAACAGATTAAGAATAAAGACGTTTTGGATGATTATAGACCCCTGGCAAATTGAAAATAGTCTATCTATTTGTTTGGGCTAGTGATTAGTGAGCAGAAATATTGCGTTTACTAATGTCCACAGAGTCAGACCATGCCATGCCGTCTGCTGGATTAGGTGATCTGAGATTTTGCTGTTAGCTGTAGACTTGAGAGTCAATTTTTTGTGCTTAGCAATCTGGTTGGTAAATAGTGCATGTAGATCTTTATAGACCTATATGAAATTAGTGTTTGTCTATTCACCTTTGAGAAGTGCAACAGTTATTTATGAAAATATCTAGTATTTACAATGAAGAAGCTGTTAAGAAGACCAAAACCTTTCCTGTTTTGCATCCCCTTTTTTTTTTTTTTTAATTGACTAGCTGAATATGCAGCAATTCCCTTTTTGCAATATAGTAAGCAATAACTTGAGTGTTAGCTAGCTGATGACTCACTGAATAATTTTGTGGTTCAGATTGTTGATTATTAGATCTATTGTTGATCAATAATGGTTGGAATAAATGTCTAGAAAGGCATCTATAAATTTTGGCAACTTGTTAGGCAATTGAGTAGCAATATAGATTGGAGAGTGTGTGATGATATTTAACAGACTGTAGCTTCAATCAATATTTGAAAATAATTACTGGCCTTTCTGTTGTTGGATGAATGTAGCTTAAAAGACTTGAATTGATTGATGCAATAACAAACCGATGGGATACCAAGGCTCATGTTGTATAAAATTTATAACTCATAGATCTTCTAAATGAAATTGTTTGGAAATGAAGATTTACCTATAAATAGTTATTTTTCTTTTTCGGATGTTTGTTTTAGGGAGGGGGAGGTGGTTCAGACTTCGGATAGTTGGATGAAGTAGTTGTTTTTCAGATACCGTGCACTGGTTAAAGATTTGACATTCAAGGGTTAAAGATTTGACATTCAAGAAATAGTATACGGAGTGACCTCAAAAGGAAAAGGAAAAAAAAAAAAAAAAAGAAATCTTAATACTACGAGTAGTATTTTAGATGTTAGTTGGCCATACGCATAGTCGCATACCATAGCATACCTGCTTGTGTTCACTTAGCTCCCTCTTAAGCTGTTTGCAAGTGTTATTCTTTCATTTTCAACCTTATGCTTGTTTGGCATGTGCAGCACAAGGAATATTTACTTAAGTGTCCAAGTAAGACTAACATTAGATTGTTAAAGTTCAGACTATTTGATTAAAAAAAGAAAGATTTTTACTTTTCTGTGCTATAAGAAACCATAGATCTTTTTCTGGCGTGAGTCTAAATTGGTGATTATTGAGATGCCTACCAATTCTATTCTATTGCTATATTCTGCCTTGGGAGTTACCTGATCAATGGGTTTTAGATCAGGTAAGCAGATAAGCTTTTATTCAGGTTATGTATGTGAACTGCACTCACCAATGAAATCATACATATTTGATTTCTATATCGAGTCTGAAACTTTTGTGTTTGTTTTGCTTTGAAAGAATGCAAACTTGTTGATCATTTACAAGTTTATTTGATGAGCGCTGTATCCCCACCTTGACTCCTACCTCCTTGTGATGTCATCCATGCATTCTCCCATCTTGCTTGAGTTATTGTATGAGGAAGAAACTTCTAGTAATGGTTTTATTTATGGATAAGTTGATTTCAACCATTTTTGTAATCATAATTTGAGCATACTTTTCAATATCTCTTATGTATCATGAACTTTACATCAAACTCTTATTCCTTTTTGTGTCTTTTCCAGTTAGAGAGGAGAGCGGACCCATCTTGTGCTTCCCCCTCCCTATACTAGCTTACAAGCATACAGTAAAAACTTTGTTATTGCTCTGCTCATTGTAATGTTAAATTTCTGAGAACTGCTAGATTATTCTAGGGTGTTCAACTAAATTTACATGTGGAGGTGAAAGTGGGCAGTATGAAATGTTTATCACTTACTCCATATTATTAACCTGTGTGTGTCATTTAACACACTGTTTTATGATATCTGACCTTAATCTCCTTTGCAGCTCATGGAAAAAGTAGTCCCGGTCGTGGAGAAGAAAAGGCCACCACGTGCTTTGAGGAGAGTTCGTTCAATGCAGTGGTAGTCGCTTGGAATGAATGTTTTACTTCATATTTGATTGGCGAGCAATCTCATCAATGAAGTCTTGTTTATGAGTGAGAGCATATCTTTCATCAATGAAGTCTTGTTTGTGAGTGAGAGCATATCTTACATCAATTGCAATGCACTGCTATTCTTGACATGTGGATGGATAGAAAATCCCACTGGAATACAAGTCGTTGCTTGTAGATGCACAAGTTCGCTTAGCTAGATGCTCTCTCAATACAAGCGCCCCTGGTTCATGTGCAAGGGAAACATCTAACCTGGCTTACTAGTTACTATTAGTAACTCCTAATAGAATATAAATCAGCAAATATAATTTCGTTTGTGGTTGGCTGCTCTTAGCTGAATCATCTTAGTGTAGTTACTCCGTAGCAAAAGCATCTGTAAATTTTGGGTGGTAATTATGTGCATAAGATTCCAAATATCTGAAATTCGCAAGTTTCCAAACATCAGCAATAAGATTCATGTTGTGTTATATTGGAAATCATCACATATCATTTTTGTGAAGATAGGTTGATGGTATGCGACTGCATTTGGGACTTGATGATCCGCGAATAAGGAGATTGAAGACCAACATGACTGAAAATGGTCTTTAAGAAGGTTAAAGTTGATCATCAACATATTGAAAGCGGTTCTTTATATAGGAAGCAGCTCCTTATAATCCTCACATACCACAGTAACGAAGATGATATAGGGTAGCAAACTAGCAATAGTTGCCAAGTTCAATTTGTGCCAAGGAATGCAGGATTTTTTGTTTAAAGTTTATAATAAAGGTATATGAAGCTCCTAATTCTTCTAAAGTACATTAAACTATACTTCATCTCTTTTTATTTAGTTACAACATACTCCTTCGACACGCATTTTCAGAAAGATATTAGACTAGGTAAACGGATAAATTAATTTACAAAATTTACCACCTATAAGAAAAAAAGGATAAGTTGCTACGGTTTAAATTTCATAGTTTAATTCATTCATTTACCTAATTTAATCACTTTCTCGAAAAGCGTGATAAAAAGTGTGTTGCAAGTACTAAAAAACAGAGGAAGTACATCATATTTTATAACAATAGTTTGAAGTTGATTTAGCATAATCATGGAGACTTGAAATACCTAAATGGTAAGGTCTTGACTCTTGAGCAGTATTCCAGTACAAGATGATTAATTTGAAAATATTTACATGACTATATATGCTTTTATACTTCGTATATTAGGAAAAAAAAAATACAAAGTAAGTATATAATCGTAGTTAAATTGTTGTGGTTATTATGAAATAGGGGTTCGGAGAAATAGTGGGTAAAGACGTAAAATGAAAGAGGGGTAAAAACAAAATAAGGGCACAATTGTAATTCTTCGAGGTGGTTGGATGTACATGTACTCCTTCCATTTCAAAATAAATGCTCGATACGATTGTTTGCATTATTCATATGAACTACTTTGACGATTTGACCAACATTAATGTTTGTATTAAGGATCTTGCTAACGTACGCCCAGAGGCATTAGACGTTAGATAAGTATCTAAAATATTTTCTAAAGTGGTATTAATTTGGGAATGCATGTCAAAATTACACGTCGATCGGTATAATAAATGTTCATTTTAGTTTAATATTTCTACTTTTAGTTATCTTATTCAAGCCCGAGGATTCGAGAAGGGGACATTCATTAGCTTTTGCCTAATTAAAAATATAAAGATATTGTTATTTAAAATTTTACATTGATATAAGTCATATAACCATTTTAATTGAGTCATTTACTTTGAAACTAAGGAAGTAGACATCGTTGAATCTTGAATGACACGTTTTTTGTTTTTTAATTTTTGGTTTTGTTTCATTCATTGTCAACACGAAACTTGAATAACAAGCAAGAAATAACCATTCTTTTTTTAAAAAAATCAATTTATTGAAATTCTTAGAGTGCAAATCTGTTTCTATGATTACAATTGCCCATTGGATGAATCCTACCAAAGGCGTTGACCATTCAACGCCCAAATTTGTTTTTTTTGTGAACTAATAAAATTGATTAATTAACCAAGTTGGCAAATGAAAATTCATGATGGACTGCATGAATTAAGGAGTACACTACTCTACTACTTACGTAGTATGTTATAACTTATAAGTCATATCATAAGATTCAAACCTTAATTTCTTTCTAATTATTTGTTGTCCAATTCGCATAAATAGAATACATGTGACTTGTTTAATTGCAGTAATTTTAGTAAAAAAGATTCGAAATTTGACACCTATATATTCGTTGTGCAATTTTCTTTCCAACTTCAAAACTTTTGGTCTTTTTTTTTAATTCATGATTTCTGCTCAAAAGTCCCAACTTTCAATTTTAATTTTTTTGAAAGGGGGGAAAAAGAAGAGATTTTTTTTTTGAGTTTTAGGGCTAAATTGGGTTTTAATCTTGTGTATTAGTCTAGTTCGAATGTTTAATCTTTCTGGGTATCCCATTTTGTGAAAAAATTTCAGCTTTTGGCATTTTCTTATTTAAAATTTAGCAAATTTGTGGGAATCTTGTACTGCCAAGAAAAAACAAAAAACAAAAAAAAAAAGGTTGAATCTTGAACTGGGTATAGTGTAATGCCCAGGAATTAAGATGGGTGTAAATTCAAGTGATAATTTGGTGAAATTTTTTGAAGAAATTGACAATGTGGCAGAGGAAAGGGACCAGAAGGTTTTTCTGAAGCAGTCATCTCTTTCTAACGGTTCTTCCAATTGCATTTTAACCGAAGGTATGCATTTTTCTGCTATTTATGTCTAATTTAGACTTTTTTTAATTAATACTTCATGTATATTATGTATAGGGAGCCAGGAAGTTACACCCACGAATGAGACTTTAACCAACTAAAATAGTTTGACCCGTTATTTTTATGGTGCATTTACTAGTGTCTAGTGATGAGTTTGGACAATTCTTACTTTTTAATTTTTACATTTGTTGTTTGCTTTTGAGTTTATGTGGCTAGAGTAGTAATTGATGCTACAATGTAGTTATTAGACCTGGCAAACAGGTCATTCGGGTCGGGTTCGGGTCGGGTCAATTCAGGTCGGGTCAAGTTCGGGTCAACAAATGTTCGGGTCGGGTTCGGGTCGAGTCGGGTCAACTCGGGTTTCGGGTCAAATTCAGGTCAGCACTTCGGGTCAAGTTCGGGTCAGGTCAAGTTCGGGTCGGGTTAAGTTCGGGTCGGGTCAATTCGGGTCGAGTCTTTTCGGGTCGGGTCAATATTTAGGATCAATTTTCGGGTCAATTTCGGTCGAGTCAACTCGGGTCGGGTCTATTCGGGTCAAGTTTGTGTTGGGTCACCAATATAAATTCACTTTAAAAAAAATAGTTGGAAAATAAAGTAAAATCGTTAAAAAAAAAAAATCGTGAGTACCTATTACTTAGAAAATAAAGAAGTCTTAAAACAAGTAATTAACCATTTCATCCTATTCTCTTATTATTCGGGTCAATTCGGGTCGGGTTGATTGGGGTCAATCAATTCGGATTAAAATTGGGTCGGGCCACTTCGGGTTTCGGGTCATTTCGGGTCGGGTCAAGTTCGGGTTTCGGGTCAATTTCGGGTCAGGTCATTCGAGTCGGGTCACTTCGGGTCATCGGGTCATGTTCGGGTCAACTCCATTTCGGGTCGGGTTCAGGTCGGGTCGGGTTAGTTCGAGTTCGGGTCATTTTCGGGTCAACTTCAGGTTGCGGGTCGGGTTATTCGGGTCGGGTCAATCGGGTCGGGTCAGGATTGCCAGGTCTAGTAGTTATAGACTTTTAGTGCACCTGAGTGGCTGAGTTGTATGTATTGCTTTAGCTTTTGTGACTAATTATGTTTATCATCTTCAATAGAATGGAGTATCAATTAGAAAATAATTCAGTCATTTGTGGATCACCAACTAGTTTTCTGACCCTAAAAGATTGAATGTAATTGAATTTTATTAGGGGCAAGAATTTTTGGTGCAATACTAATTTGCAGGAGTGTTGATATCTGTCTTTGCCTGTTTTGTTGCACTGAGGCAAAATGACTTGTGTTAGAACAAGCACATTTAGGACAAATCGCAATAATATTATCGAATCATTACATTTGAGGGCTTATATCGTCGTAAACATCATGTTGAGGAAGGCAAAAGATAGGGGCATTAGACCCTACAAAAGTCTTCTTTACAACAGTCAGGCCAATAAAACTAAAAATAATGGGCTAAGATTGTTTACAGCATAAGTGAGATGGCAATCATGGCATCATAGTGTAATGCAGATGAATGTAGTGTTGTACACCCGGCCCTGTGCAACTTTTGTTTTGTATTGCTCCACAAGGATTTTGGCAGTGTGCAAGAGTGCATGAAGAGTTTGTGCTCGGCCTATAAGGCTATAACTAGAGATTGTGGATGCTGAGATGCTCACACTTCACCTTGAAAGCAGATAGTAATGATCCTGGCCTCAAACCATATTTGCTGGTAATGCATTTAGTTGGAAAGCTCAAAATAATGGCAGAGATGTGATAGCATCATAACTTTTTCTTGCCTATAACTCTTTGGCTAAGTGGTGTACCCTGTAGTTTCCAATGGTTATGTTCCATGTGCCAATGTCGGGAAAACAATAGAAAGACGTAAATGCATAAATTATTGTAACTCTTTTGAGAATGGCTGATTAGGGTTTACTTGCTCATTCAAGGCTTGTAAACAATTAGAAAATTTCAAAGTTTCTCAGTGTAATCAATGTGACAAAAATAACTTATTTTTTTACTGACTGAACAGCGGAGGAGAATTTGACTACTGGTAATTCAGTAGTTTCAAAGCTGTCACAGCTTCTTTCTACTGAAACTGCTTCTGCTGCTGTTGATGGCATCGATGCTGATCTGAGAAAATCTGTTCCAAGGTTAAAGATAGCTATGCTTGTTGTTGGCACACGAGGAGATGTTCAACCTTTTGTAGCTGTTGCCAAGAAACTTCAGGCATGTATATAAGTTCTGTGCTGTTATCTGCTTGTCATTTGCTGTGCATATTCATATATCTCCAGAATTGGCCTCAATTATTCTTCACCAAGAATTTGGTTGGACTTTCAAGGCTTAAATGTTGAATGATAGTTTAACATTCTAGTGGTAGATTATGATAAAGCTCATTCAGTAGAGAAATGTGAAAAATTTATAAATATAAAAATTAAAAAAAAAATAATAAATAATAAAAAAAAAAAAAAAGACGAAAGAAAGAAATGAATAGAAATTCTAATGTCTAAATTCTAATGCTAAATGTGCAGCATTTTGGTCATCATGTTCGTTTGGCAACTCATATAAATTTTAGTGACTTTGTCAAGTCAGCTGGTGTTGAGTTCTATCCTTTGGGTGGTGATCCGCGCATTTTAGCAGGATGTAAGAAGAATTCCTTTTGTTCCTATAAGCTCCCATCCCATTTTTTTTTTTTTTTTTTTTTTTTTAAAATTGTTTCCTTTACATCAATTTTACAATATCATATTCTTGGATGAAAATGATTTTAGAATTTTGTTGAGACAGGCAGTTACAATGTGAATCAAACAACTTTGACAAGCTTTACATCCATATAATGCTTTATTTCAATCCTTGATGACATTGATGCTAGTGATGGTATATTGACATTGATGTTAATTTGATTCAAAGCAAGAACTTTAACCTTGATGGATGGCTTAGGCACTTAGCTATGGATATGACGATCTAAATTCACCCCTTTTTTCACTCTTCAATTTGAAATAGCAAAAGTATTTTTGCTTACAAGAATATAAATACTACCTCCGTTACATATTATTTGCAACGATTAGACATTTTCCCTCTCTACTTTATGTCAAATCGTTGCAAATAATATGTAACGGAGGTAGTATCAAGCTTCACATTTTATTGATTATTTCTTCACAATGTAGGGCATTTATAAGTTATTTTCCTACATTTGAATAATCAGATATGGCAAGAAATAAAGGGTTGCCCTTAGCAAAAGGAGAGTTAACAATTCAAAGGAAGCAATTGGAAGCTATTATGGAATCAATCCTACCTGCTTGTACAGAACCAGAGATAAAGACTGGTGCACCGTTTAGAGCTCAAGCAATAATTGCTAACCCTCTTGCTTATGGTACGTTTATGATTCTTAATTGGTTCTTCCCCCTTACAATTCACCGTTGCAAAATCAGTTTTCGTTATTTATCCCAACAATTTATCACATTTGTCCAATCACCAACTCACCATAGAGATTTTTTTTTTTAACATATCTCAAGTGTCATCTATTATTATCATTGGAAACTAGACAACTAATTTGGAATAATAAATTAGGAAAATTTGACTATTAAAATGAGACAAAAGGAGTATTGTTTTGGTTTGGGTGCTGAGTGATATAATATGCTCATGCCTCAGCATCATATCTTATTTAAATGCCATAATTTCTCTGTCTGTGCTCTTGATTCACTGATGACATAGTACATTATAACTTGCAGGACAATTACATGTTGCTGAAGCTCTAAATGTACCTCTACACATACTCTTCACGGTGCCATGGACGTAAGTTTTCTGACAAAGTGAAATATATTTTTTAACTAGATGATTTTTTTCTCTAAATTTTACTTGCTTTAGAAGAGTAGATTATATGTTGATTGAGGGTTATAATTTATCGAAGAGTGGGGCTGCCAATCTATCTGGCAACTTATGAGTTTTTAGACACTGTTGTAAGGTCATTTTGGCACCTTAGTGAAATAACTAAAGATTACAGTCAATAGAAAGGTGACTTGGGATGCTGTTTTTGTTATTAGTTAAGAAGCGTGTTGAAGCATTGAAACACAAGGCTCAGAAGACATTCACTTTGAATTGTTAAGGGTTTTTAACTTTTTAAGGCATACCTGTTTATATTTTTACGTGATTATTGTTAAACAGGAAGATGTGATTCCTTTAAGATGTATCATGGTTTTTTTTTTTTTTTTAACCATTTCACCTTGTGACTTTGAGGTCACATGTGTGAGTCTCACCATTAACTTGTGTTTGGGAGTGGGGGATTCCCCCCCCCCCCCCCCCCCTCCCACCCACTCTCACTCTCAAGCATTGACGTATATAGTTGGGCTGGCTGTGAGAGGAGCTGTTTTGGGAGGGTCATATTGACTACTTCAGATGATTATAGTTGCTTAGATGATTAAAAAAAAAACTTTATTTTTGTTGCTTAAGTTCTAAAAATGTCATTCGCTCATCCCCCTTGACTTACCCTCCTTAAGGAAATAAAATAGATTTTTAAATTTGTTTAAAAGGAGAGATCAATTATGTATCACAGGAAAACAAGAAAAGAAAGTAGACTTAACTATGAGGGCACAACCTGAAAGCCAGAAGATCTAAAGGCCTTCAGATATGGTTTAGGTGATCTGAGCATTTGTAGTGGACTTGATCAAAACTTAATGACATGGATTATCTGTTGTGTTTAATTAAATTCCATACATTGAGTATTGTTTTTGTATATATAGAATATTTTCTTACAATTCTTTTGAATAGGCAGGCCAACTTATGAATTTCCCATCCCAAGTGCTCATCTACCACAAACTCCTGGTAACCGGGTATGCTCCTGTCACTCCCCCCAGTACACCAGTAACATGGCTAGTTCACTGACCCCTTTATATTGTGGAACTGATGCAGTTGTCATATGTAATTGTTGATCTGATGATTTGGTGGCTGATAAGGGGTCACATAAATGACATCAGGAAGAGAAAGTTGAACCTTCCTCCCATTTCATGCTTTAGCACATACTATGGATCTACATATCATTTGCCAACAACATACATGTGGAGTCGTCATGTCTTACCTAAACCAAAAGGTAGGAATTGGATTTTTTTGGTGATACAGTAGCAACGACTGTAACAATAAGTATGCTGAGACAACTCTGCTGTTGAAAATGAAGAATGCATGAAGTATAATTGTATCATTTCTTCAATCATTTGTTTTATCCTAGATGACTTAACTAATGATAAAATCTAATGGACTTGCAGACTGGGGACCTAAAGTTGATGTTGTTGGTTATTGTTTCTTAAACCTTGGGTCCAAGTATCAGCCACAAGGAGAGTTAGTAGATTGGATAAAGAAAGGGCCGAGGCCAATATATGTTGGCTTTGGAAGCATGGTAAGATCCTTTTCTCTTTTTGCAGCATCTTATTTATGATTGTATGTAATAGCTTCCTTATTGATTATTTGTGCTTGTAATTTACTAAAACAAAAACTGTTATTGTTTCTCCTTGTTAGCTTCTTGATGATTCCAAGAGAACTACAGATATCATTCTTGAAGCATTGAAGCATACCGGACAGCGTGCAATAATTGACTGTGGTTGGGGAGGCCTTGGTATTTGTGAGTATCCTTATCTTGCTTTGTTTCCTTTTCTTTTGCTCACATATTTGCTTTTCTGTTTCTCATGTCTTTAACTTTTGTTGAACAATGGTTCTTGATATCATATGCTCTAAGGAATGACTAATATATTCAATATACGTTGGATTTTTATAACCTAGTTGGTGTCTTGCAGCTTCTGAACTTCCAGATGACGTCTTCCTTCTCGAGAATTGCCCTCACGATTGGCTTTTTCCTCAATGTTCTGCAGTGGTGAGTTCCTGTCAAAGCAGTAAATAATTGGGATTTCCATACATGTGGATGTTTAGTGCAATATTAATCTGGACAAGAACCATTGTAGCAAAAGATCACTCTTTTTAATCATCATATCCAAGTTATAATGTATGTTAGTATTTATATAAACCCAACCTATGTATTCATTGGTATGTGTTCAAGCATCAAACTTGGCAATTTTTAGTAGTAGAGAAATGAAGAGTCCAAGTAATGGTTTTCAACCTAGGTGCTTATAAAATAAACTGTGTTTTGTGTTTGCAGGTTCATCACGGTGGTAGTGGAACTACAGCGGCTGGACTAAAAGCTGGGGTATGTTTTACTGACTGTTACATTTTTGTACAACGATGATGTATACAACTATAGAAGACAGCTTATTTCCATTAGTTCCCTATTTAAGTTGCTCCAGTGATGGGGCTTTGCCTCTCGTTTGCACCAAAAAAAAGTTGCTCCAGTGATAATATCAGACCATCAAAACTGCTGTAAATGATTTCATGTTTATATATGCTGTTTGACTTGTATATTCCTAACAAGTCAATGCAAATCAGATAATTCTGTTTTTCACTTGGTGCTTTTGTTTAGAATTTGTGACATTATTTGATTGAAAACTTGATTAATTGCAGTGCCCCACTACAATTGTTCCATTCTTTGGAGATCAGTTTTTCTGGGGTGATAGGATTCATGAGAAAGGATTGGGGCCAGAACCTATACCTGTTCACGAGCTCACTGTCGAAGCTCTCTCTAATGCTATCGAATTCATGCTAGAGCCAGAGGTAATTTCATTCTTAGACATTCTCTGTACTTCATCTAACTAGTATTAGACTATTAGATACTATAATGATTCCAATGGCCAAAACGGTTGAAAAAAGGCTTAGCTTACGAAGTTTTTTGATCGATACAAGGGGGGAAATCAGTGTATAATACATCTTAGAATTCTGGTTTAAATAAACAACGCCTTACAAACACATACTGAGTTTAACCTCCCAGTCTAAATTAGCTCTAAAAAGTTTTCGGCACTCAAATGAGCCTCTCAAATGATATAGGAGTAAACAGAGTTCAGAGTCCTGAGATATCTATGCATATGTATCACAAGATTCATAGGTATTAAACGAGCCTTTGTTTGAGATTCAGGTCGAGTTTTGGTGGTAACTATCCAAAATGTAATCTACAAATGTGCTAATATTGTTAAATTGATGCATTTCATAATTGCATTGTAGTAACCTTTTACATTCTCCTTCCCCTCATCAGGTCAAATGTCTAGCAATGGAAATAGCTCTGTTAATAGATAATGAAGATGGTGTTGCAGCTGCTGTCGATGCATTTCATCGACATTTACCCAATGAATTGCCGGTGCCATCTGCATCAATGGAAAACAATTGTCCAAATCTTATTCAGTGGTTCTTTGTTCAAATTGGAACAATTTGCTGTGGTGTTTGTTCTTAGATTATTTTGTAGGTGTGACTGTGTGAGTGAGAGCAGTGGCGGATCCAGGAATCCGAACTAGGGGTAGCACTAGACAATAAGAAAAAGAAAAAGAAAAAGCATAACATTGTTGTAACGTAACATAATATAATCAGCCAAATATGGATATAATGCATTGTGTAGTCATATAATAATTAACAATCAAATTTAAACATTTATATTGACAATGTTTTTTTTATAACTAATTATTTAATTATATTGTAGATATCGATTATACTATTATAAACTTTCCACCTGTGTATTTTTTATTTTTGTCAAAGTTGCATATGAAGTTATACTGAAATGTTTGGTATAAATTTTTCCTTGTGCACATATGCTAACGTAAAATTTTGACTGAAAATAACTTTAATAATTAAACTTATAACAATTGAATATTAATAAATTTGACGGTTCCAACAAGTACCCACATGACTATATTTATTGTTATGTATAAATCACAAATATTAGCTAAAGTGAATTAGACGAATTGTGCAAAAAGTCAAAACGTTTCATTTATTTAAACACAGATGGAATATGATATTTTATATTCATTTCTGTGTAAATTTTCATACTTTTATAAACAAGATTTAATAATGGCCAAATAAATGAAATAAATATTATGTAATGAAAATAAGAAGAATGTCATAAAATATAACGGAGAGAGTATTTCATATTAATAAGGACAGTTTATAAAAAATGTGAAAACGGAAAAAAGAAATTTATCATGAAAAGATAGTAATAGTTTATCCTTGTTTTAATTAAATAGGAGGAAAGTGGAAAATCATTTGAGTTAAAAGCAAAAAAAAAATGATGTCGAGGGGTCTCGAACCTTGAACTTTAGGAACAAAATAAACCCACTTCACCCATCCAACTCCCTTACCAATGAAGCAATGCTGAAGGTATTTACTATAATTACAGATTATAATATTTATATAGATATAAAGACTCTTTTTTCAGCAATTTTTTTTTTCTTTTTTTGTGGGGGTAGCACGTGCCCCCGGGCATCAATGTGGATCCGCCAGTGACTGAGAGTAGGGTTTTTGTATAGCTTTTGCCCTCCAATGTTGTTTCATACTAATACCATTATTTGTAAGTAACCATTTATTTTGTAAATTATGTTTGGAAAAATACATTAGGAAGTCCAACTCAAGAAAGTAATTTTATTAGGTGAATAGATTTGTTACATTTATTGTTAACAAATTATTAAGTTCTTGTAAAATAGTCATTTTTTGTGAAAGAGAAATGTATTGCTACATTTATGTAATTGCTGTTGGGTTTTAACTATACTTGTTAATCTAGTGAAATTTGCTTCTTTTTTTTTTTTTTTTTTTCGACAAGGGTTTTAATTTTTATTATAGGAAATAACTTTAAACTAGTAATTATTTTAAGGTACCTCAAAAAAAAAAAAAAAAAAAAAAGTAATTGTTTTAAGGTAACCCATTTCTCATTGTATTCTACTCCCTCCGTCCCCAAAAGTTCGACCTTTATGGCAAAATTTTAGCCCAAAATGATCATCCATTTACATTAAAGTAACCACCAATTTGCAACAATATTTGTGCAAAATTAGCTTCTCCATATAAAATTTTGTTTTATATGTACTTTTATTACCTTTTCTCTTTACTTTTTTTTTCTTTTTATAAATCCCATATAAATTTTCTTTCCAATATAGTTATACTTCTTTTTATTTAACTTTCTTAATACCCGCGAAATCAGCCCAAAAAGGTCGTTCTTTCGGGGACGGAGGGAGTATTACTCCTGTTAGAGGTTTAGATTTGTCAAGCTCCTCTTTTTTGCTCTAAACCTTTATCAACCATGCTACCTCCATTACTTTTATTAATTTATTATGAGACGGATTAAGGACCTTAAAATTACCCTAAGAGTATTTAAAATTACCCCTTATATATTAGTCTGTATAAAGGTTACTAATCATATCATATGACTAATATATAAAGCTAAATTTTTAGTCAGGTCACGAGACAGCGACACTTGGTGTTTCAACTTTTCACCAAGTGTCGCGCCACGTTGGATTGATTTAAATAGATTTCATAAGATAAAAAAAATTAGATTAGAATTCTATTTGGATATAATTTTATGATAAAATTATTGTTAGTTAGAGTTTTATTTTCGATATAATACCAATATTTCAAATGTACAAATTGAATTATAATTTTATTAAAAAAAATTATTAAATTATAACTCTCAGAAACTATTATATAAATTTATTTTTATATATCATAATATTTTTTGGAGCAAAGTAAGTAGTTCAAAAGCGTAAAACATCAATGTATAATATTTATTAATCGGTCAAAATAATATACTTCACAATCTAATAGAATTTTATTACTACGCAGAACTGTCAATTAGAGTCGGGTCATGAGTCATCTCGAATTGGGTCACTTTAGATTACGAGTCAAGAAATGTTCAACCCTTGCCCAAAGTTTTGGGTTTCGAGTCAATCCAACGAACTTTGAACATTTATTTTATTTAATTTTTTTTTGCTAATTTTTATTTTTTTTAATGTATTAAATCGAACATTTCCACCAACATTATTATTCGTCATTACATGTCTACTAGATAGCAAATCATCACAAAAGCACTTAAATATATGTTTGTGTGTGTGTGTGTGTTGTGTGTGTACACACACACACACACACACACAAACATTGGCCGGGAAGGGTAGGAATTGGGAAGTGTGGGAGTTTTTTTGGTGGTGGCAGTTGGCAGCGGTGGTCGGGAATTGGGCTTGCTAGTAGCTATGGTGGGTGGGGAGTTTTGGACTGGTGGTGGGGACTGGATTGGGGGTCGGCAGCGATGGTCGAGAAGGGGAGGGGCAGGTGGTGGGGTTGGGTGGAGCAGTGGTGGTGTTTGGGGAAAGGAAAGAGAAAAAAAAAATTAAGCCAATCATATAGCAACACGTGGCATTGTTAACCTGTTTATCAGGTTGCTTCCAGTTTTGTCTTGTTTAAAGTTGAGACCCTCCAAAGGTTGTAACAGTTAGGTATAACCCAAAGCTTGTATTATTTAAAAAAAAAACGGGCCAAAGGTTGTATTATTAATGACAATTTTTTCTTAAAACTATACATCATATTTTATAAAAGTAGTTAGAAATTGATTTAGCATAATCACGGAGACTTGAAATACTTAAATGGTCAGGTCTTGAGCAGTATTCTGGTACAAGATGACTATTTTGAAAATATTTTACTTCAAATATTGGGGAAAAAAAAATTTGTAATCAAAGTAAGTATATAGTCATGGTTAAACTATTGTGAAACTTGTAATAATTATGAAATAGAGATTCGGAGAAATAGTGGGTAAAGACGTAAAATAAAAGAGGGTTAAAAACAAACTAAGGGTACAGTTGTAATTCTTCGAGGTGGTTGGATGTACATATACTCCTTCCATTCCCTGCCTTATACCCCTACCTTATAAAAAGTGGAAGATTGCTCGTATGAACAGTGCATGAAGTATAATACCCCTCAAAATGTTTGTCTACCTTCTTATCCTCATGTGTAATTTTGTAATTTTTCTTAAGACTCATCAATTAATTAGAAATTAAATGAAGAATGGATGAATAATAAAGTTTAAAATTTTCTATATTTAATGGGGGTTATAGCTTGATTACATTATAACATTAGTCACTTGATAAGGTAAGGTTGTTTGGTTTCAAAAAAAAGAAAAGGTAAGGTTGTTTTATACGATCGTCATTTTAAAGTAGCTCAACTAAAACATTGCACCGTTACATAACATCAATAGCTTTGATAAAATATTATACACAAACCGGCAAATGAAACCAGCACAAGACATAAAGATTATTGATAATAATTCTTCTAAAAAGGCTAGTATACCGCGCACGTTGGAATCTCTAGTCAAAATAAATGCTCAATATATGATTGTTTGCATTATTCAGAGCTAACCCCATTAATATCAGATATCAACAGGTCATGTTAATATCATGGCATTATTGTAAATAATTGGAACATTTTCTGAAATCTGTTTCAAACCTAGTGGAATGCTGACTAGGATTCCGTTCCTGCAATATTTTATTCCAATAGTGTAACGGATCTTTAATGGATGGAAAAGTTGACACTTTCTGCTCAACTCTAATGTATTCTGGGTAAAATTGGAGTGGAGGAGAGAGAATAACAACCTAGCTTATAGAGGAAAAAAATTCAGTAGAGGAAACGATGATGGTCGGCGTTTGATAATTCGATACCATCATAAACAATCAAAACGTAATTACTAGCTTCGTCGCGATTTCGGTACGGCACTATTACTGGTTAAATCGGGTAAATGTGGAGCGGAGGCGAGAGATATTGCGACTGCATCAAATAGCAAATACAAAATTCATTTTACCTTGAAAATGTCTTTGGTTAGAACCTTCAAAGGAGTTGCTGTGTAAAAATCAACCTCCAATAACATAACATTGCCGGTTAAAATAATCCTTCAATTATACTAAGAGTAACCACAACAATTGACAAAATCAACATTACAATTAGCTTCTCAATAACAAATTGCAAACCTGTTCTTGGGAACTTATTAATCATTATTTGCAAAATCAATGCGAAAACACTCGACCGATCTACTGACTAGCTGGTTGATGGCCAATTTGTAGCTGAATTCTGGGAAAGGATTCCGCCGAATATGCGATTTCCTTGTGTATGGGATGATATCTGGGTGTGACCGATATCTTGTGAAAGCACGTGACCAAACCCTGAACAATTGTGAGAGGATGCCGATATGTCCCAGAAGGAAGACATGTCGGCTTGTCGGAATTCAACACGTGGCAGCAGAAGCTCGACACTTGGCACAGAAGGTACTGCATGGATGAGAGCCACCTGTCAAGGTAGGTCATTATAAATAGTAGGTAAGACCTCATTAATGAGGGCATTAATTACACATTCTCTCTCTCTCTACTTTCTCTCTCTTACTTATCTATTTCTCTTAAACACTTTCTGACTTTGTCATCGGAGTGGTTATCCCCGGACCACCCCGGGGTTAGCTAACTTCTTCTCATTGTGTAGGTTCTCAGCTTGCCGATAGGAGTATCAGAATCTCAGATCCGAATTCTTGGGGAAGTTAAGTTCAGACAGAAACAATTTGGCGCTAGAAGGAGGGGACATTGATCACTTCTATCGCCTAAGAACCTCACACAAAACATATATATAACTACGATAACCATGACAGGGAACAATGGAATACCAGTAGAACAACCCTAGATGGAAATAGTAGATGAAACCCATACCCTAGAGGGTAATCAGTTTCATATGCCGATAACTCCCCCTGCAGGAGGAGGGGAGGAAGAGGATCCTATGGCGGCATTCACTCCAGATGAATTGGAAACGGCCGCAAGGGTGATGAGTGCAATGAGTAGGAAGAGAAAGGAGGCTGAGGCGGCACGGGCCGAAAGAGAGGCTGCTCAGGCCGATAGAGGAGCATTGCACCGTAATCAGGAGGAGCAACACAATCAGTTGATGAATTCGTCAGGGAGACCCCGACATGAGTCGCCGGTAAGATCGCGCACAACGTCACGACGGGTTGAACAATCATCAAGTCACACCGTGAGTACCAGAACACAGCAACAGAGAAGTCCGCAGGTAGAGGGGCAGGCAGCGCGAACAGTGGTGCAGTTAAGGGCATCTCCATTTGCCCAGCACATCTTGGATCAGCCCATGGAAAAGGTGAAAATGCCGACTTGTAGATATGATGGAAGAGGGGACCCTGCAAGATTCATAACGTCCTACGAGGGGCACATGATGCTGTACACCAACTCGGACGCAGTCTGGTGTAAAGTTTTTCCGACAACTTTGGTTGGGGCTGCAGCTGACTGGTTCAACAACCTTGAAGTTGGGTCAGTGGATAGTTTTGAAAGATTGACTGAGATGTTTGTGGGTCAGTATGTCAGTAACAGCGTGAGGCAGAGAACCTCTGGAGAATTGATGGCTATGGAGCAGAAACCGGATGAATCTTTGAGGGATTATATCAGGCGATTTAACAATGAGGCAAACACCATTCCAAAATTGCAACAGGAAATAGCTGTGATGGCTTTAATGAATGGATTAGTTGATTATGATTTTAAACGGTATCTTACAAGGAAAAACCTGCCGACGTTAGCAGCGGCGTTTAGCAAAGCTCATGATTACATAAAGAGTGAAGAATTAATGAAGACAAGTAGCAGACATACCGTTGCCGGAAATGGTCAAAGCCAATATGAAGGGACATCGTCTGGAGGAAGTAGGCCGAGAGCACCCGCCCTGGGAAGGGGAGGAGGAAGCCGGCAAGATACCAGACCGACAAGGCTGCCAATGAGATATAGCACCTACACTCCCCTGAATACACCAAGGGCAGCAATTTACTCAGTAAATCAGAACAGGGAAGATTGGTCAAGGACGATTCCCATGAAGGCAAGGCCAAGGGATGTGAAGAAGTATTGTATGTTCCATAGGGATGTGGGACATTATACGGAGGAATGTACACAATTGAAGGACAACATTGAGGAATTGATCAGAAAAGGGCACTTAACACAATACCGGTTGAATGCAGGCAGGAATCAACAACCGGCACAAGTAGTTGAGAGGCAACGGATAGAAGTAAGGCCTGAAAGGACGCAAGGAGGAATAGTCCGACAGGGGGATGCAGGAATACCACCGTTATCTACTGGAAGGATAGATGTGATAACGGGAGGACCAATTCATGGAGGGACAGTTAGTGGGGCAAAGAAGCATTTGGCGGAGCACCGTCATCTAGTTTGTGCTTTGGACGTAGACAACCGTCCTCGACCGGCGTCAATACCCCAAGTTGTATTCACGGAAGAAGATGCACGAGGTGTAGTGTTCCCGCACGACGATCCGTTAGTCCTGATAACCAAGATAAATGGGGCTGACATCAAAAGAGTGCTGATAGATGGAGGTAGTTCAGCAAATGTGTTGTTTATGCAAGCTTTCAATGAGATGAATATAGGAAGGCAATATTTGAAGCCGGTATCGTATCCTGTGATCGGGTTTAATGGGTCGACTGTAAGGCCAGAAGGGAGTATTGTGTTGCCGGTAAGGATGGGTGATGGGCCACAGGCAAGAGATGTGATGGCAGAGTTTCTGGTGGTGGATGTTAAGTCGGCTTACAACGCAATTATCGGCAGACCGATAATACATGACATGCAGGCTGTTGTATCAACTTACCATCTGGCAATAGCCTATGTGTCGAATTTGGGTGCTGTAGAGAAGGTGTATGGGGGTCAGGTTATGTCAAAAGCTTGTTATGTGACAGCTTTGAAGAATCCGGTTGGTAATGTTACGGTACCATGTAATCCAATAAGGGAAGGTGAGCCGACTGTTCAGGATTTAACCATGACAAACTTTGATGCAAGGCCTGAGGAAACGTTAAGGCCGTTACCAGGGGGAGAAACTGTCCAAATTGAATTGCAACCAGGCGACCCGAGTAGAACAGTGAAGGTTGGGGCTGATATGGATGTGGATACTAGGTGTAACCTGATAAGCTTATTGCGTGAGAACGCCGACGTCTTTGCATTCTCAGCAAGAGAGATGCCGGGAATACATCCGGAGGTGATGGAGCATAAGTTGAATGTGGACAGAAAATTCAGGCCAATAAGGCAAAAGAAACGCAATTTCTCAACTGAGAAAATAGAAGCAATTCAGGCTGAGGTAAATAAGCTCTTAGCGGCAGGGTTCATTGAGCCTTGCACATATCCAGAGTGGTTGGCAAATGTAGTAATGGTGAGAAAGCCGACAGGGAAGTGGCGAATGTGTGTGGATTTTACAAATCTCAATAAAGCTTGCCCTAAGGATTATTACCCATTACCTCGGATAGACAGGCTGGTAGACTCAACCTCTGGTCATGCTATGCTTAGTTTTCTGGATGCATTTTCAGGATATCATCAAGTCAGCATGCATAAGGCTGATAGGAATAAAATGGCTTTTATAACAGATGTTGGTGTATATTGTTATAAGGCAATGCCGTTTGGGTTGAAAAATGCCAGAGCAACCTATCAGAAGTTAGTGGACAAAATTTTTGAGAAGCAGAAAGGACGGAATGTTGAGGTATATGTGGATGATACAATAGTGAAGAGTAAGGAAAAAGGGGACCACATAGCAGATCTAAGAGAAACATTTGAGACTTTAAGGAAATATCAAATGAAGTTAAATCCAGAGAAGTGCGTGTTTGGGGTTAGATCAGGGAAGTTTCTAGGCTTCATGGTCAGTGAACGGGGAATAGATGCGAATCCAGATAAGGTGAATGCGGTACTTCAAATGAAACAACCAAAAACCATTCGTGATATACAAAGATTGACTGGCAGGATGGCAGGGTTAACCAGATTTATCAGCAAGTCAGCTGATAAGGCACTTCCGTTCTTTATGGTATTAAGAAAGAATAAGGCATTTGAATGGGGAAAAGAACAAAGTGATGCCCTGGAGGTAGTGAGGAATCATCTTAGATCTCTTCCCACAATTGCCAGGCCCGAGAAGGGAGAAGTGTTGCAGTTATATATCTCGGCATCACCAAAAACGGTAGCAGCCGTTTTGTTAGTAGAAAGGAAGAAGCAGCAACAGCCGATATACTTTGTCAGTCATGTTCTGAATGCGGCGGAGCGTAGATATCCAGTGATAGAGAAAATGGCGTTAGCAGTAATAGTGGCAGCTAGGAAGTTGAGGCCTTACTTTGATGCACATCCAATAGAGGTGCTGACCAATCACCCTTTAGAGAAATCGCTGCATAAAATGGATACATCTGGTAGGTTGCTGACATGGGCAGTTGAGTTGTCGAAGTATGAAATAAACTACAAGCCCAGAACATCAATTAAGGCTCAAGCATTATCAGATTTTATTGTTGAAACCACATACACCGATGAAGAGGAAGAACTGGGAACATGGCAGGTATCAGTTGATGAATCAGCCACAGCAACGGGTAGGGGTGTACATGAACAGGACCGGACCTGAAAACCGACCTGACCCGGACCTGTTGGGACCGGACCTGACCCGGACCTGTAGATTCAGGTCCGGTCCCGGTCCTTGAAAATCAAGGTTTCCGGTCCCGGTCCGGATCAGGTCCAAACCCGGGGTTTTCAGGTCTGGACCTGAAACCCGTAAAAAATGCGTTTTTTATTAAAAAAAAAAAAAAAAAAAAAAAAAAAAAAAAAAAAAATCCCAAATTTCAAAAGAAGTCAGTTGCATTTTTGTAAACCCACTAACCCTAACTCACTCCTCACTCACTCTCTCTCTCTCAGCCGACACCACACCAACACCCACTCCCTCCAGACCACCGCCGCCCAGACACCAGACGGCAGTCGCCACCGCCCACCAGACCAGCAGCACTACACGCTAGCTCCATCACCTACGAGGCTGCGAGGCTGCGACTCCCTGCGACTCTGCGAGGCTGCATCTGATTTGTAAGTTCTTTTTTTTTTTTTTTTATAAATTAAATCTAATTATGTTTGGTATTGTTTATAAAGATTGTATTGCTTATAATTCTGGGTTTATAATTCTGATTTGGTATTCTGATTTTCTGGGTTATAATTCTGATTTGGTATTGCTTATTAAAATTGTATATTTGTATGATGTTTGCATGTTTGTAAGTTATGTTTTGTAGTTCATTTTTTTCGAATTCATGATTTTTTTTGAGGTTTTTTTAGTTATGTTTTTTATTCATTTTTTTTCGAATTCATGATTGTACAGATTGATAAATCTGGGGGACATGGGGGTAGATTGATAAATCAAAAAAGATTGATAAATCTGTTTAAAGTAGATTGATAAATTTGTTTAAAATCTGTTTCTTTCGATTTTAGTTCATATTGTAGAATTTGCTGCCTTGCTGCCTTGCTGCCTTGCTGGTGTATTGTACATTTGCATGTATTTTTTTTATTTAGTGAATTCAATTTGAATTGTAATTGATTTCTATCGTTTTATATGTTTAGGATCAACAAGAACCACGGATTCTTACTCTTGCAATGTAAGTTGTTCTCACATTTTTTTATAAAATGTTATGTGTTTATAATTGTTACTTAAAAATTACTTATATTGTGTATAATTATATTGAAGATGGAGAGCTCTCAATCCAAAAGATCTGCTGCTTTTTCTCAAGAAATGTCACAGCCACTTTCTGAAAAGGATATGGAAGAATTGCAATCTACTTTGCCTCCAGATAAGAAGTTAAAAGCGGGGCGGGAATACATATGGAACAGAAAAAGTAAGAGGAAAGCTGAGTATTGGAAATATTACTTAGAGTATGTTGAGAATGGAAAACTACGAGCTGAATGTAAGTTTTGTACTAAAACTTTTGCTGCTGATGGTAATCTTAATGGTTCAAAAAATGTTAAAAATCATGCTGAATCATGTCTTGGTAATCCTATCAATATAGAAAAAGAAAAGGGCAAAGAAAAGCAAACTAAATTGTATTTTGATCAAGAACATGAGAGTGCTGGTGAATTGAAGTGTGGGAGTAGGAATATTAACTTGAATGATGTTAGAGAGGCATTGATTCACATGATTATTGTTGATGAGTTACCATTTAAGCATGTGGAAAAACCTGGTTTTAGGCACTTTGTGCAAGTTGCATGTCCACAATTTCACATTCCATCTCGTGTTACCATTGCTCGTGATTGTTTAAAGTTGTATTATAGTGAAAAAGATAAATTGAGGGAAATGTTTAAGACATGTCAAAGAATTTCTGTGACCACTGATACTTGGACTTCAATACAAAGAATCAATTATATGTGTCTTACCGCTCATTTCATTGATCATGATTGGAAATTGCATAAAAAGATTATAAATTTTTGTCCAATTTCTAGTCATAAAGGAGAGGCTATTGGAAAAGCAGTTGAAGCATGTTTAGAGTATTGGGGTATTGATGATAAACTTTTTACTGTCACTGTTGATAATGCTTCTTCAAATGATGTTGCTTGTGCACACTTGAGTAGAATGGTTAGAAGAACAGGATGTATCAATGATGGAAAAAATCTTCATATTAGATGCATTGCTCATATTATTAATTTAATTGTGTGGGATGGTATTAGAGAGCATGGTGTGTGCATTGATAGAGTTCGAAATGCTGTGAAATTTGTTAAGAATTCCCCTGCTAGATTACTTAGATTCAAAGATCTTGTGCAAAAATCAAACATAGATTCTAAGTCTTCTTTATCCTTTGATGTTCCCACTCGTTGGAACTCTACATACATAATGTTGGAAACGGCTTTGAAGTTTCAACGTGTTTTTAGTGGGTTATCTCTTCCCGATGGAGAGGATTTGAAGGACAATGAAAGGCCTCCTGAACCCGAAGATTGGAAAAAAGTGGAGAGGTTGGTTTTGTTTTTAGAGGGGTTTTATGTGTTGACTAAACGTGTTTCTGGTTCCCATTATGTGACAGCTAATAAAGGTTTAGGTGAAATTGCTTCTATGTATGATATGTTGAATAGTTGGGAACAGAGTGAGGATTTGAATTTTCAAGCTATGGCTATTGCAATGAAAAAAAAGTTTGATAAGTATTGGGGGAATGTGGATAAAATGAACAAGTTCATTTATGTTGCTCTTCTTCTTGACCCTCATTCTAAGTTGGTTATTGTTGAATTGACACTAATTGATATGCATGGAAAGGAAAAAGGTATGAAACTTGCTAATGATGTGAAGGAGTTCACTTGCACTTTATTTGAGGAATATAGAAAAATGTATGCTTCTAATATTCCTCAAAGTACCCAATCTGGAGATAACATGGCAATGGATGTTGATAATAGTAGAAGAGTGCGATTTGATGATTATATGAAAAACCTAAAAGAAAAGGCAAAAAGAATGAAGGGGACAAGTGGATATGCGATAAGTGAGTTGGATAGGTTCTTAAATGATCAATTAGGGCCGGAGGAGGAAGAACAAGATACATTGACTTGGTGGGGTAAGAATGGTGAGCGTTATCCGATTCTTAATCGCATGGCACGTGACATACTAGCCATTCCATTGTCCACTGTTGCATCGGAATCCGCTTTTAGTACGGGAGGTCGTACTCTTGATCCATTTCGGAGTTCTTTAACTCCTAAGGTAATGCGTCTTTATCTTTTTTATTTTATGAAATCAAGTTAATTATATCTAAATATGACTTTGTTTATACATACTTAAGTAATACTTTTGTATTGAAGATGGTTCAAGCGCTACTTTGCACACAAGATTGGCTTAGAGCTAAGAGAGAGTCAATTGTTGATGTGGAAGCAAATTTGAAAGAGTTAGAAGAAATGGAGAAAGGTAGTATTAATTTTATGTAATTGTAATTTTGTTACACCAAATTTATTAATTCATTGTTATCATTCATTAATTAATATATTCTATATTGTTTTTTTTATTTAGAGGTGCAACATGATGTATCTAACGATGGAGACGATGAAGTTGTTTTCGTGGACTCATTAGTGTGAATCACGCAATCAAAGGGAAAGCAACTCGCCAAAATTAAAGTTGTCTTGTCTTTGAATAATTTATGTATTTCTAGTTTTTGAGACTTAGAGACTTTATGTAATTTAATGAATTATTTGTTATATTTGAGACTTATAGATTTTATGTAAGTTTTGTTATTGATATTTTCGGATTTTCTGTAAACAGGTCCATAAACAGGTCTATAAACAGGTCCAACAGGTTTTTTATTTTCTTTAAAAAAAAAAAAAAAAAAAACACATAACAGGTCTGTTCAGGTCTAGACCTGACCCGGACCTGATTTCTCAGGTCTGGACCTGACCCGGACCTGCTGAATCAGGTCCGGTCCCCGGTCCTCAAAATTGGCTGATTCAGGTCCCGGTCCTAACAGGTCCGGTCCAGGTCCGGTCCGGTTTTGGACCGGTGTACAGCCCTAGCAACGGGGGCAGGGGCTAGAATTGTGATAACGACTCCGGATGGGAAAATGTTTGAATACGCCATGAAATTTAAGTTCAAGGCAACAAATAATGAAGCCGAGTACGAAGCTGCGATAGCCGGAATGCAATTGTCAATAGCAGCAGAAGCAAAACGGCTAGTTTTGACAACTGATTCCCAGCTGGTATCAAGTCAATTCAGTGGGGAGTATGAAACCCGAGAGCCGGCAATGGTGAAATATTTGGAGAAGATGAAGCAGTTAGCAGCTCAATTGCAATACTTTGAGATTAAATTAGTTCCGAGATTGAAAAATGCTCAAGCAGATGCGCTGGCAAGATTAGCAAGTTCAAGTTTTAACGACTTGGAAAGGACAGTCATGGTGGAGGTTTTAAAGCAGAGAAGCATAGATGAGATGTCGATAGAGGTGTTATGTGTTGATGTTGGGAATCAATGGTATGATAAAATACTGGCATACATCGTTCATGGTGTAGGGCCGACGGATAAGGGGGAGCTGAAAAGATTGCGGAAGGATAGTGTGTGGTTCATTATGTACCAAGGCCAGTTATACAAAAGGGGGTTTTCACTACCCTTGCAAAGATGTATAACGGATTTTGAGTCAGCAAGGTTGATAGAAGAATTGCATGAGGGAAGCTGTGGTAACCATCTTGGAGCAAGAGCCTTGTCCAGAGAAGCAATGAGAAGGGGGTACTATTGGCCGACAATGAATGCAGATGCATTGGCTTACGTTAAAAAATGCGAGAAGTGTCAAAAGTTTGCCCCAGTTATCAACTTGCCCCCAAATGAACTGACTCCGATATTAAATCCAATCCCTTTCGCCCAATGGGGAATGGATATAATAGGCCCATTCCCATCGGCCACGGGTGGAAGAAAATTTCTGATAGTGGGAATTGACTACTTCACAAAGTGGATTGAAGCAGAACCGGTAGCGAAGATAACAGCATCGGAAGTGAAAAAGTTTATGTGGAAAAACATCTTCACAAGGTTTGGGTTGCCAATGGCGATGGTTTTTGATCATGGAACCCAATTTGACTGTAAGCCGGTCAAAGATCTCTTAACGATGTACAAGGTGAAATTTGCTTATGCAGCAGTATGCCATCCACAATCTAACGGCCAGGCAGAAGCAGCAAATAAGCAAATAGTAACGGCAATTAAGAAGAAGGTCGAAGATGCAAAGGGTTTGTGGGCAGATTTAATACCGGAGATATTGTGGGCAAACAGGACAACAGTAAGAGAAGCCACAGGTGAATCACCTTATACTCTAGTTTTTGGAACAAAGGCAGTCATACCAGCAGAAGTCGGGTTGCCGACATTTAGGGTTCAGCATTACTGCGAAGACCAAAATGATTTACTCCTACGACAATATTTAGATTTCTTGCCAGAGCTAAGAGAAAAAGCAGCAGTTAAGTCAGCTGCATTTAAGGAAAGAATGTCAAGAGCCTACAACAGAAGAGTATCTCATCGGCCGTTAAGTGTGGGAGATCTGGTACTACGAAGAACAGCGGCAACCGGTAAAGGGAATGAAGATGGAAAACTGACTGCAAGTTGGGAAGGGCCTTATCGGATTAAAGATATCTTCATCCAAGGATCGTTTTATCTGGAAACTTTAGATGGGACACCTCTAAAGAATGTATGGAACTCAGCTGTATTGAAGAAATACTATGTGTAGTGTACAATTTTTATGTGAAGCTGATATCAAGAAGGATATCAGTGATGAATGAAGAAGTATTCAGACAACATGTATTGGAAAAGGCATCCTCCATTTAACAGAACACCGTTAAATGGGACGGACAGCTCAAAACCGCTTCCGTGAAGATAATAGATATACAACCTGATCAGTTGTATACGTTAACTCACGAGGTTGCTGGTTCAAAATATAATACCGGCCAAATCAATTCGAGTATACGCCGATATGAGGCGTAGCTCAGAAAGTGATCGCCGAGAGGGTACCTAACTGGCTGAAACAGCAAAGCAGTAGGTGACCGATGTTATAATCAGAACCAACAACGAACGATTACTGCTTAGTGTACATAGCTCTAACATGAACTATGTACACTGGGGGGAGTAAGGAATGATATGATATTTGTGATATTTATAATTGCGTTGATAACTTTTAAAAATAAAAAATCATCAGCTAATGATCTGATATCTTTATAAGTTCACGATTGTTGAAAATTGTCCGATGTCAGACAAACCACCAGGTAAATCTTTATTTTTTGCAAACTATCTCTTACATATTATAATTTGCAAGGCAACACAGTTATCATAACATTATGAAAACAAGCAAACTAGAAAGTGATAAGCAGAGACAACACAGTTATGATAAGGGGTGTAAAAATTTGCAGACAGTTAGCGGATAACGAAAACAAAAATAAGTTTACATGACAGATAAAATTGACAATCGACAGGCATCACCACAAAAAAGGGGTATATGCCGATAAAACAGCATTGCCAAAATAAATGTTAGCACATGCAAAAGACAATAAAAAGGGTTACAGCAGGTAAGGCCCAATAATACAAGACCCACAAGAAGATGTCGGTGATGACTGCCCGCCCCTTCAAGATTGTGCATTCTCAGGCATTGGGGAGTCCAAGATGCTGGGATCTTTGGGGCCGTCATCAGCACTTGGCGCCAGGTTGTACAAATCCTCTTCAGAGAATTGCTGCGCCTCGAAGCCGGAAGGGGTCTTATAGGCTTCCTCGTTGAAAGCCTTTTCAACCTTGGCCCAATCATCCTTTTTCCAACCGGCGACGTGGGCAACACAGCTCTAGGCTGCCGTCCAACCTCCATCAAAACGATCTTGAAGCTTGGAGCAGAACTCGTTGGAGGCTATATAAAGGCCAACCGCTCTCTGACGAATACCAGGTTTGTCGGCTTCCATTTTTTGAACCTTTTCTTCAAGGCTCTTAATTTTAACTCTGGCATCCCAGAGATCCCTTTCAACCGAGGGAAGGCGCTCAATGGCCTTATTCTTCTCGGTGATCTGAGTCTTCAGACTCTGCACCTCTAGCTCGAGACTGGCGACCCTCTCCGCCTTAATCTTCAGCTCCGACATCTCCCTGTCATCTTTCTCCTTTATCTTCTTCAAATCATCCAAGGCTCTTTCAGCATTGCTAATGATTTCCTGCATGGCACTTTGGCTGGAAGAGGCCTGATGATGTTTCTCCTGATAGTAACGGTACATCTCAACCAGCTCAGTACCAGACATGACGGCCTAAAAAAAAGTAAATAAAAGCTAAGAGTTAAACGAACAGGATAAGTACATGACAAAGATGAGAACAACACATAAAAAATATATATATATAAAGAAAAAAAAAAGAGGTACCTTCATCATGTTATGCATATGAGTAGCAGCAAGGGGGCCGATTGGGCCAGCAGGTCTGTCCATTGGCAGAGTAAGGTTGCTCAAAAGTCGGTAACCGAGATTCCCACCTTGCATTGGGTCATCGGTAATTATAGATTCATTCCGGCCGACATCCATATCAGGTTGCCAACGGTCTCCGGAATGGCCAGCAGGGACAGCGAACCCCTTCAAAACTTCATATGGAAACCTTCCAGAGACTCGTTCAATCCATTGGTTGGACCGATAAGTCAGGGCCGGAATGCTGGAATCTGACCCAACCGTAGTAGGAGCAATTGTGGTGGTCGCCTGAGGTTGACGAGGGGATTCGGCAAAAGTGAGATCTTCGATCTCAACACCCTGAATAACCTTCTTCACAATAGCCCAGGGCTCTTAGCTTTGTTGGTGGGTGGAGTCTTCTCGGACTCCGATTGGTCATTCTTCTTCCCACCACGCCCTTCAGGTTGTCTAGGGCTGGAGATCACAATTCCACCTCGCCGATTGGCCAGGGATGTCGTCTTTCTCTTCTTGGCGTTGTCATCAACCATGATCTCAGCTCTTCTCTTGGCACTGATAGTTGGAGCGCGGCCGCAAACGGTAGCAAGAGTGTCGTAGGGGCTTGAAGCTTTAAGGCAACGTCTGACAACTCTTTTCCCGTCGGAAGATAAGCCGAGTTGCTTATTGTCCAACTTGTCAATACCTGAGAATAAGGAATGTAAGTACAATCAATTAGGTACAGATAATTTTTTTAAAAAAAAAGAGAAAGAAAAAGAAGGAAGAGAAATTCAATAAAATAAACAGTACCATAATTGTCAGTCCAACAGAGACCGACACGAGATAACGACGCGTTGCCCAGAATGTAACTTACATTCGGCACCCACACCTTAGGAACTATACGAACCTTGCCGTCACCTTCATCAAATTCTGAGACGTCAAAATGATTGACGGCTCTCTCTTCGTGCTTACCAAGATCCCTCTCGGGGATTGAATCAAAACGAGGATGAGGCTGGTAAAAGGTTCTTCTTAGAGGAAATTCCTCAGGAACCGACATGAAAAAGAACCTCACTTGCCAGCCCTTACAACTTGTCAATTTGGGGTGGACGGTATATTTGCGAGGTTGGGTATACAAGGACCACCACCCATCTGACTGACCATCTCTCTTCAAAGTAATCAGTCGTCTAAAAACGTTAAGGGTTAGGGGATAGTTTCGATATAGCATGACCCAGATGGTGGAAATAACGGCCCGTATGGTAGGAGGAGTAACCTGAACTAAACAGACATTCCAGGCTTTTAGGATTTTTGCCACAAAGGGGTGTAGGGGAAAGCGAAGGCCGAAGTCTAAATGCTTCATATAAACGGCCACGGAACCTGCTGGGCAATCTAATACTGAGGCTCCAGAAGGGGGAACTGACAGCTCATACCCGTCAGGTAAGTTGAAGAATTTCTTAGCACGGCGGCAGTAATCTTTTTCAATTGCCGTTTTCCTAAAATCATCACTTATTTTCGCCTTGGCCACTTTTCCATCTCTGGCAAGGGTAATAGGTTGTCGGAATTCATCTCCGTCAGTCTCGGAGTTATAGCCCTCGTCCAGATTCTCTTCCTGGATAACCTCTGCCGTCAAGTCAACAATGTCATCCCTACTCTCATTGTTGATACTGTCTTCTTGAGTCTCGTCATCTCCTACAACTGAGTTGACGGCTGAATCATGAATTGGGGATGACGGACCCTCCTGAGGGTTCGCAGGGATATCAGCCACTAGTTCTTCTTCAGAAGAACTTACAACCTGACCTTGCCCAGGTCTTTTGCTGGATTCTGCTGCCTTAGCGGCCTCAGCTGCCTTAGCTGCTTTGGCGGCCTCAGCAGCTTCACAGGCAGCAGCACGAGGCTGATAACTGGTTCTCTTTACCCTTGGCATGGTGTTTATACCTATATTGCCAACGTTAGTGCCGTATTGATTAAAATAGCGTTTCCCAGCAAAGCTGCGTAAGTGATAACGAACACTAACAGGCTCAACGTTAAGAATTTCGGTATCGGCAGGGATATCAGGGTTAGTAGGGTGAAAGGCACTTTCACGGTGAGCAATGGTCCTATGTATCATAAAAGCGCGTTTCTCTTCTTCAGAAGATAACGTCTCAAATGGATAATCAATATTATCAGAAAGGGAAGATGAATTACCCTGGTTACTACCAGTTTCTTTGCCTAGGGATTGCCTAATTAAACGACGCCTAGCAGTACTAAGGTTAGGGAAATTCTCTTCGACACTATCTTCAGACATTTAGTTCAAAAATGAGAAAATAAAACAAACATGCAAAATTAAGGGGTTAAGGAACAGCAATACCTTCGACAAAAGTCGCTGATACGATGAACTTAAACTGAGAAGTGACGAAGAAGAAAAGCACGCCGAGTAAACTAAGAAGCGTAGACCGAAATCGGGAAGAGTAAAAAAAGTAGACTCTTTGTTGAAAAACAATTGAGACGGAGAAAAAGCTTTGGAAAGATGAAAAGTGAAATGAAAAATGGTGGAATTTTTGATCTAAAAGGAAAAATTGAAGAGTCAGTTGAGGTGAAAGGCGGTTCAAAAATCCAACGGCCCTGAATCGACAATCAATTTCAAAAAGTGACGGTAGGATTTACGACACGTGTATTAATTTTCCCGCTTTTAAAAAAAAAAAAACGGTTACGCTTCCATATTGTAACAAGTAGACCTTGTCTGCTATCGGCATACAAGGTCACTTGGGGGGGGAAAACGGAGTTTTTCACTCCCAGGTATTTCATAACAAGTAGACCTTGTCTTCTATCGGCATGCAAGGTCACTTGGGGGGGAAAACGGAGCTTTTCTCTCCCAGGTATTTCATAACAAGTAGACCTTGTCTGCTATCGGCATGCAAGGTCACTTGGGGGGGAAAACGGAGTTTTTCTCTCCCAGGTATTTAGTAACAAGTAGACCTTGTCTGCTATCGGCATACAAGGTCACTTGGGGGGGAAAACGGAGTTTTTCACTCCCAGGTATTTAGTAACAAGTAGACCTTGTCTGCTATCAGCATACAAGGTCACTTGGGGGGGGGGGGAAGAACGGTTAAAAGCCAATAATAATGCAAATGGATACAGTACAGGGTTATAGTACAAAGATTGTCTTCTTACAAAAATAAAATAATAAAATAATAATAAAAGTAATAAATAAGAATAAATCTTCTCAGCAAAAGAATATAGAGCTTAAAAGAATATAGAAGCCAATCTTCTCAGCAAAAGATGTGAGTCTCTGAGATATTCTCAAGCTTCGTCTGATAATGTGTCTGAGTATAAGCCAAGCGGGTATAACAAACTGCGGCAACGGCAAGGTCAGTAATAAAGTTTTGTTAATGTACAGTGCGTGACAGAATACAAGAAATGTTGTCACATGAAATTTCCAACATAATGTGAAATTTGAGGAATGAGAAGTGGAACCCAAAGTTTGTCTAGTTAGGTTAAGTTGTTGCCTACATTAGCTGAGAACGATGACGTTTGATCATGCGTCCTCACTTGGGGGGCTAACTGTATGGGATGATATCTGGGTGTGACCGATATCTTGTGAAAGCACGTGACCAAACCCTGAACAATTGTGAGAGGATGCCGATATGTCCCAGAAGGAAGACATGTCGGCTTGTCGGAATTCAACACGTGGCAGCAGAAGCTCGACACTTGGCACAGAAGGTACTGCATGGATGAGAGCCACCTGTCAAGGTAGGTCATTATAAATAGTAGGTAAGACCTCATTAATGAGGGCATTAATTACACATTCTCTCTCTCTCTACTTTCTCTCTCTTACTTATCTATTTCTCTTAAACATTTTCTGACTTTGTCATCGGAGTGGTTATCCCCGGACCACCCCGGGGTTAGCTAACTTCTTCTCATTGTGTAGGTTCTCAGCTTGCCGATAGGAGTATCAGAATCTCAGATTCGAATTCTTGGGGAAGTTAAGTTCAGACAGAAACACCTTGGTTCTAATTAAGATCCTCCGACTAGGATTATGGTTGAAGGTGGTGGATGCGCATATACGAGTGTAAAGGTGGAGCAAAAGAGGTTAACGACAAATTAACCTTGATATCTCCGTCAACTACGACATTACCAGTCAACACTTTTAGAACGGGGCTGATATAACTGGAACTAAGTTGGTTTATTCGCATTGACCACCGTGCCCCTTATTTAACTGGCTAAAAGACGGTATTACCCCTGATATCAACAATTGAAGTTGATATCGGTTATTAACTTGTATTTGCTCCATTATTCACCTGAATTACTTTGACCAACATTAATGTTTTCTAAGGCGTTAGACGTTAGATTTTTTTTTTTTTTTTTTTTTTTTTTTTTTTTTTTTTTGAACAAACGTTAGGTAAGCATCTAAAACATTTTTTTTTTTCTTTTTAATTTGAAACAACTAAAAGTCTAAAACATTTTCTAAACTGGTATTATTTTGGAAATCTATGTCAAAATTATGCGTCGATCGGTATAATAAATGTTCATTTTAGTTTGATATTTCTACTTTTAGTTATCTTATTCAACGCCGAGAATTGGAGGAGGGGATGTTCATTAGCTTTTGCATAATTAAAAATATAAAGATATTGTTATTTAAAATTTTACATTGATATAACCATTATAATTGAGTCATTTACTTTGAAACTAAGGAAGTAGACATCGTTGAATGACACGTTTTTTGTTTTTGTTTTTGATTTTGTTTCATTCATTGTCAACACGAAACGTGAATAACAAGCAAGAAATAAAATTCTTTTTTTAAAATATCAAATTATTGAAATTCTTAGAATGCAAATCTGTTTCTATGATTACAATTGCCCATTGGATGAATCCTACCAAAGGCGTTGAAAATTCAACGCCCAAATTTGTTTTTTTGTGAACTAATAAAATTGACTAATTAACCAAGTTGGCAAATGAAATATCATGATGGACTGCATGAATTAAGGAGTACAAGTATGTATTACCACTTATGTTATGAGTCATATCATAAGATTCAAACCTTAATTTCTTTCTTAATTTTGTTGTCCAATTTGCATAAATAGAATACATGTGACATGTTTAATTGCGGTAATTTTAGAGGACGTATAAATCAAGGGTTGTGAGACAAATGGAAGTGTCTCACAACTATTAAAATAACATAAAAGTAAAAGGAAGAGAGAGAAAGGAGGAGAGAGATAGGAAGAGTGAAAAAGGGGGTGAGGGCCCCATTAAAACTTTTTAGACATGTATCACGTGCAAAAATGGACAAAAATTTTTGGGGACCACTACCACTAAGTTTATATTTTGTTCCACTAAAACTCCAGTGGAACTTTTTGAAGTATCACTAAGACTATATTTCATACCACCGAGAATGTATTTTGTACCACTGAGCTCTAATGGTATTATTTGATAGCCTAATGGGACATTTGAACTTTTTTTTAAATACCACTGAAATTATATATTGTACCACTGACAGTGTAGTTTGTACCACTGAATCTAAAATGACAAAATTTAAATCCCGCATAAAATGACCAACTTACCCCTGCGAGACACTTCTAAATCTCTCTCAACCCTCCGTTTATATAACCTCGTAATTTTAGTAAAAAAGATTCGAAATTTGACACCTATAAATTCGTTGTTGCCAACCTGGCTGGTCCTAGTGTACAATTTTCTTTCCAACTTCAAAACTTTTAGTCTTTTTTTCTAATTTCATGATTTTCTGCTCAAAAGTCCCAACTTTTCAATTTTAATTTTTTTGAAAAGGGGGAAAAAGAAGAGATTTTTTTTTTTTTTTTTTTTAATAGTTTTAGGGCTAAATTGAGTCTTAATCTTGTGTATTAGTCAAGTTCGAATCTTTAATCTTTCTGGGTATTCCATTTTGTGAAAAAATTTCAGCTTTTGGGATTTTCTTATTCAAAATTTAGCAAATTTGTGGGAATCTTGTACTGCCAAAAAAAAAAAAAAAGTTGAATCTTGAACTGGGTATAGTGTAATGCCCAGGAATTAAGATGGGTGTAAATTCAAGTGATAATTTGGTGAAATTTTTGGAAGAAATTGACAATGTGGCAGAGGAAAGGGACCAGAAGGTTTTTCTGAAGCAGTCATCTCTTTCTAACGGTTCTTCCAATTGCATTTTAACCGAAGGTATGCATTTTTCTGCTATTTATGTCTAATCCAGTTCTTTTTTATATAGTTTTTTTTATTATGTATAGGTAGCCAGGAAGTTACACCCATGAACGAGACTTTAACCAACTAAAATAGTTTGACCCGTTATTTTTATGGTGCATTTATACTAGTGAAGGGTTTGGACAGTGCTTACTTTTTAATTTTTATATTTTTTTTTTTTTATTTTTTTTTTTTAAGGTTGCCCATCCGGTTCACCGGAGCTTAGCTCTGACTACATCCGGATCCGACTCGGGTAGCACACCTGGCTTATGGTGGGTGAGTCTCCCAACAAGAGTTTGCATACGGTGAGGCTCGAACCCGAGACCTCCCTTAAGCGGCATCAAGTTGCTTACTACTTGAGCCAACTCTTGTTGGTTTACATTTGTTGTTTGCTTTTGAGTTTATGTGGCTAGAGTAGTAATTGATGCTACAATGTAGTTATAGACTCTTAGTGCACCTGAGTTGTATGTATTGTTTTAGCTTTAGTGACTAATTATATTCATCATCTTCAATAGAATGGAGTGTCAATTAGAAAATAATCGAGTCATTTGTGGATCACCAACTAGTTTTCTGACCCTAAAAGAAAGGATGTAATTGAATTTATGAGGGGCAAGAATTTTTGGTGTAATGCTATTTGCAGGAGTGTTGAGAATTGAGATCTATGCCTTTGCTTGTTTTGTTACACTGAGGCAAAATGACTTACTTCGTATGTTAGAACAAGCACATTTAGGACAAATCTCAATAATATTATTGAATCGTAAAATTTGAGGGTTTATGTCGTCATAAACATCATGTAGAGGAAGGCAAAACATAGGGGCATTAGACCCTACAAAAGTCTTATTTACAACAGTCAGGCCAATAAAACTAACAACAATGGGCTAAGATTGTTTACAGCATAAGTGAGATGGCAATCATGGCATCATAGTGTAATGCAGATGAATGTAGTGTTGTACACCCTGTGCAACTTTTGTTTTATATTGCTCCACAAGGATTTTGGTAGTGTAAAAGAGTGCATGAAGAGTTTGTGTTCGGCCTATAAGGCTATAACTAGATATTGTGGATGCTGGGATGCTCACACTTCACATTGAAAGTAGATCATAATGATCCTGGCCGCAAACCATAATTGCTGGTAATACAAAAGGTTGGAAAGCTCAATATAATGACAGAGATGTGATAGCATCATAACTTTTTCTTCCCTATACCTCTTTGGCTAAGTGGTGTATCCTGTAGTTTCCAATGGTTATGTTCCATGTGCCAATGCCGGAAAAACAACAGAAAGACTTAAATGCATAAATTATTGTAACTCTTTTGAGAATGGCTGATTGGGGTTTACTTGCTCATTCAAGGCTTGTAAACAATTAGAAAATTTCAAAGTTTCTCAGTGTAATCAATGTGACAAAAATAACTTATTTTTTTACTGACTGAACAGCGGAGGAGGATTTGACTAATGGTAATTCAGTAGTTTCAAAGCTGTCACAGCTTCTTTCTACTGAAAGTGCTTCTGCTGCTGTTGATGGCATCGATGCTGATCTGAGAAAATCTGTTCCAAGGTTAAAGATAGCTATGCTTGTTGTTGGCACACGAGGAGATGTTCAACCTTTTGTAGCTGTTGCCAAGAAACTTCAGGCATGTATATAAATTCTGTGCTGTTATCTGCTTGTCATTTGCTGTGCATATTCATATATCTCCAGAATTGGCCCCACTTATTCTTCACCAAGAATTTGTTTGGACTTTTAAGGCTTAAATGTTGAATGATAGGTTAATATTCCAGTGGTAGATTATGATAAAGCTCATTCAGTAGAGAAATATGAAAAATTTATAAATATAAAATAAATAAATAAATAAACAAAAAAGAAGAAAGAAAGAAATGAAAAGAAATTCTTTGAAAGAGAAATGAAAAGAAATTCTAATGTCTAAATTGTAATGCTAAATGTGCAGGATTTTGGTCATCATGTTCGTTTGGCAACTCATATAAATTTTAGTGACTTTGTCAAGTCAGCTGGTGTTGAGTTCTATCCTTTGGGTGGTGATCCGCGCATTCTAGCAGGATGTAAGAAGACTTCCTTTTGTTCCTATAAGCTCCCATCCCACTTTTTATTTTATTATATTTAAAAAAAAATGTTTCCTGTACATCCATTTTACAAAATAATTTTCTTGGATGAAAATGATTTTAGAATTCTATGGAAACAGGCAGTTACAATGTGAATCAAATAACTTTGACAAGCTCATGTTACTTATAATGCTTTATTTCAATCCTTGATGACATTGATGCTAGTGATGATATATTGATATTGATGTTAATTTGATTCAAAGCAAGAACTTTAACCTTGATGGATGGCTTAGGCACTTAGCTATGGATATGATGATCTAAATTCACCCCTTTTTTTTCACTCTTCAATTTGAAATAGCAAAAGTATTTTAGCTTACAATAATATAAATATCAAACTTCACATTTTATTGATTTTTTCTTCACAATGTAGGGCATTTATAAATCCCATCAATGACTGAACTATAAGTTATTTGCCTACATTTGAATAATCAGATATGGCAAGAAATAAAGGCTTGCCCTTAGCAAAAGGAGAGTTAACAATTCAAAGGAAGCAATTCGAAGCTATTATGGAATCAATCCTACCTGCTTGTACAGAACCAGACATAAAGACTGGTGCACCGTTTAGAGCTCAAGCAATAATTGCTAACCCTCCTGCTTATGGTATGTTAATGATTCTTAATTGGTTCTTCCCCCTTACAATTCACCGTTGCAAAATCTGAACCTTTCCTGGAGCACATGATGAAATTTATCTTTGAATGTCTCAGCTTTTTCTTGAATTGTTCTCTTCTACTATCCTTTTTGTTTACGTATAGTCCCTCTGCCCCATATTAGTTATCTCATTTAGTAAATGAAAAACATTAGATAAAATCATTTTTCGTTATTTATCCCAACAATTTATCACATTTGTCCAATCACCAACTCACCATTGAGATTTTTTTTTTTTAACATATCTCAAGTGTCATCTATTATTATCATTGGAAACTAGACAACTAATTTGGAATAATAAATTAGGAAAATTTGACTATTAAAATGAGACAAAAGGAGTATTGTTTTGGTTTGGGTGCTGAGTGATATAATATGCTCATGCCTCAGCATCATATCTTATTTAAATGCCATAATTTCTCTGTCTGTGCTCTTGATTCACTGATGACATAGTACATTATAACTTGCAGGACAATTACATGTTGCTGAAGCTCTAAATGTACCTCTACACATACTCTTCACGGTGCCATGGACGTAAGTTTTCTGACAAAGTGAAATATATTTTTTAACTAGATGATTTTTTTCTCTAAATTTTCCTTGATTTAGAAGAGTAGATTATATGTTGATTGAGGGTTATCATTTATCGAAGAGTGGGGCTGCCAATCTATCTGGCAACTTATGAGTTTTTAGACACAGTTGTAAGGTCATTTTGGCACCTTAGTGAAACAACTAAAGATTAGAGTCAATAAAAAGGTGACTTGGGATGCTGTTTTTTTTATTAGTTAAGAAGCGTGTTGAAGCATTGAAACACACGGCTCAGAAGACATTCACTTCGAATTGTTAGAGCTTTTTACTTTTTAAGGCATACCTGTTTATATGTTTACGTGATTATTGTTAAACAGGAAGATGTGATTCCTTTAAGATGTATCATGTTATGTATTTTTTTTTTTTTTTAGCATTTCACCTTGTGACTTAGAGGTCACATGTTTGAGTATCACCATTATATTAACTTGTGTTTGGGAGTGAAGGATCCCCCCCCCCCCCCCCCCAAAAAAAAACCCACTCTCACTCTCAAGCTTTGACGTATATAGTTGGGCTGGCTGTGAGAGGAGCTGTTTTAGTAGGGTCATATTGACTACTTCAGATGATTATAGTTGCTTAGATGATTAAAAAAAACTTTATTTTTGTTGCTTAAGCACTTAAAATGTCATTCGCTCATTCCCCTTGACTTACCCTCCTTAAGGAAATAAAATAGATTTTAAAATTTGGTTAAAAGGAGAGATCAATTATGTATCACAGGAAAACAAGAAAAGAAAGTAGACTTAACTATCAGGGCACAACCTGAAAGCCAGAAGATCTAAAGGCCTTCAGATATGGTTTAGGTGATCTGAGCATTTGTAGTGAACTTGATCAAAACTTAATGACATGAATTATCTGTTGTGTTTAATTAAATTCCATACAAAGAGTATTGTTTTTGTATATATAGAATATTTTCTTACAATTCTTTTGAATAGGCAGGCCAACTTATGAATTTCCCATCCCAATTGCTCATCTACCACAAAGTCCTGGTAACCGGGTATGCTCCTGTCACTCCCCCCAGTACACCAGTAACATGGCTAGTTCACTGACCCCTTTATATTGTTGAACTGATGCAGTTGTCATATGTAATTGTTGATCTGATGATTTGGTGGCTAATAAGGGGTCACATAAATGACATCAGGAAGAGAAAGTTGAACCTTCCTCCCATTTCATACTTTAGCACATACTATGGATCTACATATCATTTGCCAACGACATACATGTGGAGTCGTCATGTCTTACCTAAACCAAAAGGTAGGAATTGGATTTTTTTGGTGATACAGTAGCAACGACTGTAACAATAAGTATGCTGAGACAACTCTGCTGTTGAAAATGAAGAATGCATGAAGTATAATTGTATCATTTCTTCAATCATTTGTTTTATCCTAGATGACTTAACTAATGATAAAATCTAATGGACTTGCAGACTGGGGACCTAAAGTTGATGTTGTTGGTTATTGTTTCTTAAACCTTGGGTCCAAGTATCAGCCACAAGAAGAGTTAGTAGATTGGATAAAGAAAGGGCCGAGGCCAATATATGTGGGCTTTGGAAGCATGGTAAGATCCTTTTCTCTTTTTGCAGCATCTTATTTATGATTGTATGTAATAGCTTCCTTATTGATTAGTTGTGCTTGTAATTTACTAAAACAAAAACTGTTATTGTTTCTCCTTGTTAGCTTCTTGATGATTCCAAGAGAACTACAGATATCATTCTTGAAGCATTAAAGCATACCGGACAGCGTGCAATAATTGACTGTGGTTGGGGAGGCCTTGGTATTTGTGAGTATCCTTATCTTGTTTAGTTTTCTTTTCGCTCACATATTTGCCTTTTTGTTTCTCATGTCTTTAACTTTTGTTGAACAATGGTTCTTGATATCATATGCTCTAAGGAATGACTAATATATATAACATACGTTGGATTTTTATAACCTAGTTGGTGTCTTGCAGCTTCTGAACTTCCAGATGACGTCTTCCTTCTCGAGAATTGCCCTCACGATTGGCTTTTTCCTCAATGTTCTGCAGTGGTGAGTTCCTGTCAAAGCAGTAACTAATTGGGATTTCCATACGTGTGGATGTTTAGTGCAATATTAATCTGGACAAGAACCATTGTAGCAAAAGATCACTCTTTTTAATGTATGTTAGTATTTATATAAACCCAACCTATGTATTCATTGGTATGTGTCCAAGCATCAAACTCGACAATTTTTAGTAGTAGAGAAATGAAGAGTCCAAGTAATGGTTTTTAACCTAGATGCTTATAAAATAAATTGTGTTTCGCGTTTGCAGGTTCATCACGGTGGTGGTGGAACTACAGCGGCTGGACTAAAAGCTGGGGTATGTTTTACTGACTGTTACATTTTTGTACAACGATGATGTATACAACTTATTTCCATTAGTTCCCTATTTAAGTTGCTCCAGTGATAATATCAGACCATCAAAACTGCTGTAAATGATTTCATGTTTATATATGTTGTTTGACTTGTGTATTCCTAACAAGTCAATGCAAATCAGATAATTCTGTTTTGCACTCTGTGCTTTTGCTTAGAACTTGTGACATTATCTGATTGAAAACTTGATTAATTGCAGTGCCCCACTACAATTGTTCCATTCTTTGGAGATCAGTTTTTCTGGGGTGATAGGATTCATGAGAAAGGATTGGGGCCAGAACCTATACCTGTCAACGTGCTCACTGTCGAAGCTCTCTCTGATGCTATCGAATTCATGCTAGAGCCAGAGGTAATTTCATTCTTAGACATTCTCTGTACTTCATCTAACTAGTATTAGACTATTAGGTACTATAATGATTCCAGTGGCCAAAACGGTTGAAAAAAGGCTTAGCTTACGAAGTTTTTTGATTGATACAAGGGGGGAAATCAGTGTATAATGCATCTTAGAATTCTGGTTTAAATTAACAACACCTTACAAACACATACTGAGTTTAACCTCCCAGTCTAAATTAGCTCTAAAAAGTTTTCGGCACTCAAATGAGCCTCTCAAATGATATAGGAGTAAACAGAGTTCAGAGTCCTGAGATATCTATGCATATGTATCATAGGATTCATAGGTATTAAACGAGCCTTTGTTTGAGATTCAGGTCGAGTTTTGGTGGTAACTATCCAAAATGTAATCTACAAATGTGCTAATATTGTAAAATTGATGCATTTCATAATTGCACTGTAGTAACCTTTTACACTCTCCTCCCCTCATCAGGTCAAATGTCGAGCAATGGAAATAGCTCGGTTAATAGATAATGAAGATGGTGTTGCAGCTGCTGTCGATGCATTTCATCGACATTTACCCAATGAATTGCCGGTGCCACCTGCATCAATGGAAAACAATTGTCCAAATCTTATTCAGTGGTTCTTTGTTCAAATTGGAACAATTTGCTGCGGTGTTTGTTCTTAGATTATTTTGTAGGTGTGACTGTGTGAGTGAGAGTAGGGTTTTTGTATAGCTTTTGCCCTCCAATGTTGTTTCATACTTATACCATTATTTGTAATTAACCATTCATTTTGTAAATTATGTTTGGAAAAATACATTAGGAAGTCCAACTCAAGAAAGTAATTTTATTAGGTGAATAGATTTGTTACATTTATTGTTAACAAATTATTAAGTTCTTGTAAAATAGTCATTTTTTGTGAAAGAGAAATGTATTGCTACATTTATGTAATTGCTATTTGGTTTTAATTATACTTGCTAATCTAGTGAAATTTGCTTTTAATTTTTATTATAGGAAATATCATTAAACTAGTAATTGTTTTAAGGTAACCCATTTCTCATTGTATTCTACTCCCTCCGTCCCCAAAAGTTCGACCCTTATGGCCAAATTTTAGCCCAAAATTATCATCCATTTACATTAAAGTAACCACCAATTTGCAATAATATTTGTGCAAAATTAGCTTCCCATATAAAATTTTGTTTTCTATGTACTTTTATTACTTTCTCCCTTTACTTTTTTTTTTTTTATAAATCCCATATTAATTTTCTTTCCAATATAGTTATACTTCTTTTTTAAAAAACTTTCTTAATACCTGCGAAATCAGCCCAAAAAGGTCGTTCTTTCGGGGACGGAGGGAGTATTACAATTATTTGTAAATACTCCTGTTAGAGGTTTAGATTTGTCAAGCTCCTCTTTTTTGCTCTAAACCTTCATCAACCATGCTACCTCCATTACTTTTATTAATTTATTGTACGACGGATTAAGGATCTTAAAATTATCCTGAGAGTATTTAAAATTATCCTAAGAGTATTTAAAATTACCCCTTATATACTAGTCTGTATAAGGGTTACTAATCATATCATATCATAAAACTAATATACAAAGCTAAATTTTTAGTCAGGTCACGAGACAGTGACACTTGGTGTTTCAACTTTTCACCAAGTGTTGCGCCACGTTGGATTGATTTAAATAGATTTCATAAGATAAAAATTAGTTTAGAATTCTATTTGGATAGAATTATATGATAAAATTATTGTTAGTTTAGAGTTTTATTTTCGATATAAAACCAATACTAGTTTTGTGCCCCGTGCTATGCCCGGGTTGTTTATCGATTTTTAATATATAACTTTTTTCATCTATATAGTCTTGTCCATTTATGTAAATTAATAATGTTCAACCAAAAAGAATGGTCGTCGAGAACGGTTATATATAATCACATGTCTGTTTGATTTTTATTTTTTTTCCTTTTGTATGTCTCTGGATCCGTCGTTTGTATAAAAAAGATTGGTATTTTATTGAAAATAAAATTCTAAACCAAAATTTTTATTGAAAGCTAGCAAAACTCTAAAATAATTTTTTTATCCTAATAAATCTATCGGAATTTTATGGAAAATAAAACTCTAAAGTACAAAGTAACTTTTTTATCCTATCGAATCTATCCAACTCTTTATCCTATTTTACAAAAATATGTACAAATCACTAGTAGAAAAAACAAAATGGCAAGCGGTTCAAACCCCCAAATGGCAAGCGGTTTTAAACCGCTTACTCTTGGGGGACTTGCCATTGTCCATTGAAATGAACCGCTTGCCATTTGAAGAGAATGGGCAGCGGTTTTGGCGCCAAACCGCTGCCCATTAGGGGTATAAAATATATATATATATATATATATATATATATATATATATATATATATATTTTTGCTAAAATTGATACACAATCAAAATACATGTACAAAAATTAATATTTTAATTCATTAATTGTTGTAATATTACATTTTCATAAAAAATAACATATTAAAAAAATTGATACTAGTCATAAAATCAGCCAAAAAAAAAATAAATAAATCAGCCTTCACAGCAGCACACACTGCCACCACCGCCACCACACGACGCCACCAGCCCACTACCGCAACCGACCCACTCGAACACGCACCACTAGCCTTCAACCCTCAGCCACGCGCACCACCCTTTCGATCTGAAACTTAAAAAAAAAAAGCACAAAATAAAATAAATTAAGTCTAGATCTGTGGGTAGATGCATATTCCAGCCAACAATTATAAAAAAAAAAATAATAATAATAAATAACTAGATCAAAAAATACAAAATGCAAGAAATTTAATTAGAAATAAACAACAATAATTTCAGATCTTAACTTAAAAACAACAAAAGTTTTGCAAAGTTAGGATAAATTAGATCTAAACTTCAAAAACTCGAAAATTAGCTAAAAATTCAACGAAATACCGGAAATTAAAGCGAGACTGACTTGAGAAGCAGCGATCTGAACCTTAATGCCGAGCCGGAAGATCTGAACTCACACGCACACGCACAAAATTAATATTGGAACCCATAAAATCGAACTCCACAAATTAAAATCGAAAACCACAAAATCGAAATCGAAACCCACAAATCGAAATCAGAACCCCCAAAATTAATATTGAAACCCACAAAATCGAATTCGAAATTAAAATTAAAATTAAAATCGAAACCCAAAAATCTGAACCCAAACCCACGATATTGAACTCCAAATCTGCGTAATCAAGCTCGAAACCTTGTTGTTGTTGTATGGAAAAAAAATAGAGTATGGTGTATGAACAAAGAAGAGGCGTGAAAATAAATTAAGAGTGAGAAATGGACTAAGAAGAGGCGTGAGCAATGGAGGGGAGAGGGGAGAGGATAGAGGAGAGAGAAGAGAGAGAATGTGCGTGAGAGGAGAGGCGTGAGAAATGAGGCTAAGTGGAGAGAGCTCGTGAGAAATGAATGGGCCCGTATTTAGTTTTTAATTTGTGGTTGGTGCACCCGCGTGCACCATGCGCATGGTGCACCCAAAAGAACATTTAGTATATTTAAAAGAACATGGGTAACTATGGAGTCCGTTTAGAGCAGCGGATTGTTATGATTGCGGCGATCCCGAAGGATCTTCTGGCCGTTTTATTGGAGGACCTTAGTGGGGTTTCGAGAGCTAGAATGGTTCCTTCGATGAACCCTTAGCTAGTGACTTAGTTTGTTTTTTGTTCTTTTCTTTTTCGTTGTTTGTTTCCTTTTGTTGCTTCTGGTAGTTGTTTGCTTGTTTCCTTAGGGGCTTTGCCCCTCTCTTGCACCAAAAAAAAAAAAAAAAAAAAAAAAAAAAAAAAAAGAACATGGGTAAAAAATGAACATGTTTTTATTTTCTTGCAACTGAAAATCCATCACTCTCTTCTCCTGCAATTTCTCACTCCTCTTTCCCTTCCTATCACTCTCTTTCTTGCTGCCAATTTTTACTCTCCTTTACACCATCATTTTCATTTAAGAATTTCAATGAATTTGGGTAAAATCATTTCCAAAGTACTCATTTTCTCTCTCCATAACCTTTCTCTTTATCTTTTTCTATTTTGCAAAAAAATTTCAAAATAGCAAAATTGTTCATCTTCAAAGTGAAACCCAAGAAAAAAAATTGAACTTATTTCAACCTTCAAACTTAAGCAAATGGTGGATTCAAGTAAAACGTAAGTATAAATTTTGTACATGCAAATTGTTTTTCGTCAATAATTTTAAAGTCAAAGAGTTTAATTTTGTCCATTTGGGGTTTTTTTTTTTTAAAAAAAAAAATAATTAAAGCTATAAAGTACAAGTTGTTCAAAAAAGAACAATTAGAGGAGAAAGAAGAATAGTAATGAATTGAAGCCAACTGGAAGATAACCAAACAAGGTTAATTTTTCAAACACTAGCTTGTTCTTTTTCAAACACTAACATGTTCTTTTAATTCCATGTTCTTTAAAATATGCCTAATGTTCTTTTCGGAGGTCATGTTCTTTGTCAAACAAAAACATGTTCTTTTGTTCAACAATATTATGCATGTTCTTTTTCAAATACTAGCATGTTCTTTTTCAAACACTGGCTTGTTCTTTTTCAAACACTAACATGTTCTTTTTATTCCATGTTCTTTAAAATATGTGTAATGTTCTTTTCGGAGGCCATGTTCTTTGTCAAACGCAAATATGTTCTTGTGTTGAACACTATTATGCATGTTCTTTTTCAAATACTAGCATGTTCTTTTTCAAACACTCGTATGTTCTTTTTTTTTCCTCATGTTCTTTAAAATAAGCCTAATGTTCTTTCCGGGTGCACCATGCGCATGGTGCACCCGGGTGCACTATACTATTTTCATTTAGTTTTAGGGTTTTTTAAGGAATGGCAAGCGGTTTTGGGTTGAACCGCTTGGCATTTGGGTAAATGGCAAGCGGTTTTGGGTCGAACCGCTTGCCATTTGACCCAAATGGCAAGCGGTTCGACCCAAAACCGCTTGCCATTTCATATATGAGGTTGTTTTTTTTTGGTGGGTTTTTCGAAGCGGATTTTAAAAACCGCTTGCCATTTGGGGCTTCCCATTTAGTTTATTCTACTAGTGAATAAATCCTATGTGTCACATTAGTTAAATTGTTGCCTACGTGGCGCGACACTTGGCGAAAAGTTAGAATGCCAAATATCGCTGTCTCGTGACCTGGCTAAAAGTTTAGCTTTATATATTAGTTATATGAATTCAAATGTACAAATTGAATTATAATTTTATTCAAAAACGTTATTAGATTATAACTCTCAGAAACTATTATATAAATTTATTTTTTATATCATAATATTTTTTGGAGCAAAGTAAGTAGTTCAAAAGCGTAAAAACATCATTTTAAAATATTTATAATATTTACTAATTAGTCAAAATAATATATTTCACAATTTAATATAATTTAATTACTACGTAGAACTTTCAATTAGGGTCGGGTCATGAGTCATCTTGGATTGGGTCACTTCAGATTACGAGTCAAGAAATGTTCAACCCTTGCCCAAAGTTTTGGGCTTCGAGTCAATCCAACGAACATAGAACATTTATTTTATTTAATTTTTTTTTGGTAATTTTTAATTTTTTAAATGTATTAAATCGAAGATTTCCACCAACATTATTATTCGTTATTACATGCATCGCACGGGGTTCATCTAGTTCTTAATTAATTTTGTATCAATGATACATTTTAAAATTTGATATATACATTAAAAACTTATCTTAAAATTCAATAAACAGTCCGGGCATCGCACATGCACAAATATAAAGCTAAACTTTTAGCCAGACCACGAGACAGTGACACTTGGCGCTCCAACTTTTCACCAAGTGTCACGCCACGTTGAATAGATCTATATAGATTTTATTGGATAAAAAAATAGATTCGAATTTTATTTTCAATTAAATTTGGATAGAATTTTAGGATAAAATTGTTAGTTTAGAGTTTTATTTTCGATAAAATACCAATATTAGATGTACAAATTGAATTATAATTTTATTAAAAAAAAAAAATAGATTATAACTCTCAAAAGATATCATAATATTTTTGGAGAGAAAGAAGTAGTTCAAATTCAAAACATCCATTTGTAATATATATACTAATTGGTTAAAATAATATACTTCACAATCTAATACTTCCTCTGTTTTTTTATACTTGCAACACAATATCACATTTTTCGAGGGGGTGATTAAACTAGGTAAACGAATGAATTAATTGAGCTATGAAATTTAAACTGTAGCAACTTATCCCTTTGTTCTTATAGGTGGTAAAATTTTATAAATTAATTTATCCGTTTACTTAGTCTCACATCTTCCTTAAAATGCGTGTCAAAGGGGTGTGTTGCAACTAAGTAAAAACGGAGGTGGTATAATTTTATTACTAGGTAGACCTATCAATTAGGGTCGGATCTTGAGTAATCTCGGATCAGGTCACTTCAGGTTACAGGCCAAGAAATGTTCAACCCTTACCCAAAGTTTTGGGTTCGGAGTCAACCCAACAGGCTTTGAACATTTTTTTAATGGGTTTTTTCTATGCTATACCCCTAAGGTATTCGAGTTTCTAAGGTGTACCCATACTTTTTCAAGTTTCTAAGCCGTGCCCTTCAACTCCTTATCAATATTAAAATGTACCCTTATTAGTTGTTTAAAAATTATTTGAGAGTGTGATTTCGTGGCTTCAGTTTTCATTATTAGGGTTGCGGTGGCTAAGATTTCTTTCTCCTACCGTTTCCTTACCTTTTATCATCTTTCTATTAAATTTATAGTTAACTTTAGGTGACGTGGAAGTCCCAAGAAGGATACCATTTATTAATGATAGTGAGTTGAGGGGCACAACTTAGAAACTTGAAAAAGCATGAGTACATCTTAGAAACTCAAATACCTTAGGGGTATAGCTTAGAAAAACCCCTTTTTTTATTTAATTTATTTATTTTTGCTATTTTTTTTTATTTTTTTTATGTATTTAATCGAACAATTTCACCAACACAAAGTCTTCTATGTGGCTGGCTACACCGTGCGGCAAGGGGTTACTTCGTTAATGTAATAGAGGTTACTTGGTCAGTGTTATAGGGGTTACTTTGTCAATGTTATAGGGTTAATCGGTTAGTGTTATAGGGATTACTTAATCAGTATTATAGGGGTTACTTAGTCAGTATTATAGGGGTTATTTTGTTCTTTTATTAGTGGCTACACGGTGTGGCTAGCCAGACACAAGACAAGTTGTTTCACCAATATTACTATTAGTCATTATATGTCTACTAGATAGCAAATTATCACAAAAGCACATCAATTGCTAACTAATTTTGTATCAATGATATATTTTAAAATTTGACATATTGATTAAAAATATATCCTAAAATTTAATAAACAACCCATGCATCACACCAGGCAGAAAACTAGCTAATTTCTAATATAAATATTTTCTTGAAAAAATTCTCATAGTATAATAGCTTAATCATATTATCCTTTATAAATTATAACATGTATTCATTAAAAAAATGTACTTTAAGATACAATCAAACTCGCTACAAATTAATTAAACTATTGAAGTTATCTTCAGATTCACCGTTTTCAATAAAAATTAACGAAAAACCGTTCTATACAAGACTTATTGAACCTCATATAAATTTGATCTTATTCAATTTATTTATGTATGGCTTAATCGATAGAAAATTAGTGTTATTCATTTGTCTTGTCGCCTTTGTTCTCGTACTACCCATAAGCTTTTGTCGTTACATTACTTACAACATGAAATACCATGGAATCCTACAATATCTAAAAGCATACCAACAAGTGTGCTCTTCGTTTTTGGACGTTAATGGCCTGATTTTATCTTCTGCTCTTCCTTGCTTCTAAAAATTAAACATGTTTAAAGTTCTTTGTCACTTGTGATTAGAATAATGACCATTTTTTGTAATTAAAGTCTTATTAATTCCCAATGCATTGGTGATTAGATAAATTTAAAGTTTCCAATCACAGACTCTACTAGTCTAGGATTCCTCAAATTAAAAAGAGAGATTGCTCAAATGATGCCTTGTGCAAGGGGATCATTGCCAAGGGAAACCATTTGGCAAGATACTTTATAATGACAAGACAACATATAAAATAACTTAAATAAGGTTAAATAGATACTGATATGAGTACTACTAATTGTAGGGTTTATACATATATCAACCAAGGGCCTGTTCATATTTACTGAATTGAGCTGAATTGAACTGAACTGATTGGAGCTGAACTGAACTGATTGGAACTGAACTGAACTGAACTGAATTGAGCTGAAATGAATATTTTATGTGAGAGGGAAATTAAGAGCTGAACTGAACTGAACTGATTGGAACTGAATTGAACTGAAATTAAGTAAATGTGAACAGGCCCCAAGGCTTGCATCACTTGGTAAAATTGTTACAGTACCTTAAATTTGTTGAGGTTTGATCCGGCTCGCTGGCTATAAGACGGTCCAAATGGAGCCGCACACCAGGGCCTTCAAAGCTCTTTCTTTCTCTTCCTTGTGCAAGTCGAGTCAATGCGTAATAGCGGGTCTATAATAGACAAACAAATAAAGTAAGGACAAAGCCATAATTATTAACTATATATATGAATACGAAAAAATATTTAAAGATATTGTCAATTACAGGCTCTTTAACTTTGATTTTGACTCTTGTGTCAAAAAAAATAAATAAATAAACACACTTTGATTTTGACCCTATTTTTATTGCCTTATTGGGCTACACTGCCTACAAGATCTTATCCCCCCACACCTAGTGCTGCCAAAACCTGACCCAACTGACGCAATCCTAAATCGACACGAAAAATATCCGATTTAAATTTCGACTTGCATGAACATAATAATTTAGCATAACTCAATTTTGAAATTAAATCGAACCAACTGAACTTCACCAAACCCGATTCAAATATACGAAATGGACACCTCTACGACACACATGCGTTTGGACAAATTTTGGATGAAAATTTAACTTGGAACTCTCGTTTTTCCAATGCTGGTTTTTCATGCCATATGCTTTTTGCTTAGGAAGTTATTTGGTGTATCTTTTCATTTGTCATCTACACTTTTTGATTCACGTCTTTCCATGCTAATTTAGGCTTAGTTTACTTGGCTAAAAGTGGTGTAAATTAATAAAGTACACTAAAGATAAGTGAAATCTAGTTGGAAAATAACATGTAGGTCTTTCCTCGAGTCAACAATAACAATTCCTATCATTTGCTAATAATAAGCATATATATTATGTTACTCCAAGGTTAGAAATTATGAATGTATTCATGAAGAATTATTGTAGACAGTACTTTGTACTTACATTTGAGTTCTATCCACATAACTCACCTTGATCATAACTTTTCATGATACTATATTTGATATTTTTATGTTGATTTTGGTTTCAACTTCCGACTATTCTTCTTTGTTGGTTACACTAAATTTTTCTTCTACATTACATGAACATCTTCTCTTCTACCATTTTCTTACAATTATACGCCTTCACTTTGGCTCTTGAATAACTCTCAATTATATCCGATCCATTTTCTCACAAGTTATTATTTGCTCTCTTGTCTATGTGCCTTGACCTAGACTCAAATGGCACTACGTACGAAACATTTCAACAAGAAAAAAAATATATAAACACGTTAATGTATGGGTGCGCAGTCATACTAATTATGTGTGAACCTTACTTTTTCCAAAGAAGCATAACACGACATGATAAGTATAATAAATCACAACAACAATCGCTATTTCTTCGAGGCTTGACTGGTATAACCAACATTTGTACCTACGATATTTATTTGAAAGTTATGGCATGACTTGACACTATTCATGACTAGAGGGTTGCGCTTTAATATGCCAATCAAACCCAAAAACCCTAGACATGTAAAGACGATATTATCAAATATCATCTTTAAATTTAACCAACAGAGTCATCTAAGAAATATAATGAATAACAAATTTTTAAAACCATAAAATTTTTAGACTCTTATCACACAACATGGTTGGTAAAACTTTCAAATATTATAAATATCATTTCACCAACTATCTACAACGTATGAAAACAATGTTAAAATTTAGTAAAATCACATTTTCGGCTTAATTGATTGGGATATAAATTATGTTCATCTTTTGTTCTGATAAACTAATTATGGAAGGTTAGTACAATACAATACTGTAGTATACGATATTGCCTCTAGAATATGTCATTACTTTTTTCACGGGTATATTCTGTGTCAGACAAAAAATCTTCAGTTCAATAAATTGCTAAACTATCATTAAAAATTAATCTCTGATTAAACAAATAATTTTTTTGAGGGGATGATTAAACAAATAATTAAAATCCCTTAAGATTTAAAACTCGAGGATTAGAGCATTTTTATAATGTCAAAACATGGGTTAAAAAGAAAAAGACGAGGTAAGAAAAAGATAAGCAGAAAAGAAAAAGTAGAGCAGTGAAAAATCAAAATGCTACTGCAATAAAAAAAACTCGTCTAACAATCTCGACTCCCAATAAAAAAAATCATAAAATATTTTGCACTACATTAATGAAAGTTATCCAAAAGACTGCAAATTTAAGAAAAATATAATCACGATTGTAATCATTTTTGAATGATAATCATCTTATCATACGATATCACAACCACTCATTTCTCTCCAAATTATAATCCTTTTTTTTTTTCTCTTCTTATTATTTTCTTAATACATAATCATTTATACTTTTGGCTTGAAAATAATTGCACTAACAATTTACAACGAGTACTATGATGGTGCATTTGATTTTTAGTACATACTTTATGGCAATTCAATCCATTAATCTAATAGATTCTAACTAGTCTAAATTTATTCTGAGCACAATAAAACTCTGTCAACAAAAGCTATATTGTGATGACTAGTCTAAAAACCTTTGATTAGATTTAAAAGTGAACAACTCCTGCACTAATATAAGCATGTACTCACACCATCTCAAGGTTGTTCTATAAGAAAATTGTTACGGAATACTTTTTAACGTTTTAACTAGCTAAACTTAATAAAATGGTAAGAGAAAAGTAAAAAGACCATAGTACTACATGTGAAAGCAAAGTCATAGTTACTCCTACAATATAACCAAGCAAGTTTGTGGGAAATTCACCTTATAATTTTACGGTCACAAGTTCAGCTACAATTGCTTGAGAGTAGGGGGATTTCCTTACCTTCCCCTTTACTATCAAGCGTGTCTACGGATTAAAACTAGCTTAATCTGTGAAAGGTGCTGGTTTAGTAGGGTCTTTGAAAAGTCACTCCTACAATATGAAGCAAACTCAAGGGTATATCAAAATAGAGAATTGGGCAATATTAGTGAGACGGAAGAAAATCGAGTATCCATGATAATCCTGCTAATGGTCCTATTATACTCCGTACTTTGGTATTAATGAAAAAAATTACAGAAACCAAAGTATGATGACTGTCATCCATTTAAAACTGTTGCCATAAAAAGGCAAACACTCTGACATCCAACAACACCACTACTCTCTTTCTTTCTCTCTCTTCACAAGACTATTCCTACACTCATTTAAAGTGAGCGCCACTATTGACTGCACATATCCCATTTCTTGTGACTTTGTGAGTGTGTTGTAACTACTTCATTCTCTCTTCAAATTCCTCTTTTTTAAACTCAGTAAAAAACTCTGCAACAAAACTCACTGAAACATGAAAGTTTTCAATTTCTATGGATTCTGTTGTACCCTATTCTTCTTCTTCACAATCTTCTTTCTTGTTTTGCAAACATCTAATTGTGCAACTGTTGTTGTTGATGGTGTCACTCATTGGAATCATCCTTCTGCCAACATTGGAGATACTATCAGTAAGCTTTCTAATTCTCACCATTTTACATTCTGAATTAGTCGTAAATTGATAATGATGTAAGCAGGATTTGATCTCAGGAATGTTAGATACCACCGCTTTACCAATTAAGCTAGTCGACATCCATATTTTGAACTACATTCTACTATACTAATGTCAAATGCTTTTACTTCTCTGCAGTTTTCAAGCACAATAACCAGTACAATCTCTACATATTCAGAACAAGAGAAGCATTCAACACCTGCAACTTCACTCAAGCAACACCACTCTCCAACCACAATTCCACAACCTACACAGTAAGTAAAACACCCCCACAAAACCCCCATTCTCTAATTCCTCACTTTTTCATTCACGCATTTCATCAAACACTTAATCTGCATTTTTCTTTTCCAGTGGCACCCATCAAGAACAGGCTCCTTCTACTTCGCCTTCAACAATGGCACCAAAATCCCATGTCAACAGGGTCAAAAACTAGCCATTAACATCACAACAGCAACCCCAACTTCTCCGGCGCCGGAAAATCCACCTCCGGCGACTCCAGGCGGCGTAGTTTCGTCTTCTCCGTCATACCCTTGGCCATTTCAACCACGAGAGAAGGAAGGTGCTAGTCCCGGACCAAGTTACAACGACGTCGGAATCTCGCCGGTGCCGGCGGCGTCCCCGGCGGCGATGGGAAGTATACCGTTTATTAACAGCAATCCGGCGGTTCCTTTGCCTACTGGTGAAGTTGATTCTGCTACTATTCGACCTTTCCCAACTTCTGCTAATCAAACTTCTTCTTCTCAGGTATATTTTTTGTCTTTCCTTTTTTTAGCTTAATTTAATTGGGTTGTTCTATTTTTGGAAGATAGAGATTTTTCAATTGTTAAAGGAAATTTTATTTTTAATTTGGAGATTAATAAAATTAGACATAAGAATGTAAAATAATGTATGGTTAATTGGTTAAATTACCGTAGAATATAGGACATTTCATCTCACCTATCTACAAAATACGAGTACATTAAACATGCTAAGTATTACGGAGTACTCCGTAGTCGGTACATATTTTTTTGTTTAGGCTTTTAGAACAAGGTTTAAGTTGTATTCGTATATCGATTTGATTTTGGTTCGGGTCAATTTCAGTTTGAAGTCTTTATGAATGACTAAATTATTTTTGGATCATTTTAGGCTTTTGGCTTATTTTTGTAGACACTTATTAGCTAGTTATGTGCTTGTGTTTAGTTAATTTTGGGTTTTGGGTCATATGATTACTTTAGCAATCTTAAATAATTGGGTCCATTTTTGGAAATTAAAAAAAATACGGAGTAATAATAATCTGACGAACAATGATTGAAAGATTAATTAGCTTCAATCAATATGCAAGTTCTGAGTGAAAAATTAAGTGAGGGGTTGAAGAACTACAACAAACCAACCAACCACAAGATTAGGAGTTGATTCTGATCACCTCCTCCGAGTCTCCGACTTTAAATCAAGTTATGACAGAGATTAGGGGTCGATTCTCATCACCTCCGGACTTTAAACCGAGTTATTAGAGGATTTAGGGGGTGTTTGGTTCAAGCATATTAGGTATAAGGTATGGGTTTGGAATGAGCAAAACCCATACCTTGTGTTTGTTTCTTGAAATTTTATTTTTCAAACCCATACCTCAAACCCCCAAGGTATGGGTTTTTGAAATCCAAGGGGGGAGGTGGGTATGGCTCATACCCATACCTTTAGGTTTAAAATTAAAAGGAAAACTATCATTCCTAGATAAAAACCAAACACATGAAATCAAGTATCAAGTTCCAACCCCATACCACCCTGGTTTCATTCCTCATTCCAAACCCATACCATTGTTTGAACCAAACGCCCCCTTAGAGGTTTTCTCGCGGGTTGGGATCCTCATATGAGTCATATAACTACTTAACTAGCTGGCCACAGCCAACAAAATTTCAAATTAAAAAGAAATAATGTCAATTAGTCATACATATACATATACATTGTTTGGACTTATGTCATAAAATCGCATTGGAATGCAACCTTTTGGGAGTGTGTTTGGATTGTTCCAAATTTAAGGGATTTACTATAAATTATTATGTTCTCTGTTAATTGTAATTAATTACTACTGACACCCTTTTACTTTGTTAATATTTTTTCAGGGAGTGAAGGAGATGAGACTTTTCAAAGGAGTAATACCTCTATGTTATGTAATTATTGTAATGGTTACAATAATATAAAAATGAGAGTTTTTATTGATTAATGTAAAATGAAATATAGAATTAGTAGGATTAGCCAGGTTGTTTAGAATGGGGTGGGGTTAGATTAGGAGTGTGAGAAAAGTAGCTTTAGAGGGGTGGTTGTTAATGATAATATGCTCTTTTGGACTTTATTACTTTGGAATCATTGTTATTATTATAATTACCACTTTTAGTAGTCTTTTCTTTTTTTTTAGAATTCATATTGCCTATTCTTGCATTTTAATAATCATGCTTTTCCTTTGTAAATGTTTTGGCTTTATTCTCTTCATTATTTTTGTAACCAAACTTTGAAATATTTTCAACTTGCACGAGCATTACAATGATGCAATCACGGGCGAAGATTTAAGGTAGGCGCGCGGATTTATTAGAGCCTTCAAGAAAAATGACCCCATATGATCCGCAATCCGATAATTATTATCCAACTTATTTCGATACACAAACTCTATATAAACCATTATTTGATATGATTCGAACTAATTAGACTTGTTTTGCTGCCAATTATTGACTTAATTTGAACCGATTACAACATGTTCTTTTGAGTTGTTGTGTCCTTTGTTTGACTTGATGAGCCCTGATCTGCTTAGTATTATTATATGCTCTACTCTGTTGATATGTGCTATGCTCTGTTGAAATTTGCTTTATTTTGCTTAGAAATTCAAAAAAATAGGGTCAAAGGTTTAAGGTTTGTAGTAATTTGTTGGTGGTCACGAGTTGTAATGTAATCTTGTAAGCCAAGAGAAGAGAAAGAAAAGAAAATAGGTGATGATGGTAATGGTATCCAATGTAGTGTATGTAGGACAATCTAATGTGCATGATTTAGGAAGTGTGTCCTCTGTTTCCATACCTGCCTCGAATTCCCATCTATGTCCCCTGATAACATGGCCATTGTTTGGTGTGGATTGTTTATCCTTGTTCGATTTTTTTACTGAGTATTTATTACTCGTAAAATTTACATGATGTGATATTACATGATATGATAATCATCTGGGTAATATTACCGCAATTGATTTATTATGACTTGAATTGAATTATCGTAGTAACTCATTTACTGCTCTAGGGGTCTGTTCATTTCAGCTTAATTTCAGTTCAGTTCAACTCCAATTAGTTTAGTTCAGTTCAATACAGCTCCAATCAGTTCAGTTCAGTAAATGTGAACAGACCCTAAATTGGTGTCATATTCAAGTGATGAATCATTTAGTTAGATTTTGCGGTTATTAGTGTCTCATCCTAGTCTTTTGCATATCAATTTTTAAGGCCGGATCCATATTTAATTTTAGTGTGTAATTTGTACAAAAATGAATTAATGTTGACTTTATATTTTTTATTAGGCCAAGATGCTTTGTAATCCTATTTGGGTTTTGACATGAATCGGAGTATAAATTTTACGTTCTCCACTTAAAAGTCACAAGTGAGACAGTGAGAGTGTTAAAAAACTATAACTTCATCTTTACCATGGATAATAAATTGACAAAGTTTTCGGGTGATTGTGAATGATTGTGATTACGACATTACGTAAGTCCTACATGACAGTTGACAGTCTTGACACAATATGCTTAACCACTTAAGTAAATTACTTGTATGCGAGGTTGTCTATTTCTTCTTACAAAAATTCAGTTTTAGCAAAACTATTTTGGTTGTAGACAAAACCTTACTTGTCACATAATAATCTCACGTGCAATAATCTTTATTGTTATATCATGTATTTGACTATTTGGCCCACTTTTGTACTACGTATTTGTATACACGTCATCCTCACCCATTTTATTGTTGAACTTAGTGTCTTAATACTTTGAGTTACCCTTTTAAACGGTCTTTACAAGATAAAAGAACGCACCTAAAAATACAACTAATACATGATTCATGTAACTATCACAAATTCGATGCATTTAATTTTTTAGTGGTACGATATGCACGTGATTTTATAAATTGAATAAAAGCTTAAATTTGGCATCAATCAAAGCGTTATCTTCCCGCCAAGCTAAGGCAAGTAGGCAACCAAACTTAAACCAAAACTTAACAAAAGCCAACTTAAAGAAATGCATATATTCTTTGCTTATTCTCAATTCTTACGGCCTGCTTCACATTTTACATTCACACCCACTTTTATTTCAATTTATTTCTCTTTAATACCGATATTCTATTTGCATAACTATAACTTTCAACATCATATAATATATATAAGCATCATCATAATATATGGTACGGTGTACATATATATGTCATATATTTTTAGTACATTTTTTTCATATAGTTTGTTTTTCTAGTGCATATTTGAAATATGGAGCTTGAATTAGACCTCAAGATTACCACAACTCAAGGTGATCATCATTCTACTGACTTTCGAATTGCTAAAGATCGAGTTGGTCCTGTGTTTCTATCTAGAGAGACCGAAACTATGTTTGTTCTTACGGCTCATCTTAGAGGTATCACATTGTATGTAACTATGTATGATAAGTTTCAATTAATGCATTTTTTTTTTTACCTCTCTAAATTAGGAAGGTTGCTGATTTCTATGATTTTTTTGAGTTGTTGTATTAGGTTTTAAAAGGGAAGATGTCAAGATCGACATAAATGAAGATGGAACACTAATTTCGATAAGTGGTGAGAAGGCGGTGCAAGAAATGGTAATGAAAGGATGGGCGATGCACAAGAATGAACCAAATTTAAAGAGTTTTATTAAGGTGTTCAAAATTCCTCTTGAGGTGATATTGGATCGAATTAAAGCCAATTACAATGATGATGAATCGATGTTGACAATCTACATGCCGAAGCAAAATGAGGGCATAATGATTGGAGGTGGGATTGAAGAGGTCAAAGAAGACGAAAAACAAGTTAGTGATCATGAAACTTTGCAAGAGGAAATGAATGAAGATGTTACAAATATTGATCAAGTAGATGAAATTATGCATGAAAGTGATGAGGACAATGAAATAAAAGAAATCGCCCCGAATTCACAAAGAAGAATTGATGACAAAGGCGAATCATCATCGGTTCAAGAAATTAAAGGAGAAGAGTGTAGTAGGATCAATGGTGAGAGTGACAAAATAGAGGAAATAGTTGAGGAAAAGGTAGAAGAAGGTTGTGAAACAAAACAAGGTATCAAGGAAGAAGAAAATTATGATCAATATGAGTTGGTAGAGAAAAATAATAAGTGTACACTATTTGGGCCTTGCATTTTTATTGGATCGACTTTATTTGCAACTCTTGTAATGTTGCTTGTTAGATTGGTTAAGCCCAAAAGGCATTAGGTATTGGGCTTTTAAAAGTCCATTTATATGTTGATGTTTTTTTATTATTTTTTTTTTTTTTTTGGGGAAAGAAATATGTTGATGTCTATGTGACTAGCTTTGAAAATTGAAATGAATTTTTTTTTTCTACCATAATTTATTTGACATGATTGTTATGTATTTTTTTTTAACTACTAGTAGTAAAAATAGTTTATTAATAAAAAAAAGTCATACAACATCTACAAAGAATGCTACGATTGTCATATATAAATATAAGTTGTAGTATATTAAAGTTCAACAAAAAAAAAATGTATCGTGTTTTATTGTGTGGCATTTGTGGCACTAACAAGCTATTTAAGGGTCTGTTCACATTTACTTAATTTTATTTCAGTTCAGTTCAGCTCAACTCAGTAAATGTGAACAAGTCCTAAGCCATGTTTTGCTAATCTTGTTTTCATTTCTTTCAAGAAGATAAATTGTAATTGAGTTCAAATAAGTTTTTATAAAATTAATTCATAAAGATAAATTCAGATGATTCAAAATAAGAGTTTTTCAAATTTAATTTACGTCTAAAATAAATTTCAATGTGTTACTTGTTTACTTTCAAGTCTCAACTTTCTCCATTCGCCACCTTAATCTTAACGGTTAAAGCCTCACAATTACATCATACTCTAAAACCAACTTAGCATTTCAAACTAAAAGAAGCAATACTCTCTAAGCTAGTCTCCATTGACCATAATTAAGTCCTCTAGAAATTCAAGATAATTAAACAAGCATGAAACTTGAATATAGAATTATCAAATTGACAAATAAAAGCAAGAAATCAAGGCACGTTATCAAGTGGGTAAAGAGAAAGGATATCACGTTCTCAAAGGTGTTGAATATTTTTTTGAAGTAGGTCGTTTGTACATATCAAGCTATTAAACGACGTGTTGGCATCAACAATTTGCAGTCTAACAAGTCAAAACTAATCCGCCAAATTAAAGATAACACGTACAATTTTAATTATAAACAAACAAAGAAAGATTCAACCTACATTTTTCCGAATAATAATATTGACTTGGTCAAATTTCAATAAGTTGACATACTATTCAATGAAATCAAATTATTATAAGGTCAAACAAATACTGTATAACAAAAGAAAAGATAAACAGAGCAGTGGCCAGTGGGTATCATTAGTCATTAGACCATTGAAAGGTCCAATGATATTCATCAAACCATAGTAATTACTATAAGGGGGTGTTTGGCAAATGGGAATTGAGGGAGAGAATGGGAATTTTAATCCCAAATAAAACAAAATCTCTTGTTTGTTAAATGGGAATGGGATTAAAGTAGGGAATGGGAGTGAGAATAAATAAGGTGAATTCCCACTATTTTATTACCTAGGGAGGGTAGGTAATAAATGGGTGGGAATGGGAATAAGTAGGAAATGACATTTTTGCCATTAATGAAAAAAATAGAGGAGAAAGATTAGTAAGGGTAATATTGTATTTTTGTTAATTATTCCCCATCTATTCCCATCCACTACCCAAACAAAGTATTGTCATATTTTTCTATATTCCTAACAATCAATTCCCAATCTCATTCCCACATTTGAATCCCCAAACTCCCATTCCCACATTCCAAACGCCCCGTAATATTACTGCATCCTAACTAAGTAAAACGAGGTTACTATCTCTGTTTCTAAATAATGTATACACGTTTTAATTTTTCCACTATTTATCTACCAACATTTTTTATATACCAACATTTTTTTTATCATGAAATATGTTGTTAAATACTCCCTTTGTTTTTTTTATATGCATCAGTTTGACCGGCACATTTGCCGAGACGTTACTTTGATTATTAATATCTTTAATTGTGCATTAGTAAAAGTTGTAACAAAATTATATTATGAAATTAGACATTATGACAAATCTAATGATATATTATGTAATAACATTTATTTATTTTTTAGAGGTGAAAAAATTAAATCAACCATGGTATGTGAATAGTGCAATTGTCAAAGTGATGCATATAAAAAAAACGGAGGGAGTAGTTATTAATGATGTATAATATCATCTTTTTATATTTTTATTAATATTTAATTAATACATCTAAAGTCAAACTATTATATTGACATGTGTCAAGTTTAGCTGTATCAATTATTTAGGATTCGAAAAAAGAAATATAAGTGCAAAAAAAGGTAAAGGTAACACTACCTAGTACCTAAGAATAGACATGACAATCCTAACCCAGACCCGAAGACTCGACCCGTGACCCAAAATCAACCCAATAACATTGACCTAAAACCCAAAATCAACCCAACCCGTCCCATACCGATCGACTCGAAAATAGAGTTGACCCAATTTTGACTTGACACTCGAACTGACTCGAAATATTAGCTGATCCGAAATGACCCAACCTGAATAACCAATTTGTCAGGTGTACCTAAGGGAGTACTCGGATATTCAGATTAATCCATAACTCCACAGGTAACAAAACAAAGAAACAGTCAAATGAACCCAAAAACAATCTGCCAAATGCCAAGCATGGGGTGTTTAACATTAGCCACCCACAAGGCTACAACTCCACAGCCCAAATCCATCTGTAACTCTGTACGTTGTGTTCAGCACAGTAATCCGAGGAATTTTAAAGGGAGGAATGTTAGGCATTTCTTAATGCATAACTAGGGGCATTGCGGTAATTTCACGTTATTTTGTTTAGTAACAGCTGGGCTCCCGTTCTGAAATCTTCTAACACCGTTTTTCTTTTTGGTTGTATAATTTTCGTATTTCATTTCGTATGTACGTTGTTACTTGTATGAAATACGTAGTCTAAGCTTTCTTTTTCTTATTTCGAATTCAATTCTTCCCTCTCTCTCACTCTCTCTCTTCTGGAGCTCGACATTCTTCTTCTTTCTCTGTTCGTTCCACCGGACGTTCTCTCTCCACTTTGTTCTTAATTTATACACGACGTCGTGGTGGTCCTTGAAGTACGGTTCCTGTTAGACCAGCTCAACACTGCGAACGAGTAAGTCCTTCTTCCCTTCTCTTCCACTTCGATGTTGTAATTAGCAATTGTTAAGGAAAAAAACGTAATTGTTAGAACCCTTACTCCAGTTATTGTTTTTCGTCGCTAAAGATTTGAAGCATATGTTTTAATTGAATCGATTTTGGGTTTTATCGTTATTTGATTTGATTTGGTCTAATATTGGGTAATGTTAAAGTTAGGTTTTGCGATTATTAATTTAGTCGTTTGCAATTGATTGTAGTTTCCTGTTCAGTTGAATGGTTTGTGTTTTCCTCCTGTAATTGACCCCCTTTCCCGTTACACGGTGTAATTTGGGTTTTTGATTAGCTTCGTTAAGCATTGCAATTTAGGGTTTCAATTCACTGTAGTATGTGTCGTTCACCAATTTTCAAGTTCCAGTAATCAATTTTGTGGTGCCGGTGGATTTTGGTTCAGTTTGTTATATAAGGTTATAGTTACTTTGCGTAGATTGCGGTGGTTGGTTTTAATTTTAGTGTGTGTGATTTTGTTTTTTCTTTTATTTGTGGTGGGTTTTGGAGGATGTGGGAATACTTATTTGCACTTTTTTTGAAACTGTAGGTGAATTAAATTATGAAGAAAAAGTCTGTGGTTCGGAATTTAGGTTGGCAAAAGGGGGTAAGTTATTTATAGTGTTTTGTGTTTTGGGTAATCTATTCTGAAAATTGTTGATACTGAATTGTTGGTTTGGAATTGGGTATAGGTCAGTTTGAAGTCTTGTAAAGGATCTGATAAGGGGCAAGGGTCGTCTAAAGTATCAAAGGGGCAAGGGGCTGCCAAAGTACCTAATGGTCAAGACCCTTCTAAAGTAGTTGTCCTTAACAGCAAAACAAATGCTAAGAAAAGGAATTCCAAGCATTCTGAAAGTTATGAGGATGAAAGGGATGTGGATTATCAAGCGTCAAGTAATTCCCATTCTGATGACTGTGCTGAGGATGATGGTGATGAAGAACAGTCAAGCTCTGAAGTGTTGAAAGGAATGTTGCTTCATTTCTTACAGAGAGACAGTAAGAAGAGGAAGTCAAAACATATTGATACAGGTTCAATGAAAATCCGTAAGGTATTATTCTTTTTGGTTCTTTATTTTTGTGGTGTTGTTGATTGGTTCAATGAAAATGCTGTGCTTTCCTTTTTTCACTTAATTGATAATGGACTGGTATTGTTGTTGTTAGGAGGAATGGAGAAGTCAAGGGCATAGGAGAAGTGAAGGACATAGAGTGTGTGCTAGGGGTGAGGTAATTAGGACACATTTCGAGAATGTCGGGAAGGTATGTATTTATATTCATAATGATGGATAATTGTTTAGGTATTTGGGGCTGTACATTTGATGTGGCTTTTTTATTGTGTTTTTTGTTGTTTTTGTAACCTGCAGCAACTAAATATTGTCTGTAGAGTGGAGTCATTTTGTGTTGCAGTACAGAAGTTTGACGATGACCGACGACAATTAGTTAGAAGGATGGGGTTTGAAGGGTTGTTGTGTCTGGAAATGAACATACCGCGGCAATTTTGCTATTGGTTGATGACTAGGGTAGGAGCTGATGGAACCGTAGTTTTTGGTGACGGAGTAATGTTGCCTCTTGGTGCAAAGTAAGTTAGGTATATTCTTGGTATACCTATGGGAGCCAATCCAGTGCCCACACATGTTGATATGGAGTGTGAGGATGAGTTGCAAAAGGTTAATCGGATCATTGACTTGTATGGTGTTGGGTCTAAGAAGGAAACAATATCACTGGCTGCGGCTTCAAGGGTAATGTGTCCACTTGATGAGTCTGGTGAAATATTGTCGTTGGGTGATGATGAGCAGGACCAAGAGGATTTCATGACTGCTTTTATGGTAGTTGTGCTTGGAAAACCGATATGCACAACTACAAATAGCTCGAACATGGCTAGGGCACTAGTCCCTGCTATGACAGTTGCCTCTAGAGCAATTGATTTTGACTGGTGTTCCTTTACCTTTTCATGGTTGTGTGATACCGCTGCTCGCTTTCAGAAGAAGTTTTTAAAAGATGGTTTTAGGTCTGGTTGTGGTGGTTGTCCTGTGTTTCTGCTGGTAAGTTTGTGCTTAAATTAGTTCTGATTTATGTGTGTTGGTGATTATTTAACTGATTGATTGTGTGTGTATATATATGGTTCAGATTTACTACCTGGATCACCTGCAACGCGCTCCAGTGCAATGGGGTGTCTATCCAAGGATCAAGGTGTGGACATCAGAAGAAATTCGCGCTGCTGTTGCTGAGGATCGATTGACAAGGGATAATTATGGAAAGTTGATGGTAAGGCGTGTTATAGTGTACAGCTCTTCGAGTTTATGAATGTTGTTACTGAATACACTGTTGTGCAGCCTATAGATATAGCATACAATGGGGAGCCACATCCCATGATCCCAAGGGAAGATGAAGGCTCTGAACAAGATGATGTTGTGGACAAGGTACATTTAATTTTGTTAATATAATCCTTGATTGGTAGATATGAAACATGCCAGTAACATGTTATGTATTATGGTGTCCATAATACCCTTGTGTGTTAGGTTTTGACACGGCTCGCTCCTAGACTGATTACCCTTGTAGAGGGCATTGTCGGGAAAGCCATGGGAGCTTTTGGTGGTGGTGGTGGTGGTGGTGGTGGAGGTGGCTCATATGTGAGTGATGGTGCTGGTGGTAACAGAAACAATGAGGCAAACACCGCAACAAACGGCAGCCTTATTAAGGGTCTACCGAAGGAAGTTTTCACAGCTGCTCCAGAGGATCAGCCGAATGATGGTGATGGTAATAAAAAAGGCGGTGAAGAGGACTTGGTTCCGAAGTCGAAAGTTGTAGACGGTGTTGAGCGCAGTCGTCAAACTCCTTTTGACAAAGCTTTGTTGGCTTTTGTCAGGGCTTGGAAGGAGGCTAAGGATGAAAATTAGTAAGCAAGCGTACTCCAAATAAAGCAGTGATTTAAAATTTAGTGTAGATAACATTGTATTTTATTGTTGTTGTTGTTTGTTTGTAGCCCTGGGCCGACAATTATTGAGTGCGATGGTATGGATGCTACTCAAAGAGATTATTATCGGCTTATTGGGGGGAGAGCGCGGCTGGGTGATCAGTATGTCCGCATGGCCTCTGTGCTTTACACAAAGGAATAGAGTGAAACAGAATTCCCGTTGTCTAGCAAGCGAATTCTGTTGGACCCTACTTATGCGGTATATGAACAGCATATATGTTAGTTGCTTATTTCATAGGGGTTTTTAACATCTAGTTGTTGTTCTAATTCTATTTTTAATTGTTTTCCCAGACAAGGCTAATGCAAAAGAACAAAGATTATGCGGATTTGGCAAAGATCCATGGGAAGGCCTTCTGTTCACATGCCCTGGATGATATACGCGTTGTGAGGTTCCTCACCTGTTCTTGTGTAGTTTAATTATTGCCTTCATGTTCACTGACTTTGAGCTTATTATTGTAGGTATTCATGCCGGTACTTGATTTGTCTGTAAAGGATGCTGACCATTGGTGGTGCTTAGCAGTAGATTTTGTGGTGAAGCAAATTTGGATAATTGATTCTCTTGTGAAAGACCCCTTTGAAGCACATGCAGACATAGTTACGGAGTTGGTTAGTCTCTCTAACACAGTTACAAGGTTCAGGTTGAAATTCTGGCATCTGATTTGGTGGTGCTCTGTTAATATACAGGTTCAGGGCCGGGATGTGCTTGCTGGTTCAAATCCGCAATGGGTCCTTGATCAGATGTGCAATTGGCCACGTAGAGTAATGGAAATGCCCCAGCAAACGGACACGTAAGTATTACCGAGTAACCCCTCGAATAACCCCTGTTTTTGTAAAGGAACATGCAAGTTTGCTTTGATTCTAACCTTTGTCCAAGTCTGTGTTTTTTTGCGTAGTTACTCTTGTGGTGTGCTAATGCTGTCATGCATCAAACATTGCGCTGTAACATTTGATACTCCTCATGTACTGGTAAGAACTTGAGTTATGTCAAGTGACTTAAAGTGTATGGCTGTTTCCTTATTATATTCCGTTTAATCTCAATGGCAGGAGAAGTCTGTCAATATACGGACCAAGATTTTTCTCGAAGATTTGCATAGCAAGTTCAATGCCATGAAGGTGAACCTGTAGGGTCTAATTAATGAAGATCGAAGAGGAGCAGGGAAGAGGAATGGGTCAGTAACAAATCAGTAGAAGACTTAGTTGTGTGTAGTAGACAATGTTTGAAGTTTGAATTTTCAGAGTATTGATACTTATGTTTTACTAAGATGTGGGCCTTAATGGCTCATTTAGAATTTGGATTTGGATTTGAAGACATGGGCCTTTTTTAAAATGGGTACTGGATATTACTGTGGTATTTTCTGGAAATGGTCCAGTTTTAATATGGCCCTTTATGAAAATGGTCAATATGGCCCTTTCTTGAATATGGATCTGGATTTTATTTATCCTTTTTCATATTTAGTATTTGGTTAACTAATTCGGATGGGAAACAAAATTTGCACAACGTAAAGAGCTTAACTCATTACAATTTATGTGCATGTTTGGATAATGAACATAAAGAGCTTAAACGTTTCTTATGATAACCAAATTTAACAAAATTAACAACGACATAACAACAAATTTTTTAAGTAGACGCACAGAGTCAAAACGTTACCACATTCAAACATAAACATATAGAGGTAGAACTAGAAGACAGTGCAAGCTTCAGCCACAACTTTCAAGCTAGCCATTCGGCACTGCTATCGCTACTCCACCTAAAACCAGCAGCACTTGACGAACCCTCCTTGATCTCATACAAGTGCTTTGAATGCTCTATACGTTGGACGTAAGCTGGTGGGTAGTCTTCGTATGTGAAAGGTTCAGCAATTACAAGAGGAAGGTTATCCATGTCGTTGTACCCATTTTCAGCCAGCATCTTACTTCTGAATTTCATTCTTTCTTCACTATCGTTGTTGATCAGCTCTATTGGGTCCTCAACTGAGAAGTTAAGCCATTCTAGTGTTATCTCCATCTTCACTTTGTCTGGCTTAATTAGGCGTTCAGCAGCAGTGAATCGCCTACCAAGCAGGGCCAAGCCATATTGCTCTCCATTTTGGCAGTTGTACCTGATTGCATCCTCCACATTGTAGTACCAGTCTTCTATATGGTCATCAAACAACTCCAAAAACCACCTCAAATATTTGGTGTACTCTGGGTACGCCATACAATCCATGATGGCTTTCAAGAGTCTCCGTAAGTGGAAGCTAACAACAATTTTAGCAACATCTACCAAATAAAACATGAAACAATACGCTTCTTTGCGGAAATGTCTTGCCATACCAATTTGAAACATTGATAAGAAAGGGTAATCAGGATGAAAGTCAATACCTTTCACTGCATCAACTAAACCCCCTCTAGCAATAGTAGCCAATTGATGATTGAACATCATATCCCTGATCCTCTTAGGCATGTGGAAGTTCCTTATAACATAATTGACGTCATGATTTCCATTGTCTTTGAGTTTCTTCACAACTCTTAAGAGCCTTTTCCGCTTCCTCTCTTGCTTTGCTTTCCTCAGTGCTGCAAGAACAAGCAAACAACAAAACATAAATTTAAGTGAGGTTATATTATATTAAAAATAAGTTATTTCCTTGTACAAAACAGCTATTGGTAATATGATTTCTTCACCTTTGTTTCCCATTGATTAAATTCTGTAAGTGAATTTTGTGTTATTTTTGGGGTTTATGAAAATAACAATTTAAAATCTGGAATTTGGGAGGTGTGGTTGGGTTTCATATCACAATACTACAAAAAGGACAAAAATTGAGGGCAATGGTACAACAAGATAGAGGAATATCTGTTTGCAGAGAGGGGTGTTGCCTTGAGCCAAACGCTAGCACATTTTGGGTGTACTATCCTTCCTTCTCCATATTGGGTTTTCCTTATTTTGGTCACAGCTGAACTCTGACCACACTCAACTGCAGCAGGCTTTTCACAGTAGTAGGTGATGGGTAGCAGGCCTTTTCTCTTCAAAATTTTACCCGGAATTTTCAAAGTTTATAAAATAGAGTTTTGTAAATTTAACCATCCCCTTGTCCAATATATTACCCTCTCACTCTCCTCAGTTGTCTCTCCATTTGAACCTAAACAACAAACTCTCTCAATTCCCTGTTTTTGGCTTGCTACTTGAATAATGAACAACAATAAGCAAATTTTCAGTATTACTGGTAGGGAAATGCATCTCCACCCTACTGAACCCGTGCTTTATTTCTCTCCCTTCATCCCATCAAAAACCCCAGAGCTTGATTCCAACTCCATTGAGTACTTTGCTAACCACATGGACTACTATCAAATGGCCCCTCCCTTACCCACCAATGAACTTCGTGAACGGCTTATAAACTCTCTTGACTACAACACCATGACTCTCATCCCTAGAAGTGTCATGGAAGTAGGCGATAATGACTGTCAACCAGCTTATTACCCTCTCCTTTCTGATCTAGATGGCTATCTGCACAAAGGGGTAGCTGCCTTTGCTAAGTGGTTCTGTGAGGACACAAAGACAGATGATTGTCCTTTGGTTCCAGAGGAGCTCATTCCCATCTTCGACATGAAGCCAAAAATCAACCCTGCATCCCTACCAATCTACACCTTACCTGTTAGAGAAAGACACATTTTCTTCTGGGAGAATTCTGCTGACATTCATGTCATGGAGGTGAAAGGTACTGTGAAGCTACTGGAGGTGAATGTGTTTAGCTGCATAACTCCTGTCCACAAGGTGAAGTACCACCGCGTTTCTATTTGTGGTAATCCCCACGAAGATGTTCCTGGATCTGGTAGCTTTCCCATTGGCTCTACTATTATTGCTTGGAATGCTAGAAACATCAACCGACCATCGTTCAATGAGACCTTCGAAAAAATCTTCTATGCTTTCTCCCCAGAAGTGGTGATAATTTCTGAGGCAAGAGCTGATCAAACAATGCTCCACTACATCACTGAAAAACTCAATGGAGTGTACAGTGTAGATCCTTATGGTATTATGAATGGATTCAGTCGTGTTCTACTAATTTAGGCTAAGAGAGATGCGTACCCATGGACTCTGAAGTGTGGTAAAAGCTATTTTGGTCACCAGATGGGTGTGTCCATTGAGGTAATTTCTCAGGTTATTGCTACAACAATTAGCAATTTGTTTTGTGTTTTTTGGTATTTTGTCTTTACATTTTTTTAAGCAATTTGTTGTTAGAGGTTCACTTTACTACATCAGTGGTTCAATTGTTGAGATGTCTTTACTAAATGCGTGGTTGAATATTTTTGATGTTAGTGGCTCACTTTTCTCAATCAAAGGTTCAATTTTTGTGATGGCAGTGGTTCATTTTAATCAATCCATGGTTCTATTTTTTGTAGTTAGTGGTTCCATTTACTGAACCGATGGTTCAATTTATGTGCTGACAATGATTCAATTAACTAACTCAGGGGTCCTATTTTAATGGTTTGTTGTTAATGTGTCAATTTTTATGATGTGTTAGCAATTTGTGACAATTTTACATTTATTTGTTGAATATGAGACATTGAATGAATGTATTGAACTAGTTAATATTAACTAGTTGAACTCATACGATGGCTTGAATCATTGTTGTTAAATTGTGGTGTTACGATGCGTAATGTGATTCTTTTATTCCGGGTAATTAGTTGAGGAGACTCCAAATTGATGATATTAGTGGTTAGATTGAATAATTCTATCAAGTCATATGTTAAATTGGTTGTTCAAATTAGATATGTAAACTAATTTTTATTTGTATAATAAGTTTATACGTGAAAATGGTTGAAATTGGTCAAAGAACATGTTTTCAAGAAATAACTATAATCAATGGTATTTTAACGTCCTAAAATAATACTACATCCTAGCGCAGTGGTACGTTTAAACTAGTGTGTTATCATACTTAGTTTTATTTGTTACGTTTGATATTAGATTAAAACTGATTTTAATTAATTGAATTGGTGGTTTTATGTGACTATTTTCACAGCCCGGCTTTAGGTTTCGTCAGTGGGAAAACGAGGAGGACTATCCAGAGGAGAATCCAGATGCATAAGGTGTAGTAGAGAGTGCTTGCTCTTCGTTTTTGGAGGATGGTGCCGCTCCGGGTTGATATGTCAACCTCTTTTGGGAATGATTATATTTGTTGTGTGTGAGCGGTTATATGCACCGAACTCTTTGTGTTTTGAGACAATTTATGTTGTTGTTGGATTACTTTTGTATTAAGCAATGTTACAATGTTTCAAGACCCGTTTAGCAGTGGGTTAGTTTGTTTGTGAAATTTCAATTAGAACAACTAAAGTTGATATGTGTTCTTGTGTCGCAAATTAAAGGAATATCAAATTAACATGATCAACGCAAAGAGAATTATTGCAATATGTGACGACGAGTAGATAAACGAATGTATGAAAATAACTTAAACATTAATTAGGACTCAAATAGAATCTTCTAATCAAATCACAAATTTTACCCCTATATTTGCCATTTATTTCTTTCAAATGCAAATTATATTTTACAGCTTTAATGAATTGTCTAGGAAATGAAAATTCTGAGTATATTTGTCATTAACTCTCTATTATTTAGATTACCAATGTTGAACAATAATAAAATATAAAGGAATTAAACATAATTGTAAAATAAAAAGGAATTAAAAACCAAACAGTGAAGGTAACCAACCCTTAACAAAAATTTAACACAATTAACACTTAGAGAAATAAACTTTAGAGGAAAAAAAAAAAAGGATTCTGAAAAATAATCATTACTAATTGCATTGATTCGCGCGGAACTTCGTTTACTGAACCAATACATCTCACTTCACTTACATCACAATTAATACATAAACCCATTTTTTCATCTATAACTTCATAATTCAAACCCTTTGAAAGGTTGTACAGTTCCATTGATCTCCCAATTTCTCCATCTCCCAATTTCTCCAAAATTAAACCTTTTTAATTTATTTTAGGAAAATGGCAGGCAACAACAAAAACAAAAACATTGCTTTGCCTTCAGAGGACGAACAGAGTTACCTTCAGAGAAGGGTTGAGTATCTGGAAGCAGAATTGAAATGGATGGAAAGTCGTCGTGCTGAGAAGGAAAGCCAGCTACAAGAAATGCAAAAGCGACTACAGGAGTGCATACAGAGAAAGAGGAAGTTGGAAATGCCCAAGGGGGTTGCAGAGTCAAAAAGGCGAAGAACAGAGGGGAATGCACCAGCGGAGGAAGAAGATGATCATCACGCTGATGATGAAGGAGGAAACAGGGAGGAGGAGGAAGAGCCTCTGTCTGATGATGAGGAAGAAGACGAGGACGACGACGGTGTTGTTGATGATGCAGCCCTTCAGGATCCTTTCTTTGGCATGGCTCCAAATTTTGACGAGCCATCGGGTCCTGAATCGTCTAATGTCCCGCCCTATCACTCTGGGTCCGGAACAGAGGCCTCGTCTTCCTCCTCTGCATCAAGCAATTCTGATCAGGAACGTTCTCCCCGCAACTACTACAACATGGTTTAACCCGTATCTTTCCTTGTTATTTTGGATTCTGCTGGTTTTTAATGTTTCTGATGTGTAAACAATATTTCTTATGACTTTGTGATGTTAATATTTTAATTAGATTTTTGTGAATTTGTTAAAAAATTATATCTTGAATATAATATATATGTCTTTAAAGTATTTTGAATGAAATTGTCTTTGAAATGGTTTTTCTGAATTGATGATCATATGACTGTTGTGATATTATTTTTGTTTATTTTGAATTGTTGATCTGATTCTGGAATTGATGATCATACCTACCTTAGTGTTTGTTCTGTTGAATTTGGTCTGGTTGATTGTTTTATAACATAAGTATGGTTTTCAGATTTGTTAGGCTAATTATGGTACTCTGTGTTTGAGTCCACCATGTTAGTGGTTCTCTGTTTTAAGTTGTTAGTGGTTCTCTGTTTTAAGTTGCTAGTAAGGGGCGCTAATGCCATATTGATTAAAACTCCCGCCACCAATTCCATATATTACTACTTTAGTGTTCAATTAGAAGTCACTACCATTGAATCCTTTAAGGAAACCATTTTTTAACTAAAGGGTACCACTATTGCACTTGAAAATATCCAACCAAATGTATTTAGGGTACCACTGATAAAATATAGGGTACCACTTATAAAATGTAGGGTACCACTACATCAATTGATAGGACTAGAAATTATTAGCTTAAACTCTAGATATACTCTATGGCTCTATTTTTAGTCTTTGTCCTTCTTTATGCCAATAGGTCACATTAAGAGTCTATTATTTGAATCAACTTGCCTAAACACATACAAGGCACAGTTGAAGGGTTTTCATTGACGTTACTTTTCCCGAATCACACGATTAAGTGATCCAACTTTGGGTGAGCCAACTTTGGCTTTTTGGTGTAGGCAAAAGAGCCACGATTGAGTTAAACAACCTAAGTAAATTGGATTAACTAGCCTTTAAACCTGGTCTTTAGGTGAGCCAACTTTTGGCTTTATGGTGTGGGCAAATGAGCCTTGATGTGTAGTGGCTAATATTTGTATTTGTAGGTAAATAGCACTTTATACATGGGACTCCAAACATTGATGACCATTACAATTGTGAAGGTTCTGCTAAATAGAAATATTATACTACTGTAAAAACAATGGGATTCCTGAAATCATTTAAGGGTACCACTAAATAATAGCTAGGACCAATTATAACAAAGTAGGGTAACATTTACTTTTGTTAGGGTACCACTAGATTTTCTGGGTGTATAAGTGAGGTTGAAACAAATATCAAAGGGGGGTGTGAAAATAATTTGTCTCACAAAACTTACTTGTAATGATTTTTTTAGTAATATATGTTGTTTTATTATTTTTAAGAAAAGATAAATTGAAGAGGTCACAAAAAAGTAATATGAACAATATTGTTTTTAGGCCTGTACAAAACTATCCGAGAATCCGAAAATCAGATCCGCTACTGATCCAAATTTTTGGATATTCGAACTTATTTTTCAATTCGGTTCCGATATCCGATCCGAAAAAGTGGACATCGGATGCGGATTTGGACATTAATTTTAGAATTTCGGAAATCCGATTTCCGAAACATATCCGAAATATAAAGCATAATATAATATAATTTTCAAATTTATATGTGTACATGACTTAGATTGCTCTTAGATACGATTACAAACATGTAGGAGATACTTTAGAATTCAGCAACCTACTTGTTAGGAAAGTTACAAACATAAGAGGAAGGATTGTACCATTGATTCATTCACAGTTTGGTTAAAGTACCATTGAAACCAGTTAGGCTTCCAATACAACATAAGAGGAAGGATTGTATGTTAATAATGGAACCATAACCTAATTTGAGTATACCACTATCAGAAAATATGTTGCAATTCCTCCTTCCATTGATATGTTAGTCACAGGTAGATAAATTTGTAGTTGTAATTCCACTAAACGTATTTACTATTCCAATACATTAATAGAGGAACCATGGTTGGTTCTAAGGGAACCCGTATACAATACATGTCATCTAAACAGAGTAGGAAACACAAGGTAATTACTTTGCTTAAATTGAAACCAGTTACTTAATATTCATAATTTTCAACATTGATAATTGAAAGGGTTACAAGGCTAATATTTTACACCCTTAATTCTTTGGAAGAGTGATAATTGAAGTGAATACAATTCTGTCAACCCTTAAAGTACAGGACAAGGCCAACCAACAATTGCTCCAATACATCAACCCTATGACATAAATTGTCAAATCCACTGTTGTTGACACTCCGAATGAGATCTTCATCCCGTGACCATTGCCAGAAATTGCAAGATCTGCATTTGTAGTAGGGCCTCCTGGGGTTAGCTTCGGAAAGGGAAATTCGAAATTCAACTAACACATCCCCTCCACAGTTGCATCTCTTCCCAGCAACCCAAATTATGTCAGTGCTGGAGTTGTGGAATCTGCTGCCCCTACAAACAGATGCTGAATTAGAACTCATAGTTAGTTTTCGTGAAGATTCGTGAAGTGTATATTTTTAAACCCTCTTGGGGTACGCTGTAGGCAATTAGTTTGGTTTTTTGTTTAAATTTCTTAGACAGGGGTGGCTGATTTGGGTTAGGATGCGCTATTTATAGGCCTTTGGATGTCATTGATTTTGGCGGAAAGAACATCACTAAATCCCGCCCTTATGAAAGTTAAAAATTTGAACACACAAAGGGAATCAAACCCTTTGCTATGTCACAACGACTAGATATAGAGTTCAGTGGGACATTTACATTTTCAGATGGAATTTAACAAATTCCATCTACATTATGTAACGTACCTATTGAGGTGGAATGATGTACATAGTGATACCCTTCTTTGCTTCAGTGGTAGTATAATAAAAGTGGATGTGACATATAATATAAAAAGTTGAACTACAAGTCATTTTGCATGATTAGTGAGTGAATAATGAGTATGATGTGAATGGCACTAATTGATGACTAACAACCAAATAATTTGACACTAAATAATTGCAACCACTTAGTACATCATATACCAATTTCGCATCATCACTTGCACGTTAATAAAGAGAAACAATTGATTTGGTCACTCAAGCACGATATGTAACATTCAATAACCCACAATAAAACTACAATAGGTTTCCCATGTACTACGCACACATGACCTTGTTGTGTGAAGTATTTATCCTTTACAACCACATACCGATAATATTGATGGTAACCTCTTAATGTGCAATAAAAAATGAAGGGTTCCTTAACTTAAATCAAATACAATGAAGGTACATGTATATTTTGAGTCATAGAGGGCTTGATTAGTAAGATCATCATTTTATCCAATTTATTTTGGTTTAGTTCAATTAAGTCCACAAAGTAGCTATTATAGTACCTTAATGGTACCCTTCGGTACGTAGATGGTACCCTAGAGGAAGTTATGTCAGTGTTGCCTTTGGTATAGATAGTAGGTGTTAGATAATATTAGATGGTACCCTTTACCCGTTTGGTGGTACCCTAGTATTGTAGTTGGCCATTTTTGTCCAATTTTGGGCTTTCATTACCAATAGGAGCATTAAACAACATCGCGGGGAAGAAAATAAAAGGGAGTCAAAAAACACACGAAACAAACAACACATTAGGAATCGGCGACAAAGAGATCTTTAACACTAGCTTTCTACTTATTCCCTCCCTTTCTACTTATCCTTTGATGTCTACTAGTTCACATCCTTGTCACTCAAATCAAATACTATGTGCTCTTTAAGTGGTACCCTTTGATATCCACTGGAACCCAATTTTATGCGATCAGTGGTACAACATGCTTTGATGTAAAAGACTATCAAATGTTCATTTAGAAAAGGAAGGCCTAGGCCCAAATTTGGTTAAATTTGTTTATCAAATTGAATTAAAACTAAGTAGTACATCACATTATTTTAGAAACCAAAAGGAAGGCCAAAATTTGGTTAAAATTGTTTATCAAATTCAATTAAAACTAAGTAGTACATCATATTCATTTATAAACCAAAAGGAAGGCCCAAATTTGGTTAAATTTGTTTATCAAATTCAATTAACACTAAGTAATACATCACATTCATTTATAAACCAAAAGGGAAGCCACAAATTTGGTTAAATTTGTCAGTGTCAAAAAGGTGTAGGCCCAAATATGATTCAAACATTTTACAAGGAGTTCAGTATCAAAAATAAAGGCCCAAATTTGGTCAGATTCAGAAGTATGGCATTCTTATGCATACAACACAATACACAACTGAATCTAACTCCTACGTGATGCACCAGGAGTTGGTGGTGGAGTAGCGGAAGGCCTAGGACGTGGCAGTATTGGAACGAACCCTCCTTGCCTGGATGCAGCTGATGCAGGGGACATGGGGCTTCTCCACCCACAGACGGGGATCGGATAAGGAGCATTGGCAACTGGAAAATTAGCATAAGGAAAGTAGGCACCCTGGGAAGAAATCTGGGAACCATGAAATTGCTGAACACCGCCACCAACAGAGGTAAAGTACCCAATTGAACCATCCATATCCACCATTTGAATACCTCCAGCAGAATGTGGGCTGTAATGATAATGAGGGTGGTGCGGAAACATATTCGACTGAGTTGCCTGCATACATATCATGGCATAATTAAAGCATTATTTGTAATTCCACAAACATGGAAAAATAATAACAACAAAGTCAAAACAATTTACCTGAAGCGTGGTTGCTGAACTGGGAGTACCAAAGGGTACCTGTGCATATGCTTTCTTTTTTGCTTCCGTGGTCTTAGACTTTTTGGCTTTCTTTCTTGGTTTCTCAAGGCACGACTTATACCTTGAATCAGTGGTGCGATGAGCAGGCCTCTTAGGTAGTGGAGGATCTTTAGGTATTACCGGAGGATCTTCCTCATTTTGGGGATCACAACTACCTTGTCTTTGCGTCGAAGGTGTAGTATCATTTCCTTTTTCCCTACAAACAGACGAGGGTGTACCAACTAAACCCTTCTTACTAACCACTGCAATCTTCTCATCCACTTGCAGTTCCAGAAGCTGCAATGCTTGCATGACCAGTGTAGTAGATTCAAGAAATGCCGATGCCTTGGAACACAACGAACCAAACCTGACCATCATTTTATCAAACTTACATACCTCTGCTGTTTTGTTAGGGTCATGGTAACAAACCTTGACCCGTGTGTGCTTTCTTATGACGTCTTTCCTCCACCTCCTTAAGATGTATTTATCAGGGATTTCATAGCAATTACTCATCTCGTACACCTTTATCATGTGGCGACAGATAATGCCAGCACAATCAAACAGCCTACAGCCACACGAAACTTCTTTAGTTGAACTATCATACAGAAGCTTATACTCCCTCTTCCTCTTCGAAGGTTTCTCCTTCCTAGAGTTTTTGGGTTTATACCAAACTCGATCTTCAACAATGTGTTCAGTCAAGTTATTAGAAAGTTTGTTTCTACGAATCTCACTCACATACATTACGCGACTGCACTCTCTTTGCACCTCCTTGAATTTGGCATCCGTGTACACTTTCTGGAATACCAATTCTGCTGGAAAGTCACTATATGCTTGTCGAACATACCTCTCATTATTGTCATCAGCCCTTTTCTCACTAGTAGATCTAACCTCCAAGGCATCGACATACCGCTCAACAAACTCAGACAGCAATGTGTGCCTGCTCAGGTATCCATCAAAAAACCTATGAATACTCTCAACACGCTGCGTTGTTTTCATGCCAGCCCAAAACAAGTGCTTCAGATATACAGGAACCCACATCTGACGCTCCTCATACAACCCTGTCCATTACATTTTACTATAATTAATCACAATGTATGTAGGGCCTTGTTCAAACCAGAAGGTCGTCCACATTGGACACACCCCACAAACACAACAGAACAGATCACAGACACCACAAACCACAAACCAAAAAAGGTACAGCCATAACAGAAAACAAATACAATAACACAGCAAACAACAACACACAAAAGCCATTAAAAGGTCTCTATAAAAAAGCATTTACAGAAAACTTCCTCCTACAAATAAAAAGGTCATCTAATAATAGCCAAAACAAAAGACAGGACATAGATTAAACAACAATACATATCCAGTTAAATATTCAATGACTTTAATACAAAAATAGGATCAAACCTGTTAGCCATTCATCAGATTCTAATTCATGTTTCTTGATCACTGCTTGCCAATTACTCTCAAACTCTTCAGAATCTGGACTGTCATAAATTGCATTCTCCAGGTCCTCATGCATAGCTGGATAATTAGGGAGCTTGCCCAATTTCTTGCCAAATTTCTTAGTAATGTGCTAGATGCACCATCGGTGAGTGCTTTCCTTCATGGTGACCTTCAACGCTTTCCTTATTGCCGGGTCTTGATCAGTGAGAATACCAATGGGCTTTTTCTCCCCCATACACCGCAGCCAGTTTGAGAAAACCCACTCAAAAGTTTCTGATGTCTCACGGGATACCAGTGCACATCCAAACAAAATTGTTTGCCCGTGGTGATTGACCCCAACAAAGTTACAAAATGGTAACTTGTATTCGTTCGTAAGGTATGTGGAATCAAAAACCACTACGTCACCAAATTCCTCGTAGGCAACCCGACTCCTTGCATCTACCCAAAGTACATCTTGTAGACGCCCAAACTCATCAACACGATACGTGTGGAAAAAATTAGAATTATCATCTAACATTCGCTTAAAGTAAGCAAACATGGCCTTTGTATCGCCCTCCTCAAACTGCTCCTTTCTTTTTCTCGCCACTTCTTCGTGAAGATCTTGCTGTGTGAATTGCATGTTGTCCCTACCATTTCTTTGTCGAGCCATACAGTTAAAAATCTGAGCTACTGGAACTCCAGCTCTCCGATCATTCAACAATTGTTGCACCAAGTGGGGATTATCATTGAGGAACTTTTTCCTAAACTTTGTAATGTTTTTGGACTTGCTTGGAGTAGGGTTGTGACCGGCATGTTCAAAATGCACCCTCTTAATTAACCAGTCACCGTCCTTATTCACGGTGGCATTCAATTGTACAGCACAATCCACTTTTTTGCTCTTCCTTTTTATCAACACTTCTTCACAAATTTGAGAATCACTCACAAATGTAGACCCAGTTTTCTTCCTCTTCCTTCCTGGCAAACCGTAGCATTCACAAGTCCATGTCACGTTCCTCTTATCCTTTGCATTCGCTCCTTTCCCTATTGTTGCTCCACACGACCGGACTACTCCAAAACCTTCCTGCTTACCATAATTCCTGAAATACTCATCATTTTTTTGCCAACTATCAAACACCATTCCAACAGTGGGAGGGGGAAGTGAAATCTCCACATTCGCAAACTCTTCAACCTCCACACTTATGGCCACACTACACTTTCCTTTAGTAGGAGTTTTATAAGACTCTTCCCCAACATTCACCTAGATTCATTAAAATAATTAAAACCTATATTCATTTAAATAATTAAATGAAGTGAATATAATAATTACTGCCATGATTATTATATATCAGCAATAAATGACAGAAAATAATGATTAATAAAATACTGATGATTCAGCAATAAATCACAACACCCAAGTCCTACATTCCCAAACAGATTGATTCTTAACAAATATTTAATAGAATATTCTATCAATAAATAACCCATCCACCATAAACAAACAATCAAAAACACCACAATTCAGAATTCCATGCTTAAACGCCAATCATCGGTAAAATCAATCCCAAATGTGCATAAAATCAAGCCTTAATTTCAAGCCCTAACTCGACAGATTTTGTAATTAACACCCACAACAAATACACAGCTCAACAAAGAAAAATAGATATACTAACGACCGACATAATAACAGAACAATCGAAAAAGTTACCTCCTTTAGCAATTCTTCAATTGCAGCAGCACGAGCTTCGTCTTCAATTGCAGCAGCACGAGCTTCGTCTTCGGCAACACAGTCTTGCTCCTCTGAACCACCGACAATAACGACTTCCTCCTCTAAATTTCCGACATCACCGACTCCCTCTGCTGGAATACCTTCGACTTCCTCCGCAACGAAAACGTTCTCCCCTGCTGCCCATTGTCCTGAACCACATTCAACCTCTATACAATTTTGTAAAAATGGATCATCCAATATTAACATCTTCCTTGCCATTTGGACTCATATAGAATTTCACTCTCAAATTTTGAAGGAGTTGAGGGGGGAAAGTATGGGAAGTCAAACCAGGGGAACGAAGAACAAAACCTAAGTGTGAGGAAGTCATAAAGAGAGTCAAAAAGTGTTTTTCGTATACGTATAAAAGTATAATACGCTTTTAACAAATACCTCCAATTCTCTTTTTTTTTTCCACATTTCTTCTGAACCCGTAATGCTTTTTTGGGCCCCTCCCGTTACTTACCCACCCCGTTTCCAATGTTATGCATTTCTAAATGCATAACTTTCCTCCATTTCTACTTCCTCCAGTAATCCATAAGCTATGAACTATGCATGCTTCCAAATTACGAGCAATAATAATATTAATAAAATAATCAATAACTTTATACTAAAGGCGAAATCAGGAGTGACGCATGTCATCTCCTGGTTAAAAATTTTCCTGCCAAAAGTTATTTTTTTTTTTATTTTAATTTTTTTGGCCAAAGCTTCTTAGAGAAGTTTTTAATACTAGTACAAACTAATACAATAATGTTTCACTTACTATTTGATAAGAATATTCCATTTGTACATATTCAAGTAAAGATATTACGAGTATTTTTTTTATTACAATATTATGCAATAATAGTTTTCTATCTATAACTTTGTAATGTAACCAAATTTTTGGGAGAATTGCTTTCAAAAAAAAAAAAAAAAAAAAAAAAAAAAAAAAAATTGGGAGAATTGGTTATGGGATTTTACCAGAAATGTTAAATTACTAAGTGTGATTATCACTCTAACACTCCAACGCAATTGATGGTACTCGTAAAATATAATTAATTTCATTTCTTTAATTACTTATGTGGTATATTTTGATAAACGGGTTTGGGCCACCCAAGACAATTGTCCACTTTATCTGATCAAGGAAGTTCCACTTCAAAACCATATGGCAATGAGGGGAGTAGAGCCTTAGTCTTATAAAGTGGACACAACTTTCTTATTTCTTCAATGTGGGATACACATGCCAATACAAACTTCTCGCTTATAAACTCAACCAATGTGGGACAACACACCACTCACATGTGGGTTTTCTCATGGGTTCAACACTCCCCCTCACATATGAGTTGTATATAATATTGGCCTAGATCACAACACAACTTAATCTGGCTCTAATACCATGTTAAACTCAAGAATATTGTGGTGAAAACGGCTTAACCTTTACATTGATAATAATCACATATATATACACAATATAATAGGAAACCTAACTTGTCTAAAACTCCTAACAAGGTAAACTTAACATAAATACAATATTAACAAATATAACAAAACCGGCTCTAATACTCCCCCTCAAGTTGGAGCATGCAAATCGCGAATGCCCAACTTGCGTAATAGAAAACCAAACCGGCTCTAATATATTATGTGTTTTATTTGCTAAGTTAGTCACAAGCTTACAAATTAGATTAATGTACAATAAATATTGATACTATGATGGACATAAAAAAAATCCCTAAAAAAATAAAATTGATGTTACCTTTAATGATAATCACCTTATCAAGTTGTTCACTTCACAAAATACATTTAAAGAATTTATCACTTATAAATACTTCTTAATATATGTACAAAGATAATTAAAGAATATATATATACACGAGGTAATACATCTATGTACGCACTTAGCATCCTATAATGAGTTGTTGACTCTTGTCAAATCTTGCATTGAAACATGAATGATTCAATTGATAGAAATGATAAGATTTGGAAGAGTAGTTAACGTAAAAAATGTGTAAGATGGGGATGTTTTGCTTGCTTGACTAGGATTGTGAAGATCGAGTGTAATTAAGGAGTAATCTTTATTGTTTAATTACGTTTCTAATACTTACAAATATTTATTGCCTGCTTCTTAGGAGACAACTACTCCAAACACACAGCCTGGCCTCACTCTTTCTCATGTAAATTCTACATTTTTTTTTTTTTTTAATTTTGTTTTTTCTGATTTTTAAGCCATTACAATAAGAAATCCTGTTCCAAAGCTTTGTCTTTTGGCACAACGGACAACACCACAAGGATTGCGGCCTCCCCTACATAATACTCTCTCCATTATAAAATAAAATAATTTTTTGATAAAATATAGGTTTTTTTTTTTTTTTATTTGATTTGATTAACAATACGTAATACTGAAATGATATTTAAAACATACTTTCAAATGATTTTGAGTTGTTACGAACAAGATCGAAGAGTATAAAGATATTCAAGTTCTAGTCTTGGATGAACTCTAACATGTTTCCGTATTACAGATTTACAGAGTTTGTGACTAATAGTCAGTTACATAATGAAGAAAAGAAATAGAGTCAAAAGAAAACAAAAGAAGGATGTGGAGTAGGCTTGATGGTAGCACTCCCATCTCGTAACCTCGAGGTTACGGGATCGATCCTTGCCCCCAGCATATGCTGGAATTTCCCCTGCCCCCGATGTGACAATTCCAGACATCAGGTATGGAGATATCTGGCCAAATTTTATTCAAAATTGTGAGAAGTGCTTAAAAAAAAAAAAAAAAAAAAAAGAGAGAGAGAGAGAGAATACAATAGGCAAGATATTGGTAAACAGATGAAGACAAAGAAATAAGTGTACAATAATTTAGTCATACAAATCATATACTACTTGGCTTACTTGCATATTCTAATTCGAGGCATGTATTGTACATTTGAACTTGTATGCTAGTAGTATGTTAAAAAATTTCATATGCAATTGCTTCTTTTTTTTCGCCCCTCGTGAGGAGGGGTCCTAAATCCTAATTCATGTAAACTTAAATATGAAATGAATACCTACAATCTGGTATCTAGAATTGCTGCTTGATTTGCTTCAAGCTAAACTACATTGAATGTTAGTGCACAAAACCAACAATATTACAATTGAACTATGAGTAAAATGATTCAGTAAAGTCTAAAGGTTATTTTTCTCAGCTTTCTTTTTGCTTTTTTTTTTTTTTTTTTTTTTTTGGGCAATTTTTCTTTCTTCTTACAGAAGTTAAGTATCCAATATCCATAATCCCAAGAAAAAAGAAATCCTAAATACACATGTAAAAAAAAAAAAAAAAACACTAATTTTTTAAAAAAAACTACAAATTAAAAATGAAAAAAAAAAAAAAAATTAAAAAGAAACAGTCAAGATTGAAGAACAACATTGTTCAACTACAACCCAGAAGCAAAAACCCTGTCTGAAACTCTGGATTATACAAACAGCAACAGCATCCTGACAGACTACAGATAATCCCAGCAACAACAGCAGCTGAATTATGGATCAAGAAGATCCCAACTTTTTTTTTTTTTTTTTTTTTTTTGTTTTCTTAATCTACACAATTATATTTGAAATTTGATGCTGATCACAATCATAAATACAAGACACATTCATCATTTTCTAAATCCATATATTTCTTGGTAAAGCAGCATCAATGTTGATTTTGCAAAACCAAAAACTCCACAACACAATGTATTCCATCTAATCCAATGTAGTCCAATCTATCGAAATCAGTCGATTTTCATTCAGAACTCCCTGCACGACCCAACGAATCGAGCCCTTCAGTTCGACTCCTAACAATCCGATGAAACACCTCTCTGACCTGCCTCTCCAAGGGGTATAACCCTTGCTTCAGAGTCTCAAAAACCTGCTTCAGCTCCTCCACTCGTTGCCTAACCTCGGCCTCCTTCTCCTCAGACAAAGGAAACTGCAACGAATCGAGTAATTCATTCATCTGTCGAGTCCATTTCTCAGTCTGATAAATCTCCTTCAACAATCCACAGGCATTCTTCCTGTCCTTCTTCTTACTCTCCTCCAAGATCCTCTCATGAATCGACGAAACCGGGGGTCCCCAAATGAACTGTCTAGGGATCGAAAAATGGGTCTGCAGCCCCCGGTCCTGGCAAGGAATTGCAGCTACTAATGCCCACATTACCAATAACAACACACAACTCATAGTATAAACAGCAACAGCAAGTCCATTTGTAGCCATTACATCATTAGCCCTCGGAGCATTGAGGTTGTACCCCATTGCTTGGAGCTGTCTCGAGGCCGACCACGACCTCGAAACGCTCCAAGATAATGACCGGAAATGTCCTATATTCTTTTGATGATCCTTTCCACCACCACTACTACCATTATTCCTGCCAAATGACCGATTTCTATGCGCTAAAGCCGCATTCGATTCCTTCTCATCTAACATACCAATCAAGAGATCAATCAAAGCTTTTTTTGCCCTGCGAATTTGACCTTCACCTAAACTCTTATGATTATCAAGAGCACAAATCACAATTTCCAATAATTTCTCCCATTGTCTAACCTGTTCAATTCCATCTCTAATTGCATTACAAACATCAAGGGCTTTAACACTTCTTTCATAAAATTCACCAATTAAACGGTCCATTGGTGCTCGATTCAAATACCCTTTATTATTAAATAAAACAATACGAAATTCTTCTTGACAACAAATGAAAACATCTAACAAATTACGAACCCAAGAAAGAGAAAGTAGCTCATCTGAACCTGCTGATGATAACTCATTGAATTGCTCTGCTACTTGTTTTTGAAACGTTTCGAGCTCGAATTCTTGATTTGTTGGGTCATGTGAACCCTCCATTGTTGAATGAACTTGACCTTGATCACGTCTTATACTCAAAATCGAACGGCCGAAATTCGTCAACGGACTTCCTGAACCTTGGTAATCTGTTGCGGGCATTTCTCAGAGAAAATACCCACTAATTTTTTTGATTTGGGTATCAATGAAATTCAATCAATGACCAAAAAAATGAGATTTTTGGAGAAAATATGAAGTACCCAGATACAAAAAGTTCATCAAAATCTAATCTTTTGCCGGCATTTCACAAATTTTTTGATTTGGGTATTGAAAACATTGCAAAAAGATGTCTAAAAATTGTGAAAATTGGAGAAATTAAGAAATACCCAGAAAAGAAAAAATGGAGAAAAATGAAAAGAGAGGTTGAAAATGAAGAAAAGATTGAAGATCGCAGAAAATTTAGGAGAGAGAAAATGGGGGTGGGGTGGATGAGAGAACCCTAAGGCAGAGAGGGTGGAGTTATATGAGGAGATGAAGCACCGCGTTTTATGGGTGGGGAGGGTGATTTTTTTTTTTTTTTTTTTTTTTTTTTTTTTTTTTTTGTAAGAAGAGCCAAAATTAGGAAATGAATTTTTACTGTGTTAAGTAGGCTGTTAATGGTGGTAATATGAAATTAGGAAGGTTAATTAATTAATTAGTGGAGGCTTAAAATTAAGGAGGAGAAAAGGGGTAGGACGCACTTTATTGGACACGCTACTCTACACGCCTTGAACACGTCGTTACTCGTTTGCAAAGAACAAGTAAACGGGAGAAAATGGAAGGATATATTTTGCAATAATATTTGGTGGATTGTGTTACTACATTCGTTTCGATTTTAAAAGTTTTTACACAAACTTTTTAAAAAATGGGGTGTATTGTACATCCATTATAAAGATAGCTAAAAGTGATAAAAAGTTACCTCTGAAATGAATAAAAGTCACCCTAATATGTGTAAAAATAACTCAAATTCAAATAAAATTATCTACACTCTATTAGTAAAGAATCACATTTTAAATGGCAAAAAATCAATTATTAGTGATTGAATGTATTTAAATTACCTTTATTAAACTTTTGTTGTTGTCTATTTATATAAAAATTGTACTGTATTATGTTTAAAGTTACCCAAAATAGGCAAAAAGTTACCATAAAATTAGCTAAAAGTTACCTTTATACTGCTCGATGTACACTAATATTAGTGTAAACTGGATGTATACAAAAGTTTTTGAAGTTTTTAATACATTCTCATAATGAAACTTTGAGCATTATCTCTAATTATAAATTTGTAGAAATTTAAAATTTGTATTAAGACAAATCTAACAATAATTCACATAAATAATTAACACAAAATATATCACCGTGTGATCGGGGTTATTTGATTAGGGTCACTCGCCCGATTATAGGTTGTTCGGTTATGAGTGACTTGGTCAAGGGTTACTCGAATGGTCATGGGTTACCCAGTCAGTATTTTGGTGTGTTAGGTCTGCTAGCCGTCCATAGGATATAGTCAGCCATACACAGAACGTGTTGAATAAATAATACTTTTTATATATAAATTTAAATGATGGTGAAAGTGTTAGTAAAAAATTGGTTTAAGTTTTGTAACACTTTTGAAAACATTTTCTTCAGCTTTTTCAGTTCGGTTTAATTCAGTTCAGCTCCAATAAGTTCAGTTCAGTTTCTAATTTCCTTCTCTCATGCATAAACAATTCATTTATACTCTATTTAGTTCAGTTCAGTTCAGTTCAATTCAGCTCCAATTAGTTTAGCTCAGTTCAATAAATCAAAACAAGCCCTAACTTTGTAGATGTATGTTACTCCCTCCATTTTTTTAGTTGTTACATTTTTTTAGCAACCTACTACATACAATTAAATACTCCCTTTGTTTTTTTAGTTGACGTCGTTTGACTTTTACACTATCCACACACTATACTTTGACTCGCTTGTTTGATTTATAGATACGATAAAATATAATCATGTGAGATCGTGTTTGAATCGTCTATATGTATATTTTATTATTATCCACTTTTTATAGTTTTAAAATGTTGATAATTGAAGTTATTAAGCGTTAAAAATATGCGTTGACAAGCGTGATAATAGAAATGTGTTAACTAAAATAAAAGAGGAAATATTACTCTATATATCTTTCTTTTTTCATGGTTTTCACTAGAGGGGATCAAAGGTAGCCCGGCCCGACCTGATTTTGGGCGAGTTTTGGGAAGATGTTTCGGCCCGAAAATTTAATTTATGGATAGGTTTGGGAATGCGTTTTTATGCATATTTAGTTGACTTTTTTTAAGCCTGACCCAGAAATGACCTGAAAAGCCTACACGGCTCGACCATTTGGGCAGGTCTGGGCACAGAAATTTCGGCCAAAGCTTAGCTCAGCCGGCCCAATGATCACCTCTTGTTTTCACACACCTTCACTATTACTTTTATTAAATAAATTAAACTATTGTGTAGTCCGAGCGTTACACTGTGTTGCTACTTTAATTAAACCTTGTGATTATATGTATTTAATCTTTTTAATGTGTTTTTTTCCCTTTTTTTGGTGCTGGTGATTTGCAATTATGTATATTAATTTTTATATTTATAACATGGTTGCTAATTGGCTTAGGCCCCGTTCTTTAGAGCTTCTCACCTCAGCTCTGCCCTGCCCTGCTCTGCTTGAAAATAATAATTAATATTAAATTATTACAATATTAATTAATATTTAGTATTAATAGTAATAAATATGTAATGTTAATGATTGTAATAATAGTAATTAATATTTAATAATAATAATAATAATGAATGTTTAATAATAATAATAATAATAATAATAATAATAGTAATAGTAATAGTAATAGTAGTAATAATAATAATAATTATAATAATAATAGTAATAATAATATAATAATAATAATAACAACAATAACAAAATAGTAATAATAATAATTTAATAATAAAATAATAATAATTTATTAATATAATAATAATAATAATAAAATCTGCTCTGCTCGGCTCTGCTGACTCCTATTCTACTCTGCCCAGAAGCTCAAAATAACAGTGCCTTAGATGGTTAAATAACCATCTTTCCTACGAGAGGTTAAGTTTTCGAACATCTAGCCTTATGTTTTTATATGGAGTAATAAGAACGTGGTAAAATTAAAGGTTGAATGAGTGGTGATGTGGCATAATGAGAGGTTGAGTAGGTAACGTGGCGTAAGTGAAAGAGTCTACGTGGCACATATACTTTCTTAAGAACACCTTTTAATATATTGGATGTTATTTGATTTGTCTCAATGATTAGATCATTAATATTCGATTGTAATATACATACTAAGGGCCTGTTCTCATTAACTGAACTCAGCTGAACTGAACTGAATTGAACTGATATGAATAATTTATAAGAGAAGGAATTTGGGAGCTGAGCTGAACCGAGTTGAACTGAACTGAACTGAATTGAATTTCAACGTAAGAGAATAGGGCCTAATATGCAAAATTATAATGATGGTCAAAGTAATGCATTGACAAACAATTACAGTCACAATTCAATAGAAAGAACTTTTAGGAACATAAATACTCCCTCCATTTTATTTTTTCAAGTATTCATTCTAACCGACACATTATTTAGGCGCTTTAATTGACATTAATATAATAAGATAAAGTGGGATAATTAGGGTATTTTTTTTAAAAAAGTAAAGTAATAATTTATTGAATAGTAATAATATCAATGCGTTTATTGTCGCTCATATAAACTCCTTGTTTCTCTTTTATAGGCCAGTCTCAGATGATATTTTACTTTATAATTTTTCCCCTATCCCTCCTTCATTTTAAGTAGCGATTTTATATTACTTTTCAATTATACATGTTTTATGCAATAGAATTGCAAGAAGTTTATATCATAAATAAATAGATAACAACAAAGATAGAGGTTTTACCTGCAATTCATACTCGACATGTCTTCAACTCTTCATTTGAATGCTGCTCTTAACTAAATTTGTTTATCTAATTGTATATCTTAGCGTAAGAGTTCATTATGCAAAAATGCACCTTGCTATTATGAGTAGTATATTAAATTCTATTATAACAATCATGAGAAGTATTAGGTCGTCATAGCAAGTCTGGTCAACAATTTTATGTGAAATTATTTTAACCCAAGAAAAAGAAGAAAAATAAAATTAAACACTAATCTTGGGGCATAATGCTACTTAAAGTAGTGATTTTACCTTAAGTAATATTTATCTAAGAATCTAAGATTATAGTTTGTTCGGAAATTTTTATTTTTTAAAAAGAAAATTTTTGTACCCAATGATGATTTACTATGAGAAAAATAGTAAATATATTTCATTTCGATTCAAACACGTAAATAAGTTAATAAAATACCACAAATACGTACGTTGTCGCTTTTCTTTCCCGTCTACCAAACGTAAAAAAAAAAATGTCAATATCAATATTAATATGTTGAGCAGTATGTCAATAAGCACCATTCGTCATTATGCGTGCAAATTAAACCCAAATTATTAATCTAAACAACATTTTTTCAAAGAAACAATATCACCATCAAATTATATTAAAAAATTGTTCAAGTACTTCTTGGTTGGATAATTGCATTTTTTAAGCCGTAGTAAGAAAAGGGTATCCCTTTCATTACGTCATGAAATATGAAAAGGATAGAGTTTAATATAAAAACGATGGCATATAATAATACAAGCAATTTAATTTATACACCAAATATCGACGAACTATCAAAATCATAACTTGGATATTAAAAATTTAAAATAGATGATTAATTGTTTATTAGAAAAACAATTCTATCTACATCAAGCTCTTAAACATTTTATTCTCACATACTAACTTAATGTATTATGTATGTATGGTATGTATGTAAGTATGGCTTATAACGTGGAGACAATTCTTAAACGTGCAAATATGTAGCTTTTCACACGTCTCTTAATATTAAGACTTTGATGAGACAATGTTCAACCATATTCACCTAACTATGTGGAGGCATGCATGGAGGGATGCCAAAATATACCCTTAAAATTTGTTCTATTCATCATGTATTATAAACTTATAATAATAACTTAATTATTACCGTCATAATTAAATCAGGTTAGAAGAGATCAAATTAAAAAAAAAAAAAAAAAAAACTCCACATCAAACTAATAAGTGAGTCTAAAATACTTTGTTCAAAATGTAATGAACATATATTAGGTGAAAAAACACACCACATCAAACTAATAAGTAAGTCCAAATCACTTTGTTTTGAATGTAAAGAACAAAACACTTTGTTTTAAATGTATAGAACATATATGTTTTGCATATTATAGTTCTTTATCGAGACAATATGCCGAGTAATATATTTTTAAAGATAACATACAGGTTAGATTAGGTATATATGTCTTTTCACAAGACTATGACTCTTAGTATTATACTACTACGTATATCAAAGGATAACAACTTAATAAATACAGAATAATTATGATACATACATTAGCTAAATATCTTTTCAAAATCCGAGATAGAATGTATGAAGTAGTTTATTGTTAAAAATAGATTGAGTATGTTGTTGAACCATTGACAAGAAGCAACCCATGTAATGGCAAAGAAAAATAAGTATGCAATGATTAGTTTCTCATTTGTGGAATTCAATGAAAGATAAGTTGCAGGGTAAGGATTTGAACCCTTGAAAGACCCAGCTGCTTATGGATGATATATATAAGAAATTGCATACTAGCCTTCTTCAATAAGTAGACTTGTTCTTGTCACGTGTATAAAGAAGCTAAGCTAATCACATAGCGTTGTAGCTTTACTCTTTCTTTATTAATAATAGGTTACAATACTGAGAGAAGACTGCCTTAACGTTTCTATCATTCTATGTGTCTTTTCTCTTTATTACCAAAATCATTTCGAAGAAAGATCACTAACTTAGCAATGTGCATCAAGTACTTTAATTTCTAAGAACTTCAAAAGTGAACTTTAACTTATTTTGTTCCCCAAGAGGTTACTTGCCTTTTGATTCGATTGACTAAAGTTGCACTAATTGGCCTGGTCCTCTAAAACGTACTTCTACCATTGATATATATAGGAGTAGATGATTTTTAGGGACCTTTTCCATGTAATAATCCAAAAAAGGGGAGCCTTGAGCCTTCAAGAGCCACTATTACACTTCGTAGGACTATATGAGTGTGGGATGCTTTGGCCACAAAAATCTATTTTGTTCCATTATGTTTTGTGTGGCGTATGAGTGTTTAAATTTATGTAGGATAGGAACCTCAGCATTAAAAAACAAAAACTAAAAAGAACAAAAGTCTTTTTTTGTAGGAAGGAAAAAAAAAAATATATTAGTGTATGGAATTGTAGTGTTTGGATATTTTTTCTTTAAAGTGTCTTGAGATTTGAGGAATGGATTTGAAAAGAGCCATGTTAAAAGTCTCGCTCTTAGCTTGCATGTTAAAAAACAAAGGATTCAAAGAGAACATTATATACTATACAAAAGAGGTAGCAAACAGATTGTTCAGTTCAAACCGAGCCTAGATATGTTTGAATGAGGAAGCTTATTGGCCGAGTACTAGTCATGTTCGGATAAGGAGACTTTCGTGTCAGTTGTACTGTCATGTATAGGTTGTATCTATATGAGTCATATTAGTTTCATAGCCTATTTTGAGAATTAAATCATTTTCAGCTTATTATGTTTGATTTTTGCCAAAATGGTTGTTGTCAAGTCAATTTAGCTCATCTTGTTTGAGGTATCATTTGAGTTAGGATTCAACCGATTTTGAATCATTCAATATAATTAGGTCTGAGTTCAATTTTAGTTAATATAGCTACAATACATATACATCTAATAAACCATGTATGAATTTACTGATAATAATAATACCATTAGCCATGCAACTTATTGTCTTATTCCATATATATATTTATATATATATGTGTGTGTGTTTTACCATCACTAAATTGCTTAAAAACATGGTTATGAATAAAAGATACAATTTTAATCATGTAAATCATGGGTGTTTTGGAGACAACTGTGTTTTGTTTTTATAACATGGTTATTTAGACAATTGTCATTTGTACTCCATAGTTATTACTGCCTCTCTATTCATTCTTTATTACTATGATTATTGTTCTTATCAATAAATTTAGAAAACAAGTACGAGTACTTAGCAATTAAGGTTTGTCTAAAAATATGTGGTTGACTTAATAAATAAAAATTAAAATAGTGCACATCAATACTACTCTAACAAGGTAATGGATGAAGTAGGACAACCACATCAAGAGTAAAGACCAATTGAATCAACCAAGTGAGTGACATACTTTTGCCAAGTGTTAGGTTGAATGATCATATCATACCAAATTGAGGTGCAAATCAAATTAAGCTTCATAATAAATAATAAATAATAAATAAATAAATACTCTATAAATAAATATGTTATTAAATACTTAGATAATTAAGTAATAAATCCCAAAAAAAAATGTTATCATATGCTTTGCTGTTGCCTGTTGGGCAGCATATGATTTGATTGGATTAATGAGCTCAACATTAGATATTGACCCTACGTACGATGGCCTTATGACACCCACTATTGGTCCACACAATTATTTGCGATTCATAGAAGCTACAAAATTTCATGAATTTTGACTTTTAAAGAACAAAAAAAAAAAGAGGGCATAAAATTCTGTAAAATAATATTGGCAAGCCATGTAAAAAGGATCAGATTAGACATCACTAAGACACTAACTATTGAAAGCAACTTCCTATTTCATACCAACGTTCCATTTTTTTTTTATAAGGCAGGTGTTGTCTTGCGAATCAACTTTGGTTATTCATCGATTTATTGTTTCTATATACACATGATGTATGCATAGTTCAAAAGTGTATCTCTTAATTCTAAAGAATTATGTAGTACTACATTTTATTATGTTAGTTTTGTAATTCATCTAATTTGTGTAGAGTTGGAAAATAAGGTGAGTGTTAAGTTTGTATCGATCTTGTATATAATATGTTGATTCTTCTCAACCCTAATTCGACCTTTTTAAATATATGAATCAGCAACCATCTACACTAACCCAAGTATGTTGTATATAGCTCCCTCAACTCGTTTGATAACTCATTTTCTTCATGCACATATTAACATAAATCAAACAAATTAACATAATAATTTATTCACTCACTTTATCAATACAATTACAAATGTCAACATTTTAATGAGAGTATATAAAGTGATCATGAGCTTCAATTATTAGCATAATCTTTTGGTTGAATTGATCCCATAACATTAAGCTAGTATGACTATAATGATTAGAGTTCAATTCTCATCTATTCTTCCCTTCCAAGTGAAATATTTTGCGCTGGGCATGCGAGAGGCCCATATTGCATCTACATTTTAAGTTCATCTGATGTGAGGAGACTTGATAATATAAAAACTATACTATCCAAATCTTAAACCATCGGTTTAAACTTTTGGCTGAATTGGTCATTTAACCTGATATGAAAAACCTACATGACAAAAAGGTCACGAGTTTAAATCTCATCCACCCAACTTTTAAGTGGAAAAACTCCAAGTATGAGGAGGGGTAGGTCATGTTAGCTTTTGTCATCCCTAATTTTGCTGACTAAAAACAAATTCAAAAAGTCTTGATATCTACTTATCATAAAATTAAATAAAATGAAAATAGTTTGGTAGTTTTTTTTTTCCCCTATTTTTTTATTTGATTTGGAACCCAAGAACAAAGCAACAACAAAAAAACAAAAAGGAAATTTTGCATTTAACCACCTTTTAAATCTTTTTTTTTTGCAAAAAACCACCTTTTTAAAAAAATATTGCTAAAAACCACCAATTTTAGAAAAATCATTGCAACTTACCACCAACTACCGGAAAGTGGATGTTTGACCAACCGTTCCGGCGTTGACCTAGTCATGTGCGTGGCACATGACTCCCCCCCCTTTTTTTCCTTCCTTTTTTCTGTTCAGATTTCTCCTTTCTCCTCCTGTACGTGGTTCCTCTTTCTTTCTCTTCTCTATTCATCCTCCATGGTAGATTATTGCTGCTACTTTTTTTTTTTTTTTTTTTGTTTTTCTCTTTCTCTTTCTTCTCTGTTCATCTTCTTCTTCTCTTATCTAGTAATTGAATTCATTTAATTAAAAAAGAATTCAATTTTCCCCTTAATTCTCCCCCCAAAGAATGATAATTTATCTTTCAATTTCCCTCTTTTCCTCCTTAGTTCCGATTCCCTTCCTTCCCTTGTCGAGTCACAGTCCATTTTCTCCCTCATCGAATCGCACTCTTAGATATGGGGTTTCTGAAAGGAAGTGTGTTATGATGGTGGGTTGTTCTTGGATGGTTCTTGCGGTTGAGTTGGTTTTAAGGTTGGGTGGGTTTTGCTATGAAGGCGGGGTAAGTGGGTAGTGGGCTACATGTGAGAGGGGATTGTGGGTGGTGGGTGTCTCGTGGTTGGTAGACAAATTGAAGCGGCAACAATTAACAATAATTAGGGTTTTGAGTAATAAGAATTGAAGTAGCAGCAACAACAACAATCAACAATGGAGGGAACAAAAATAATGATAGATAAAGGAGAAGAGGGAAATCGAAAGAACAGGGAAAAAGGGGAACCATTGGAGGAGAAAGGGGAAATCGAAAGAGAAAAGGAAAGAAAAGGGGGGGGGGGGGGGGGGGGGAGGGGGGTCATGTGCCATGCATATGATTGGGTCAACGCCGGAAAAAGTGGTCAACATTTACTTTCCGGCAGTTGGTGGTAACTTGCAACAATTTTTCTAAAATTGGTGGTTTTTAGCAACATTTTTTTTTAAAGGTGGTTTTTTGCAAAAAACAAGATTTAAAAGGTGGTTATATGCAAAATTTCCAAACAAAAAACACAACAAAAGCAACACTAAGCGAAAGGCTATGCAACAACATGACACCCTCGTAGCCAACATCACATAGCTCAATCCCTCCAATAAAATAGCACAAAGGCCATCCGAGACCGCCTCAAACACTACCAACTTTTGTTTCCCGCCGTGCTGCTATATTTTGTTACCCCCGTCGCGTCGCCCTATTTTCTTCCTGATGCCCGTGGGTGTGGGATTGGTGGTGATTTTCTTTTTTCCTTAAGCATTTGTAAATTATGATTAATTTTTTGGTAGTTGTACAAAAATCAACACAAACTTATTGTTTATAATTAGTCTTTATTCTAGACTTCTAGTAGATACTAGAATTACCTAATTCTAAATTTTCTAGTTTATTTAACAATAGCCAAAAGCTTAAAGTTATCATTGAGGGATTGCCAATAATTAGAAGCATTACATCCTCAATGCTAAAACGAATACCCTCAAAAATTGGAACCAATAATAACATATTCACCTAAGAAGGAGTGAAAGTTTAGCCAACTCCAAAGTGTAGTTCAAATTTTCAACTTTTTTTATACTAATTGAAACACGAAGCCCACCAAATCCAGCCCATTACTAGATTTATGTACCCTTAAAATATGAAGAAGGATTTTGCATATTTCAACTACTCATTGATTAGGATTTTATATACAGTACATTGTACATAATCCTTCAAGTGTTTGATAAATCAACACAAACTTATAAAATAAGATATCAACACATTTCAAAAACATCATTGGTTGACAATGACAAATTGCCAACAATAATCTTATTTAAATAACATATCTAAACATGTTCTTCATTGTTAGCGACAAGTTATTTCAAAATAACACAGATCTTGCTTAAATAAATGTCACCGTGCAAACATTTGTATCCTCTAATAACGTATGTTCTAAATTGGATCTAACTTACCGCTAGAATTGTAGTTATAATATGGAGTACCAAATAGTTGTGTATCTTATTGCTTGATTTTAATATTCCATTCGTTTCAAAATAATGAGTACACTTAACCTTTTCACGATTGACAAGGCACACTTTATCATTAAAAAGAAACGGAAAGAGTATTATACAATGTATTTTGAATATAATTTTGTATGGGGCAATCCGGCAATTTGACAAAATATCAAACCCTATGATGTCCAATTATATTTTGTATTTGTATGTTGCCGACGACAGTCGCGACACCTCATCAAATATGAATGCTTAAAGTGCCATACTATAAACCATAATATAATGTGCATAACATGAACATACATGTGGCCTGCAGGGCCATACTTGTGTTTTAAGTCAACTGTAAATTAATGAGCACACACAAATATACAATGATACAGATGAAGGAAGCTCTTGCAATAATGGTCAAATCCTTGGAAACTCGTCCAACAGACATTGCAACATAAACAACAATATCATCCACAAAATTGCTGCCTGAATCACACCACCTAGCAAGAATGTCCCTGTCTTTGGTAGGGCAGTGCCGAAATCAGTAAAGATATCGGTTTATTCCGATCATTGGTAGTTATGGCAAATGATGTTGATAACATATCAAACCCTATGATGTCCCTGTCTAGCTTATATGATCATGCATTCTATACCGAGTAACTTATTATAGACAATATTTGCAGGTCAGTTAACTTTTATGGACAGAAGGAATCATGATTTATTAATGCAACAAGCAGCATAATACAATGACCAAATGCTTATTTACCAGAAGTAGTTCTACAAATTGGAGAAGCAGAGAATCACAGATTAGAATAACAACCAAGACAACCTGGTTGATAAATAGCTTCAACTCTTCAAGGGACTAGTCTACTGTAAGTAGTTGAAACTCGTAAATTAAAATAATTTAGAAGTGATTGTATTTCGAAACAAAGAATTAAGGAGATTTATTTTAGTGCCAAAATACTGAAAACAATACATTAGAAGATTCTTAGCAAGTTGAAACTACATACATGCAGAAGATGGGCACTTAGTTTAGTGAATCCAAGCCAATTTAAGTCTCCTTTATATGAAAAAAACCTCCATGCTTCTGCTCCATTGTCCTCAAAAGACCTGCATGGCAATGTCAATCTCTTTATCAATTGTAGGAACTAGCATGCAATAAAGAAAATGGTCTACTCTCTCATCTCATCAACTGATGACAGTAAACAACTTTGCAAAAGAAACTGAGTACAGAAAATTATTATACACGGACAAAATAAAAGTGATTTATATTGTTTGCCTAATGTTATTCCAGGGCTCTTACGAAAAATGAGTCAAGAATATTTTCTATATGTATCCACATTCATACCAGTAAGCTATCCATATTTATTTTGGTGAATACCAACATCTAGTCCCCTAAAAGGTGAAATATCTGACCTCTTTCCTAACAAAGAAACTTCTTAATGCTTGATTGTAGGTAGCTCTTATGCCTCTCAAAATACATTTACTATTCCATAATCCATACCCCCCACCCAAATAAATAAATAAATAATAAATAAATAAATAACCCACTGCGCCTAGGGGTTGAGAGATTAAGACGGTATCAACCCCAAATGTTGGACAACCTCAATAGTAGAGTCACGGATGACTTGAAATGTATCAAGAAGCTAGGAGATATATGCTATTTCATCAAGTAACCAAGACTTGGTGTTATCATATCATAGATAAGATAAAAACTAACAACTGATAGCCTGCAAACCAACATGCTTCAAATCTGAGATAGCAGTAAAGCATAATTTAATGGAATATCAGCAAAGGTGCCTCAACAGTCAGTAGAAAAAGAATTTAATTGCTTACCAGTTACCAAGCTTTGAGGACCATAGACGATGACTGGGTGTTCAGCTCCACTACAGGCAATAGTAACCATTAAAGGGGTAGAGGCAGCATAAAGAATGGCACCAGCCAAGCCACATATTTTTGTTGAAAGCTCTTCATTCACAGAATGCCCGACATAGTTTCAATTCCTCAAGCTCCAACATAGTACTATATCGGAGGATGAATATACACAACCAAAGAAATGTTCAGCATTGCCAAAGCTTCCTCAACGGGAGAGCAATGTATCCGCGCTCTCTCTTCTAAGCGCATAGCTAGACAATTTAGTATCATTAGTTTTTTCTAAACCTTTCTCCTTCATCTTGATGTTCATAGCATCAACCAACAATTTCGTCCTTGGCTCTAACACCATTCCTTTTGATGTCATTTCTTCGACATAATCCAAAGCATCTTCTATTCTTCCTTGGTCATATCTCCCATGGATCATGACTGTGTAAGATCGCTGATCAGGTCCCATGCCGTCTCTCAACATTTCAGCCCAAGTTGATTGAACATTTTCTTCACAATTCCAATTCATATACAATTTCAGTAGCAAATTATACAAGTCTCCTGTCATCTCGCATCCATTTGATTTCATTCTTTCAAGCAAAGTCTGAACTTCCTCTGGTCTTTTAGTAGATGTCAACAAGTGACAATAAGTCCTAGAATTTGGGGAACAATTTCCACCCTTTTGCTCCATTTCATCCAAGAATTGGAAGACTACCTCCGTCCTCTGAATCTTACACATGTGCTTAATAAGGCAGTTGTAAGTCACCACATCAGGCTCACAGTCTTTCTCATTCATCTCCCTCAATATTCTAATGGCTTTGGGAATCCTTTTCTTAAAACACAGCCCGTCAATGATACTGTTGCAAATCACCACGTCTGGAGTGCAACCCTTCTCCCACATAGCATGTAACAACTTCACTGCCGTACTAATTTTCCCTGACTTGCATAGTGCATTTATGAAAATTCCATATGTTATTTTGTCAGGTTTACATCTAGAGCGGATAATCTCATTCCAAAATCTCTTTGTCTCGCGTAGACTGCCTAGCACACACCAACCATTAAGGATAATATTCCAAGTCTTAGTATCATACTGAAACTCACATTTCTTTGAATGGAACAAAAATTCAGCAGCCTCAACATGTTTGTACCGACACAAAGACATCAAAAGTGTTTGGAAAGCAATTAAATCTTTCTGAAGGCCATACTGCCTCCTCTTATCGAAAAATTCAATTGCATCATCAATCCTATGAGCAGCAGCATACCTATGAACCACAATCCCATACGATCTCTCATTCATGGTTCCTCTCTTCGACATTTCCTCAAATACTTGATTTAGTTCCTGAAATCGCTTGGCCTTCCCCAATATCCCAAGGAGTTCATTGTAAACCCTAGATCCTGGCAAATACCCACTTGAATTATTAGACACCCATTTGAAGAACTGAAATGCCAATTTCCAATCTGAATGAAATCGCCTAAGCACATCAAGCACCAAATCATCACTTAAAGACAGTCCACAATTATCAAGAGCTCGAACAAGCTCTTCATTTGAACTATTTGAGAATTCTTTAAGCAAATTTTGAACCTTGAGAGCAGTCATATCAAAGTTCATTGGTAGCTCTTCAGAATTCATATGAAGTTCATGAAGCTTTATTCTTTGATTACATAAAACTGTGTCTTCTTCAAGGTGAAAAGCACGAAACATGGCCAGGCTGGAGGGAAAACATGGAGGGCAAATGTGAAGAGAATTGAGAAACTGATAATTAGCTACTGCCCCTAGCTTATATTTGAGATCTTGTTGAATAACTCTGCAAATTGTAAGTAAATATCCACGTTGACGATTCATAGTAGTCTCCTTTGAATCCCAACAAGGCCAGCTGACTTCCAAAAAAGCAGTGCTAATGTCTTCTTTATTCACTCAGAGAAAAATAAATCTCCCCAAGATGAACTGAAAGCAGGGTGAGGCAGATTCAATATTACCTTAATCAGCCCAAAAATTTTCTAGTAGTGAGAGATAAGCAGCGAAGACAAACATACTTCTCTAATTCCTCCAGACTCCAGAAACAATACATAAAGCAAACTTTATATGTTAAAAGAAGTATTTACTAGCACTTAATCGACCAATAACCCATGACATTCTCCATTTAAATATATAGAACTAATGAAATGTAAAATAGCATATCCATTAATAATACTCATTTAACTCTTTGTTGAAATAGAAGAGCGCATCAAAGTACAAGACCAATCTAGCAAAACCACCTATCAGATTATATACAAGTCATGGCTGAGTATATACAGGCATAACAACCTAAATTCCATCATTGTTCAGTGTACTTACTCATATTAGTCAGCATGAAGCACATCATAATATGTACATTACACGAGATGTGCAGTTCAGTTGATTTCATTGTCAATCAATTATCATCTCATATTGTACTCAGATTAACCTACAAAAAAAATAAGATTCCAAAATTCTCTTTCATGCAAATTAGTGCTAATTCAGATTAACCTACACAAGAAATGAGCAAAACTAATATGCATTGAGTTTCAAAATTGTCCAAAGAAAATGCCAAATTCCAACAAACTACCTAAAGGTAATTGCTCCGTACACCAATTCGTTGGATTAAGAAGGTAAATAAGCAGTTCAGGTCAGATAATTAGAATCCATTTATCTAAATATTTATTTAATGAATGTTCTCCATTTCTTATCCATTCCTCAAGGTAATACTATCACAGTCACACATTATTTTCATTAGAGAGAATTGATGGCATTGAACAGTTTTGCAGTAGCGTTTTAGTTCTCTCTGCGTCATTGTGCAGTACAACCTAAAAGACATTGACTTGCTGACAAGTCATTTGCATCTTTTATCTCATATCTTTCCCCTTTCCAAACATTTTTACAGTGACATCAACAAGGGATGAAATTTGCTTCCATTTTCTTCCTAATCTTCAAGAATGCAGATTTTTTAAACAAAACATAGGACTTCATAAAACTTCAATTAAGATTACAAGCTCTTCCATGTTTTATTACGATATGCCTAAGAACTAAAACCAAACCACTATCCTAGTGAGACAAAAATAAAATTCTAACAGACAATTTTCCTGCTTCTAATTTTACAAAGTAAGCTGCTTTGTTATTTCAGAAGTACTTTCACAGTTTGCAACATCCATGACAAGTACTTCAAGAAAAAACACAATTTTCTCTATACAATATAGAGAAAGATACCCGCATACACTTAGCTTACAGCTAGAAATTGTGTAGCATGTTACAAAACCAACAAAACTACAAATATCTCCGTATACTAGGACATGGGCTACTAATTTATACGAAGTATCATATATGAGATGAGTCTAAGGGCCTATTTTGATTGACTGAACTGAGTTGAGCTCAGCTGAACTGTATATTTTATGAGAGAAGGAAATTAAGAACTGAACCGAACTAAACCCTGAACTGAAAATAAACTGAAGAGAACAGGCACTAAACAACATGTTCAATATTTCAGAAGTGTCAATGAACAACCCAATTACATTCATAAGCTACAATCAACCAGCAACTTTCATTTCAAATATATAGATACAGAACAAATGCAACCAACTACAGAAATCTAACTAATGTGGAGCAACCGCCACATGCCGAAGCCCAAATTCGAGTAACTTTCTAATACAACTTCCAATTTTAACAAAACATAAGCGCAATATATTGCAAATCGTACATTCATTCATCTTGAAGAATTAACATTTATCCAATGTTTCATCCACTAAACACCTCAATTGCACCTAGTATTGCTCCAGGCCATCAAATGTAGTGAAAGGATGCACAACAACATCAAATAACAAGCAAATTAGCAATGTTATGACTTATGAGTAAACGAAAAAGCCTTATTCATAGAAAATCAGTAGATTTCAGCACAAATTAACCCACCTATTGAACAAATATTCTCTGATATCAAGCTTATTAAACTCATGAGATTAAAAATGGCATCAAAACATAAGTAAATTAAATGAATTATTGAAAAATTAACATATACTGTTTGTTGTTCATAGAATCAGGTTTTTTCGGACTTTCTAAAGCAAACAAATTAACCAAAAAAATTGATAAAAAATAGTACCTTGATAAAGCAGAGAGAGACGGAAGTGAGTGTAGGTGAAGAGTGAGGCGTGAGAGCTACAACCTTCGAATGGCGGCAAAACGCAGTTTTTTGTTTTCAGTTTTCTATTTCTATGAAAACAAATAAAACCAAAACACGACACTAGGAAAAGGGTCAATTGACTATATTGGTATAAAAGTTAACACCCTTATAACTAGACCTGGTTATTGGGCGGGTCGGGTTAGGGTCAAAGAGATTCGCATTTTATAGGATCAATATAGGGTCGGGCCAATGCGGGTTGCGTGTCGATAATGGGCGGGCCTACAAAATATCAATTAAAATAAATATTGGACAAAGCCATTATTAAATACATATGAATACAAATTAATCTATATAATTATTTTTACATTATGTATTTTTTCTTTATCAACTAAATTGAAAAACATGTTGGCCCTATATGGACTCTATCCAATAAGGACACTGTCCATTAATAGCCCTATCCATTAAAAGCCCTATAAGTTTGACCTTGACCCTATTATCATTGGGGTACCCTGCCAATAACCACCTCTGGACGTATTACATCTATATACACCCATCTATACCACGTTTGTGTATGACTGTATCACTGTATGATATCCATTTGAAATCATAACATATCTCCATTTGTCCACTAGGCACTGCATTACGTGACTTCATTAATCTAATAATAATAGTATTAATTTTAATGCTAATGATATATTTCTCTGCTAAAAAGTGGCTATGGTCAAGCTCCTTTAGCCATCATTAGTCTAATAAAATCTTATAAATTCCTTCTGTCTCAAACAAAATCCATTAATTAATTAATCCTCAAATCATTCACTAGGGTTCTAGTGCTCCACCAAAAATTAATATTCATAGCTTGATAGGAATATCTTATTACCCTACATTTAGCTGAACTTTTCCTTTATATTGACTGCATAAAACTTGACAATTTTTACATTCAATCAATGAGCACAGAGCACCCCCAATAGAAAATTACAATTACTAGCATTGTTTGGTAAATAAAAGAAGCTTCAAACTTTGAGCGATACCTCGAGTAGTATTTAGTACTCTTTGTTTAGAAAGAAAATTTTTGAAGCAATGATGTTATAAGTAATTGTTTAATATTTTTGACAAACACCCGACCCTTAAAAATATGGAATGCAAGGTTTTATTTTTTATTTATTTTTTTTTTTTTTTGTTCCTATATACAGTAACTGACATAGGACCTGTTTAGCAGAGGAGAGGTTGGTCCACAAACAAGGTTTTGGAACTTCCATATGAAAACCAATTGGCAATAGTAGTAGTTACTCCTCTACCTTATAAAGTGAAACCACCTTTCCTCTTTCTCCAATGTGGGACACTTACAAATGGACAACAATGGGTTTCAACAATGATCAATCTTCTAAATAACTGAATTAATTATCTCCGTAATAATTCTTGTTATAATTAGTAAATGACAAGTTATATAACCCGTGCATTAGTACTCATACAACGGTCGTCTATACCACGATAAGGTGAGAGTAACGAAAAAGCTATCGGAATATCTCACGTATAAGATTTAATAAACTTTGTAATCCCGTCTTATCATTACTTTATTCTTCAAGTATTGACTAATTCTCCATTTAAAAAAAGTGCAGTAGCATATTGATAATGATTGTGTTAATGATAAGCCTTGATTTAACAATTGGTGACCACTTTCAAAGATGCATGAATGAGAATTGACGTTAATTGCAGTACGGGGTAGTGATTTGATAATAACGACGTATGAAATGCAGGAAAATACATATTGCTCATGGTTTAACCAATCAATTTAATCGATGAAGAAAGTGATATTAATGCATATCATAGTATGAAACTCTATCAATCAACATAATTAAGATGTAGAAACTCTAGCTTTATATGGAAGTTAAAAACGTGGTATTGGATTCCTTATAATTAGTATTATATCGTACGGATCGACAAATATTAATTAATAAAGAGACAAATCTAAAAATTAAAATTTAATTTTACAATGAGCTAAAACAAATCGATATCTATAATCCAGATTTAAAATAAAATTACTATATGAATTAGGATACTAAGTAATTCATTTCTGCAGGTGGTTTAAAAAAAAAAGGATACTAAGTAATTCAAATCTATACCATGCTAAATTCGACTATATTAACAAGTACAAACCAACTAAAGGAATTCTTAAATTATGATGATTCAGAAATCTTAATAGTGTTATTCGTTAAAATTCAAAAGTCATTTTTAGCAACCATTCATAATTTAGAGGACTTGTGACGTTGGTTGTCTTCTAGTCTTCTACAACTCTACATGCACATGTCTAGCAACCACACCACTATTGTTAGACCTCAAAGTAAACCATCAATATTCAAAGAATGAATAACTATAGTTGGTAACTTGGTATGTAAACTCATCAAAAACTCTTATTTGTCAAACTTACTAATCTTTTGCCTAAATAGTCTTTATTAGCACTTAATTAACTAACTGACGACCCTATCAAGTGGAGGTCCATAACCCCAAAAAATGATCTTATATTCTTATACATATATAAGTATTAGTAAAACTTTAGACATAGGGGGACCATAGAGAGGAAAATGAGTGTGACATATTCATGGATATATATGTCATTTGATTTGTTTAATTAACAAGGGGGCCATTATATTAGTGAAAGGTTTTATATAATTAGTGTCTTCTCTAATCTCCTAATGGCCATATTAAGACCATTAATTGCCTATATACCACCTTTCACAACATGCTAATTAATATGATGCATGAAGCTAAGCTAAGCTAAGCTAAGCCTCTATATAACAAGAGATATGTCAACTTACTCAAATTTCTCTTTAGCTCTTTGAAGAACATATTTTTTTGCCTCCCTAAAAAGGGCAGTGCTCACTTCTCTATCTCTGTCAATGGTGAGAAGATCGACGAGACGTCGTGTAAACCTCATCTTGCTGATCATCTCCATGTATGTGTTTCATTATTGATTCTAGGCATCGGGCCGGCTACGTTCATTGTTGATCGACGACCATCTTCATGTACACCGTATGTGTTTTGTTATGAATTGATTAGATTTAATTCCCTCACTTTGCATGGCAAATTGTTAAACTACTTGTTTTGCTAATATTGCTATGAATTTTTTTCGGTTATTAGTATGATTGTTTGATGACTTTTGTCATTTATACTTTGTAAAATTATTTATACTTGTAATTTTTTGGACCTCCCTTTTTTTGGAGCATGTATATGTATACGTATGAACCGAATGAGATGGCATGAAGCAAATGTTATATATGCTCCTTTGATTCATTATTGTTGGACATACTAGTATTATTTATCATTCTTGTAATGTTATATATATAAATCATTTTCTAATTTCTTTGTAAACAAGTTAAACTATAGGTCCAAAACTTCAATAGATCAGACATTCATCATTAAGTGTAATCTTTGTATTTTGACAAGATTAATTATTCAATTTAGAGCTAGTAAATAATCCAAGTATATTAATCCTAGTATAAAATATTAAGAAATTATAAAGGAGTGAGGACACATTTCATCATGATGTAGCTTTTATCATCATTGCCATACTATTAAAAAAGATGATGACCCGTTAATAATTATGCTATTTTCTAGAAGCTCAAGCGCAAAAAGGCCAATATAACCAATAGGTTTTACGAATCAAGTCCATTTTGTAGTACATGGAAATATATGCCTAGAGTTAGATGTATCCAATGGTTAGATGTCACACTTTTGTTTGCCTAAGGCTTCTTAAATTTGATACTAGATGTAAGAATCTTGTGCGTTTTTGGGTATACAAACTTTAAATTGATGCAATTGATATGATCGGAGGAAACATAATAAATTGGTATATCGAATGAGAGAAGGAAAAGATAATGCGCCGTTACTTTTATTGATAACTTGATTTTGTATATGGAATGAAACAAAAGTAAAAGAGAGAGGAAGGATGGAGGTAGAGGTCACGTGACTATCAGGTGACCTACTAGCTAAATGGGTCTGTTTTTTCATATTATTTTCAGTTCAGTTCAGCTCAATTCAGTTCTGTTCTAATTTTCTTCTCTCATAAAATATTCAGTTTAGTTTAGTTCTTATCATAATTTCCTTCACTCATAAAATATTCAATTCAGTTCAATTCAGCTCCAATAAGTTCAATTTAGTTCAGTTCAGGTTAGTGTCAATCAGAACGGGCCCGATTGACTGTACTGAGCAAGATTCCAATAACTACCTTCCACAAGCTCCACCTAAGCAAGATTCTTCAATAAAATTATGGAGTAGAACTTAATAAAGTCATTTTATTACATACTAATAATTGTATCGCGTCTAATTTTTCAAATTGATTTCATCAAACTTTATGTAAATACATAATTCATGATTTATAAATAATTTATACCTTTTTGTAGTCATTGGTTTCAATTTTATAGGACAATTAATTCGACATATAGATAAGTGTTATCACTTGAAACTTTCATCAGTATAAAGTGTGTTTACATTGTTCATTAGAACTTTGATTATGTTATATTGATTGGAGTACGTAACATAATATCGATCATTCTTAATGTTCAATTTTATTTATAGTTTATATACACATAAAAATTTTGTAATCATCATACATTTATATAATCATAATATGAAATTTGTGTGAGCTAAGTTTTCTATGATGAAATATGGCTTTTGAAGGCAATTGATTTGGTACTGTACTTTCAATACTTTTTTCCCATGAATCTTAAACTTTATTAAGGACAAATTGAATCAAATCTCAGTCAAAAGATTTGGCTTTAACAGATATTGATATCCTAAATTTTTCCTCTCAAAAGTGTTTTAGAAGTTAGGCCTCATGCTTTTTGGCTTTTTGCCAGTAACCAACCTGTTTTGTGTTAATTATACATTCACATCCCAATTTAAAGAGGTTTTTTTTTTTTTTTTTTTTTTTACACATATACTTGGGAATCAAATCAATGCAACTTTGTATATTTATATAGTTGCTTTGTGACTTTGTGTCACTAGTTTCAATTTCTTAGCCTTTAGTGAAAAAAAAAAAAAAAAAAAAAAAAACTCACGAATTGTGCACCTCATTTATCAAACATATACTTCCTCTGTTTTTTAATACTTGCAACATACCCTTTTTTACGGTATTAAGAAAAAGTAGGTCTCGCGTGACTTAAAACACTTAAAATGGAGGAGAGAGATTGTTAAGAGTATAATTTAGTGGGTCATGAGATTATAATAAGGGTGATAGTACAACTTTTGATATAAAATACTTTTCAATTATAGTGTGTTGCAACTATTATGACATTTCCATTTTAGGGAAAAAGTGTTGCAGCTATAAAGAAACGGAGGAAGTATATGTTAGTCATTTTGCTTGAATATATGTTCGAGTCATATTATTTATAGACAAGCTCACATTGATTAATATATAGGTGATTGATAAAATTATTCATCAATCTTATATGTTAGTGATTCACCCTCTACAGTTTTAATGTGGATTATTTGTCTAGTAAAAGATTATGAATCTCACTACAATGCTAGATAGCCATTGAAAAAACAATGTAAAGTGTGTGAAATATTGACTTCTTAGAACAAATAAAAATAATTAGAGGAAGTACTAATAGAGGTCTGATATGTATATGCAAGTGCATAACATGGCAAAGTCGTAAATAAAATGCAACTTTAGTGTAACGGTTTGTGAAAATGGAGGGAAAATCTGAACGGAATAGTAAAATTTTGTAACGGTGTGGGACCTTTAGCAGACTAAAAAAATAATATGAAGGAACCCCACATGTACTTCCTTCCTGGAAGAGAGAGACCCACTGAACTTTAGAACCTTCGTCATTTTAAAAAATTAGAAAAAGGTGAGCAGCTTTTCCTCCATTGTTGAACTCAAAAAAACTGAAGAAATGGAGGTTTGAAGGGAAAAAAACGCCAATTATTGTTGTATTGTTGCGTCATGGAGTACCTTGAAACGACGGAGGATCTCGAAAGGTACAATGGCGGGGAGTTTGGTCTGAGCATCTGCGAACCCGATGACGATGGAGGAGGTGAAGGAGAAGACTGTGCGGCTGCGTTGGAGGCGCTTTTGAATGGGGTAAGTGTTAATTGCTACTTTCACGAAGCGATTGTTGTGGGTGTTGGTTTTTTTTCTGAGTTTTCTGAGAGAAAGAAACTAGGGTTTTGTTAATGACTAATTGCATTGTAATTCCGGTCCATGTAATTGCATGTGCTCCTAATTCATGTAAATGTAACCTCGATATGCATGTGGTCCAAATTCATGTAATTGCCCTTAAATGTAGATCCTGTTATTGTAGTCTGAGTTTTTTGCTTGATATGTGCTGTAAATTTGGATGTTGTATGTCTGTAAATTTGTAATTATGATAAATTGGTTTTTAAAATGCTGACTTTTGTTGGGTGAATGTGTTTTGTGTAAATAAGGTTGTTGTTAGGGAGGAGTCTTTTAAGACTCCAACTAAAGGGAAGGCTAATGTCTCCATCAGTATTTAGATTGAGGAGGGCGGTGGTGAAGTGGAGATGGATGTTGCTTTGCCACCTCCGTCCATTGGAATGGTGTTTGAGTCAATGTTAGAAGTGGATAAGCATTTAAGGGAATATGGGCAGCAGAATGGGTTTGGTGTTGTTCGTGCAAGTGGTGCAAATAATGGAAAAGGAGCAAAGCGGAATTGTAGGTGGACGTGTGAAAGTTATGGAAGGCCTGGTCGGAAGAGGAGAAAGGCAGAAGTTGGTTTTGTTTCAGATGCCCAAATCAGTGAAGATGAAGAATTGTGTCCTAAACGAAAGTCGAAAAAATGTGAATGCCCTGTGTTTGTATATGCACATGTAAACGGCGTAGGTCAATGGGAGATAACAAAGGCTGAAATGCAACATGATGGGCACATTCCAACTCCTAGCAAATCAAAGAGTATAAGTAAATTTAGGAAGAAATTTTTGGTTGAAAATCCACATATTGTGAAGCAGCTATTTCATGAAAGAAGGGCAGGGGTGCCTGTTGCAACCATTTTTAGAAGTATGGCTCGGCAGAGGAATGGTTTGGAGGGGATGCAGTTTGAGCAAAAAGACCTACACGATGAAGTGGCTAAGGAACGGAAAAGGGTGTTTGAAGAAGGCGATGCAAAAGCCATGTTTGCATACTTTAAGAGAATGGTGGAAGACAATTCGAATTTCTTTCACACACATCGAGTCGATGAAGAAGGAAGGTTGAAGGATGTTTTATGGGTCGACGCAAGGAGTAGGGTGGCTTACGAAGAGTTCGGGGATGTAGTTGTTTTTTATTCAACTTATTTGACTAATGAATATAAACTTCCTTTTTGCAACTTTGTAGGAGTAAAACATCATGGGCAAACCATTCTTTTTGGATGCGCTCTTGTGACCCGTGAGAATGCTGAGATTTTCGAGTGGGTGTTCTCAAATTGGCTTCGATGCATGGGCGACAAACCCCCTATTGGTATCCTAACTGACCAGGACCCGGCAATGCGCAAAGCTCTAAAGATTGTTATGAAAGGAACAACCCACAGATGGTGCATTTGACACATCACTAACAAATTTGGAAAGAAGTTAGGCAAGCATGTGAAGTATCCGAAGCTCAAGGAAGCGCTTCAGCAGGCAATTTATGATAGTCTTGACCCTGAGGAATTTGAAGAACGATGGCCTGAGGTCATGAAGAAATACGAGGTTGAAGATGATGAATGGTTGGCAGGTAATAATTATATCTGTTTATTTATGGGGTTTTTGTTAGATTAGTTGTGAATGTGTTGATATGTTATGTTGCATTTACAAAATTGCAGTAAGTTTTGAATGATGTATTTGAGGCAGTAGTTTTAAGCACTTTGAAATGCATGTGGCAGGATTGTTTGAGGAACGAGGAATGTGGGTTCCAGTGTATGTGAAGCACTTGTTTTGGGCTGGGATGAGGACGACGCAGAGAGTGGAAAGCATTCACAGCTTCTTTGATGGATATCTGAGCAAACACACCCTGTTGCATGAATTTGTGGAGCGGTATGTAGAGGCTCTTGAGGTTAGAGCTTTAAGTGAAAAAAAGGCTGATGATAACAACGCCAGATATGTGAGGAAGACTTACAACGACTTCCCAGCTGAGTTGATCTTCCAGAAGATCTATACCGACGCAAAATTCAAACAAGTCCAGCGAGAATGTAGCCGGATTTTGTATGTTAGTCCCATAGAAAAGAAATGTGTTTCTGAGAGCTTGGTTGAGCATGTGGTTGAGGATAGAGTTTGGTACAAGCCGAAAAACTCTTCCAAGGAGAAACCTTCTAAGAGGAAGCGGAGGTACAAAATTTTGTTTGATTGTGTTTCTAAGGAAGCTAGTTGCGAATGCAAGTACTTTGAGTGCCAAGGTATTATATGTCGTCAGATAATCAAGGTCTACGAGCTGAATGATCATTACGAAATACCTGACAAATTTATCCTTAGGCGGTGGAGGAAAGATGTGATAAGGAAGCACACAAGGGTTAAGGTTGCATGCCACGATCCAAACAAGACCGAAGAGGTTTGCAGGTTTGATAAAATGATGGTGAAGTTTGGTTCACTTACAACAAAGGCTTGTGTTTATAAAACCACAATTGATCTTGTCATGGCAACCCTCCAGTTACTAAAAATTCAAGTGGATGAAAAACTTTCAATGATGAATACAAACGCGCAAGGTGAAGGTAGAGGTGAGAAGGGAACTCCAGTCACCCCATCCACACAGAGACAAGGAAGCTGCTCTGAGGTACCGAAGGATCCCCCAATGCCGAAGAGGCCTGCTCACAGAACAACTGATGTGCGGTTCCCTTCCTGTGTTGAGAAGTCTAAAAAAGGGGGTAAGACAAACAATAAAGGTTCCAAAAAATCAACAAAGGTGCAAAATGACTCACAGCCTACAACTTCAAATGTTACACCATCTTATTCTCAGGTTCTATTCTTTATTTTCTGCAAATTAAGATGTTGATTACTTATGTGATGTGTTAATGGACTTTAAATCTGTGTTGTTTTGTAATGCAGTTGCCTCCACCAAACGGATTTGTGTTTCCTTATAGCCCTCACTCTATAGGAGGAATACAGATGGTTGATGCTGACGGATCAATTGGGTATTTTACTGGTGTATCAGGCAATACCCCCAATACTCCATCAGCCAACCTGTCTGGAACTGATGGTCAATCTGTTTACCATCATCACTACAGACCAGTCATTCCCTGTATGCAGGCTGTGGCCTCCCCTAGTACCCCTAAGTCTGCATCACCACTTGGAGGTGCTTCTTCGACGACAGGAAAATACAGACCCATTGCTCCAAAACCGATGTTTATACCCATTGCTCCTTATACAGTGCCTAATCATCAGCAGTATATACATCCTTACCATCATCATTACATTCATGCAAACCACCATCCTAACGGTCAGCAGGCACTCCCTACTGCTACTAACCAGCACTACAGTGGACCATCAACCACTACCCCAGTAAAATCTTCACATTAAGAAAGGAGATCATCACGGAACAGCATATGCAGTAGCTGAAGGTTGAATATCTTATTTTTTTGAACAATGGTTGTACACCCTTTTGTTGGTTATTGGTGGGGTGTTGTTTACAAAAGATGATGTGATTTTTAAAGTTATGTTCCGAACTATATAATTTTTTGTAATGCATGTGTTTGTGATATAAAACAAATGCAATTATTAGTAATTACTTTTGTAGCACTGTAGATGATAATGGTATCACTAACTGTCAAATGATCACTCATGGAAGTTCAGAGTTCGGTTGAAGTTGACGACGATAACTGATTTGTATATTGTTATTATTAATTTGTATAATGTTATGGTTGAATCCTATACACTTCAGAGTTCGGTTGAAGTTGACGACGATAACTGATTGTCGATGCTCAACTATTATTAACTTGTATACTGTTATTATTGACTTGTATACTGTTATTATTAATTTGTATACTGTTAAGGTTGAATCCTATACAGTTCAGAGTTCGGTTGAAGTTGACGACGATAACTGATTGTCGATGCGCAACTATTATTAACTTGTATACTGTTATTATTGACTTGTATACTGTTATTATTAATTTGTATACTGTTATGGTTGAATTTTATACAGTTATGATGTGAGTTGAATATTGAGAGACTAGTTTTTTATAGCATAGGAATTATTACGCAAAATTAGATTTTCATCGTGTACGTTAGTACCACGTTAGTACGTATTCCCCCTTTCCTTATAGTTTCCATCGTGTACCTATAACCACAATAGTAACAGGCATGTTGCACTGGTCCCGAATCCACCCTTTTGTTATTTTAATTTGACACACTACGATAACATATATTCCACCAGAATAAAATCCGACTGTATATCACAAGGGTATCGTTAACTTCCTCTAGGGTACCGTCAAGGGTTTAGGGTTTAACCTTTATTTCTTATCTCATTCTGTTACCACTTACGTTGGACCCGAAAATGTACTACTGCAATAGAAAAAGTCCAATTTGAATTTTTAACCCAGTCTAACTGGATTAGTGATGTATGTCGTTAACACCTAGTAGGGTACCACTTTGGATTTATTTAAAATTCATAGGTGTCTTTTACTATGTAGAGGACACATCACACTCTTTCTAACCACAACGAATGTTATAATACACCAAAATACGTTAAATGTTGTAATCGTTACTAATTATTTACAATTGTAGTTGTGGAAGGGACCGATGGCTTAATAACGGAGGTATCCTTCACGTTATCATTCTGTGTAACTAATGTTGGATTGTTACATTTGATTTGCATAACCAAATGGGAAGCTCACAAGATATTTCTTAGGGAATTACCGACATATGGTTGTCAGTGGTAATCGTTATTTCTTAGGGAACTACATTAACTACATATTCATTTTATTAGGCAGTGTAATGGTTTGATATATGTCGTGGGAAATTGAATTTCCCTTTTTTAAACATGTTATGATGAACTGATACGCGTTTCAAATTAATTATGATAAATGAAACAAATTTGACACACTTGTTTATTGGACTTCCGGTGCTTGGTCCTTTTTAATTTTATTTGTGAAGCAATGTGTTTGTACATTTACTAGAAATTGAAACAAATTTGTAAATACATTTCCTAATACTTGTTTGACCAATCTACAGCGGTACTATCTAACATTCAACGGAACAGAATTTGTCTCAGTGTCTAAGATCAAAAATCTACGAAGGTCTACCAGCGAAATTCTTTGCACCACTGAGAATATAATATATATAGCACTTTTGTGGAATTATGTACTGTTATGATGTTCAACGACACAATTATGATATCTCATGGTTTATTAATGATATTTAATGATTGGTAGACTATGTCCAACGGTGCTCTATTTTTGCATACGTAAAATACGATTCACTTTTTTAAAGGTACCACTGAAGGTTGTTTTTATTGCACTGGTTATTCTAAGTTGTAGGCAGATGTGTGTTTCAAAGTATTTGGGCGGGGTAATCACTAAATATTTCCCGCTCAATATTTTTGACGCTTCACCTATAAATTGGAAGTTTGTGAGGCAAGGGGTTTGCAAATTAATCTGACTTCTACCTTGCAAACACTTCAATGTCTTCACACTCCCTTTTCCTCTAGTTCTAGGCTTAGGCGTTTCGAGAACACAAACGCAGACATCTCTTGGATTGCCGCGAAGAAATGTAACTGTGGGGGGCAGTCCTTAGCCGAGTTTCGGATTTCCCATTCAGAAGCGAATCCTCTCCGGCGGTACTACAAGTGCAGATCGTGCAATTTCTGGCAGTGGGCAACTGAGGGGGATTTGATCCGACACATGAATGAAAACGCGGTGGGTTTACTTTAGCAAAGGATGGATGATCTCGAACGCTTTGGTTGGAAAATAATGAAAATTATTGTTACTATCGCAGTGGTTTCGATTGTATTCCATTTTACGTAGTCAAGTTGTAGTACTCTACTTAGCACTAGTATTATTATTGTACTGCTGTTATTAATGTATTAGAATTGGCTGTTGTAGTCACCAATAATACTATAACTACTAGTAATTTGTTTGCCCCTTTCGTGTTTAAGGAAATTATTATCCGACACTGATTATATTGTTAATAACAATGATCGATTAGATGCCATCCAAAGAGGAAAAAATTAAAGCGCACGGTGTTCTTACAAAGTAGTTCTTACAAAGTACAAAGTTCAGGTGCTTCGAAACTTAATAATACAGGCAACCAATGCTAAGCAAAACATAAAAACTTACACCACCAAGTACTATGTTTACTATGTTCTTAATAGCCGAGACAAAATGAAACACCCATGGCTTTACAAAAGCCTTTACCAAAACACAGATAAAAACCTAATAGTGACCGTCATGGGGTGAGATGATCATTCAAGTCGGTCACGGTTGGGTCGCCCAAATTCACTTGTGGTTCATCGTCATCGTCGGAATCTGCAATGAAAGGTATCTGTGGTGTGGGAGGGGTTAGGTGATCATTCCAGTCGTGGATGTTGGGGTCATCAGGATCACTGTGAGGGTTCCTGTAAGCTGGTGGCGAATTCCTGTCGAGTTGACTATCTTGCTGACTAGAATTAGCCCCCCTCAAAGACTACAATTGCAATTGAAAGAGCAACAAAATAGTCAATGAACAATTACTTAATCATCTTCACACATGCATTCGAAAGATTATAGTTAGTAATTGTAATATTACTAAATCCAAATTATAAAACGATCAATTTCATAGAACATTGTTAGTTTCACCAGCTTGCTTAACGGATTACCATATAAAACAATCCAAATTATGCAAAAATTACAGTAAGAGAATATAGTAAATCAATGTTGAAGTAAGAAGTACTGAAATGTACCTCGATGTCAACTCCAAGTTGATGGCCAAAGTATGAAGTACCCCTCTTGGTTACCCAAGGGAAAAGATCATTGACATCCCAAATAAGCAACACCTCACTGTACCCATTCTGACCCCCAAATCCTTCAACCTTGTACACGCCCCTTAGCTCGAACTTGAGGAACTCAATTGCAGACTTGTCAAACCTAGCCTCCGTCACGACAACAACGACTGGAGAATAGTAATGGAAAATCTCATAGAACGTCTCCACAAACGATGGTCTGTGCACATTACGTGCGTTCCAAACAACAACGGCAGACCCACTATGCAAATATTCAGGACGGCCCTCATCTATTTCTTGGTCAGAACCCCAAATTGAAACCCTGTGGTACTTAACATTCAATTTCTTAGTAACACAAGAAAACACATTCAAATGAATGAACTTCACCCTTCCTTGGACCTCCATGACATGAATTGCTGCATTTGAAGCACCAATAAAGATATGGCTTTCCTTCGTAGGGAGAGTGTACAAAGGAAGGTTGTCTAGATCTACCTCCGGCTTCAAATAAAAAATAAAAAATCGGGACAATTTCCTTCGGAATAAAACAATCAGTTGTTGTTTTACTGCATATCCACTTCCCAAATGCGCTTACCCCTTTGTGGAGATACCCATCCAAATCAGACAGATCTGGATAGTATGCAGGGCGGACGTTGTCTGCAGAAACTTCCATCACACTTTCAGGGATGTAGGTGGTTGTCTTGTAGTCAAGGGAGGTTGAAAGCTGGTCACGCAGGAAAGCAGGGGGCAAGCAAATTCCTTCATTGTAGTAGTGGTTGTTTGCGAAGTACGGAGTGGAGTTGAAATCAAGTTCTGGGGTGTTTGTGGTCGCGAAGGGGCTGAAGTACAGCATAGGTGTGGTCGGGTGTGGTTCAACTACCCTCCCAAAGGCTCTCTGTGAGAAATTTTCTGAGGTTAACATGGTTTCTATGGGAAACCAAGCAGAAGAAAGAGTGAAGAGGTTAATGGCAAAAGGTTATGTGAATTAGGAAATTGTACTCAAAATTCAAAATTATTCAAAGCATACTAGCATGGGAAAAGAAAAAAAATCACATAAAATCCTCCCTCTGACAGGGGATTTGTACTTGCCACAGAAAAATCCTCTCTTTTGTCCAACTTTACAAGCAAAGTTGCTTACTGATAAGACAAAACACCTGCTAACATAGTACAATGTGGTGTTGGGCTCAATACACAATTCTGACACAAGAGATGTTGAACATTAAAGTTTTATATGACTCATTTATGTTACAGCTCAATTAGTACTATAAAGGTATAAGGCTACTAGCATTTGTGTTGCACTAACAAAACATTGAAACAAACCACTTCCCAGTCCCTTTGGCTCCCTTTTCCTGCTCCATTGTCATGGCGAAAAATAGAGGTAACCTCTTTACTATTATTAGTTTCTTTTCTTGTTTATGTTAATTTTGTACTATGGAAGCCTTTAATCCCACAATTAACATGAACTAGAAAGCATTTAACTTCTAATTAATGTACGACTGTTATTGGCAGATATCCCATTAATCCCAAAATTAACATGCACTATGCAACCCAGCGATTGTTTTATGAGTGTCAACGGTAGTTTTCTTTGACTAAATGATCACCATAAAATACCATTTCCTGAGTTAAAAGATAACCATAAACTATACCACTGACGTAGTTGAAATACCATTTCCTGAGTTAAAGTACCACCCACAACAATAATTCTGTTAAAAGGACTTTATTTAAATGTATATTAACAAATGAATGTGTTAATGTTGCAGGTAGTCGTCAGAAAGAGAGACGAAGGAAAAGACTTTTGAGAAGGGTACGGAAGTTGAAGAACGCAGGGCTTCAAGATCCCAACGGGATCATAAGGGATATGTATATGCCTAGGCGTAGCAAGGAATTGATGTTCAGCCATCAGTTGGCGACCATTGCGAGAGGGGGGTTACATGACCCTGTAAAAGGAATAGACTTCCACCCCGATTACCCGTTCCTGTCCTTGTTCAAAGTAGGGAGGGCACGGTACTTTCGCAAAGAAGCGTACTGTTACATGTATTATTTGTTAGATGTTACAAAGATTGCAGTCTGCTTCAACTTGCGGACTCTGAGAAGATCATTAGGGGAGTGTTACGGGTACCCTGATTACCACATGCACCTGAAAAAAAAAATTGAGCTGTTTGCTGACCTAGAAGAGTGGTGGCTAGAGGTGGATGAAGCTGTGGGTAAGGGAGAGGAATGGGGCATTGTGATATTAGGTAGGAAATTTACAACACCAAAAGCAGGTAACCTACACAACACTTGGAAATGGCTGCAATACTACAAGGAAGATCCCTGTACGGACATCAACAACAACACCGACCAACTTATTTCATTTAGAAGGACAATGCTTGCCGAAAATGGAATTCATGAAACTGAAAACTTGTCCATTAATATGGGTGCTCCATTTAATTACTCCCATTACCCCAATGAGTATGTCAATCGTCTACAATATGCACTATATGTCTATGAATCCAACACACAGACGGATACTTCTGCTGCAGGGTTAGGATGGACATCTGAATCAAGCTTCGAATTCTGCTAAACAACTTCTAGTGTATGTATGCATTCAATGTAGTAGCTGAATGGGATCTATGTATGGTAACTGCTAATTAGGTTAGGGTATGCAGGAAGTTAATATGTAATGAATGGGATCTATGTATGTGAACTCTTATGTGGTTTTGTTCAAAGCACATGTTATTCGAAACTGCTGCATGAATTTGTTTGTAATGGATGCATCAAAGTATGTGAACTCAACACATGCATAACAAGTTCAATTACTAGTACTAGATGTATCAAAAATCATGCATAACTATTCCCCTGTGCTGAAGCACAGATCATGCATAACTACTTCAGTAAGTGGCAACACATGATCATAAAAAAATGCATGTGTGTTCATAAGCAATTCCCTGTTCAACCATAACTACTTCATTAATTAAAATGTGTTCAGTTGCAAAACAAGATCATAAACTACTCCCTGTAATGCGGTCAACAAAATAAACCATCACCTCCTACACAATCATCAAAGTTATTCACAAAAAGATGACAATGTTTCTTAGTTACCAAAACATAATACACCTCCTGAAACAGTGTTTTCTTTTGCCAAATCCTTACATAACCTACGAAGTACTTTGACAACCAGACCTTCTACTCCCTCGACGTATTTTGAGAACCAGCCCTTCTACTCCCTCGACGTTCTTTTGGCAATACCTCCTCCAATCGATCCTTCAACCGGTTGTGGTCGTAATTCACATCCTGCAGGAACAAGTTCTGCCTCAAGGTGTGAATCCTCTCCTATAAAAACACCAACCACATTTCAATTATTAAGCAGATGTGCAAATAAAACTACATCATAGGAAAACCATATCTCTGACCCACGCACCGTATGAAAAGCAGCATCAAAAGAACGAGCACAATGCTTGATAGCTGCTAACATTAATGCACCGCACGAGCACCTAATGATTTAGCCTTTAATCAGTGCTCATAACAACTTAACTAATCGAAAAAGCACCACATAATAAAACACACATACGTGTCATTTTGTGTCACTGGAAAAGACTTCCGCACCCATGAAGAAATTGTTCTCCCGTCCCAGTTCGGGTCAGAAATGTTGAACAGCACCACTAACGCCTCAATCTGCAGATATTACAATTACACAAAACTAATTTCATTTACAAATTTTAAAAGCATACAAGGGTATAAAGGGAGAAACACCACCATTACCAGCTTAGTAACAACTTTCTCATGCCTTGAGTATGCATCATCATACAAAGAGTCGATCAACCAAATCTGGTGGCCTTTCAAATCTAAGGCAAGGCAATACCAATGTTCCGCATCTTTCTGGGAAGTATCTAGATATGGGACAAATACCTGTTACAAAACCATATTTAGCCACACAAATTTTTGCCCCACAACACATTTACACAACTCAAACACCACACAATCAACTCACAGTTTGGATCTCCTTAAGATCAAAGCTTAGGAACACCTTGGCATACTTTTGGCCCAAATCCTTCAAATCATCTTTGCCTAGAACAACAAAATGCTACCCAAACAAAAAAAAAACACTTTCACACATGTTGATGAGTTCTAATATAAGTCACATACCAAAAAACCAACAAAAAAATATAAAACACATTCCCTCACCGAGTAAGAAGGATCCACCAATATCCTCTTCAAAGTGTGTTGCTCTGACCAAGTTTTGGTGTACAGGACAGAGGCCATCCTCACATACTGGTCACCAACCCGGGACCTCGGGGATAGTACACGGTAACAATCCCTTTGCGATGCATCCATGCCATCACACTCAATTACACAAAGACCAGGACTGCACAAATCAACAGAAGGGGCCAAAACCAGTAAACATACTAACCAGTAAACTACGCAAAATAAATAACAAAAGGTTTTTAAACACTTTCCACATACGCATTTTCATTCTTCATTTCCTTACACCCACGAACAAAGTTCAGCAGCCTCTTCTCCAACACACTAACCTTAGGAGGCCTGGGATCTTCCTCCTCCACCGTGGGCTGTAATATATTCTCGCCCGTGAAAACACCTCTTTCTACTGGGGCACGATTCTGAGGCAACGGACCGTTACTCCCCGTAGCCAAGTGGCTATGGGTTGAATAGAAATCATCAGTAACAGTATAATTACCCATATTACTCATCTTCGACACAAACGCAGAAAATGCCCTTCCTACCACACCCTCAACAAAGGTCTCCAACCTTGGGGTCAAGTTCTCAATCACCTAAAACAAAAAAGCAATTTATTACCACCCCAAATCATATTAGCTTTCAAAATCAGCAAACATATAATCAAGCTTTTCATATTACTTTTACCTTATCCATCACTTCAACCACAACATTATCAACCTTTTCCAACTGAATTCCTGCCTGGTTTCCTAAAGAGACACTTCCTCCACGCAAGCACTCCTCATCCCTTGGGTCAAGAGGATGCTCCTCCCCATAAGCTATGTCCAAAGCCTAACACAAAATAATACAATTAACTGATCTACAAAAAAAAATATACAAAGCTAAAACATAATCAGGAAAAGTAAAATCAAGGATACACTTTACCAACAGCTTCCCATATTCATCACGGCTTATCTTGTCTTCCATCAACGCTGCCTTAATCTGTACAGAATTCCACACCTTCACCCTAGGGAACACTCCCCACTGCAAAGGTCTCCTATGGAGGTGATCTAAATAAAATATCTTAAAAAAAATAAAAAAAACAAAACTTGTGTTACATCAACTCAAAACAACAGATAACACATATAATAAAAACTATTATTTACCACAAATACTCACCATCACAAAAAGAAAGCTACCTAAAACCATCATGCAAAAACTTTGCTTGAAAACGGTGAGCAAAATCACATAGCCAATTCATAGTGAATGTACACCAATCATATTCACTAGCTTTTGTTGCCACTGTCAAACTTGGAATAAGAGAGGAAGCAAAATTTGATGAGTTTGTTGTTGTGCACAAAAGTTTACCAAGAACCACAATCAAGAACGCAATCATGAACTCCTCTTCATCATTTTCTGTCAATAGAGGAAAGGGTTATTCTCACTATCAACAGGGCACAAAACCTCAGACGCCATTTTCAAAGAAATTGTTTCATTCTTCGGCCCTACACCATACGAATCATACAACGATTTCACCAACATTATCTTGTCCTCATCATCTCCTATGTCCATTGGCACGGGTTGCGAACCCATAGGAATACCTAGCACAGCTCTCACTTGACTAGCACACAAAGGCAAAATTTCCCCTTCTCCAAAGACCATTGTCCCATCTTCAAGTACTCTGGCCATAAGCCAATAGCAGAACTGTCGAGGGATATTTTTCATATCCAACTCAAGCAATCCACCAAACCCCATCTGCTTCACTAATTGTTTCCTCCGCAAATCAAACAACTTCACAGAATCACAGAAAGATTCAACACGGCATACAATGTTCGGATACTGTTCAAATCAAAAACACAAAATCAAATCAACCAATAGCCACTAACTGAAGAACACAACAACAGTATTACCCATTCAACTATCACATACTCAAACACTTAATTCCTTACCTTGCCTACATTGTCATGGTGAGTCTTCAGAACCTCCCCTTTAGACAACACCTTATGTCCTTCCAGTTTAGGTACTTGTAACGCAAACAATAAGCACCACACTAGCAATAAAAACAACTCAATACATAACATACAACTAACACTAGCACATGACATACTTAAAAGTATTATACCTTTCGCTTCTTGTACACACTTTGTTCCTTCCCTTTCCTCTTCCTCGACTTCATTTTCATGTACTGCATCATCATGTTCTCCATAAGATCAGCACTACTAACTGACTGCCCTTCTTCCTCATACTCATCATCATCATCCTCCACCTCGTACTCTTCATCCTCCTCTACATAGTCCTCATCATCCTCACTTTCTTCACCCCTTTTACCTTTACCCTTTGCTTTCCTATCCACCACTTGGGATTTACTAGGACCTTTGATTGCAATACCTTTGCCTCCTTTACCCTTTACCCCACCCTTTTCAACAGGACACTTACTAGAGCTCTTCACACCAGTGTTACACTTTGCAGGACCCTACAAACCATCACATTTAAACAAAGATTTAATCTTTTTTACATTTCACATATCAATCACACATAATTGACATGGTGGTACAGTTCAAAATAACTCACCAAACCCTTCTTCCAACCGTTTGATCGCACTACTGCCTTCCTCATTCTGCCAACACCACATACAAATAACAAATCATGCTCTATCAACACAAATTACTCACAAACATATGCACAAAGAAACCATTACCAAATATTCCAACTTTTCCCCTCATTTCAACCCCAATTATAACACTACAACTAAAAGACCACAGAAATTCATCAATTAACTCATAAACACATACAATACCCATAATTCCACCAATTCACAACTACATTACAAACAATTCGAGCAATTCGCAACAGAAAGACACAAAATTCGACCTTAATTGAAACTAAAATTCGACCTTAATTGACACTTCATCAATTACAGTATACAATTACATTAATAAACAAATTAAAACACACATTTACAAGTTTATTAACTACTACACCTCTAACAACTCTTCACAATCAACACGCACAATCAACACGCACAATCAGCACCCACATTTACAACTCTTCACAATCAACACGCACAATCAAAGCAAAAAAACAAAACCCTAAAAATACATGCAATCGATAAACAACCAATAATTCCAACAATCTAAACCATTTTACAGTCAATAACCCTAATTCGAGACAGGCCAATCTAACAAAAATTAAAATAAACTAACCTTGCTTAAGTCGCAAATTAAGTCGCACACCACAAACGACAGACAACCACTCGCAAAGTCCGGCAAAACGACGACAGCGACCGGGGAATTAAACCAACGCTAAACGCCGACTACTACGTGTAGGACGGAAGCTTCGCTTTTTTCGACAGCAAAACCAAAACAAAAATGAAGAAATATACGAGAAGAGAGAGAGGACAGAGATATAAGAGGAGAGAGAAAACACAATGAGAAGATGAAAGAGAAGCTGCAATTTTCAAATGAGGAGAGAGAGACCGCACAGAGAACAAGACGAGCATTAAAAAATTCAAATGGTACAAAACGGGTGTCAGAGTACAATAACGGGGCTGCTGACTAAGATTTTTCAAATTCCAGGGGAAATGACTTTGATGCCCCCTGATATGTATTAACACGTACATATCAAACCTCCGTTTGGAAGGCCTCAAATAATTATTCAATCCCCCGCCAAGAACAGTATATAGTTGTCTCATTACTCGTTTAAATTTTTATTGCTGTCTTATTACTCGTTTAAATTTTTATTGGCGATAGTAACGTAACAATTAATTCAGATGTAGAGTGTAGCTAATTAGCTCATCGATCATGTGTCATGCAAACTGCAAAGGAGTGAAGGACATGCAATGCAATAATAATATTAAAATGTGGCCAGTGGACCAGTGGTATGTGTGACTTTGGCAGATGACTTGGGTTTAGTATATGCTGAAAATGCCTTAATACAGCTTTATGAGTTGGCTTAAATTTTGGCTCACAATAAATTAAAAACAAAGACATTTGATTCAGTGAGTACAAACTGATGAAACTCTGTGATGAATTTATACAACTGCTTGAAAAACAATGATGATGCCAAGTAATTAAAATTGTTCGAAAAACATACGTAGTACAATGTACATAAGTATGTTATACTTAATGTACATAAGTATGTTATATTTATCGCGAACACATCTCTCAGCTCGTAACTCTGTAAGCATGCCCAGAATTTGGCTTATTGGAAGCTAAAAATTAAGAAATACGTACTAGTTTTCTACACGAAAACAAAACAAAACACATTCGTTTTAGCATGTTCATTTTTTAGATTTAAACACACTAATCAAATAAATTTTCAAATATATATCAATATACTGAATGTGAATTTGAAAAATATATCAATGTCTTATACAGTTATACTCTTATTGAGCTTTGTTGTATGCTTTTTCTTTTATGTAATACGTAGTAAGATTATGTACCCTACTGTAATTAATATTGAGGTGGTTTGATTTATGGATGTAAAATAAATGGACTAGAAACTACCCTTTTTATTAAATGGGCCAAAAAAACTAAAGGCCCAAATTTAAAGGCCTGCAACTTTAATGGACCCTGACTATGTGCTCAAACCCTAAGATTCACTGAAAAAGATTGAATCTTGCAGATTTAGGAGTAACGTCTAACGTGCAGAAAAGTTAGAAAAATTATTGGCACATGACTTTATATATATGCACTAAACACCATGTTTGGAGCATAGCAAATTATTTGCAATTGTGCAACAAATAAAACAATTACGTGTGCCTAGGTGCGTGGAAAGATTATTCTTGCTTGCAATCACGGGTAACGGGTTGGTGCTTGACTTGAACTCGTAGGTTAAAATAATTTTGATATGAATTGAATCTTCTCCGTTTTTAATAATTGTATTAATTCGTTGTGCTTACATGTTATGTTGAAGAATCTAATTGGATTAAAAAGGTCATGTTAAGTCATATAAGTGTTTGGACAAAACGATCTTAATTAGGCATCTGGCATCTTGAATCAGTATTAAGAATTTAAGATAAGTAATAACAAGCTAAGCTAATTCGAAACAAGTGTATTTAGGCATCTTGAGTCGTTTAACCTAACTTGATGGTCTATCCTTGTTTCAGGTCAAACTTCTTGCAAGTTTTGGTGTTTAGAAAAGTTACTTTCCTTGAATTTCAATCCATCTTCATTTTGAGGCAAAATACAGCGATTTAACTAGTGCACTTGTGACTTGTCAATGCATGATTATGATAATGAATACATCTAGAATTATATGTTGATATATTGAAAAATATATTGAGAGCCTTTTTTTTTAAAGGTAAGATAAAGGATCTTACTGAACCGGCACCTCTCACAGATTCAGCCAGTTCAGTCCTAAAGGTTATCACATTGAGAATCTTATATACTAACACTTTAAGCTAAATGATTAGAGCTCTAAATTATCCACTCCCTCACATTATAGTCCTTTCAGCTTGAAACCTTTTACATAACCCTGTCATGCTAACTCTTAATAACTTAATACCATCTTACGTAACCAATTCGACCAAAAAAAATAGGTTCATGGTTGAAATTTCAAGATTGATTATATTCTTATCACACTCTTAAACAAGTGCACCACATACGTTGACTTGTATGCTATTGACAAACATTTCACACGCTCAAAGGGTACGAAACATGAGGTCAAAGGTGCACTCCTCCATCAACGCTCAAAGGGTACTTGCTTTTTTTTAATTCTTAAAAATCAGATCATCTTACTCATCTAGAAAAATCCACTTGTAATTAACAAAACTAATCTCAATTACAAAATTGCTTTTTTGATGCTAAACTAAGAGAACTTTCCACCAAATTCATTCTTTCTACTAAATTTTATAATTGTTTTCTTTATGACAAGTATACCCAACCTATTTAAAACTACCAAATTGCATAAAGATGTCCAACTCTATACACGGGACAAAAATGGACCAAATCAACATCTTTCACCTAATATTTACCTATAAAATTTGTTGACTAAATTGCAAACTACTTAGATTTTTCTCTCCAAAAATAAAAAGTTAACCACAAATATTTTTAAGTGGTTCAAAGAAAAAGAAATGGTAAAATCATTACCTCATTAGGCATGCACATTAAGATTGGTCCTTTTCACAATCATAAGTCAAATGATCAGGTAAAATCTAAGTCAATTCTAACTTTTTGAAAAATTTAATGGCACAAACATTGACATTTTAACTTCAAAGAACTTTAGATCAAAACTTGCATATTGTACTTCGATTCTACGACGATAAGCACAACAATAATCACAAGAAGATATCAGCCGAGCAATTTTCTTCTTTTATGAGCCAGTAACAACGATAACCTGGCTAGTCGATAAACAGAATTACAGAAACTACATTGTACGATAGAGCTACAGACTACTAGAAAATTTTGAAACCTTTTCTGGCACTATTTGTTACAACAGATCATAAGACAACATTCAACAACAGAGAACGACGATCTACAAGTAAAATTGCATAGAATTACAATAGAAGAGAATGAAAACAGATGCATTATCAACGATTCTGTTATCCTTCAATGCACTTTTCATTGATCGAAGGTTATACAAATGACTTTTTTCAAAGACACAAACGCTAATCAACCCTACAACGAAAAACCATTGTGATTATGACCTGCTAAATGTTCTCAACACTTTTTTTTAGTTTTTTTGCTAGTTTTTTCAGCTTTTAATGCCACCGATTGATTTCCTACTATTCACATGCCAATTTAGTGTCAAAGCTGCTCAAACAGATTGCAAAGGCCTGAAATGCAGAGAGAGGGTACCGGTAATCCATGGTAAACATATCCTTGCCAACTTTTCCGAATTGTAGAATGATCTTATCATGGTCTGATGAGGGTGCGGGCTGAGAAGGTGTTGGTGCCCCAGCAGGAGGAGGTTGTGTTGCAGCTATAAGTTGGAAGTTCTTCACTGAAGCAACAGTCACCCTACCCCGGAAATTTAGACACCAACATTGCAATTGTTCGTGCCATCTCGGGGCCTTATTCCTGAGTACCAAGGGCTTCTCTTTGCCCTCCTCATCATCATCACGAGGGCCCATAATGTCAGAGAATCGGGAACTACTGAACTCAGTGCTAGTATCAATCGATTTTGAGAATGACATGCTGCGGAAAGAGTCTTCAAGAGATCGGGGGAGGAGCTCAGGCTGCCCTGGTACAATGCCACCTGGCTCTAGAGAGGCATTCGGAATCGATTGCATAACACAGTGCATCCTGCGTGGTCCCCGTGTACCGAGAACATTCAGCTCATACGTGACTTGGGCAATATTATAGCTGCCTGTAGGAACTTTTGGGGAGACTTTTTTGGAGTAGAACCTCTTGCTACGGCCTGGAGGTGACGACTGTGAGCTGTTGTAGGGTGGCTGTGTATCATAAATGATGAATTTTGTTCCCAAGAAGTTTGACCTGAAGCAAGGATTCACCGTCAAGTTAGATTAAATGATTCCATCGAAACCATTTGTACACATTGAGTCCATTAGCAGCAAAGAATGAGAAAAAATGAAGTATAGTAGTTCTCATAATAATTCGACATATTCTTTATACCTAACACATTAAGTGGCAGACACTCAAAATAAGCAATATAGTGACATATACTCTAGCACCTTTCCACCTCGTCTGATTCTCCAAAACCAAATACAAAGAGACCAAAATAAAGTGCGAATTCAAATTGGAATCAGGCTTGTGGCCACAAGGGCAAACCACTAACCGGGAAATGGCCAATCATTTAAGGCGAAAGCACCTACTAATCGTCACAAGGGATGATATCTTTAAAAGTTACCATACACGAAACCAAAAGAAAGGCAGGTGCTAATCCAGATATTTTTTTTAGAAAGAATTGAGTGATTTTACACCAATCAGTAGGAACTTTAAGCTATATAGAATTTAGCATATGTCCGACAGAATCAAAGCATCAAAGAAATTAAGCTTTTAGGCACCCTCAAGTGAAAAATCCCCAAAAGACAGAAAAGGCTAATTGCCAAAGTACAAATAATGATCAGATACCAAACTATTAGTGTGCGCATGCCTCTCGGAATCATCACTTTTACTCACACTAATCTACAAAGCCAAATAAGCTTCCACCAATTTCTAGATATATAAGTGGGAAGCATTTAGTTTTCACCAGGGAAAATTCTTTTGGCAATTTATCAAGTAAATGCTTTAGAAAACCCACAGCTTTTAAAAGAAACCATAGTAACTTATAGACCATTACCTTAATTTTCCTATGTAAGTGCTACTGGACCTCGATATGTTATCTGCATCCATACTGATGACGTACTCTGTACAGGTGGTTCTCCTGGTCCGCTTTGCAGAAAGAAGAAATTTTCCATTCTCGACCAACAAAGCTGCAAAATTCAGACAGCAAGAAAGAACAGAATGAGATTAAAATTGATGAAAGTTAATTCATTCCCTATAAATATATAATGCATTGCATCATCATCTTCAGCTAAAATGAAAAATAAACTAGGGAAAATTGACAGCATATCAAGCCATCAATCCCACCACGAATATATAGACATTTCAAAATCTGAGCTAAGGTGAAGAAGTAAATATACAGTGACTGAATGAACACAACAGCAAAGAACATGTCATTAAAACCAGCACTATGAGGTAACAGGTGAACTAACAAATGACAAGGGGATACAAATACTACAATACTCCCAAATTATGTCGATAAACCATCCTTTAAAAATAAAACAAGAATTCAAAGAGCAAAGAAATGGCGATTGATGGTAATCAGCTTACCAGGGCTAAGACAAAGGAAAAGATGGTAAGTTAAGTTGGATTTATCGCGCTTAATGAAGCATTGAATTGTTCCATCTCGTGGACCAGGCTGCAAAGATAAAAAAGGTGTCACATTTCTTATTGGGATGCACTCAAAACAAACACATTAGTTCTAGACTACTAGCAAACAAGGATATCTAATAATGGGCTGCATCTAACGGCATTCGATTCCCAAAACAAAAACCAAATGAAGACTCCACAAGCATGAAACCTGAGCCTACCTGCTTTAATGAGACGGGGAAGGTAAGCTTTCCAGACAGCTCTGGGCACCTAACAATTTCTTTGCACATATCCCTCCAGGATCTGCAAACAGCAGCACACGCAACAACATGCTTCCGAGCTGGCCATGTACTTTCACTAGCCTCTAATCTCTTAATAACATCGCGAAGCAACTCAGGAGGAAGGCTAGCCCATTTGCTGTTCTGGATAACAACAGGAGGGTCATGTAATTCATGAACTGAACCGTGCGATTTTCCCCTGATATGACCGGAGAGCCTCACTTCAAAACTTCGCCTAGACAAGCTTCCGAAACCATCCCTCACATCACGGACTATGCTTCGGAAAGACATGTCCTTAAATAGATATCTCTTAATTTCTCCTTTGATAAGGTTGCATAAATTAATCCTTCACTAACAGATCAGTAGCCACACATACAGCTGAAAATAAACACACAAACAGTAAATTTTCGACTCGAAACCTTAGCAAGGAGGTAAAACAATAAAGGCAGATAAGGTAAAAGAGCAAAGCAAGAAAAGCAGATTCTGTAGTAAAGAAAAGCTTCTCACATGGACTTTAATGGAGAGCAAGCACAGCATACCAAACTTTAAATGGTAGCACCTTTCAATGCTTATATACAATCAAAGAATACAACTTTTGAAAGCTTTTACAAATTAAAACTCACAATTTACATCAATCTAACAACAAAAACTTAATTTTACTTGTATAACCCAGAAAAAAAAAAAGGCCAATTTTCCAGAAATGAGCACAAATTAGAGCATAAGCATAACATTTCAAACAAACCCTCAAATCTCAGTAATTCATGAGTCAAACCCATCTTTCTTTGATCATAAATTCATAACAAGATTCAAAATTTAAAACCCTAGCAAGGATCTAGAATACCCAATTCCAATAAAAAATTAAAATCCCAAAAAATATCCTAAAAATAATGACTCACCAGTAGATGAACCACCAACCACTTCCTCCAAGATGCAAACTTTAAGCTGAATTCTTTCCTACAACAAACTATAAATCAATAAAAATAAAAAAATAAACATAAAAAAGCAGAAAGTCAACAAAATTAAGTGAGGGGAAAAAATGACAAAATTCGAACATCAAATAAGCTCCATAATCCATATCTCAAAAAATCAGCTAAAAATCGGAACTTTCAAATTAGACCCGGAAAATGACAGTTGAAAATCAAGCAGATCTAATGAAAAAATGTTGCAAAAAATGAAAATCAGGAAAAGGGTAATTAATAAAATCAAAAAAGAATTAAAAGGGTATTATTACCTTGAAAAATTGTTGAGTTTTTCTGGGTTTAGATTTGAGATCCTTGGGTTTGAAACACGGTTTCTAACACTTTCTCTTTCTAACAAAGACAGACACAAAGAGACACAAAGAAGAGACACTCTCTCTCTAGAAAAAGTGTATCTGAAAACCGGATTCCAAACCTTATTAAATCCAATTCAAAGGATTAATCATAAAAACAAGGCTCATTTTGATACGGAGTTTGTATTTTACTTACCTACTCCTTTTTTCAAATTACGCAGTAATGAACAAATCCTCTCTCTTTTTTATACTTACTCCGTTGTGTCTTTATTTAATTTTTGGAAAATGATATATGTTCTCGTAAGGGCTGCATGTAAAAGCTTTAAAAAGATAAGGATTTTCAAAATTGACACGTATTTTTGCCTTAATTTCTTAAATTAATACGGAGTACTGAGTGTAATTTAGGAAAAATGCTTTTAATGATTGTATTACCTTTTTTATGTAATGTAAGCGATACAAGATTTTACTCATAGAAAGTTGGGTTAGAACGTGTTAAATAATATACAAGTGGGATCGTCTTAGATTCTTAGACTAATACGTAGTACTCGTATCTTTTACGAAGTACATTTAATGATTATATTACTTTTTTTAAAAGTAGCTCAGCGTTGAGTTTTAGAAAGTTGAATTGAATTTGTTAAAGGAAAATTGGCTTAAAATAATACCAACTATCAACAGTGTGTGCAAAATAATACGAACTCAACTATTTACTATTAGCGTTACCACCTTTTATACTATATGTGGAAAATAGTACGCAAGTCACCAAAAACGTATTTTGAGTAGTATTCTATCTATATTTATTACTATTATTTTATTAATTATTTTTTTTTTCAAAATACATATTGTATTAATAATTTCCTTTACAATCAAATTAATAATACATTCCCCACTCCTTTGTTAGGTTTTTTTTTTTAAAAAAAAAATTGTTAATATGTATTTAAATAATTTATTTCAAAATACATGTAGTGATTATTTCTACTAATAGTCTACCACACAATAGTAAATAGGGTATTTTAATTTATTCAATTTCAAAAAATGTTTTAAAAATCCAAAAAATTCCCTACATTATTATGGTTGGTGGATTTGGGAAAATTTCGGATATTTTGAAACTAATTATATCAACATAGTAATAAGGCATTTAAATACCCTATTTACTATTGTGTGATGTAGAAATTACTATATGTATAATAAAAGAAAAAAATTAATTACATATTGATTTTTTTATTTTAAAAAAAAAAAATCCTAACAAAAGGGTGGGGCATTATTGATTTGGATTGTTAAGAAAATTGTCAACGTAATACTATGTATGTATTTTGAAAAGAAAACGGAAAAATAATATAAAAAATAATAATAAATTACAAAGATAGATGGAATATTCATCGAAATACATTTTCAGAGATTGATGTAATATTTTGCACATATAGTATAAAAAGTGGTACCACTAATAGCAAATAGTTGAGATTGTATTATTTTGCACACACCGTTGATAGTTGGTATTATTTTAAGCCAATTTTCCTTTGTTAAATAATACGCAAATGTAAGAAGTTAAAAATAATAAAAAAAAAATATGGAATATATAATAGGTGGTTCTTTTCTTAAAAAAAAAAAGAATTAAAAGTATTTAAGAGGATTTAGATAAAAAAAAATTACTTTAAAAAAAACGGGGTAAGAGTGAAAACCATTACTACGTATTAGAAAAGAGATAAGGAAAAAGTGTAGAAGAAAGTGTTGCACTTAAATAAAGATGACAGTTTTAGGGAAGTGTTATACTAAAAAAAACTAGATTAATGTCCGTGCGATGCACGGTAGTAATTATCTTTTCCCATAACTAATTTGTGATACTACCTTCGTTTCATATTATTTGCAATGATTTGACATAAAGTAGAGAGGAAAAATGTCTAATCGTTGCAAATAATATGAAAACGGAGGTAGTATAATATAAAAATGAGGCAACTTATGAGGAATAATAAATGCAATGCATATAAGAAAGATGAAATAATAAGTCAAGAATTATTAAAACTACAACTGAGGAATAAAAAATGATTTCTGATTAGTTGTTTTGAAAATATTTTAAAACAGAGTATACAGTATATTACATTAATAATGCATGTTATTTCCAATAAGCTATACAATGTAAATGTTGTATGGCTTTTTATTAAGAAATTTTATTAATTTATCACCCGTAAAATACACCTTTTTTGATATAACCACCCATTAAAAATTTTTATTTTATTTACCACCCCTTAAATTACAAAAATATTTAAATCACCACCTTTTTTTCTTTAATTTCCGGTCACTTTTTTGGCCTTGGGGCCTCACATAATGGCTATTAACGGCTAATTTGACTCATTTTTTCCCTCGATTTTGTTGTATAAAACAACTTCTCACACTCCTCCACAATATTGAAATCATTTTTCTCAAATTCTACCAATTTATATAAGCTTCAATTTGAAGAATTTGACCCAACCAAGTGCAGTCACTTAAGTCCCAATTAGGTAAGCTCAATTCTTTTTGTATCTTGGCAAATAATTTTTGGGGTATTCTGGAATTGGGGTTCCTCACATAAATTAATTGGGGGGTTTCTAAATTTAGGGTTCATGACACAACTTAATTAGGGATTTTATGAAATTAGGGTTCTCGACACAATTTAATTGGGGGTTTTATGAAATTAGGATTCTTGCCACAATTAAATTGGATGTTTTTATGAAATTAGGGTCTTCAAAACTTTTGTTATAAAATTGTACTTTAATTTTGTTCTGAAATTTTAAAGAAACCCTAAATCATTAATTAGTAGTAGGAACCCTAATTGATGAAATACCCCATTTAATTTGTGCAAAGAACCATAATTCAGTAATCCCCCAATTCTACAATTATAATGTGCCAAGAACCCTAATTTTAACAGAGAATTGATCATACCTAATTGCAAAATTGTGCGTCTGCACTTGTGGGGGAGTTCGTCTTCAAATATAACTTAGCAAAATCTGTGAGAATTTGGAAGAAATTGGAGAAGAATCAACTAATTGAGTTGGGGGAGCTGTTTTATAGAAAAGAAAATCGGGGGTGAAAACATTAAAGAGGTTTAATATAGCCGTTAGGTGGGGCCCACTAACTGAAAACTCATCGGATTTTTGAAAAAATTGGGAATTTACTTGAATTTTTAATTTATTAAGGGGTGGTAAAATAAAATAAAAAAATTCAAAGGGTGGTTATTTCAAAAAAAAAAAAAAAAGGTGTGTTTTACGGGTGGTAATTTAAAAATTAACCTTTTATTAATGAGTTAGTTTTTTTTTTCTTTTTTTTTTGAAGCATTTTAATAAATAAATTAAGTAAAAAAAAAAAACTATACAATGTGCTTCCGAAATTTAGCTAAGTAGAATATTAATTTATTTTAAAAAAGAAAAAAAAAAAGCCTTAAAGCAAACATCATATATTGTATTGATAGAAAATTTAGCTTGACATGTGTCCAAAATGAGCGATGTTAGCATAACCTGATTTAATAATAGTTAATACTATTATAGTTGTATTACACAAATATTTCAAAAAAAAAATAGTTGTATTACACAAATATTTCAAAAAGAAAAAAAAAAATTACTAAAAAGGGAGGTATAGTTTTGGAGGAAAAAAACAGCACCTAGTGTCTGTTCAAAAATTATGATGTATTAAAGATTTGCCATACAGAGTAATATTTATGGTAATCAGAGTAATAACTAAAAGGATTATATTTACTATAAAGATACGTATAAAATATTTGAAATAATATTACGATAGTTATATTATTATACCAAACTTCTCAAAGAAGATTTTAGAAAAAAAAAAAGGAAGAGTTTTTTGGAGGAAAAAAATGACACCAGAAATTGACACATGTTATTCCTGGTATCTATTTTAGTATTATGTTATTGATTAATCGAGAGAGTTTTAATATTTCTATATAGCAAATTTTTTTATTAACAATCATTAACTTAATACTAAAACAGACATCGGGAGTGACACATGTCACCTCCCAGTGTTATTGTTTCTTATAGGGGTGTCCTAGAGGTGATCATGGGCGAGCCGGGCCGGGGCGGGCCGAAGCTAAAAGAATCATGCCCATTTCTCGGGCCGGGCCGGAATATTTGTGCCCAAACCCGCCCCAAAGGGTCGGGCCATGCGGGCTTTTCGGGACGGGCCTAAAAAATCAACTAAATATGTGTAAAAACGTAATCCCAAACCAGCCTAAAAAATTTAATTTTTCGGGCCGGAAAATTCTGCCCAAAATCGGGTGGGCTAACCTTGATCACCTCTAGGGTGTCCACTATTCGGATTAAAACCGAAATCCAATCCAATCCAAACTGAATTATTAATTCCAATCGGATTGGATTGAGTTTTTTTTATAGTTCAGATTTTCGGATTAACCTTGTTTGGATCCAAAAAACCGAAATAACTGAAATATAAAACTGTGCTTTTACAAACAAGAAATGTTAGTATTAATCATGTTAAACTATGTTTAGAATTACATTGATAGTAATCGTGTAATACTATGTTTTCAATGCTAGCTTGTGTTAATCATGTACAATTATGCTTTGAAGAATTGAATTTTTGTAATTGTACTTTTATTTTTATTATTGCATTAAGCCTAAAAAAATTGCAATGTATTTTGATTCGGATTTTCAGATCGGATCAAAATAACCTAATTTTAATTTGGATTGGATTAATTTGGTGAATTCGAATTTTATTTGGAATGGATTGGATTTGGCCTAAATCCAAACCGAAAACCGATGGGAATAGACACCCCTAGTTTTTTCCCACCAAAACCCCTATTTTGATTTCTTTTTTATTTTTCTTTTTATTTTACTAGCCAATTACGTACCATATAAACATTGATTACACAAATTCACAATACATTAACCAAATCAAAATTGATTTCTTAATTCGGTAAAAATTAAAACAAACATTTAACAATTTTCAATATACATTAAGTCAACGCCTTTGGCCTTTGTAAAATAAGGAAATAAATTTAAATTTTATATCATCTTAGCTATAGTACATAAACATATCTCTTATATAAGTTATGAAATTATTAAACTTTTTTTTTTAAAAAAAAAGAAAAGAGTTATATATAGTAGGGTGTGTTCTATTCACCTGATTTTCACTTATTTGAACGTATCTTATTTTATTTGAACTTATCTGAACTTATTTTTATTTGTAATTTGTACTAAGGTAACTCTTATCATAACTTATTTTTCTTGAACTGGATTTATTTGAACTTAAC